>NC_143389.1:50839200-51491018 GCF_980474605.1 Leiobunum rupestre
AGATTTCGACACCATTCCCCACCAAGAGCTCATAAATGCACTATCAGCAGCTGGAATTACAGACAAGGCACTAATGTGGCTCTCTAAGTTCATAATTAACAGGCAACATTCTGTGGCTCTCCAAGGGCACATGTCTCGCCCCTTAACTCCCATGAGTGGAGTCCCTCAAGGGAGTGTCCTGGGACCAATTCTTTTCTCAATTTTTATCAATTCCTTACCCGATGCTGTTGCGCACTCTCGTATATACCTCTTTGCGGATGACGCCAAAGTAGCCCATCCGGCGAATACCGCCCAAGATGACCTTCTCCTCCAAGAAGACCTAAATGCCATTTCCAACTGGGCTGATGACCATCACATGCTATTTAACATCCAGAAGAGTTGTGTGCTCTATCTCGGTAAATACAATCCCTCTACCACCTTTACACTAAATGGTACTGCGCTTCCTAGGGCTGACTCTCCTGTTCGGGACCAAGGAATCTGGATGGACACCAGCCTGAACTATAGCTATCATACTTCCAAGGTTGTAAAAAAGATAAATTCCCTCACGGGCCTCACCAGACGGAACTTCTTCTTTCGGTCCCCACGACTTATTCGCACTATATATACATCGCTGGTTCTTCCCCATATAAACTTCGCCTCAGAAGTGTGGAGGCCCTCTCTACTTGGTGACCAAGATAGCCTTAGGAAAGCGCACAATCGATTTACCAAACTGACTCGCGGCCTAGAACATTTATCACCTGATAACCGTGACGCTGCACTCCATCTCGACTCCCCCAAACTCTGACATGTCGTGAACGATATTGTAAAACTTTGGAGTCTGTGGCATGGTGCCTCATCAGTCGACCCAAACTCATTCTTCCGATTTGACTCTCTACATCGAACCCGGGGACACGACGCAAAAATCTTTAAACCTAGGACTAGAACATCCCTGCGCCAATGGCATTTCTCCCACCGAACAATTGATCTATGGAATTCTCTACCAGCTGATGTTCTCTCTTGTGGCACTCGTTCTGCTCTCCGACGCTCTGTTCGCGAGATTGTCCTAAACTTGACCAACTAGCTTAACTTTTATTTTACTCCCCTCTTACGTTTTCCCCAACTATACCATTTATGCTATTATCTGTGACTTCTGTTTTACTCTAGTCTCAAATGACCCTTTTAACTTGTTGAACCATATGCACCCCATTTATTTGTATTTTGTAAAAAAAATTGTTGTTTAATTAATAACATGTAACTATTTTGATGTACTGTACGGCCACATATAAGCTAACACTAGCTTAGTGACCGATTTCTTTATTATACAGGGTCTTTTTTTTTGCTCGGAAAAGTGTTTTTTTTCAAAAACTATTTATAGTACCGATTTCAAATTTGGAAGGTCAATTCTCTATACCGGGGGACATCAGTTTGAGAAATTTGAGCGTTTTCGGTAATGTTTTCACCAATTTTGAAAAATTATTTTTCGACCACTAGGTGCGAGATAAAAAATTTCTATTATAAAGTTGTAGGCCGTCATCGAAAACCCTTAAAAATTGTTCACTCGACGAAAAACAACTTATTTATCAGTGAAAATTCGAGCTTGAAAAATTTACAAGTTGGTGAAGCCAAATTACGATTGTTAGAAACGATAATTGAAAAGGGAACAAGTCTAATACAAACGTAGTAGAGTTTTCACACTTGAAAAAATGTACACGTTTGGTTTTTAAATGCAGATATTTTATTCACATAAATTTTTACAAAACATTTTCAATAATATCACCATTGGCTGCAACACAGGTTTGTGCGCGGACAATTAAGTTCTCAAACGCTTTCTCTACCATTTCTGGTGTGACGTCTCGGCAAGCACTGATTATTCGTCTAATGAGTTCCTCCCTAGTTTCAATGGGCGTGGCGTATACCTTTGCTTTAACGAATCCCCAGAGAAAATAATCCAGCGGTGTTAGGTCAGGTGACCTTGCTGGCCAATGCACTGGACCATTTCTCCCTATCCACCTTTCAGGAAACTCGTTGTTGAGGTGCTCAGTTACTTGCCGGGAAAAATGCGGAGGGGCGCCATCTTGCTGAAACCACAACTGACGTCTTTCAGCCAATGGAAGGTCGTCGATTGCGTCACTCAGTTCGTTCTGTAGAAAATGTAAATACCTTTGGCCGTTGTGGTTCGTCGGCAGGAAAAAGGGACCAATCAAACGGTTTCCAACAAGTCCAACCCAAACATTGACCCGTTCAAATTGAACCTGGTGATGATATTCAAAACCCCAATGTGGGTTGATGTCAGACCAAAGATGGCTGTTTTGATGATTAAAGGGCCCATCTCTAGAAAATGACGCTTCGTCGGAGAACAAAACATGGCGCAAAAATTGTCTATCTTCTTGGACAGCATTTAGTAACCAGTTGCTAAATTCATAACGTCTTTGATGGTCTCCGTCAATTAGTCCTTGGTGGAGCGTAGCTCTGTATGGGTGATAGCGATTCTTACGAAGAATTTTCCACACACGATTTGCAGAACAACCCAAATCAGCAGCGGCGTTGGCGCAACTGTGACGAGGATATGCCACAAAGTACGCGAGTACATTGTTCTCGAAGTCTAAATCCGGTTGACCCAATCCGCGAAACCTAGGTTGCAAGTTACCAAATTGATTGAAATCGTGAATTGCTCGTCTTACTGTATTTACAGATGGTGCTCCATTTGGATGTCTTTCTGCGAAGATTTCAGTCACTCTTCTAAGGTTTTGCGCTGCTTCTCCATAGTAAATGGCAACTATCTCGGTACGCTCAGCTACTGAATAACGAGGCATTGTTCGAAATATTATCAAACACTGATAATAATCTCCCAAAGTTTTCCTTTAAATACCCAATGCATGTTTAGGATTGACCTATAGCCTCGTGTTTTTTAAATCCGGTCGTTTTTTTAACCAAAGTTTCAACTGGATTAGGTAATTCGGTTTCAATTATCGTTTCAAACAATCGTAATTTGGCTTCACCAACTTGTAAATTTTTCAAGCTCGAATTTTCACTGATAAATAAGTTGTCTTTCGTCGAGTGAACAATTTTTAAGGGTTTTCGATGACGGCCTACAACTTTATAATAGAAATTTTTTATCTCGCACCTAGTGGTTGAAAAATAATTTTTCAAAATTGGTGAAAAACATTACCGAAAACGCTCAAATTTCTCAAACTGATGTCCCCCGGTATAGAGAATTAACCTTCCAAATTTGAAATCGGTACTATAAATAGTTTTTGAAAAAAAAACCACTTTTCCGAGCAAAAAAAAAGACCCTGTATAAATAAATAAATAAATTTATAACAGTGCTCATTTCTATTCGATTGTATTCGCGTGGTCAGGGCTCAATAAGTGTATAGCTTTCTTTACCTGATGAATAAAACTATTATTATTATTAAAACTACCAACAAACCGTAAGCTCCTTTCGGAAATAAAAGCTACTAACATCGTAAAAAGGAAACAAGTCCCCTAGGAGGGGTTTTACAATCATCGTGTCTGTGTGTGTGTGCGAACGCGTTACCGGGGGCAAAGTCCAATAGTCGTGAAATAGTTGTTAAAGGTTGACGGTGAGCGTTAACGGGAAAAGTTGCGGTTGCGTAGGGTGCGGTTTAGTTGTTTTTTTCGTTAACGCTCGCCGTCGCTTCGGTTTCGGCTCAGTTGTAATGGGAATTTGTTGCAATGTTTATGTGTAGTGTAGGAATGTTGAGTTTGTTTGTTATGGCGGTTGTGAGTGTTGAGCTTGTGTAATGGCGGTTGTTAGTGTTGAATTTGCATATGCGTCTTTGCTCTCCAACTTCTTCTTATTGACTTGTTGGGACGAGTAGAGATAGATCATATTTGAACATGTAAATCCAAGATGGCCGCCAAGATGGCCGCCAAAACAACCCCAAAATTACGCAATAAAACAAAAAAACGACCCAGAACCAAATCCGATTTTCTTGACTAAAGTATTATGCCTCAATTTGAATCTATGTGTTCAGAGTTGGAGCTTTTTAACGAACCTTTGTTTAATGAAAATATTGAGGGGAATAAATTTGTAGATTATTTCCCTATAGCTCCCTCCCAGGTAGCAAAATGTGGTTAAAAAACCGTTTTAAAACCGTTGATAAATAGTAGGAAATCAAACGTTATAATAACGTACTCATGTCCGGTGATTTATACTATAAAAATACCGTTAGAAGTACGTTTAGTTAACGTTAGTATTTTTCTAATAGTAACGTTACTTGTGCAACGTAAATAAAACGTTATACAAAAAACCGTTTATTAAACGTTCAATAAACTACCATAAAACGTTTTTCTAACGTTAGTGTTCTAATTGAAACCAACTGTAAATCAACGTATTTTAGGAGTTAAAATAACGTCGTTCTTATACTAGAATGTATGCCTTTTACATACTAATTAAATAGCTCAATTTTTATTTAATGTATCTCTCACATAAAAATTTATTGATAGCCATAAAAATATAAACAGACACTGGAAAAAATTTAAGTTAAGAAAAGAAAGAACTGTACTTTTTATATAACTTTTGGGTTACAATGCAATATGAACTACTAAAACATATCAGTTAATTAGATAAACACAAATCACTTTTTTGGAAAATAAAAAATTGGATCTACTTAAAACTTGAATATACGTTATTTAAAAATATTTAATCGTATTTCCAATAATCGAGATTATTTGAAACTAAACATTTAATTAACGAATTTTAAATATTAATTTCGATGTATACAGCCAATATAATATCTCACTTGTTTCTAAAATATCACAAATCGCTTTTTGAGGAAAATATACACGCTATTTATTGCAATACTAAAATCTCCATCAGTTTGGTCAAACATCTTAAAAAAGTTTAATCTTGCTTGTCGTTACTTCCTAAATATTTAAATCTTATTCAAATTAATAAAAAATACTTGGAGATAATCTTAAATCCCAATTTTGAAAAGCATAAACATGGTATTACAAAATCTATTTCATTATTGAAGGTAACAATTCAAAATATAACAATAATGACATTCCTCAAAATTATTTAGTACTAACTAAGCAATATAAATTTCTCTATCAATATAAACAAACTGCAGAATTGCAAATGAAGATTGATTTTTATTTATCTCAGCTGACTATTGCAAAACTTTTTTATTATGAATTTGTGATGGCCTATAGTATTTAAGATTAGCAGTAAATATAGCCCTAATGAAAATAATCCCATATTTTAGGGTTAAGAAAAATGTAGAATGTTTCCAAATTTCAACTCTCAACATTGAAATAAAAAGCATTATTTAGAATTTTTTTACCTAAAATAACTGAATGCAAACATGGTGAACTAATGTAGAGACATCAATTTGAGAATGGAATTATATTTTCCCCCAGACTTTGAAATTTTTACTTTAAATACAGACTGCGGTATTTTGCTCAACCGCTGTATCGCATACTAAGAATCATGTAATCAGAGCTAAATATTTGAATTTTTTATCACAACTTTCTATTGCTAAACTTTTAAATTAAAAATGTAAATTTCTGGTGGCCTATAGTATTAAAGATAAGCAGTAAATATAGCCCTAATGAAAATAATCCCAAATTTTAAGGTTAAGAAAAATGTAGAATTTTTCAAAATTTCAACTCTCAACATAGAATTAAAAAGCATTATTTCTAAATTTTTTTCCTAAAATCACTTAAAGCAAACATTATGAACTTATGTAGAGACATCAATTTTGGGAATGGAATTATATTTTCTCCCAGAATTTAAAATTTTCACATTAAATACACTGGTATTTTGCTCACCCGCTGTATCACATACCAAGAATCATGTAATCAGAGTTAAATATTTGAATTTTTTGTCACAACTGTCTATTGCTAAACTTTTTAATTAATAATATGAATTTGTGATGGCCTATATGTTTCAAGATTAGCAGTAAATATAGCCCTGGTAATAATAATTCATTTTTAAGATTTAGAAAAATGTAGTTTTTCTCAATTTCAATACTCAACATTCAAATAAAAAGTATCATTTCTAAATTTTAAACTTATTGGAAACAAATTGAACCTAAGTTAATTTATTGCACACAATGTGAACCGATTTATAGCTTGAATAAATTCATAAAAACATAAGTTTTTAAACAAAGTTTGTTAATGCAAATGAGACTTTGGAAAGTGATACAAAGGCTTAACTGCTGGGTCACGATAATCCATTATTAAATACCAAGCGATCATGTCAAATGATATCTATTAATGTTTTATAAGCTTATCATTAACTTGATAATATATTTAATACTTACCATATTCATTCAAATTACAGCACTTTTTTTTTGACATCCACACATCGGTGTCGACCCAAGGCCTTAGACACCAGCACACAATAACTGATTAATCAGGGCGAGATATGTGTAACGGCCACGCCAACGGGGGGATACGTGGGGACAGGGGTGGGGACACCCGTGGCGGAAGTATTCCGACCACCCGTTGGGGGATTGGTGGTCGTCCTCACACGGCCATCCACAAACTCTGCCTCCCGGACGCCTGGGATTACAGGAGTGAGCCACTACTCCCGGCTCAAATTACAGCACTATCTATTGATTGTTTAAAACCGACCGTGCTAATGCCTATTGCCTAATGGCGCGATACTTTTACTACTGCCTATAGTACAAATGCGTAGGTACTGCTTTTACTTTCACTTTAGATAATCTCCAGCGTTGCCAACCTGTACGATAATTATCGTTTTGTACGATAATTTAACCTTCCGTACGATGTACGATATCACAACGTACGATATCGACAATTGTACGATAATTCAGTAGGATGTACGATATTACAACGTACGATATTGACAATTGTACGATAATATAGTTGGATGTACGATATTACAACGTACTATATTGGCGATTGTACGATAATTCAGTAGGAATGAGTTTTTGTATTGTACGTTGTTGAAAAATATCCGTTTTGAGGCTTAGGTTTGGTATCAAAGTTTATTCTTAGAAATGTTTACAATTAAACTATAGTGCGCTCTCAAAAAAATAGTACCATTTATAATATTATGCAAAATTATGGTATTTGTACCATAATTATAGTACGTATGGCAACGCTGCCGGTGATTCTCTTTGCCTTGGAATATCGCGCCATTCAGTGCTCAAAGAGAGAGAAAAACCTCTCCCCTTTTCTACTCGCTAGTCAGACCTTTAGATATTTTTGAAGCGTTCGAACGGTACGATAAATAGGACTGAAATACGATAATTTTCAGGTGTTGGTACGATAATTCTATTCGATCAGGTTGGCAACGCTGAATTAATCTCTACCTGGACAGAGCCACAGCCGACTTCGATTGGTTAGTCCACGTGTGCGTGGCATGAAGCCTTAGGGCTTGCCACCAAACTCCTACGCGCATTACAATTGTAACATCTAGAATCCCGTTTCGGGGTACAAAAAGGGTTCAATCACTTTCTATACCCGCCAATAAAATTAATTATTATAACACATCACTTGAGCTATGCTTGAGCTAGGGGATGAAATTAATTTTTTCTACAGATGGATAAATTACGAATAGGCAACTTAATTCGGGTGAAAATATGGTAAATGACAAATTGTAAGACCAACAATAAGTTTTAGAGGTTTTACTGTAGTATTTTTAACAACGATATACTAAGGTATTAAGTTAAAATTTGAACCTTTATCGTTGAATTAGACTCTATAAGAACGTTTATATGGTTATTTATCCTTAATGAAAAAATAGTTTTAACAAAACCAAAAAGAAACGTTATATTTTCGTCTAAAAATAAACTTGGACGAAATTTATTAAAAACAACGTTATTTTAACGTTAAGAAGTTTATTGGAAAATTTGGTTCGAAACAGTTAAATTTATAAACTACAATTCAACGTTAGTAGAACGTTGAAAAAATAACTCATAACGATATTTCAACCAGATAACCAAAATTTAACCTAATTGCAACGTTGCTTTGCTACCTGGGGCTTGTCTAATGCTACACAGATTGATTTTTCTATCCCCGGGGGAGATTATTATATCGACATGTCGAACTTAATGCTTAAAATTCGAATTCGTGTTAAAAAAGAACAAAACGGGATTTGAATAGATATACCTGCAGCCGAAAAAAAGTCTCCCTATGTAATCTTCCATTGCATTCTATTTTTAGTCAAATAGACGTATTTATGAATGAGACTTTAGTAAAATCTAGCAACAACTGCTATCCGTTTTTAGCATATTTAGCAACAGTTTTAAATTTTGATAAAGGAGCCAAACAATCTTACAAGTCCGCGGAAGGCTATTACGAAGACGGGTTTTGCGACCCAGCGTTAGCGTTTGAAGATGTTAATAAAGATAAACAAAACAATGGAATTTTAAAAAGAAGTAAAGATATTTCAGGATCGAAACTTTGTGAATATATGGGTAGACTTCATGTTGATTCTTGTAAAATAGACAAATTTCTTTTAAACAAAGTTAATTTAAGAATTCGACTCTTGAAAAATTCCAATGAATTTATAATTATTTCCCAAGAAGATGTTAATAAGAAATATAAATTGATTGTCGAAGATGCCATTCTCACGGCTAAGCATATTCTCGTTAATCCAGATCTCCAGCTGGCACATAATGCGATACTTCATAAACAAAGAGCTTTGTACGATCTAACACAAACTGTTGTTAAAACTCTGACAATCTCAGCAGGCGCGAGCGATTTCGTGAAGTCAAATATTTTTTTAGGTAAAATTCCAAATCGGGTAATAATCGGAATGGTAAACAATTCTGCTTACAATGGCGCCAGTCAAGAAAACCCCTTTCAATTTAACCATAATAATCTCTCGTTCTTACAACTTTCATTAGATGACCAGAATGTCCCAGAAACTGCTCTAACTCCAGATTTTAATAAAAACCTCTACACTAGGTCATATTATTCACTATTCTCGGCAATGGATTTAATCGGAAATAACTCTGGTAATTGTATTGATTACGAAAATTATAAAAACGGTAATACATTATTCGCGTTTGATTTAACTTACGACTCCTCGTCAAATTCTAACAATCTCTCAATTCAACGAAATGGTAGTTTACGGATGGTAATGAAGTTTGCTTACCCCTTAACTTATATTCAAAACATAATTATTATTGGAGAATACGAAAACCGATTTGTCATTAACCAAGAGCGTCAGGTTACTTATATTACGGAATAAAAAACAATCAACGAGGGCAAAGAATTTTTAGTTGCTTCGTGAAATCGTAGTGGTAAAGATGTCTCGAACTCACAGTCTCTCGCCTAAACAAGAAGTATCGGTGATAGGTTATGTCAACCCATCCATCAAAATTTACAGACTAGACACTTGCGCCGAATTTGAACTGAATTTGGAAGCCTGGCAATCTTTATTCACATTTGAAAAGGAAATAACTGTTTTTTTTGAAGACCAAGTTGCTAGTTTTCACACCTGGCTTCCTCTTGAAGGTTCAAAAATAAAAATCGACTGTTTCAAGGGACAAAAGGAAAAACTCGTGGATGTACGATCTTGCGCAAGAGGAAAAAACCATTTATACCATCTTTTTTATTCAACAAATTATGGTTTTACTCTCAACCAAGCAGGGTGGAAAAGATTGAAGCATTGTAAACATACAATTGATCCGGAGCTTAATTTAATTTTGTCGGCAAAAAATATTATGCGTGACATAATTGTACATGAGCTCACGGATAAAATGTTTGAAATTACCGAGAATTGTGAGAATCCGCATTGTAAATCTTCGATTACTTACGATGTCTCTTGTAAACTAGGATTTAGCACAAATTTTGAAGACCGAGTGGAAAATATGATATTATTAGCCATTCCACAATTAAATTTTGATCATATTGTTGTTAGATTCCAAAAGGAATTTGGCCTTGACCCCTTAATAGTAGAAAGTCAATTATATTTTGATATTGTACAAAATGTTTCAAACTTAAAATGTGATTTAATTTATTAAAATAAAAACTTTTACTATAGTCTGTTTTTATTATTGCTATACATACATTTAAAGATGGTGGTGTCAAAAACAGACAAACAATTAAGTAAAGTTTATTACGATGTTGAAAACCCATACAGTTATTCTAACAGTGTTACATTAAGAAAACCTTTTCCCAAAATTTCGGAAAAAGAAATTAAAATTTCCTCAACAAACAACCAACTTACACACAACACAGAGCTAGGAGATTAAATTTTAAACGTAACAAATTATATGTAACAACTATTGACGAGACATTTATGGCCGATTTATTAGACCTCCCTCTTTTACAAACTTTTAATAACAATTACCGCTTTACGATATTAGTTCAGGACATTTTAAGTAAATTCGTTTTTATTTATCCAATAAAAAATAAAACCTCGAGCGAGATTGTGAAGGCTTTTAGAGAGATTTTCAAAAAACGAGTACCTGTTAATTTATGTACCGACGCAGGGTCAGAATTTAGAAACGCCCCATTTCGCGCTCTCTTAAAGCGTTATAACATCCACCATTACCTCACATATTCCGAGAAAAAGGCCTCTATGATTGAGAGACTTGTTCGCACGGTAAAATCTAAAATTTTTAAAATAATTACCGAGACCGGCGATTTACATTATCTTAATAAACTACCATTAATTGCAAAATCTTATAACGCTCGAAAACATTCAACAACGGGAATCGCCCCTAAAGATGTCAATAAAAACAATGAATCGGCAATTTGGAAAAAAAATTATGGCAACCTTGAACCTTAGCATGGTTGGGAAGACAATTTTAAAAATTGGGGATAAAGTTCGCTTAGCCGTTGCAAAATCAACATTTGATAAAGCATACAGGGGAACGTTTACAGCCGAAATATTTGAAATTCATAGAGTAATTACGAGAGATCGCTGTATGTATATTGTGAAAGATTTGACCGGCAATATAATTAAAGGGGGGTTTTACGCTCAAGAAATGGTTAAAATTCAAGTGTAGAGCGCTACAGTCTTTATTCAACATTTTGTTAACCATGGGTAAAGTACACGTTCTTCTGGGTCTCGTGATCGTAATAATTGGTGTTAGCGCCACAATAGTGTCATCCGCGATGAAATTAAAAAAACGAAGTCCCGAATATAGCCTAGACATTGGAGTTTGTGACAAAGCATACGATCTAGGAAGAGACACGTACCTCGTAAAATGTAACGAGACTTTCGACGTGCGACATTTTAAGAAAGAAGACGGAAGTTTGAAGCCATCTATCAGGGGAATCAACTTAACAAAAGATCAATATGAAAAATTATGCATTTTGACGGTGACGTGAAAGATGAACACTACTCAAATCCAATCTATACTTAAGTGTGATCCACGATCGAGAGATAAATTTATCGGAGTATTTCCAGCTAACAGATTACCCAAACCTCCAATTAAAAAAAGCTATTGTTTCGTAATCAACACCGATCCTGACACTCTTCCAGGGTCTCATTGGACGGCTGTTTACAAATCGGGCGACACTCTGGACTTTTTTGTTCTCTAGGACGATCACATCATGACTATGGATTTTTGCTAGAGCGATATGGCAAACGTATTCGATACAATACTCATAAATTTCAATCAGATAAAAGCCAAAACTGCGGACCTCATGTAATTTATTTTCTAACCTCGAGATGTATGGGGATTTCTTACAGTAAAATAATTAACGAATTGTATAATTTCAATTTAAAAAGAAATGATAGTTTAGCGTTGTTGAATATATGTATTCATTTGATGAAAGAGTGGAAGCGAAATAAATCGATTTGTTTAGAATAAAAAAATGTTTATTTACACATTTTTATTATTCTTGCCAGCGGGGAGGAGGCCTGGTCTGTCTTTTTGGCCTGGGAGACTTTTTAGGGGATGGTAATTTTAATTTTTTTGCGGTGATATTAGAACGCCACCAACAGCACCCTCCTCAGAACCTAGCTCTCGATCCCAATCATCTTCCTTGCTTAATTGACTTCCAATATCGGTATTTTCTAAGTATTTTTCAAATATTTAATTTTCTTGATTTAATCGTTTTTGCATTCTATCATCAGTAATTGTCTTTTGTTGCTTAACAATCGGCGTAGATGATTTCCTTTTCCAAGAATCTACAATCTTTAAGAGACTCGGGAATTTGGCCTCTCCCCTAGTCTGTTCGTTTTCTCTCTCGCTGAGATAGTCTTTCATTTTGCGTGTCATAGTATTTAGACGCAGCTCTGCGGCTTCGCCAGCGTTAACTCCCTCGGGCGTTTTGAAGGGTGAATAAATTTGCGAGGCGAACGGGGAATTTAATGGGGCAACAGGTACGGGTGCTTGAAAGGTATTGGTATTGCTTTCCTCATTTCTCTGGCCTCGCTCAGTATTTTTAGAAATTCTCGTAATTTGGAGCGGTTGTTTAAATTAGAACTTAATATTGCTTGACTGCGTTATAATATTTTTCTATGAATTATTTGGATTCTGAAGTCTGATTGCTTGACTGCGTTATAATATTTTTCTATGAGTTTTGTTTCTGAAGTCTGATTGATTGGGTTGTTATTGTGTATTTTTTTATTCTTTATTTTTATTTTTTGATACTCTAATATTTTAAATTGGATATAGTATAACGTTAATTCTGCGTATTTCGAATGTGCGTGATGTGGAGGGTATTTTTACGTTTTATTAGGATCAGTTTTTTTAATTTTAAATATCTTTCGTTTTATTTGTATTTTATTTCGTTTTTTCAGTCGAATATTTTTATCGAGTTGTATACATCGTGCGCTTACACTTATGTTGGTCTGGTTTTTAACTGGGTCGTCATTACTTCGTTATTTATTTTAAACGTTTTCTCGACTGATTAAGATGTTTAATTTGAAATAAAATGAGCGTTAAAGATGCGGCAAGTATTTCGTAAGCGAGAAAAATACAAATACCCTCTGTAGATATTTCTTTCATTAAAATTGGCTTCGTATTATATTTAACTGATAAACTTGTACCGTAAATAGGGTTAAATTCAATTGTGCATTGTTTTAGTACGTCTAACTCGCTGTTGTAACTACTCAATTTATAATATTCTGATTAAATTATACTCGGTTGTTTCGTCTCAATTATTTTAATTATAATTAAAATTTTATACCGGGCGGGATTGAACCGGGATTACGTTTTTAGTAAATAACTCGGAATTGCGGAGATATATCTTTAAAAGTCATCGCGAAAAATTAATACCGCTAGGGACAATTCTTCCGAGGAGAGGTATATTTTGGCTTGCCAACTTGTTCTATTTGTTATTTTTCATGTTATTTTTCGTCAATCGAAAGTGTTGATAATGTGGGGGATAATGCATGTCTACGATTTTTTATTTGCATTGATTTTTATCGGCTTCGTTGGGTTGTCATCATGAGCCCACGCAGTTTTTACCTCTACGAGGGGACTTCGTACCCTAGGAGGGGTTATACAACCACGACAGGTGAGCGTTCTACCTCAGAACCACGGATACAGTTACGCTTAACTGAAAATGAAAAACTCTTCCGAGGAGAGGTATATTTTGGCTTGCCAACTTGTTATTAGTGCTCTCACTTATAGTTTTGGTTTTCGCTTTAATTTTTGTTTTCCATGTAAATTTCATTGTTTAAGACCTATAATACAATGGGTTGGTTATTGTCTATAAAATAGTTTCTCGAACGTATATTTTACGTTTCGTGAGCGTTCTAATAATTTTAAATTTTTTATTTCTCATTTTGTTGCTTTGTTAATTTAATAATGTTCGGGGTCTAAAGTTGGTTTTTTGTTCTATTGATATTGTAAATTTGTTTAAGGCAATAACATTTGTAATATTTATTACAATTATAATAATTAAAATATTCTACTGGTAGGGACAGCACCGGGATTACGTTTATTTGGAGGACGCTGAGAATATGGCGAAATATCGTTGAGTGCCGTGTCTAGTAGTTAATACGCCCAAGGGCAAATTCTTCCGAGGAGATGTATATTTTGGCAAGCTTGCCAACTTGCTAATCTATATTACTGCTATACCTCTACACTGTGTACAAGTTTCAGCTCTGTCAGGTAAACAGGGGATGCAACAGCCCCCTTTTCCGATTCCGAGCGTTGATTTACGCAGAGTATGAAAGTGCCCAAAAATCTCCCGGATAATGCGTTATTAATAGATTAGTTTCTATTGGATTTGAGATACGGGACCCAAACTTAGAATACAGATAAAGAAGCTGATTCGTCTGACGCTAAGCTTAACCCATTTAACACGCGCCGAGGATTATTGAGCGTACGCGAATTTTCTTCGTAGTTCCTATTGAATTTGAGATACGGGGCTTAAACTTTAATATAGGTAAAGGTGGTTACGTTTGGCACTATAGTAGAATGTAAAATGAGAGAATGAGGACCGGTGGAAATATTTTCCCATAGGGTATCGTGGGGGTTTTTTTCCCTTGTACCGTGTGAGAGTGTCAGGACAGTGGGGTTTTGTATGCTTTTTAGCGAGGGGCTGATCACTCCGCGTAATCGGTGTACAGAGCCGTACCTTTGACTGTACTAATGGGATTACACGTAATCTTTGAAGTCCCTGCCTTTGGCAGTGCTAATCTAAGCGTAATCCGGTGTACAGATTTTCTAAGAGTGGCTAGCCCCTCGCTTTTTAGGGTATCGTAAGACATAGATGAGAGAAAGAGGACCGATAATGAAAATTCTCCGAAGGCTATAATGGGGTAGAAATGAACAGTTTCGGATTAATTGTTTTGTTAGTGTCAAATCACTTGAAACGCGCAAAGTGCATATCGTAAAGTATAAAAAAGATACGCTCCCCATAACGAAGTTATTTTCTTTCGAGGTATTCATAAACTTAAACCCTACGTTGAAATGTAAGTATAGATTTTTTAACGGCGGAAACGTCTCTTACTAGCTTTTTTGATCATGGAAACCGGAGAGAGTAATGTGTTTTCATTTAAACCACCATTCCCCAATCAGTATCACGAGTTAAGTGTCAAGGACCAGCGACTCTGTTCTTGGATCTCCCGCAATATTTGTGGAATAAACTGGAATGAAGGGGAATTAGAAGTCGAAAGCTTCAGTGAAATAATTATCGGTATAGTGTATAAAGCGACCGTGTTTTACTCAAAAGGGTTAGAAAAACGAATTTTCTTTCCAAATACCTCGGGAAAGACGTTTTAAACATCGAAGATTTGGGTTTTCCCAAATTAAGTAGTTTGGAAAATGATTCTTGTCCTTTGGCATGTAAATATCATTACAACAATGATACTAACTGCGCATTATACAAAGCGCACCAAATTTCCCTATGGAAAAATAATATTTAAAAAAATCAGTGTTTAATAAAAACTTCCTAAGTTTTTAATTATATAAAATAAAAACTTCCTTATTTTATATTAAACATTTAAAATACTCATAGAACTACACTCAACTTTCATTTGATATAAAATGCATTATTTCTGTATTAAATTAAATTGTGAAATAAATTTTTTTATATGTGAAGTATTTTGTTGACTCCACTATATTTGGAATAGGCTCGAATTTAAGGTTCAACTCGATTGATGTTTACGTCCCATTTAATGCCGTTGTACGGTTGTAGAAAATTGGAAGTTAAAGCTTGGACAGACATCCGCGTATATTATGTTATCTATTGTTTCACCTTTTCTTTTGTTTCGAATGACAAAATATGTTTTTTTTTAATTTAATTTATCTCTGTGCAGGTGGAAAAAATATCTATCAAAGATCCCACAATAACGCAAGAGGATCATGATACGGCGAGAATGTTGGTGGGATCAGGGATACCAACATCGTCAACTCAACAATCACTAACATCGTCAACTCCACAATCATTTTCGCCTGAACTCCTCGAATCTACAGTTTCGCCCATGCAGCCTAATCAACCATCATGCTCCACTAGCTCATCCGGTTTAACCCGCCCTAAAAAAGATAAAAACACAGGGAAACGTCCCTCAGATGCTACGTCAAAGACACCAAAGAGACCCAAAGGTGACGATGAACATATGGACAATTTATTAAAATTAGAAAAACGGGCCACGGCTGAGTTAAAGAAAACCCCCCCAATTAACGTTAAGGACTAAAGGACTCCGATAGTGAATCAGAAATTGAATAAACGTTTCGTGTCTATTTTAAATATAACAAAATGATTTTGCCACTGGGCTGCTGATCTCTTTTGATAGTATGTATCTATATATAAATAAAAATAAAATAAAAACAAATCAATTTACCGAATATTTGTTTTAGTTATTCTCTTTCGATAATCTATTTCTTATTTTAAATAAAAATGTAATTGTAGAGTACACTTTTTTCAGAACTTAGATTCTGAGAGGTATTGCCAAATCTATAGCGCAATAAAAAGTTCAAATATATTTATCTATACACATTTTCAAGTGATTTTGATTATAAAAAGGCTCGATTGAAAAATTTTTACTGATATTATAAAAGTGAGGAAAAGGGCATAGACAAGAGTATAAAACCCGGTCAAAAATCTCATCAATATCATTCCCGAGTAAATCGGGAGGACGGACACCACCATGTTTTCGTGTAACAATTGCTCGAAAGAGTTTGCAAGGAAATGTTCTAAAGAAATAAATCATTTGTTTATTACTAAACAAATAAATTTAAACACTTACGCGACATAAACATGGTTAAAACATGCACACTCTTAAATGAAAATCAATTAAAAACTACTAATAAACCTCCTACGCTAAACCCCATTTAGGTGCCATTTTCGCCTAACCTAATTGTGTGCCATCTGCCATGATATTAAATCTTCGGTTTAAACTTATTACTGATCACAAGTCTTTTCACTATGATACGAAGTCCATCAAAGGGGTGGCCAAACCCATTACGGTGAAGGGACTATGTTGTGGTCGGGAGTAAGACATCTCAGGCGACGCTCGAAGATTCGTGGAGCGAAGCCATCTGGATGTTGATGACTATGTGACGGTTATTCTTGTCGACTAAAACGACTAAGTTAATACCCGAATAAAGATTTTCCGACCGATGAAATGACTTAGAACATATTCGAGCTCGGTGGTTCAGTAGACAACCGAAAGGTTGTTCTGACAAACCTCAGAGACGAAGTTTTTGAAAAAGATTTTATCTCCGGGCCCGCTCCATGGTTTTGTATCAATAGACCACGTGATCTACGGGTCACGTGAATTTAATTTTTGATTATTAGGTCCAATCAAAGAGTATGGAGGAAATAGAGTTAAACAACTGGGAGAGGTCCGCAACGAAACGTTCACCACCGAGGGGGTTGACATTGGATGGACATGAGTTGTCCCCGACCAATGGTCAAAAGGGGTAAGAAATTTAAAACCACCGGTAAACGCGCACAACACAAAACTTTGCTATTGACAGATATCTCCGATGGCATTTAGGCAGGATGGCCCTCTACGTTTTCCATTGGGAACCTCCGATCACTAGGGCTCGGATTTTTCTGATCGTTTCAACCGGTAAATTCAGTTAACCATGATTAATCGGAAAACTTCCAGATAATTTAACGGTAAAATCTCGAGTTTGTTTATCAACTAATTATATAGTTTGAAAAAAAAACATTATCTTGATCGTAATAAATTCACCGCCGCCTTACTTTCCCCGAACGTATTTTTTTTATCATGAAGCCGATATGAACTTTTATTTAAATAAATTTGTACACACTGGTTTTTTAAAGAGAAATAAGATCAAATTATAACTCTTCGAAATATTTACGAATTAAATATTTACCGAAAAAAGCAAATTGTTTTTTTTTTCTGGAAATATAGACCATATTTCTTCGTTAATCAATCATATTTGTTGTTCCAGTTGTGATGTACCCCGACTAAAATGTAATAAAACACTAATGGAAAACTCGTATTAGTCTACCCATGGATAATAGTGAACTACTTTAACTATTTTTTATAATAAAAACCATGGTTTAGCAAATAATATAACTATGTTTTCATCTGGTGCTGCTAGTATCTTACACTTAATTCCGAAAAGGATGGATAGATAAATCACGAAATAAACTGAAGTGTCAATGCTGACTAATAAAACGGTGAAATACATTTTATTTTAACAAAATGGATAAAGTTGGTCATAAAATTCCCTTTCTAATCTGGGCCGCGGAAGTCTACAGACATCTGGCCAGAGCGCAATATAACCTGTGTCGTTTGCGCAGTTTACTAAAATACGGGGCGACGTTTCAGTCAGATGGGCATTTTTGGTCCTCAATGCCCCCACAACGCGATTGAGTGACCAGTCCTTACAAGCACCCGGGAGAAATGGCCACAATTTATTAAGAATTTATCTTTTGTGATAGTAGATGGATAGTTTGTGCGTAGCGAATTGTTTGGGAAACTATGTCAGATTCCATTTGGGGTTCTTTTCCAGTTCATAACCGTTGTTTCTCAAATCTCCCAGTCCGCTCTAGCCAAGACTGTCAGTGACGAAATAACATTCAAAGCACGATATGAAGTATCGCACTTACAATAATTAGTATTTTCAGTTTACATAGAGCCACGTAGTGGCAAATGCAAGAAGCTCATAAACTGCTGGATTTTCGTCTGCTAAGCAGACGCTTTATGGAAAAATCGTCTGCTTAGCAGACGAAAATCCAGCATTTCATGAGCTTCTCGCATTTGCCACTATGTGGCTCTATGTAAACTGAAAAGGCTAATTACGTTTCTTTCTCCACTTCTGAAATAATATCCTTTTAGTAAGCTATGGAAATTTTACTTCCTTAATAGACAACATAAGTAAGGACTAGTAAACGTGTAGGGTGAATAAATATAGGAGTTATAGTCTTACAAGTTTACTCATTTTCTCCCAAGTTAATTTTTTCTACGCTTAACTTCCATAGTATGCGTATAGGTAATGTCAACAGTAGCAGACGTTGTCGTAGACAAAGAAGTTACACGTAGAAAGGAGTTCTTCATAGTCCTCAAAAGAAAACAGGTGTCGGTTGCACACAGCAAAGCTATACGTATACACTCCTAAAAGTTGCCGCTGGTAATTATTGTTATATTATTTATTGGCTTATATATGGGGCGCCAAACCGGAAAAAACTAAATAACATTTCTAGGAATATTTTAACAATTCTAGGAATATTTTCAAACTTCTAGGAATATTTTAAAATTACCTATCAATTTTAAGAATCCTATATATTACCTCTCCGAGGGGACTTTGTACCCTGGAGGGGTATTACAATCACCGTGACTGTCTGTCAGGCCTGCGAACGCGTTCGCATTTTCGGGGCAAAGGGTAATCACTGCGTACACAGTTTCTTATAGAATCAGGGAAAAGGTTTTTCCAAAAGCGGCCTCTTTTTGTCATTGGGTGTAGTATAATTTTTAATCAGCCGGGATTCGGACCCGAGCCCTCTTGAACGACAGGTCAGCGTTCTACAGCAGAACCACGGATACAGTTACGCTTCACTGAAAATTAAAAACTATTCCGAGGAGAGATATATTTTGGCTTGCCAACTTGTTTTAATAGTGTTTCTATAGATATTTTAAAGCGTTTCCTAGTTATTTTAAGAGAGACGTGTCCTATATATTTTACGGACATAATATATTTTTCGGCAAAACGCGGGAGAGAAAGCAGCGCTTGTAGTTTCCAATCGGAGAGTTGAGTGTGAACACTGTAAAGGCGAACTATGATGGTACTTGTACCGTTGATGGAGTGGTACTTGTACCGTTGACCATAAATTTTCTTGAGGCGAGAACACGTAGAGCTCAAGCATTCGAGTTCAATTAGGTATTAGGAGACCAGGTTTTCCAGAGGATACCCGTAAATCAGATCGCTTATTGAAGACTGCAGATTCGGACACTAGATCTTTCAGTGGAGGCTTATCATCAACGGTACAAGTACCACTCCATCAATGGTACAAGAACCATCCCATCAATGGTACAATTACCATCCCATCAATGGTACAAGTACCACCCCATTAACGGTACAAGAACCATCCCAACAACGGTACAAGTACCATCATAGTTCACCTTTACAGTGTTCACACTCAACTCTCCGATTGGAAACTACAAGCGCTGCTTTCTCTCCCGCGTTTCGCCATAAAATATATAGGGAACGTCTCTCTTAAAATAACTAGGAAACGCTTTAAAATATCTATAGAAAGTCTATTAAAATATATGGGATTCTTAAAATTGATAGGTAATTTTATAATATTCCTCGAGTTTGAAAATATTCCTAGAGTTTGAAAATATTCCTAGAAGTGTTAAAATATTCCTAGAAGTGTTAAAATATTCCTAGAAGTGTTAAAATATTCCTAGAAGTGTTAAAATATTCCTAGAAGTGTTAAAATATTCCTAGAAGTGTTAAAATATTCCTAGAAGTGTTAAAATATTCCTAGAAGTGTTAAAATATTCCTAGAAGTGTTAAAATATTCCTAGAAGTGTTAAAATATTCCTAGAAGTGTTAAAATATTCCTAGAAGTGTTAAAATATTCCTAGAAGTGTTAAAATATTCCTAGAAGTGTTAAAATATTCCTAGAAGTGTTAAAATATTCCTAGAAGTGTTAAAATATTCCTAGAAGTGTTAAAATATTCCTAGAAGTGTTAAAATATTCCTAGAAGTGTTAAAATATTCCTAGAAGTGTTAAAATATTCCTAGAAGTGTTAAAATATTTCTAGAAATGTTATTTAGTTTTTTCCGGTTTGGCGCCCCATTCGTTTCAGCCATGGTTAATCGCAACAATTAAACGTTAAATATTTATTTCAACTACCTTGCGCATAAGTTTTAAAAATCGTTTTTTTTAGTACGATAAGAAACCAAAAGTCTAAAGGATTTTTTTCCGGTAATTGATAAATATGAATTTTTTAAATATTACCAACTATAAATAAAGAGAAACTCACGGAAGATAATCTAATAAAGTTTTCGCCAAAAAGTGATAGAATAATTTAATTTTTTGGTTGAAAAAAAAACCTTAGTCGAATTTTAGATTATTGGATAATAGTTGAACTAAGAAAAAAACTATTGAACATATTAGCTAATAATTACATCAAAAGATAACTTTATTTTAAAAAATATACGTATTAATCAAATTATACGAATAAAATTTATCGAAAAATATTAACAACATTTTTATTCAAAGAAATATTTTTCGAAAAAATTCGTTTGTGTCTTAGTTACGGTTAAAAGTTTACCGACACCGAGCCCTACCGATCACTCCCGGAGTGCTCCAAAATCAAAATCATATTCGCCCCCATTGGGAAAAAAGGGGCAACTCCGAGAGGGAGGATCGTCTTCCATTGACCAAGGTACTCCCTCCGGGAGTGCTCCCGGAGTGCTCCCAGCTGCCCCAACCAAAAAAGTGCTCCGAAAACGTTTCGTATTTCATTGGGAGTTACCAGGGCGAATCCTCTGAGCGCCTCCTACAGAGAGCAGTGACGTCATTCAACAAATCCGGATCACACTCGGAGGTTTCCAATGGAAAACGCTATAAGAGTGGGGAGAGCTATTCAAGGTCTTTCCTTCTCGCACTGCGCATGCTCATTGACCACAGTGGAATTTTCACAGCGCCTTCTTTAAATTTACTGTTCCTCATGCTGTAGATATTCATTCATTGGCTAGCTTTATTTGAAAAATGGTTCTCATAAAAAAATGTTGTTATAGTAATTGTACTAGTACTTTAAAAATTAATGTTAGATCCAATTTAAAATTCTACCCATTTCCAAAGTCAAAAACCCAATTAAACCGTCGCAAACAATGGCTAGAAGCTTGTTCAAGAAGCGATTTGTCTCCTGACGTATATCTTTCAAATAAACACCTTGCGCTAATCTTAAATCATTTCGGCAGTCTTTAAAGCAGCAATTCTTATTTTTCGGCATTATTTTATTGTTAAAAACACGAATAAACTTTCATAAGCTACGAAATACTTCGGTTTTTAAGGCTTATTTATTATTTTGAATCGGACGATAGTTCCTCTACGAAAACGAGACAAAATTTGCTTCTGCGCAGTAAAAAGTGTTGCCCCGTCTCTCAATCCGACGAGAGCAGTCGATGACGTCAAAAAAGGGGGGAGGGGGTTGGAAGACGCCTGCCTCAAGCGTTAACTCTTTTCTATAACATTATCTCTCCTGGGGATAGTTCCGCTATGCCCTTTGTACGGCATTTTATTTTTAGGCACCGGACCGGCGACGGTCGGGCAATAAAGAAGGGATTAAGCTTGAGGGGAGCTCGGCGAACTGTCAATTATAGTGACGAGCGTGAAGTAAAGGAGGGCGTGAGATAATAACTCCTTCTAGAAACGATTTCCAAATCTTGGTTAAAACTAGAATTTCAAAGTTTGGTGTTTAATCCTAATTTTACGTTATATACCAATTTTTACGTTACAATATATATAAAGTTCATTCTTTTAAAAAAGTGAATTACAACATATTTACAGATATGATGCTCATCTAATCTTGCAGAGGATTGAAACATACATCACTTTTGGACTATTATGTTTTATAGATTACGTTCGGTTCATGCCAGCGTCTCTAGAAACACTGGTTGACAATTTAGCGAAAGGTGGTCTTGAGAAGTTTCCCATTCTAAACTCTGTTTATCCACCTAACCAAGCTACTCACTTACTTAAGAAACTAAAGTATCCCTATGATTACATGAGTGACGTAAATATATTTAACGAAACTCAACTACCAGCAAAAGGAGCCTTTTATATTGTTCTAACCGATGAACACTTATCTGACGAATGTTACACAAATGTTTGTCAGTTGTGGAAAGCGTCCAATATCCAAAATGTAGGTATATAATACCTGAAATTTGGTTAAATTTAATATAGTAAAAATTTTGTGAATTTTAGGTGAATTACACGATTTATACGTCCAGGCAGATACACTACAATTGGCGGATGTTTTTCAAAATTTCCGAAAAATGTTTATGAATTACTATTATCTTGACTGTGCACACGCCTATACTGGACCTGGATTGGCCCCAAAAACCCCGAAAAATCTTTAAAAAGGGGCACCACTCAAATTTTGTCGGGGAGGCCTCTGAGATCTCAGCTACACCACTGTTTATAAGGATAGTTATTAGCGTTAGGAGTAACAGATTTTTCGTTTAAAAATGAATGATCTTCTGGAAAAAGACTTTGTCAAAATAAATTGACGGGTACAACGTTATCCGCGGCTGTAGTAATTGTTCGATCCGCGGCGATTACGGCGGTGGTACGGAATGAACCATTTCCTTTTTTCACGTCCACCTGAACGTGAAGAAGTGTTTGCGACGGATATCAGAACGCGAAGGAAACGATGCTTTCTTCTTCTTGGATTTCACGAGAGTGATTTGGCGGGTCGCACGGCGTTTCTTTTAAGTCCTAAACCAGTCATTTCTTTGATTTCGTTTCTGGCTGATAACAGAGAATCTTTACCGGCGCTCATTGCTCTACTTTTCAGGGCCGTTGTGATTGGAATTCCACTCGCAACATCGTTAACAACTTTCGCTCCAGTAACGAGTGCTTTTTTACTAGATACTCCACGCCACGTTTGAACAGGGGCATAGCACTTCGAAAGGCGGAAGCCAAAATGTTCCCCAATCCGTCACCTTTTTGAACACCTACACCGCGATTTAAGTAACAATTTTCGTAATCATTGACAATAAGGTTATCGTGCATTCGTCTCGTGATGCTAATCATTCGTTGAGCTAAACTAAATTTACGAGTTAGTCGTAACTACACCGGATATTATAGAGGAACCCAATCTCTTATCAGTCTGAAATGTAAGGATACGTGTACCTTACCACGCTCGAAAAGAACCGGATTCCCCAAATCATCCATTATATTAATTTCTATAATTTGTATTTTTGAACCCACGACAGGTAAATAGTGCGGTTGAGTGAACCACGCGTCAATAGTTTCTCCGTATTTTTCTTTAGAGGTAATTAATCTTAAAAGTGGAACGTTTCTATCCTTCACGATGGTTTTTTAATAACGTCAGGTTAAATAAATTTTAAATCTTCTTGCTCTCATTAATATCGCAATTTCAAAAGGTAATCTACAGTAAATTGTTTTAGCTAATTCAACCGAAACTCGTTTCGTATGTTTATTATATTTAAAAATGGTGGTTTCTTAAAAATTGAAGAAAAATTTCCCATGGGTATAGTAATATTTTTTGTATTTATAAAATTAATCGACATTATGTCGTCAGTCCCCAATTCAACAAACTGTTCTTTTTAAAAATTGTTCCACGTCCTTGGATAACTTATCTCCGCTAGTCCAACTTCAAATGACCCATTCAGCTGAATTATTTCGGAGAGATAAGCTCTGAATTTGCTTAGAGTATTATCAGGAAAGTAATTCAGAGAAGAATCAGATGGTAAAGTGACATAGAAACTCCTTTTAAATCTATTTCTTGCACCCAACTGTCAAATTGTGGTCCGTATCCCTTCCAACGCTATAGTAACTCTACCGTATTGTCCGACTTCCTTCTCCTTCTTAGAACTTTTTCAATTTTGAAATGACAAGTCTTTCCCTACTTTTTGTACTTCCTCCTTGTAAAAAACTCCTAAAATGGGCTCCGAATTTAAATCTTCTAGTTTATATGTACCGGTGGCGGTCTCGGTATTTGCTTAATAACTCGAAACAATTCTTCCGAATAATTTAGGAGATAGCCTTTTTCAAAGATTCGCTTGTTTTTGCTAATTCTTACGATGTCACCAATTTCGAAATCGTACGCCATTGGTGGGCTGAAGTCAATATCGCCGTATAGGTTTTTCCAAATGATTTTCCAATTTTTAGACGTTACCTGAACTGGCTTACTTTTTATCGATCGATGATAACTGTTATTATACGCGGTAACTAATTCTTGAAGCACGTATATCGTTGTATTTTTTCCTACTGAAATATCGAAACATTCTGGATTTAAAAGATCGTATAAAGCGTTCGACGACACTGGCTTTTACTTCGGAATTCGACGAAACAAAATCAATTCCCTGTGATTTGAACTCCAACTGGACCTCTTTACATACAAATTTATTACCATGGTCACTTTGTAACCTTTTACATTTTCTTTCGCCGTCTAATATCTTCTTCAGTGCATTCACTATAGTTTTTCCTTTTTTATCTTTCACCGGTTCGACGAAAGCTAATTTACTAAACAATATCAATACACGCGAGAATATAACGATTTCCGTTGTTTTGTTTCGAAAGTTTCCGAAGGTCGATTAAATCCGCCTGCCATTGGTCATCGATACCGTATACTATTTTCCTGTTTCTTTTGTACCGCCACTTCGCTGGTTTATGTAAAGTGTATGAATCTTGCCGTTGTAAAAACTCTCTTACATTTTTCAGTATAACTTTGATACCCTTTTGTCGAGCTGACCTATATAATCCTCGTACGCCAACGTACCCGCCAGAATCTCCTACGTCATTAATCATTATCAGCTCAAATACAAATACAGGTGAAAATAATTTAAAATTAATTGCTGATAAACGCACCTCTAGATAGCACTGATGGACGAAACATTTCGGACGAATAGTGGAGATCCATGCGACGTCGATTGGGCTGAATATCGTATGTCGCGAAATTAGTTCTACGAGGACTAAAATTGGACGTCCGTTATTCGTCCCGTAGGCGAATTTTGGACGGGACCAAGCTGGGCTCTATGGACCATGCTGGGACGTCCCAGGGACGATGTGTGTTTGCTGGGAGCCTACGTAGTAGAAAAACGATATGAAACCGACGGCTCCTCGTAAACTTTTTATTTCGTTAATAAGCCTAATATTATGATTAAAAACCTCTGGTTTGAAAACTTCTACAGGTAAACAGAATCCCTCCTTCTATTTTAGGAATAAAACTACAGCTTAGATTTGTCCCAAATTGCTCGTGCTACAGAGGAGAGAAATTCACCGAAAATTTCAGGATTTTGAGGAGCGAAAAAGGTCAGTTTCGGACTCAAAGTTAATACACTTAGGCTTGGAAATTTGTTTCGACAATGACATTTTTGGAAAGAGAACGTCCTGGGCTTCAAAACAAGCCCGCATTCATTCGTTTTTATTACTATCGATTTTTCGTGCAACCAACATTTTAATTTGTTCATTCCGAACAAAAAGTGCATTTCAACTCTGCAGTTACAATCAAGAAATAAACACTCATGTTATGTTTGAGAGGGGTGCTCGATTTCGCAGCCGTAACATTTCTTTTTAATTACATTAGTTTAGTGAGACTCTCAACAACTAAGGTATTAATTTCATTATACACTCTTTTCACTTCATTGTGGTACGCCATCACTTCATCGAATTTCTCCATCAAAGTTTTCCACGAACGATAGGTAACAGTAAAGCCCTTTTTCGTCAATACACTTCCCGTAATCGGCTCCAAATCCTGTAACAATTTCTTTCACGTCAACGGCCCTCCTGTCTTTAAAAATACATAGCTCAACCCGTTTCGTCTCTGAACCGTCAAAGGGCCAAAAAGAGGTTGGGGTTAAATTGCCTTCGAAGAATAGCGAGATTTGATGGCTTTCCCTTCGTAGTTGTTTAAACTCATTCTCAGCCAACGTGATGTTACTACTTCTGTCTAAACGTCCAATTTATAAATCGCACTGTGGAGTTACTGTAATTCTTTTAGCGCATGATATTGAAAAAACCTTGCCGTGATTCCTAAATATTTATAATTGGTTATTTTTTTGAATATTGACGATGAACAATTTACTTACATTTTTAAGTAGTGTTTAGGTTCAACGAAGCACCGAAAAGAAAGTGAATTCGTTATGGGAAGCGTATCCTTTTTATGCTTTACGATTTGCACTTTGCACGTTTCGATTGATTATCTTTCGAGTGATTTGAGACTCCATAAAAAGGGTAATTCACGTCGATAACACAAGCCAAAACGTAGGGTTTAAGTTTATTAATACCTCGAAAGAGAGTGATTTCGTTATGGGGAGCGTATCCTTTTTTATACTGTTTTACGATACACTAAATAGAATACAAACCCCACTGCCCTGACACTCTCACACGGAAAAAGGAAAAAACCCCACGATACCCTTTGGAAAATGTAAAATCATACAAACCCCACTGTCCTGAAACTCTCACACGGTACAAGGGAAAAAACCCCACGATATCCTATGGGAAAATGATACCACCGGTCCTCATTCTGTAATTTTACATTCTACTAACTATTAACATGCGCCAAGACTTATAGATCCTACACGAATTTTCTTCGTAGCTTGTATTGGATTTGAGATACGGGGCTCAAAATTTTAGTACAGATAAAGAAGCTTACGTCTGACGCTATGCTTAACCCTTTTGACACGCGCCAAGGCTTAGGGAAAAATAATTTAACCTCATCGATGTGGGGTTTCACTCTTCTCAAGAGAACTCGTGAGAAGAGATTACGTCACCTCCTGTGAGAAGGACCGTCAAAGTTTTGAGCTCAATATCAAGGAAAGAATTCCTAGAATTTTTACGCGCCCCTGGCCATCTAAACATTTTGATAAAAAAAAATAAAAACATCCGAACTGGAAGGCAACGGTTTAGAAAAGTCAAACATTATCTAAATCTTTAACTGGAACGGTGAATTTACAATATTTTCTTGATCATATTTCGTGGAATTTTGCTTTCCAAAGGTATTTCTTTAAAGAAACATGTTACGTTACATTTACCTGAAATAATATTATATTAAGGTTTATTTTATTTTACCAAAGTTTAAAGTAAATATGGGTATATCGTGCTAATGGAAAATTAATAAACACTAATAGCTTATGTAACATAATTCCTCATAAGTATGCCACTAGCTCTATTTCTCAGATATTGCGTCATCCGTACCGTACGTCATAATTGACGTCATCGAATCTCAAATGCCGATTACGCCATCGCAAAATTAGCTCTACGTCTGATAAACCGACGGCCATTATTTTAGTAAACAAACCTGTTTGAACTACCAAGGCTTAGGAGCTAAAATGAACTACAATACAGTGTCAAGAGCAGTTAATGCAATGAATTGCAAATTAATGAAGTTTTCGGAGACTCAGGTTCTAAAATAAATTTACATTGTTAAGTCATTAGCTATCACTTAATTATATAAATATTACAAATAACTATTGTTCAAACTACAATTCCAGTAGAGTAGTAACTATTAAAATTTATGTGTAGTTAAATATAAAGATTCAGATCAAAACAATAACTAAATACTTTTTTTTCTCAAGAGTCCAGGTGGGGCTAGGGTCAGAAGATCGAAGAGCCCGAGAGTTAAGACATAAATGGGAGACCACATGGGTGGTTAAGGTCCATTAGAAAAGGTTACATTTGACAATTTTTTCTTGAAGACATCCACAGGGCCCGCACACACAATGTCATCTGGGAGGTAGTTCCAGGGAATAATAACCCGATGAAAAAAGGAGAATTTGAACGAGTCACGTTTAGAGTGCGGGAGTCGTAGCTTACGGCTGTTGCCTCTCGTTCTGAAGGTATAGGCCAAATATGCAAAATAAGATTGATTCGGACCTTGGAGGAGCTTGTAGAGGGTAACCAGATCAAGATAGAGACGACTATCTTTTATTGGAGACCAATTAAAGGCAGTTAGTCTATCTGAACGAGAAAAATTCCTAAGCATGAATTTTGAGCTTAAGAGCTGCCTAAGTACACACTTTTACCATTATTATCTTTATTATATCTGAAATAGCGATTCACAGTAATATTTTAACAAGCTTTTGTTTTAAAAATCTTGATTATATTTTCTAATCCGCTAACTGGCTTAATTTACTTTATTCAATCGAGTCAATCACTTAATGATTAACTATTCCTAATTCCCTCAATTCCTCGAATCAATGCCCTAAAAGAGGGAGCCACTGAAACTTAAGTTCTCAACGCCGGAGGACTATCTCGGAGCAACAAATACTGCACGTATCACAAAAGCCGACCGACTCAATGGGAAGGGTTTCTTATGACCGGTACGAGGTATCACGCGCCGTATGGAAATCCGTTGCGGTGCCAGCTCTGACATTTGTTAGCAGCTACAACTTGGACTGCCCTCGAACGGCGGCATAGGGAAGTTGGTAAAGTAGCCCTCGGAGGAAACGCCTTCACCACTAATGCAGCTATCGAAGGATAAATCGGAAGCAAGAAAGGCTCAGGCGAAAATAAACTTCCTGTGAACATGTCTACAGGCTAGTCCTGAAAGGTAGATTCGAGCGGTGTATGACTACATCAACCGTCCTAGACACCGTACCCAATGGATTCGCCGTACAAACCGCCTCTACAAGAAGTGCGTGGAGGGACGTGGCTGCCGCCAACGAAGAACGCTGGAAATCCTACGTTTCTAAAAAATCTAGTCTTCCCGACTACTCGTCGAAACCTAACCAGCCAAAAAACAAGTGTACGACAACAGCCGGGAAGCTGCCTTCTTTTCCAGGCTCGTACTGGAGTCCTGCCGACTGCAAGCAGGGAGTTCGAACTGCTAGGCAACGTGCCGAACTGTAAACTCTGCGCCGTCCCATCCGAAACCGTGGCTCACATCCTAGAAGAGTTTCCAGCCCATAACCTTGGAACGCGAATTTATTCGTCAGACGGAGTCCGCTCCCACTGGAGAACCTCCCTCAGCTCCGGAAGCTCTCCGATAGCTTGGACTGACCTCGGTAAAACCAACTACACCAACGATGGAGGCCACCAAACATCTCTTAGACAGCTGATGGTCTCTCAGAAAACCGAACAAGCGACCCACGTAGTGAACTTATACCGTGCCCCGTTTGTGCAAACAAATGTGATTTAAAAGGTATCCTCTTTGGAGGTGGAAAATGAACTGATCTTCGCAGGGCCGGGCTGGCTAGTAGTAGGCTCTACCGACTATGCAATCGTCTGGGCGCCATTTCCCATTAATGCCAAATTTTTCATCTTTGGCCGCGATCTGACCGCCAGGGCCAGTCCGGGCCTGTATCTTCGCTTCTACCCCCTGCCTCCCACAAATTTTCTAGGGGGGGGGGGTGGCAGGATAACATAGTGTGGGGAATTGGTGCATATAGCGTAGAGCCTTCACACCAAGCGTGCCAAGGAAAAAAAAGAAAAAATATACACAAAATACCGAGCGCAAAATACCAATGAAAGGAATCGCATGAATCATTGAATCTAGAGAGCAAGGTCCGTCAAGAAAAAATACACTGACTACAGATGACGCGTACATTTCTACCCCATGGATTAATGCACGGGAATTATAATTTTCGGCTCGAATACCAAACCTTGGAGTTACGCCATGTTTGCTTTGGATTGGTTCAGCCAGCCCTTGGAGGGCACCCACTTGCTCGTAGCCCTGCTTTCAAGCGTAGGAAAACTAAACGAGGGAAACGGAACAGTCATAAAAAATCTGATGCGCAGCATTTTCGATTTGGTTTTTTAAATATTCAGAAGGGCAGAATGCAAAAATGGCAAGAATTGAGCTGTGTTATGTTGGCTAAAAGGTTGAATTTTCTAGGACTAGCTGAAACCAATCTTCGAGATGGCGAGGAGCCCCCTTACCTGAGTAATGCCCCATGGGTTGGAACTAACCGTACCACTGGCGACAAGAAAGGCGGAGGACTGGGAGTGCTTTTGGCAGCCAACGAGAGCGTTGTAGTGACCATATGGGGTTTATGTTGGAAAGTAGTCCCAACGTGTATTTTGTCATAGTCTACTGTGCGGCCGGTACGAAGCCAGAGGCCATAGCCGCTGTATGCCTGTTTGAGCCCAGATATTTTGGGGGAATTTACCGCTTCACATTCTTGGCGACTTTAATGCCCACATTAGCGAGTTTGGGCCTGAAGACACAAATGGCCAGAAGTTTAAGGAGTTTGTTGAGGCCCCCTCTTTAGTGATCGGCAACCTCTCACCTCGCTGCGAAGGCATCTCGCCATGACCATAACTCTCTCTTTAGCGAACCACTCTATGATACCCTGACAGGCATGGAAATCGATGAATTAGGATCCTTAAGTGTTGGCAGCGACCATAACGCGCTGTTCGTCGACCTCGCCTCAATTTCCGACCCAGCGCCTTCCCGCCTGGTCGGCCCGGGCTCCACCGCCGCTGCTGCTCCTCGACTCTTCTGGACATTAGACGATCCTGAATGTTTAGAGTCCTTTCAAAAGGAAATGGATAGTGCTATTGATGATACCGCTGCAGAAATGACATACGACTACTTTTGTGAAACCCTTCATAACTCTATGCTCAAAACCATGCCTCGGCGAAAAACGTCCCATTACTTAGTTAATGGACACACTCTCAAAAATTGGTGGGATAAAGATATAACGCGGGCTATTTCTGAGCCAACAAGGCTCATCGCGAGGCCCTTCGCACCCACCAAGATGCAGACGTTATTAGGGGCAAGTGGGTCACATACCAACAATCCAAGCTGCTGGTTAAATCCCTTATCAACGCAAAAATGAAAGCTGTTAACCAAAAAATTGAGAAAAACATTCAAGATGCTGGCAAGGATCGCTGTAAGAAGTTCTGGAAACATATTAAGAAACTCCGAAAGGAATGCAAAAAACTAGCCACCCAGTTCAAAGGGATTCGCGTCAGCAAGGGATAGGTCGGAGAATTGAGGAAAATATCGGAGATCTAGAAGAAGAATTATGGTCTCCCTCAGCCCCGGCTGAATCGTCGCGGAATCCATCCCTTGTCGCCCCTCCTCCCCCTACCGAAGCCCCTCCCGCTCCGCCCAACCCTGTTAACACTAGTCTGCTTCTTGCATTCACTATGGCAGAATTGGAGTCGTCCCTTAGGAAACTTAAGCGGGGCAAATCAGCTGGGTTAGATGATATCTACGGCAAATGTCTGCTAGCACTTGGTCCGCAAGCCAAACTGGCACTCCTACACGTCTTTAATCAAATGCGATTAGGTAATTCCACCCCTAGGTCCTGGTCCACTACTCGAGTTACTTTGATTTATAAAGGGAGAGGTAAAGATCTCACTGATTTGGCCTCTTATCGTCCCATCGCCGTAGCATTGGTTCTGTATAAGTTGTACGCTATGCTTCTCAAGGATAGGTTGGGTGGGTATCTTGAATCTCACGGGCTTCTCAGTGAAGCTCAATGTGGTGTTAGTACTGACCGTAGAATTGTCGACAATCTCTTTGTACTCACTACTTTAATTGAACTGTCTCGAAAGACCGGGTGTGCTCTTTATCTCGCCTTTCTGGACTTTGTCAATCGAGACAAACTATGGGTTTGTTTTCGGGGTAAAGGCGTACCAGAGCCCTTTAGAGGTCAACTTTCCGCTTTATACTGTAACTGCCGGTACCAATTTAACCTCGCTGGTTTCACTACTCTCCCCGTTCCGAGCAAGGTGGGCCTCCATCAGAGTTGTCCGCTGTTTATTATTTAATGTTATGCACTTATATGTTACCTAGCTAGCTCATATCCAAAAGTTAAATTTTTCTTCTCTGTTTGTTTGGGAATTTTACCTTGGTCGCATAAGCCTAACTATTTATAATACTTAGTTTATAGTAGGTTTTCAGTTTGCTTCTGTTAAAATTAGATGTACTTTTGTTTAGAGAAACTGTCTTTGCTAACGGATTATATAAAGTATTAACACAGTATATTCTTGCTGGCTCTGAGGTCTACATTTAGCGTTGAAATAATACACAATGTATATACTAATTGAAAGTATTAAATATAATTTATTACACGTTTGATTCACTCGCTTTCTACATGTCGAACAGTCTCATCGGTGTCGTGTTTTCTTTTCAAAGCATTGAATTTAATCCTTACGGCAGTAAATATAAACTTAAATTGAAGTGACCCATTATTCCGACTTTCCCATCATTTTATCTCACACAACAGCTTCATTTTCAAGAGATTTATTACATAAATAAAAAGAGTTAGCTGGGTGGTAAATTTTAAATGCGGTTACATGAAGAGTGGCGGGTGCGTTTTAAAGGCGGATGCACACATAGCCTTCGCGCGCGAAATTTCGATGGCAAATCGCGTCGCGTCGCGTGAATTAAAGGGAATATAACCTGCAAAGCAATCTTTACGGAAGATCCCTTCATTTTTTCAAATTTCCCTGTACAGTGGCGCCAAACATTTTTAAAGCCAAAGGCAAGAGCGGTCAGAGCTGCAAACGTTGGTGTTCCACACCAAATACCTGAGGTTATATTCCCTTTAAATAGAATGGAAGTCATGGCGCATGGGCGCGTGCGTGAAAATTCGCAGGCGAAATCGCTTGCGAACCGTATGTGTGTTTGGGCCTTTAGTCAACGCAGGCGCCAAATTGTAAGACGCGCTTCGGGTACAACGTTAAAACCGAGAATACGACAGAACGATTGCTCGTATGTAAAATGTTCATAGAACATTTTTTGTAGGAAATAGCTGGGCCCTAATGTTCGTAATTGAGTTTATAGCCGTAAGTAGTTAGGTGCCCTATTCCTAGCCAAAAGGCGGCGTGGCTACCGCGTCCCCAGCTGCGTGACGCCGGGGGGAATGAAGCGGGGAATCGCGATTCCGCCCCCCCCCTCGGGCGCGTGTCACGCGCGCGTGACCTGAATAATTAATGAGATTAACAGGTGTTAATTAGTTGACCTGTCAATCAAGTAGGTAAGCAAGTGTTTTAAAAAGGGTGAATATTAATGAGCGTGGTATTGTTTAACTAGGTGGATTACCGTTATGGGTCATTGACCTGTTAGATAGTAACATGTGTTTAGGATCATCAAGTAGTTATATTATATGTTTGAATATTAATTTTTGGCGGGAAAGTGTAAGCGTCGCGTGTATAAAAATCAACAAGTGGTTAAACTCTTTAGGTTTATTAATGTACACTTATGTTTGACATGATTTTGGCGGGGAAACGGGTAAAGTTTGTACCTTTATAATTACACGTTAGGGTTCATGACCTGGTTGCTATATGGTTGTTAAAGTTTTGGCGGGGATTTAACATGTGTTCTGAAGACCGTTAGAAATTGTAAGCGTCGATTAACAAGTAGGAATGGTACGTTTTAACCAATCTGTATGAAAATGGTTTATATAATACAACTAACGTGCTTATTAAGAAAGAGACAAAAATAAATATAAACAGTTTATTTAAATTAAAATTTTAAGGGCGCCACCTAAAATTACATAAATTAGTTGCTAATATAATAAAACATGTTGAATATATTACCCCCTTCCACGATGATTTTGATCCCCGGCGCTAGAAAAAATTCAAATTATAATTTCATATGTATTAAAATATATTTAACGAATTACCTTTCCTCAAGTCCAGTACTCGCATTTCCGCCGACAATGACGGGTTGATCAAAATCTCCCGATAGGGAATTGTGGGAGAGTTCGAGGGCGTTGGGGAGTTCTCGGGTGTTGGTGGGTCCGAAGGCGTGGAGGGTGGTGGCAACGTGTCGGGTCCTATTGTTAGAAATTTTATAAAAGTATAATAAAAAATAGAAAATAATTACTTCGAACTGGTCCTAGGTCCGCGTTTTCTCCTATAATTTAATAATTATCAATTACTTGTTACAGTATATTATCAAAAGTACATTACTTCCGCGTCCTCTCCCCTTCAATACTTTAATAAAATCTGCTGTAGTGTTGGAAGCCCTAAATTTTTAAATTTTTGTTGAAAAGGTTCGTATTAAGACGTTTTACAACTTACATTGTAGTTCAGGAACGAAATGTGATAAAACATGAAAAAATCACGCCTTTTATACCCGGCAATCTTAACCTAAATATTTGATTTACTATAGCTCGAGGTTAGGTTCGTGTATGGAATTTTTCTCGAGAAAACATTGATTTATTTTAAAAAACCGTTGCGTTAATAGAGTACGTAAAAATTGTTACAAAACCATTAGAAAATGGAGTTTCCTAAGCATCCCGCTAGGGGTTTATTTACCACATGTTGATATAAAAAAACCGTTGCGTTAATAGAGTACGTAAAAAAATTGTTACAAAACCATTAGAAAATGGAGTTTCCTAAGCATCCCGCTAGGGGTTTATTTACCACATGTTGGTATAAAAAAACCGTTACGAAAAATTACGAGTACCTAAAACCGTTATGAAAATTAGCATGTGTTATAGAAGTTCCTAAGCGTCCCGCTAGGGGATTTTAGTTTATTACGAAAACTTACGCATGTATTAATAAAAAGCGTTAGATAAATTAGCATGTGTTATAGAAGTTCCTAAGCGTCCCGCTAGGGGGTTTTGCGACTATAAATAGAGGGACGCGCTTTATTTGCATTTATTTCACAACTTGCATTCGACTTGAAGAAATTGTAAGTAAATTTTAAAATTTGGGGAATTACCTTTTTTAAATGACCGTTTATTGTTAGGAAATTATTCTGGCACGATGGACTTTGACCGCAAAGTAATAGTTTATTAATTCAGTCTATTTTTTATACCATTTAATTTAGTTTAATTTTTAGAACCAATCCGAAACACCTCCCTGCTCCCAGGTCAATAAGGTCCGTCGTCGATTAGATTTCGGAAATAAAGTAAATATTAAGAAAACTCGTTTCGAAGTAGACATCCCGAAGAATCAACCCGATATCATAGATTTAACATGCCACGAGGTACTCGATAGCCCTTCGAAACAATCGCCATTCAAACCAGTTGATGCGCCACCCAAAAGCACCCCATCCAAGCCAGGCCCATCTCAACCAGGTCCATCTCAAGCCGGTCCATCTCAAGCCGGTCCATCTAAGCCAGTAGACGACGGCTGGACGGATATAGTCGTAGAGTTTTCCCGCCATAAAAATTTCGGGATAAAAATTGCAAGTTTCAAAAATAACTTGTATTTAGATATAAGGCGTTACGTCAAAAATAGCGATCGGCCAACCGCGACGAAAGACGGCGTTTGCGTCAAACTAGATTCGGCGTATGAGTTAAAAGAGTATCTAGAACAGATAGTTTATGAAGAAGGTGATTTTCAACTAAGAAACGAGAAGGTTGAAATTCTAGCGGGTCGGCGAGGTGAAGTTCTAGTTTACAAGAACCGTGGACGTCACTACGAAAAACTATTAAACTTGCAGAATTCCGGCGAAGTTTACGACGTCGCGACAACGATTCAAACCGTATTAAATATTTACGCAGGACTTTAAAAACACCATGGCCCTCGATCTTAGCACCCGTTTCAACCCTAAAAATTTTTACTCGATAGATAAAATCATTGCCAGTTCTTCTCGAAAGTATAGGTGTAAATCTATGCTATTCGAGTGTAATTTTAAAAATTTAGACCAATTAAACCACGCGGATATCAGTAACCAACTGACCCGTATTTTCCAATCAATATTAGATAGAATTACGGCCGATAATTTAGGCTACACGCGCGTCAGGGTGGTGGTAATTTCCGATGAGCTGCACGATCCGATAAATTTCCAATTAATGAATATCAATGAATTGACAGCTGAGAGAATTTTAACGGGGATTGAAAAGGTAGCGCAGTCCGTTAAGACAATTTATTTAGATTCACCCCTCCGATTCGACCTAATATTTCTTTAAGATACCCCTATGAGAGGACTTCCTCGCAGCGTTAGAAGCAGAAGTTATGAATGTTTAGATCAGTATATCAACCAAGGTAACACATTTATTCCCATTAGAAATACGGACAATTTATGTTTTACGAGAGCCCTGGCGGTGGGAAGAGTTTTGGCCGACTATCAGCATTTAAAAAGTTTAGGACAGGGTGCTAGTTTTAATCAAAACGATTTAAAGACAATTAGAAACGGGCAAAAGCCCGAACAAGAAATTGAAGCTAAAAAATTACACGCCCTAGCGGGGGTTCCCGAAGGCCCCGTAGAAATAATAGACATTAACCGATTCCAAAATATATTACCCGACTACCAAATTATATTAATCTCGGCGGACGATAATTTCGATAAAGTGTTTATTGGACCCTTTAAAGAAAAACAAATTTTCCTCTTAAAAATTAAAGACCACACCCACGTCGTACGATCTTATTCGGCCATGTTTGGGGTAAAATCTTTCTGTAAATTTTGTCTTACCCTGTTACATAATATCAAACAGAAAAAAAGTCACGACTGCGGACCCAATCTTAAATGCCGCCGGTGTCACGGTCCGGAATTCCACCCTAGTTTAGAACAGGCTACCCGTTGTAATGACTGTAATAGGTATTTTGCCGGACCAAATTGTTTCTCCCAACACGTAGAACTAGGAACCTGTCAGGTTTTAAGGCGCTGTTTAAATTGCGGGAAAGACTATGAAGGCAATCATAATTGCGACAACAAATGCGCTTTTTGCAAAATTGACCATCCCAAAAACGAGTGTCACGTCCGCCCATTAGAAATAAAATCAAATGAGAAACGACTATGTTATTTTGATTTTGAAACCATAACGACTGACACTAAAATTAGACCAATTTTAATCATTTCCGCGATGCAAGAAGCGCCATTTTCGACCAATTATGATTACCGAAAATTTCACGGCTTTGATTGCGTTCAAAATTTCCTAGATTATTTATTAGCATGCCAGGTGACAGTTAATGGTCGGAAAAGAGATACGGTTACGAGGCCGGTCTTTGAAAACGTCATATTAATTAGCCATTTCGGGAGTGGTTTCGATACGCTCCTTATTCTTAACGGTCTATTAAAACGAAAGATTAAACCCGAGATAATTTATACCGGTTCCAAAGCCCTGGGTATGTTTCTCGCCCAATTTAAAATAGCCTTTATCGATAGTTTCATGTTCCTACCTACAGCCCTTCGAAATTTCTCGAAAACGTTTAAGATTGTCCAAAAGAAAGGTTATTTTTGTTATTCATTCGCTACGGAAAACAATTTAGATTACATCGGCGCCCTCCCCGAGAAAGAATATTTTGGTATCGACAAATTTACGGACGAGGAAATCGTAGAATTTAATCAATGGTACGATTCCCAACGTTACGTCGTTTTTGATCTAAATAAAGTTTTAACCGAATACGCGATCGATGACGTTAAACTTTTACAGAAAGGATTCGATAGTTTTAGAAATTTATTTTTAAAAACAGTCGATTTTGATTTGTTAGGGTCAAACGCCATAACGTTGCCGGGAGCCGTCACAAATTTATTCCTTAGTAGATTTGTCGAACCAAACACTATCGCGATTGTTCCGGGGACGGGTTATAGGAAACGGCATAGTGTCAAGGCCCTAAAATGGTTAGCTTATTTGGAAAAAAAACTCAACGTGAAATTTCAAACGGCGCGATCGCTAGGTGGAGAACATGTCATTTACCCCTATCGATTAGACGGTTATTGTTCCTCGCCCGAAATAATTGCCGAATTTTACGGCTGCCATTACCATAAATGCCCACTGACCACCAGGCTTACGATAAACAGTTAAAAGATTCAAATTTAAATATTTATCTCAAAACCCTCGACCGCGAAAATTTTTTAAAAAAGGAAAGGCCTAATGCACAGTTTATTAGTATATGGGAGCACGAGTATGATCAGTTAGTAGAAGACCCAGCAATTGCGAGTTTCTGCGATTCCCTACCCTTTACCAAACCGATAGGAGCGAGAGACGCCATTCGATATAGTGTCGTGCGAAAACTTATTGCAGCGCTTAATGAAAGTTTAAAAGAATTCGGGCTTGATAATGAAATTAAAATTGAACTCCACACAAAACCAAACGGGCTCTGTTGGAATTTGATAACCACCAATAACTACCATATTAGAATTCCAAATGGACCAATTAAAGAGCTTCTCGATTTTGAACCTAACATAAATCCATATCGGAAAGACGGATTTCATATTGGGTCATATTTTTGTACGAAACCTTTTGCTGGTTATATAAAGTCCTTATCGTTAAATAACTTTAATTACATTGAAATTAGAAGTGATAATGTACAAGACGCCGCGTTTAGAGTCGAAACTCGAAATGATCAGTTAGTAGAAGACCCAGCAATAGCTCGTTTCGGTAATCTACCTAAAATCTAGGAATATGAATGACCAGTATCCTGGAATGGAAAACTGTATTCCCCCAATACGGGCTCCCCGTCACACCTACGGTAACGTAGCTCGAGCTAAAACTTTAACCTAAGCCTGTAGCGCCATCTTACGGCAGGCAGTAACTAGATTAATATATGTGCCGTGTACTTATAATTTCGCCTGAGACGTTCAAAATAAGAAGTAGTAACGGCTTTTAGTAGTGGAAACTGATTTTAATTAGTGGAAGAAGCTGAATGTTTGGTTTTATAGTAGAAAAATATATATTTACCATTATTTTTCTCTATTTTAATTTTGCAAAAAACGGTATCTTTGTGTTATTGTTAAATTAAATTGAACGCTTTCCTTGTTTCATTATGAAAACTATAAAAACACGTGGCGTGCCAACAACTAGCAGACGAAAATATTTTCTTAAGTTCAAACAATTTCCGCTAGATGTCTGAATTGTATTAAGTTCAATGGTTTAACGTTGTCAAGCCTACCTACCCAGCCTACCCATAATTTCCTCTCCATAATTTACATACTCCTAGCTAAAATGATGTTATCGCGGTTTATACTCGTTAGGCCTCTCGCTACGCTAAAATTTTTAACAATCGTTTGCGTTAAGGGATAGATAGCTGGAATATCTGATTCTAGCATTTTTGCATGCGCCAATACGATTGAAGGATTAACTTTAACTTTTGTCACGTACAAGTACGCTTGGTCTATAACTAATTTATAATCCTTGCCAGCTTCCATAGACATGAAGGTAGTTAGGCGTGGGCTTCTAACTAAACGAAATCGTACCGAAACTTGGTTTAACATAAACTTATTAATTTTGCAAATATCAACAGACAAGGGCCCCATTATTTCAAAGGATTGCGATTCTTTTGATCTTGAGCCTCGCTTCAGGGCCCCGTTGGACTCTGACTTGAACGTATCTAACCACATTTCCGAAGGCTTGGTCGTAGAGTCCATATAAAAGAGGCCATTTTGGAGTTGCGAATTTTTTGCATCTTCTCCATAGTTGACTAATTTTTCAATGTAGGAACTGTAAGCGTAGCAGTTGTTCGCGGACTGGGTAGAAGTATCCCCGAGATAACAATCGCATTGACTAAAAAGCGACCCTATTAGATTATTCGTTGGTGCCACTTTTGTTTCAGCGGCGGGGACATTCGATCCATCGTTATGTAAAAGTCTCAGTTTCAATTTTAACATAGTTTTTGATAAATCCATATATAAATCTTCCGACGCGGGAATAAAAAATTCCAGAGGGCCATTGTCCGATAAATTGTTTGTTGGTAAATATCTTATTTCCGTTGTGGTAATTACATTAGTATTGACCAATGGGCGTTGAAAAATATCCAGCTGACTTAGCATTCCCTCGTAAACCGCCATTATTATCCTAAAAAGTCAAGTTTGGTTCTTTTTGTAACTCTCCGTTTGGACACTTTTTTTCGTTTCCTAATGGGGCCCGTTCGTCGTTTACGGCAGCCGCTGCCAGACTGATTTCTCGTTAATCGATCAGCCGCTTTATGTAATAAATTGCTACCGGCGATTCTTAAATTGTTCTTTAACGTTTCTTTAGGGTCATGTCCTTGTTTTAAATCTTGCCACCATCTCTTGCCTACTCCAAAAGCCTCATTGGTCACGGGTTTGATAATGGGTGTTATATATTTTATCAGCTTTTTAAAAATTCCGCCCACGCCTCTTCCCCGTTGATAAACAGGTCCGGCAAAAAATGGTCCGCCACCATATTGTTCGCGGTAATATTTGAAATAACTTTCACTGTCGGCCATTTCGTCTCAAATGAAGTCTAACGACACTTTTTCCGTTTATAAAGGCTATTGTTTCGCCAAAATCCGTTTTCATGTCAATGTCAACTATTTCTGTATTATTTGTTCTCAAAGGATAGTAATCAATTTTGTCAAAAATAATAGATTTTTCAAACGGCTTATCATTTCCAGCTAGCGGTATTATTTTCATCAAAGGGGCAAACGTATCGCCTACATATTGAGGATATATTAAATTTGAATATATATATAGTGTTCTGGCTCCCATTGATAAATCAGCAGCGTAGAGACTATCTGTATTGGCCAAGAGTTCACTAAAGCGCGTAAAGCCTAGCATTTCACCGAGACCTTTCTCAGATGAATGAAATATAATTGCAAACCCCGCCGCGGCTCCAATGTGAACGGATCCATTATGGTTAATGGTTAATTTAAATTTATCCCTTATTTCCTCATCCAAGGTTAACATCATTGCGTCTAAAATGTCTTGGACACTCGAGTAAGCACCAGTCGGTATTTGATAATCAATTCGAGTTTCGACTCTAAACGCGGCGTCTTGTACATTATCACTTCTAATTTCAATGTAATTAAAGTTATTTAACGATAAGGACTTTATATAACCAGCAAAAGGTTTCGTACAAAAATATGACCCAATATGAAATCCGTCTTTCCGATATGGATTTATGTTAGGTTCAAAATCGAGAAGCTCTTTAATTGGTCCATTTGGAATTCTAATATGGTAGTTATTGGTGGTTATCAAATTCCAACAGAGCCCGTTTGGTTTTGTGTGGAGTTCAATTTTAATTTCATTATCAAGCCCGAATTCTTTTAAACTTTCATTAAGCGCTGCAATAAGTTTTCGCACGACACTATATCGAATGGCGTCTCTCGCTCCTATCGGTTTGGTAAAGGGTAGGGAATCGCAGAAACTCGCAATTGCTGGGTCTTCTACTAACTGATCATACTCGTGCTCCCATATACTAATAAACTGTGCATTAGGCCTTTCCTTTTTTAAAAAATTTTCGCGGTCGAGGGTTTTGAGATAAATATTTAAATTTGAATCTTTTAACTGTTTATCGTAAGCCTGGTGGTCAGTGGGCATTTATGGTAATGGCAGCCGTAAAATTCGGCAATTATTTCGGGCGAGGAACAATAACCGTCTAATCGATAGGGGTAAATGACATGTTCTCCACCTAGCGATCGCGCCGTTTGAAATTTCACGTTGAGTTTTTTTTCCAAATAAGCTAACCATTTTAGGGCCTTGACACTATGCCGTTTCCTATAACCCGTCCCCGGAACAATCGCGATAGTGTTTGGTTCGACAAATCTACTAAGGAATAAATTTGTGACGGCTCCCGGCAACGTTATGGCGTTTGACCCTAACAAATCAAAATCGACTGTTTTTAAAAATAAATTTCTAAAACTATCGAATCCTTTCTGTAAAAGTTTAACGTCATCGATCGCGTATTCGGTTAAAACTTTATTTAGATCAAAAACGACGTAACGTTGGGAATCGTACCATTGATTAAATTCTACGATTTCCTCGTCCGTAAATTTGTCGATACCAAAATATTCTTTCTCGGGGAGGGCGCCGATGTAATCTAAATTGTTTTCCGTAGCGAATGAATAACAAAAATAACCTTTCTTTTGGACAATCTTAAACGTTTTCGAGAAATTTCGAAGGGCTGTAGGTAGGAACATGAAACTATCGATAAAGGCTATTTTAAATTGGGCGAGAAACATACCCAGGGCTTTGGAACCGGTATAAATTATCTCGGGTTTAATCTTTCGTTTTAATAGACCGTTAAGAATAAGGAGCGTATCGAAACCACTCCCGAAATGGCTAATTAATATGACGTTTTCAAAGACCGGCCTCGTAACCGTATCTCTTTTCCGACCATTAACTGTCACCTGGCATGCTAATAAATAATCTAGGAAATTTTGAACGCAATCAAAGCCGTGAAATTTTCGGTAATCATAATTGGTCGAAAATGGCGCTTCTTGCATCGCGGAAATGATTAAAATTGGTCTAATTTTAGTGTCAGTCGTTATGGTTTCAAAATCAAAATAACATAGTCGTTTCTCATTTGATTTTATTTCTAATGGGCGGACGTGACACTCGTTTTTGGGATGGTCAATTTTGCAAAAAGCGCATTTGTTGTCGCAATTATGATTGCCTTCATAGTCTTTCCCGCAATTTAAACAGCGCCTTAAAACCTGACAGGTTCCTAGTTCTACGTGTTGGGAGAAACAATTTGGTCCGGCAAAATACCTATTACAGTCATTACAACGGGTAGCCTGTTCTAAACTAGGGTGGAATTCCGGACCGTGACACCGGCGGCATTTAAGATTGGGTCCGCAGTCGTGACTTTTTTTCTGTTTGATATTATGTAACAGGGTAAGACAAAATTTACAGAAAGATTTTACCCCAAACATGGCCGAATAAGATCGTACGACGTGGGTGTGGTCTTTAATTTTTAAGAGGAAAATTTGTTTTTCTTTAAAGGGTCCAATAAACACTTTATCGAAATTATCGTCCGCCGAGATTAATATAATTTGGTAGTCGGGTAATATATTTTGGAATCGGTTAATGTCTATTATTTCTACGGGGCCTTCGGGAACCCCCGCTAGGGCGTGTAATTTTTTAGCTTCAATTTCTTGTTCGGGCTTTTGCCCGTTTCTAATTGTCTTTAAATCGTTTTGATTAAAACTAGCACCCTGTCCTAAACTTTTTAAATGCTGATAGTCGGCCAAAACTCTTCCCACCGCCAGGGCTCTCGTAAAACATAAATTGTCCGTATTTCTAATGGGAATAAATGTGTTACCTTGGTTGATATACTGATCTAAACATTCATAACTTCTGCTTCTAACGCTGCGAGGAAGTCCTCTCATAGGGGTATCTTAAAGAAATATTAGGTCGAATCGGAGGGGTGAATCTAAATAAATTGTCTTAACGGACTGCGCTACCTTTTCAATCCCCGTTAAAATTCTCTCAGCTGTCAATTCATTGATATTCATTAATTGGAAATTTATCGGATCGTGCAGCTCATCGGAAATTACCACCACCCTGACGCGCGTGTAGCCTAAATTATCGGCCGTAATTCTATCTAATATTGATTGGAAAATACGGGTCAGTTGGTTACTGATATCCGCGTGGTTTAATTGGTCTAAATTTTTAAAATTACACTCGAATAGCATAGATTTACACCTATACTTTCGAGAAGAACTGGCAATGATTTTATCTATCGAGTAAAAATTTTTAGGGTTGAAACGGGTGCTAAGATCGAGGGCCATGGTGTTTTTAAAGTCCTGCGTAAATATTTAATACGGTTTGAATCGTTGTCGCGACGTCGTAAACTTCGCCGGAATTCTGCAAGTTTAATAGTTTTTCGTAGTGACGTCCACGGTTCTTGTAAACTAGAACTTCACCTCGCCGACCCGCTAGAATTTCAACCTTCTCGTTTCTTAGTTGAAAATCACCTTCTTCATAAACTATCTGTTCTAGATACTCTTTTAACTCATACGCCGAATCTAGTTTGACGCAAACGCCGTCTTTCGTCGCGGTTGGCCGATCGCTATTTTTGACGTAACGCCTTATATCTAAATACAAGTTATTTTTGAAACTTGCAATTTTTATCCCGAAATTTTTATGGCGGGAAAACTCTACGACTATATCCGTCCAGCCGTCGTCTACTGGCTTAGATGGACCGGCTTGAGATGGACCGGCTTGAGATGGACCTGGTTGAGATGGGCCTGGCTTGGATGGGGTGCTTTTGGGTGGCGCATCAACTGGTTTGAATGGCGATTGTTTCGAAGGGCTATCGAGTACCTCGTGGCATGTTAAATCTATGATATCGGGTTGATTCTTCGGGATGTCTACTTCGAAACGAGTTTTCTTAATATTTACTTTGTTTCCGAAATCTAATCGACGACGGACCTTATTGACCTGGGAGCAGGGAGGTGTTTCGGATTGGTTCTAAAAATTAAGCTAAATTAAATGGTATAAAAAATAGACTGAATTAATAAACTATTACTTTGCGGTCAAAGTCCATCGTGCCAGAATAATTTCCTAACAATAAACGGTCATTTAAAAAAGGTAATTCCCCAAATTTTAAAATTTACTTACAATTTCTTCAAGTCGAATGCAAGTTGTGAAATAAATGCAAATAAAGCGCGTCCCTCTATTTATAGTCGCAAAACCCCCTAGCGGGACGCTTAGGAACTTCTATAACACATGCTAATTTATCTAACGCTTTTTATTAATACATGCGTAAGTTTTCGTAATAAACTAAAATCCCCTAGCGGGACGCTTAGGAACTTCTATAACACATGCTAATTTTCATAACGGTTTTAGGTACTCGTAATTTTTCGTAACGGTTTTTTTATATCAACATGTGGTAAATAAACCCCTAGCGGGATGCTTAGGAAACTCCATTTTCTAATGGTTTTGTAACAATTTTTTTACGTACTCTATTAACGCAACGGTTTTTTTTTATATCAACATGTGGTAAATAAACCCCTAGCGGGATGCTTAGGAAACTCCATTTTCTAATGGTTTTGTAACAATTTTTACGTACTCTATTAACGCAACGGTTTTTTAAAATAAATCAATGTTTTCTCGAGAAAAATTCCATACACGAACCTAACCTCGAGCTATAGTAAATCAAATATTTAGGTTAAGATTGCCGGGTATAAAAGGCGTGATTTTTTCATGTTTTATCACATTTCGTTCCTGAACTACAATGTAAGTTGTAAAACGTCTTAATACGAACCTTTTCAACAAAAATTTAAAAATTTAGGGCTTCCAACACTACAGCAGATTTTATTAAAGTATTGAAGGGGAGAGGACGCGGAAGTAATGCACTTTTGATAATATACTGTAACAAGTAATTGATAATTATTAAATTATAGGAGAAAACGCGGACCTAGGACCAGTTCGAAGTAATTATTTTCTATTTTTTATTATACTTTTATAAAATTTCTAACAATAGGACCCGACACGTTGCCACCACCCTCCACGCCTTCGGACCCACCAACACCCGAGAACTCCCCAACGCCCTCGAACTCTCCCACAATTCCCTATCGGGAGATTTTGATCAACCCGTCATTGTCGGCGGAAATGCGAGTACTGGACTTGAGGAAAGGTAATTCGTTAAATATATTTTAATACATATGAAATTATAATTTGAATTTTTTCTAGCGCCGGGGATCAAAATCATCGTGGAAGGGGGTAATATATTCAACATGTTTTATTATATTAGCAACTAATTTATGTAATTTTAGGTGGCGCCCTTAAAATTTTAATTTAAATAAACTGTTTATATTTATTTTTGTCTCTCTTAATAAGCACGTTAGTTGTATCATATAAACCATTTTCATACAGATTGGTTAAAACGTACCATTCCTACTTGTTAATCGACGCTTACAATTTCTAACGGTCTTCAGAACACATGTTAAATTCGCGCCAAAACTTTAACAACCATATAGCAACCAGGTCATGAACCCTAACGGTTAATTATAAAGGTACAAACTTAAGCCATATATTAATATTCATGTCAAACATAAGTGTACATTAATAAACCTAAAGAGTTTAACCACTTGTTGATTTTTATACACGCTACGCTTACACTTTCCCGCCAAAAATTAATATTCAAACATATAATATAACTACTTGATGATCCTAAACACATGTTACTATCTAACAGGTCAATGACCCATAACGGTAATCCACCTAGTTAAACAATACCACGCTCATTAATATTCACCCTTTTGACCTTGAACAGGTCGACTAACTAGGCTAATTAATTAACACCTGTTAATCTCATTAATTATTCAGGTCACGCGCGCGTGACACGCGCCCGAGGGGGGGCGGAATCGCGATTCCCCGCTTCATTCCCCCCCGCGTCACGCAGCTGGGGACGCGGTAGCCACGCCCCCTTTTGGCTAGGAATAGGGCACCTAACTACTGCCGTACATACAATACTAACGTAGATATTCGCGATAAACCATTACTGTGCACCGGTTTCCCTCATTAATTGCAGGTAAAACCACTATTTCTAACAGTAACCTGTGAAAAGATATGTTTTGTTTGAGTAATTACTCCTAAAATATTTAATTAACCATTCTTCATTTTTTATTGAAAAAAAAAACTAACTTTCTATGATTTGAAAGAAACGCGTTTTCTAGTGCGTTCTTAGCGATTGGAAATTATGGTAAAAAGAAAACTATTTCTAACACTAACCTGTGAAAAGATGTTTTCTTTTGTGTATTTACTCTTACATGATTTAATAGGCGCTTAAATAAAACATCTTCCCAGAAATTGCCAAGAAGTAATATTTCCGACAGCCAGGACTCATAAGTTATTATTTATATAGTGCTTGGTGAATAGAAAGCTGGAAACTTTCTCGAACGTAACATCAGTTTTTTGCTAAGCCTTAACATGCCAAAAAAGTTACCTGGTTAAAAGGAAACACTTGTTGCATACCGTACCGCAAAAGTAATATGTTTAGTTCTAAAGGAATGAGTTTTCATCTTTTTCCAAAAGATAAATTTATACGAAATGAATTAACTCTGCCTCCATGAGAAGCTTTAAAATTGCCAGGTATTATAAAAATATTGCATATAATTTTAATTATTTATACCATAAGAGGATGATAATAATAATAATATTATCTTCTTATACTTAGTTTTAAAAACATTATATATGTTACCTTAAAATATATTATCGAAAATAAACATTAGTATGTTCCTTATACACGTGAGCCGACGCGTTTCTTATCTGACGCAAAATTCTCATGAGGGCAAAAACGCGTCTCCGATTGGCTTATATAAACTTTGTGGCTAGCCATTCTAACCGTTTAACCGACCGACCGGAAATAGCTCCTTCCCAGAAAAATTTGGAGAGGGGAGTAGAAACCGAGTATCTTTTATTGAAGCGTCCATTACGCAATTTTGAGCCATTCTTCAACTTTAATTAAAGATAAGTCGCTTTAAAGATGTAAAAAAAACCGCGTTAGCGTAGAGCTAAAGTCGGCCTTTTAATCTTAGGCGAAATAGAGTGTTAGTTCACCAGTGTGGCGCAGATGGCGTAACTTTCGTTGCCAGGCAAACGAAAAGCATGGGCCGAAGGCAGGGTTTTTTAAAGGCTCTAATCGGACTACGCGACAAAATTTCAAAAATCGTTCTAGTTTGTTATCCGATTTCTATGGTTTTTGTTTCTGAAAGTGCTACCATTACTGATTATCTGAGTATATTTTTACGCGCTGTTGATCTCCATTTTCGGAGCCGCTCTGTTCCAAAAGAGTGTAAGTTCTCTTACGGTAATAAAAACATTTAAGCCTTTTAAACCTTTATGGTATTTTTTGGTGAGGTGGTTCGACCAAAAATAATATAGACCCAAGGTTTGTAGAGAAAATGCACTATGACCGTCCTAGTGTAAGGAATTTGATAGGTGATTTCTTTTCGCGTGTCCTCGGACCGTACTCTTTTTACCCTAACTCGTTTGATTCGCCAGTTCTGGCGATGATAATTACTCCGGCCCATAAAATATTCACTTGTTCCGGAGTATTACTGCTACTCTTTTTACTCCTTCTGAAAAGGAGATGTAAAGAGAGTAAAAAGGCCTTATACTCCGAAACAAGCAAATATTTTATGGGCGTAGTAATTATCATCCCCGGAACAGGCGAATAAAAGTTTTAGTGTAAAACAAATACACTGTTAGTCGGAGAACAGGCGAAAAGGATCCACCTAAATTTTGGAAAAATGTTTTTACTCCGACTCAAACTATTCGCCACCACAGAATCGGAGTAAAATTACGTTATAGCGTTACTCTTCTTACCCTACTCCGAAATCTCGGAAAAAGCGAAAAGAAACCACCTATTATATTTGGTTCGACGGTCCTTCCAGATTTGGTTAGCTCCTTTTTTCAAAAGGGTTAAATCTAAAGTTTATTCAATTGCATGATAATTCTTTGCAAATATAATTATTTTTATTGTTAATTAACAATCCCTTATTCTTTCAAATATATAAAGGAATTTTTTTAAATTCACCAAAACATTTACTTGTTTTTTGGCTTTCAAGCGATTTAAAAGGGAAATTTTCTACACGACATAACAGAAAACACTGAGTTTCGGCCTTTCGGGACACAGTATTGAAAATGGCGGCCACTTTCGGAATATTTTTCGGGAATTCTAACTTTTCCATTGCCATGTACAAGGTTTGTTTTTGTTAAAAGAGTTTTTTACAATTTTTAATGCAATTTGTATTTATATTTTATAAGGTTTTTTTTTTCGAAACTCGAATCTCGTTTACATTGTCATTGAAAGACTAAGCCTTTGCTCCTTTCTTTGACAAGTATTATTGTAGCACTGGGCACGTGTATGGCCTTTTGGCTTTCTATCAGTCAAATTGTTATTTTTAATAATTTTTTATCATTTTTAAGGATTCAAAAACTGATGTTCTTGCAAATTATGCTGGTGATCGTGTTACTCCATCCATGGTTGCCTTTATTGACGGTGAAAAAGTAAATTTAACTTCGGTATTTTTTTTTTTTAAAGTAGCCAAGTGAAGGAATGTGTGATTTAATATTTATAGTGTGTCGGAACATCTGCAAAGCAGATGAGTTTAAGATATGCCTCTTCAACCATTAGCCACATTAAAAATTTGATAGGAAAAGAATCAATTGACATTAAAGACCATTATGGAAGAACGTGCAAAGTGTGTTTTTCACCATCTTTTGCTATTTCTGGTGTGATGGATGCTGATGTTATTGGATTTTTATAGTTAATATCCAAAGAAGGAACTAACAAATTTGAAATTGACGATTGCAACAAATTGAAATGCTATACTCCTGAGGAAATTCTTACATTCTTCTTTCAACAAATGTTGGGTGAGGTTTTTTTTTAATAATAATGAACAGATTTGGAATTATATAGTCATTTTATTGGGTATCAAAAGTTTAGAATGATAATAAAAACTCAGGGTTTTTATCTTTTATAAAGTAGGCATACAAATTATAACTGCTTAGTTTAAGGGGAAGTCAGCAATAACTCTAGAAATAAGACGTTCTTACGACACTCCCTAATTCTACAATAATTAAGATATTAAACCTCGGGTTTTTTTCATAATTTTGTTAGAAACCTTAACTAGTCAATGATTGAAGATTTATATTTGAATTTCGTTTTAATATTTAATTTGAAATATTTTACAAACTGTAGTATTTGAAACTGGCGGCCTTGAAATTATCTGAAATAGTTGACAAATTTTTAAAATTAAAACTGCTCTCCATATTTTTGACATAAACCTAGTTTACAATTGAAAATGACACCGTTAGCCCAAGGAACTAATTTTATATTCAATTAAAACCGTATTTTTGAGTAGTTAGCCTAATTGACGCTTGAAGTCGCTACGGTCTTGATGAGCGACTTAAAAAATAGCAAAATTCAAATGTAACGGGCTAAAGTATCGTTTTATTCTGCGAGCTAATATTTCAGCGGGAGTATGTTTTTTAAATGCGCGCACACTGCTCTCAACATTTACTGCACAATGAATTTAACTAAATCACGTGAAATTGAAATAAAAATATTTAACTGACAACACCAGCATAGACGTGTTTCAGCGCCATCTCTAATTTGTTCCCAGAAACACAAAACCACTTACCGTATTTTCACGCATATAGCCCGCCTACTCGGATAGCCTGCATACGAATATAACCCGCTGCTTCTCCGTTTCCTGTAAAAAAGAACTTAAATAAGCCGCTTACGCATATAGCCCGCCTACTCAGATAGCCCGATTAAAAATGAACTTAAATAAAAATTGTGAGTGAGATACGCTGACCATTTTAGTGCGGTAAGCTACGGTGTTAAGTTCATTCATTAAATGGATGGCAAACGGCAAACACATACTAAAAAAACAAAATATCGCCGAATCCGATGTAGAATCCGAAATAGAGTAACATTTTTGTTTTTTGTATTGAACCAAATAAATTTTTTTATTAAGATGTAGGTATTTTTTTTCCTATATAAGCCGCACCCTTATATAACCCGACATAAAAACGGAAAAAATTTGAAAAATGGTGCGGGCTATATGCGTGAAAATACGGTACTTCCGCCTTAAGCGACTAAAGGTCATATTGAAATATTTTTAAACAGAGATTGCCCAAAGATGTAGCCAAGAAAGTAATAGCTTTCCAGCTGTTATATCAGTTCCATGGCATTTTTCTAAAGTACAAAGAGAAATAACCAAGTAACATTTTTATCAAGCAAGTATGAATAGTGAAATTTACCACAGCCAATTCTAGGGAATGTGCCACCCAAGCTGGGTTTCAAGTTCTTCGTGTCATAAATGAACCTACTGCAGCAGCGTTAACTTACAAAATTGGACAGGAGTCCAATCATTCTAATTGGTGAATTAAAAAATTTGAACTTGTTTGGGGAATGGTATACTTACATTTGGTTTTCAGTTACATGGTGATATTTCGAGTTGGTGGTACTTCAATGGATGTAACAATATTAGAGGTTCTTGGTGGAATTTACAAAATTATTCATCAAATTCACAAGGAAAATTTAGGTGGTAATAACATGACAAAATGTCTAGTTGATTTTTGCTGCCAAGAGTTTCAGAGGTAAACTATGACGGTAGAATTTTACGAGATTTTTGGTCTAACATGTTTTATGGCAGGCAATACAAAGTGAAGGAATTGAGTAAAAGAGCTCTTGGGAAATTATGGAATGCAGCAGAGGCTTGCAAACAAGGATTAACTACAGTTAACACCACTCAATGTTGTGCTGAATCTTTACACGATGGAATTGATTTAAGTTTAAACATCAGCAGGTGTGATATGTGGGAATTTTATTAAAATTTGTTTTTCGCTAAATGGTGGATACACAATTTTTTTTTCAGGGCTAGATTTGAATCTCTTATTAGTTCTATTCTTCAACAATGTTTGGACCAAATAGACTTAGCTTTACGAGATTCAGGATTGACGAAGGAACATGTCAATAAAGTGAATATAAAAAAATTGTGGTATAATAAAAGGTGAATTTGTTGTTGTTTTTAGGTAGTCTTAGTTGGTGGCTCAACTAAAATTTCTAGGCTGCAAGATTTAATTCGCGAAAAATTTTGTCATGCAAATGTTTTATCTACTGTACCTCCAGATGAAGTGGTCGCTATAGGGGCAGCTGAGGAGGTGATGACTTTAAAAACATTAAAAGCTTGCATGTGGATGTTTGCCAAGTTTAAACTATTTCAATTATTTAGGCAGCTCTTCTCTTTGGTAGAGAAACAAACGAAATAACAGAGGTAGATGGTATCTCTAGTACCATATACTTAAAGGTAAATTTTTATCATAGATTTATATAGTTCTGTCATTTAATTCCCTCAATTTCAGCTAACTGGAAAAATAGAGCCAGTTTTCGTGCCTATTTTCAAGAAAGGAACAACAGTTCCTTCGAAATGGAACCATATTTTTAACATTCCTTCGGGACAAACCAGCTTCATTGTTGACGTATACGAGGGGTTAATTTACAATAACATTGAAAAGGCTGTTCCTTTAGCTAAAGTAAGTTATTTTATTTATTGTAACTGATTTTTACATTACATAGACAACCTTTTTTTTTTAACTTGGATCAGCTTGTGATGAAAGATGTTGAAAACTCTGAAGTTTCTGTGTCTTTTCAAATAAGAAAGTGAGTAAGAAAAATTGGGTTTCCTAAATATGCTTTAATTTTTTTTTATGATTTCAAGTGATGGGACTTTGCACATTATCTGTTTTGATAAAATTTCCAACAAAAATGAAAGTGTGATTGTTGAGCCAAGTTATGGCAGGTGATAATTCATTAATTTATTTTTGTTTGACTAGTTTCCCAAATTTTGTATCATTGTATTGTAGAATTTGCTTTAAATTCAAAATTAAAGTATGTTATAATAATTGACGTGGTTTTGGAATTTGCTCAAATAGTATCATTCCAAGGGCACCTAATAATAAGTGAAGAGAGACATGAAGAAACTGTCATCTTTACCATCATTGTTAATTACCAAAAGCGTCCAGTAATTACGTGAGGTGATTTTTCGACCCCCCTTGGAGAGATGTCTTGAGATTTGGCTCAACCCCCTCCCTCCCCCCTAATATCACGTTATATTTTTCAAAATGCGTATTTTTAGTTTAAATACGTTAATCTGTGTTTGATTGCTTTGGATTTATTTTTAAAAAAAACATAATTTGCTTAATTATTTATAATTAAGACTAGTTAAGACTAGCATTTTAGACAGAACGTAGGTTAGAATCACAGTGAGAAAATCAAACACTAAAATACTTTAAGTATTAAGGAACTACTAAAATTTAACCCAGTTTTATCGCAGTTTCACACAGTTTCTTGCGGAGAAAAATTACGTGATATTTGCTGAAGACTCCCTCCCCTAAACGCCTCACGTAATTTATGGATGCTCCCTAAGTGCTATTAAGAGGTTTTTTAAAGTAAATCACTCAAAACTGAGAATCACCTCCTAGAGAAGAGTCATCCAAGTACCAGACATTTCACTCTGAAGACAAGACGGGCCATATTCTGCACTGGCAAATAAAAGAGTGTCTATGCGCGGCCAGTTATGCCAACCCTTGGGGTTGGATTTACTCTGAATATGGGAAGTGTTGTGATTTATGAAGCTAGGCTGCAATCGTAGTATAAAATAAGCCATAAAACTGTGTTTACATTTAGTCGTTAAACTGTCTAATTTGATAGACAGGGTGGCTAGATTATCGTATCGAGTTTTGATTTGGATCGTACTAGTTTCAGAAGGATCATACGGCTGAAAACAACTGGACAACTTAAAGGTGCTCCAAAGCTCGGTGGCAAAATGTGTGTAAAGTCAGTAAAGTGCGAAATTTACGGTTGACTCTGCTCGTCTCTGCCAAGGCCGAGTGAGGGGTTGGGGGGGGGGGGACGAAAAGCATGCTCAATTTTCTTTCTTTTGCCACCGAACTTTGGAGCCCCTTTAACATTTCGGCTGAAAACCAGTCAATTAAGCCCAAAGGTAGCTCACCTTTAGGTACGAAACAAATCACGTGAGAACATTTATAGAGTATATTCGCACTGTAGCTTTGGGCTATGGCCGCCATTTTGAGGGCAGTTTTATCTATAGGATAAAGCCAGAGAGGGTAAAGTCGCTTCGCTACTGAGAGGCGTCTCTCGTTCAAAAATCCGTATTTATTTTTTTCGGCGAAAATGCCCATAGGATCCGAACGTTTGATGGCGCTGCAAGCGTATCCGGAAGTCCTAGCGCGCGATTCAATATTCAGTTTAGGACGACGCAAAAATTGATTCGTTTTTAATTTACATTTTAAGTAGTTTTTAAATGTTTTAAATATGCCTGGACCATTGTGTTCCGCCGTAAATTGTTCTAATACGAAAAATAAGAATTCTCGATTATCATTTTTCAAGTTTCCAAGGGAAAAAGAACGGTGAATACGCGTTTTTTACATAGGTTTATTTTTACTTTAACTTTCTTATTGAAATTTCAGTTCCCTATCATAGTTGGATAATGTAAAAAACGAGAATCTGACAAATAAAACAACGGAATACCTACACTTTAACCATAGGTTTTGCTCTAATCATTTCACTGACGAGTTTTATGAATATTAAAACTAAAAATAGTCTAATACCATCAGCTGTGCCAACAATATTTTATTAACACTACTCATTTTCCAGTACAGTTAGTGAAGTATAAAGAAAAACATCTAAGGGTTCTTAATGTGGTTTAAAAAATTTACTGACAATTAATATACTAAAATGTATAGCATATCCATACGCGACATATGAACATGGGATGGAAGAAAGCGCGTTGGTCACAAACGCATCACAACCAATTTCAGAGGAAAACACATTGAATGTTCTAGATGAACATAATTACACTTTGTCCAGCAGTATTTCATGCGAAAATTCAGAAAATGGTAATTGAAATTTGAAACTGTCTCAATAACAAATAATTTTAATAAATTACATTACTTTAGTTGTTAATCACAATGGTAAAAGAACTTTAGATTTAAACACGCAATTGTCATCATCTTCTAAACACATTCGAACAGAGCATATGCAATTCAATTGAGAGTCCAAATCTACTTAAACAAAATGTCCTTAGCTATATATCAGGATATCTAATCCATCGCTGTTTTTCCAACCACCAATGCTCCTCTTGCCTCAGCCAACTCAAAAAGAACAATCCAATTATTGATCCTACAAATGTGCTCTCCTTCTTCAAGTTTTTCAAAACAACAAAGAACTCTTCTTTTGGTAGCCTTATAGTACCTACTGACAATTTTTTAAAGTTTATTACAGAAACAAATGAGGTATTTGATACTATAGCTTTAAACTACTATCTCACATGCCAAATGTCAAAGAGCGTATGGAAAAATTTAATACACGTCGAATTGACAAGACTTGGTTTCAAGCATCAATAGATTCAACATGTCCGACTGTATTTCAAAACATGATAAGTTTCTTCGTTGAATTTTGCATGCACAGTGCCCTGAAAAAACAAGATCTCGATCATGATTACAAAAAGACACAGAAAAGACTGGACAGGAAATTGATGAAGATACAGCACTAAACTCATACCTCATATTCGTCTTTTTTGAACTACTTCGAAGCTTTATCTTATATATTTATTTCTTATTTATTTTCATTAAGTTATTTGATCTTATTTCATTTCCAATATATTAATTTCTATTGTTATTGTTGTTAGGCCTTGGCTATTTATGTTTCCCATTATTTTAGTCTGTTAAAAAGAATTGACACTTCAATATTCAAATATAATATTTAAAAATAATTAGTTGTACTTAATTGCGTCATAAATTCACATGAAACAACCATTTCACATTTTATTTAAATTTTTTAGTATCAGAAATAAGAAAATAATCGGTGCCATATTGCGGATGTAACAAAAATCTTCTAAAAAAATTTAACTAACGACACCCTGTAGCACCCTGGTAGTGGGATCCTGAACTTCATTTGTAATTTCTTCTATTCGCGCGTGCGTCAAAAACTGGTAACGAAATTTTAACATTGCGGGAATAGGAAGAGACGCCTCTCAGTAGCGAAGCGACTTTACCCTCTCTGATAAAGCATGGGTGACGTCGACATACGTCACGCCGATATTATTCTATTTTGGAAATATTTCGGATTCGTGGCGACAATAATCACTCCCCCAGCAAACCGCAAGAGCGTGTATGGAAGTGTGAGTCCGGAATCTGGGAGATCACCGGCGCCAAAGTTGCCAGATAAAATTTACGTCCTGCAGCCCAAAAAACCGCCCACTGTTTAAAATGTTTTTCAAAATAAAGCCCAACTTCTCGCCCATAATTTATAGAAATTTTTTATCTAGTAGCGCGAAGTTTGTTCAAATAATTACCGTATATAAAAAATAACAACACCAGAACAAGTATTTTCATAAGTTTTTTTAATATTTTAACTCAAAACTCCATATTTTTCCAAGAAACGGTTTTCCCCTTAAGTGGTCAATGGATTCTGATAGCCATTGAGTTGGGAATATTAATCTAGAGATCCAATCAAATCTGCTCCCCGCGAAACAAGTTTTTGAAAATCACGAACGTGTCGTCTCCTCTAAAATGACGAGAAAACGTTATCATATGACCCGTGGCGCCATCCATTATTTTTGTATTAAAAATATTTTTGCCGGAAAATGCATCTTATTTGAACGAACCATTGAGAGATAGACGGCGCCACGGGTAGAATGATAAAGTTTTCTCGTCAATTGGGAGCAGACGGCCAGACTTGTAGGCTACGTTCAGCAGCAGTCAACGGAAAAAATCCCGATGGATTTGATATTTTCAACTGATGAGCTTTTTCGTCATAATGACGTCCTAAGTTGCTGAACGCTTTTATTCAGTCATCGGTGTTTTTTAAAATGGCGTAGCATTTATAGTAGTTTTACGTCAGTAATGACGTCAGTCATCGGAAAAACCGACTCTTCCAGCCGATGACTTCTCTTCGGTGAGTAACCGATGAGCATCGTGACGTCAAAACCGGAAACGCGAAAAAGCGTACAGTAGGAAACCGAGGTCACCGATTACTAATCGGTGAGTCCGATGAGCTCTGCTGAACGTACCCGTAAATAGTGGATATTTTTAAGAGAGTCCACGACTCCGTGGCCGGGCAAACATTCTTTTACGCGCGTATTTCATGGGAGTCGCCATTACCGTGCTACACGCGAGATAACGGGTTTTGGGGGAAAGAACTTTCCACGGTAGAGCTACGTGCAGTACGTCTATGGCAGCTGCCTGTGGAGCAAATCGTGGGAGGGTCCTTGATGGGGGGAAAGACGCGCGTAAAAGAGTGTATACAATTCGATTTTTTTTGTGTTCTCAGAATTTTCCCCTTATTTACACAATTTACGATATAATTGGAAGGAGTCCCGTGGACTCCTTATCCCTTTCTAAAGATATTTTTTTAGGAGTCCCTTGATTTTTCTAAGTGGTTTTTGACGCATGGACTGCCGCTATTTACAAGTCTGCAGACGGCAGTATTCTTATTTTTTTTAAACTTGTTTCGCGAAATACTGAAATCCGACGTTTTGATTGGACTTCTAGATTAATATTCCCAACTCAATGGTGATAGCTCGACGATAAAGGCTTTCAGTGAAATTTTCCGTTCTCAACTTCATCGCCCAGTCTCCCTTTTAACTCTTAATCCATTTTTGACGGAGTTGAGGTTTTAGTCACACATAATTTTTACCCCCTGAAGGGCCTGGACTTCTATCACTTCTGTGATGCCTCTTTCGCTTCGTTTTCCATTCAACTTTTCCCTCATTTTAACCATTCTTTGATAGAATTACCCCCTGGACCGCTGCGCTGCCGCTATTTCGTGGAAACGGTCGAAACCATGAAAACAAGCCCAAAAATCCGCCTCACGCCCAAGCCATTTTTCCCCGCGTATTGCCTTAAAAAGGAGCCCAATTGGGCGAGAAAATAGCCCAACTGGCAACTCTGATCACGGCAATATTTAGAGATATATAAAGGTTTCCGCTCTAAAGAAATTAGTTTTTACACAGATCGTATTTTATCGTAAGATCGTGTTTTAGCCGTACGATCCGGACTGGCAGCCAGGCCAGGTAGCCTGGTCGGCGATTTCCGAGGGCCCGCGGTGCCGGGGGCCCCAAATTGCCTGTAATAGTTTTTTTCTAAAGGTCCTTTAGACGCGTTTGACGTTTGAAATTTATGTTCACGTAGAATCTAGTACACTTTAAACGTTATTTGTTGTCCTATAAATAACCTTTTAGATTTTTATTCCATACCCCCACACCGCCCGATAAGGGGGTTCCTCTTCAGTCTCTAGCCGAGGGCCCCCAAAGGAGTCAGTCCGGAATTGGGATCGTATATCGTACCGAGGGTTCAATATAAGATCTTCAAAGAAATCGCCAAGAAGTAATATATCCGAGAGCCAGGACCTGCAAGTTACTGCTTATTTAAATAATTGAAACTTTTCCCCTGTGAACAGAAAGTCATGGTTTTGGCAAGCCTTAAAGGCCCAAACACACATGCGGTTCGCAAGCGATTTCGCACGCGCCCATGCGCCATGACTTCCATTCTATTTAAGTCACGCGACGCGACGCGATTTGCCAGCGAAATTTCGCGCGCGAAGGCTATGTGTGCATCCGCCTTAATAGGTGGTTTATTTTCCCTTGTTCCTGGATTTCGGAGTAGGGTAAGAAGGGTAAGTCTATGACGTCATTTTACTCAGATTCTGTGGTGGCGAGAGTCGGAGTAAAAACGTTTTTCCAAAATGGCTGCCTTTGGCCTTTTTAGCAGATAAATTCTGGCTAGCAGACGACAAAAACCGATTTACTCCTTTACTCTCCTTTTCAGAAGGAGTAAAAAGAATAGCCTTATTACTCCGGAACAAGATACTAGTTTATGAGGCGGAGTATTTCTCATATCCGGAACAGGCAATTTAACGTTTTAGGTTAAAAAGAGTACACTTTTAGTCCGAGAACAGGCGAAAAGAAACCACCTAATATGTCAAGAAAAGCTATCTGTTTAAAGGAAACACTTGTTGCATACCCTACAGGTGAAAAGTTTCCACAAGAACTATATAATATAAACAGTAGCTTTCAGGTCCTGGTTCTCGGAAATATTACTTCTTGATGATTTCCATGAAGATGCGATCCGGATCGTACATCTGGCAGCTCTGTCAGCTAGCGACCATAGAAATCTATGACCAACGGGGGCGCATTCGGGGAAAAATGTTGCTCCTCTCTTGAAAACGTTTCTTTTTCTCTTTCTCCTCCTGCGCAGTCGCGAGTGACGTCTCTGGAGTGTTTTCGGGAGATCGAATTAGAGGGGCTTATAGTTTACTTCCATTTGTCTGTCGTTTCTCTTTTCTTTTTAAATATTCCCAAACGATACGTTGAAGTAAAAGTCGCTCAATTTTAAATTAGATAAACCAGCAATTTTCAATTTCAGTTTAATTTAATTTAATTTTATATCCTTTCACCTTTCATTATATTTGTAATCTGTTATATATTATATTATATTATTTATTATTTATTGGAGCGTAGCTCTCTCACTAGCATTATGTATGTAACACGGTTTCTCAGAAACTACTCCACCTATTGAAATGAAACTTCACACACACAAATATCTTAACAGCCTCTGTGTCCTAACGAAGCCCGAATTTAGAATTTATTTGATAAATTAATTATATAATTTAAAAAACATTTATTTTGAGTTATATTTTAAATTTTTCCATTGAATGACAACCATTAATGCAATTTTAATTCAAAACTATCCTAATTATTGGATTATTTAAATTTAAAGTTTGGAAAAGTATCCAGTAGCGTATCTAAGAATCCGCAGACCCCGCGAGGGTTGGGGGGGGGGGGCATGGAATTTGAACTAAGTAGGGGGCCCATTCGTTTTAAGTATTAATTTTTAACTAATTTAAAAATAAATCTTCAATTATTGGTAAATATGTAGAAATCTGGCACGTACCGCCAATATTTTCGGATAACTTGTGCTCAACCTCACTCAATATCCTACTGCGGGGGGCCCAAGCTTTGTCGTTACGCCACTGAAAGTATCTTGTATTGAAATTTTGATCAGTTTCTTAAACAGTGAAACTAAAAGGTTTATACAAAAAATCATCTTTATTCTGTATTCATTAAAATGTTCATGAATATTTCGACGTATTAAGTGACTAGCTAAAATAGAGAAGGGGCAGAGGATATTTTCGAGGGGGCAGCTGGGGCAAATAGAAATTTCATTTGAGGGAGTAGTTTTTTTTTATTAGGCATGGATCCACTAATAGAGAAAGTTATCAATACCTCAAAATTGTTATTAGGAATATTAATACTTACAAAGACGTCGATTTTTACCTCTCCGAGGGGACAAAGTCCCGTAGGAGGGGTTATACAGTCACCGTGTCTGTCTGCCCTGCGAACGCGTTCGCATTTTCCGTGCAAAGGTTAATCAATGTACGCAATGTCTCGAAATCTCTGCGTTCGCAGTTTTTCGTAGTGTTGGCAAAACCACCGTGTGACGGTGAGCGTTAACGGGTTATTTTGCGGTTTGGTTTGGATGGTGTTTTTTTCGCTCACCGTCGTGACGGTTTGGTGTATTACGTTTCTGTAATGTTTATGCGTAGGTTGTGAATGTTGAGTTCGTGTTATGACGGTTGTGAGTGTTGAATTTGTTGTGTTTGTGTTTTGATGGTTGTGCATGTTGAGTTCGTGTTATGTCGGTTGTGGGTGTAGAGATTGTGATGTGTCTGTGTTATGATGGTATTAGATGTTGAGTATGTTGTGTTTGTACGGGCGTTTTCTCTCCAGCTTCTACTTAATGACTTTGGGACGGACCGAATGCTGAGTGTTATGCAACCTCTCGGCGGCGGCGGCGTGAACCGTCGTTTCTTTATAAACAAAATATTTTTATACTATAAAGTAGAAATCAACCTACCTGTGGTCCTGCTCCTGGTTTAATTTATTCCGAGTGTAGGCTTTTTTTTATTTACGCTAGTTTAGAATAATAATTAACAGCATATGTAACATAATTACTTATAAGTATGCCACTGTACCTTTATTCCATTCAAAAATCTTCACTAACGGTTTGTTTCACCACGAACCAGTAAAAAGGTGGACTATGTTAGATTTTAACCTTTTTATGCATCCTAGTAATTTTGGGAGTCACACTATTGGCTACTGACATATGTATTTAAGCCAATGGAAAACCTCTAAATTGAGAAGGAATTTTTTGTATCCGAATTTTAGTCAGCCCAATGTAGCTTTATTGAAATTTATATGAGTAGTTTAGAAAAAGAAAAGGTTTTGGAAAATGACCAATACGGTTCAGAGCTTTCCGAAAATGGAACAAGTCGATGTCGAAGTGGGATGGATATTCAACCAGCGTTATTAAAACCCATACAAAGCCTAGAAAAGTTAGGTCTAGGCTCAAAACAATCTGCAAAGACCCCAATCCTTGTAGATGCCCCAGAAAAGCTCAACCTGAATTTTAACTATTTTTTCCAGTAAACCTGCTTCTTTTATTTGACCTTGGATTATTAATCCCAGATTTGACAATGCAAATTTACTTTAGAACCTGAGTTTCCGAAAACTTGATTAATTTGCATATTAATTGACAGTATATTGTAATTCATTTTAGCTCTTAAGCCATGGCTTTTCAAACCTGTTTGTCAAGATTCAAGATTTCTTTATTGACCTGTAAAATTACAACCCAATTGCAACAGGGCGGCTCACCAAACCTGAGGAAGCGTGGTCTATTTGGCATATATCATACATTGTATCACATATCATATCACATATTATTACAAATATCATATAATATATCATCAAAAACTTTGATATTTCATAAGTGTTCAAAATGAGTGAAAAAAAATTAAAGCAGATAAGGATATGGCATATAAAATAATGGTAGTCGGTTTATCAAACGTAAAGCTAATTGTGCGACGACATAATCGGCATTTGAGATTCGATGACGTCAAATATTACGTTGGATACGGATGACGCAATATCTGTGAAACAAACTGTTAGTGAAGAAATAGAGCTAGTGGCATACTTATGAGTAATTATGTTACATATGTTAACCGCATATAATAATTTCGTCTTCATAACGTTGCAATTGTCCAAAGTAATTCCAAGCTTCGCTACTGCTGAAAATCCCAAAAACCGCGTGGCAGCATTTTAGACAGAATTAATCGGCGTCGCGCTGGAAAATAATCGGCGGCGGCGGCGGCGCGCCGACTAAAATTTCAAATCGGCGGCGGCGTTGAAAAAAAATCGAGTCGGCGGCGCGCCGGCGCGTAACTAGGCGGCGTCGGGGTCTAATACAGTGTTTGTAGAAGTGACAATCGACAAGCACGCAAAGAGTATATGAAAGATGTTGATTTTGTTATATTTCCAAAACCCAAGCGTAATTACACTAGATGCAAATTACTTCTTCTTGACAAGGTGGTGGCCTTTTCTTGTATTTTAGTATCACAGTCATATCACAAGTCGAACGCTAGTTGACGTTACGAAGTTAATTCCACGCTTTATTTATTATTTGACTAAAATAGTTAAATTTGACATTTATAACTGCCCAGGTTAAGCCCATAGAAATAGAAATTAGACTAGCACGATTAGATTGTGGTGAGCAGCCTTGGAAATAAGGTTTTTTTTTAAACTGGCCCTTGTGACCTTCGGACCCCTACATTTACCATTATTTAAGTGGTCATTGGGCTCTTATTTTTTGCTAGCCCAATGTGTTTGTCCCAATATTAGAAGTAATTGTTTACACAGTAACACAAGGCCCTCCCAGGCTTAATCTAACATCGTAAGTATTAGTGAATATTTTTTTCTTAATTGTTAAAAATAGTTAACTTTAATTTAACATCACAAAAATAACACCCCCCCCCCCTTTTCGCCAATGTAGGAAGCCATGAGATGGGCAGATTACGTGGCGCCATCGACGCGCGGTGAAATGAAATACATTATGCCTTTTTGAAAATCAACTGTCATTTGATGTAAACAAAGGAAGGATAGATGGCGTTGCAAATTCTTCCCATCTCCGCTTTCATACATGCGCGAGGGTTAAATAGCGGGCAGAGCTGCCAGATATAATTTTACCTCTACCACCCATTAGCTCTTCAAAGGAGCCCAATAGGCGATATTATAAAGTCAGATATGCTTGCTCAACCACGGCCAACTTTGATTTCTCGCGCATCTCTCGCGCTACAGCGGCCATCTCATTCGTTGACGTTTCTGTGTTAACCTATGAGCAAAAGATGTGTATGACGTCAGCGCCCCTAGCGGATTATTATTTTTAGTATAGTTTTTACATTGGGGACAATATAACCACCGAGCGTGGCGCTGAACTCCTACACATTATAGTACAGTTTATAGGGGGAAAATCCTTGCTCGCGGAATTTCGACGAATGTGTTGGCCGTAGTAGCGCGAACAGCGCGTGATCAAAGTTGGCCGTGGCTCAACCAAGGCTTAGCCGAGTGATATTGATGAAGGTCAGTGGAGGGCCTGCCTAAAAAGAATAGATTAGATTAAATAGAATAAATCCAGAAAAAGTGATATTCTACCGCTATGCTGGAGACGCCGTGTGTGCCAGACACGACGATATTTATTATGTTTATTCTAAAGGTAAAAGGGCCTTTTGGTTGGTGATTTTTACGTTAATACTTAACATTATAGTTACGAAATTAAGAATGAAACCAAAATATACTTTCGAAATTTTGAAATTGTTAAATAAAAGTAATTAAAATGAAGGTAAATAAAATGTTTCTGGGTTATTTCGCCGTTTGTTGTGATCTTTCTTCGTATTTATTCGAGGCTTACATCGAGGGTATCAAAACTTGTTCTAGGCTTTATTCGAACCTAATATCAAATGAATCTAAACTAATTGGTTATTTAATCGAACATAAATCTAGATTAATTTATTTTAGAATTAAAAGTATATATATAGAAATTTTGGTGTTTTTTCGTACCTGCGTTTCTTTTAATCTCAAATTTATTTTATCGTTTTTTCGCTACTTCCTTTTCAAATAACGGGAATGTTTTTACGTCGTCACGAAGACCGTGAAGAGGGTACAAATCGTGCTAGTTTCGTTAATTTTCACGCCACCGTTTTAAAAATGTAGCGAATTTATTATATTTATTCTAACGAATTTTGGATAGGATTTTGTCGTCTCAGCGTTTTATCGTGTTTCAAATTGCAACAGACTGTTCGTACCTTGGAGGAGGGAATACTTCTCTCCTCCAAGTTCGTACGACGTTTTCATTTGAAAAACCCGCCGCGCCGTCTGCTGCACTAACGAGAGTAGATGTCGGAGATCACATGGAACGTTTTTTGTACATTTTTTATATATATGAAGTCTCCCCAACCATGGTCAAGGTAGTTTGCCCATGCCCCAAGGGACGAGTTAATTCGGTAGATTTTTATTGTCAAATTATATTCAAGGTGATAAGACCACGGAAAAAGAAGTGACAAACAAAATAGAGTCTTTAGTAAGTTTGGCAGAAGTGAAGAACAGCCCCCCATCCTTTTTCTGGTTTTTTATTTTCTTAGATGAAAGCCCAGTGTGTAAGGAGTACGAAGGTATTTTTTTTAGTTTCCGCAAATGAGAATTAGTTAAGTTAACGCGTTTTGAAAACCGTCAATTTCAATGCATTTTCGACAATAGTTTAATGTGAGTTCTATACTTTTTCTCCCGAGATAGAGCAGGACACGTGAAATCAAAATTTTATTTTGGTGTGTACTAAGGAGTAATACTGAAAAGGAAATTTGTAGTGGTAGTGTAGACTATACTTAACTCTTACAAATAAGGGATTTGGGAGGGAATATGTTAATGATACGTACCTCAAAGAACGGGATTTTTTAACAATGCAAAAAGTTTTAACCGCAATTTATTGTTTAAAAAGATATGATCAATGTAAAATTGTTACCTGCCAGCAATTTTTACAACGGGAAATACGACATATTTCGAGATTTGTTTGTTTATTTGATGTCGTAGGACTGATGAGGAGGACGATTCTTTAAATTTCTAGATTTTAATACGTTTTGGAGAACGTAGGACTGATGACGAAAAAGGAAAAGGCTGAAATGCAGAACAGTACTAACTTTTAAGGGTTGGGAATTTTTCTCGTATTTCAACGCATTTTAGGTTTTTTTTTAATTATACCTGACTTCTGTGTGATGTTGAGTACAACGTCGAATGCTTGTTTTCCACTGGCGCGCGCAACGACGCGTTTCTCAGCTTTGAAACGTTCAAACGTTTTTACGCGCGTAAAGAAAATAACATTATGACGAGCGCTAGTGGAAAACAAGCTTAAGTATTGGCGCCTAACGGCGCCGCGCACTCACTTCGCTCGAGCGCTGGGGGCGCGCAGCGCCTCCCCAACCCCATACTAAAAAAGCTATGGGCCAACTATAACGCAACCTAGAGGACAGCACCAAGACTGACGCATCAATTATCGTAAACCCGAAAACAATAAACAAAACCAAAAAAACAAAAGTACCTATTGTTAAAAAAAAGCCCAAAGGACTTTGTTAACACGTGTGAAAAATCTACAATTTCAAAGCATTTGCGAGGGTAAGAAAAGTTCTTATCGACTGAATTTCAACTTGTGCAATCGAAAACAGAATATTGGTACCTGACGGCGCCACCCCAACCCCATTCTTGCTGTCACGATGGGCCGTCTATAACGCGACCTAGAGGACATTACCTAGCCATAAAGCCCCATTTTCATGCTCGCTGGTAGCGGGTAAAAATTGACAAAATCCGCTTCAGCTATACACTTTTTCCACTTTCCGCGTCGATCTGTTTCAAACAGATATTTTAGCTTTATTTTCACGCTTGCGAGTGGCGGAAGCGAATTTTGACGATTTTTATCCGCTACCAGCGAGCATGAAAATGGGGCTTTACGCATCAAGAATTGTCCAAATACGCGGAAAACTAAAATAGTTAATTGGTGTTCAATGCTTCACATTGGCCCAAATAATTAATTGATGTTCAACGCATTAAGTATTGTCCAAATACGCGGAAAAGTAAAATAATTAATTGATGTTCAATTCTTCACATTGGCCGAAATAATTAATTGATATTCAATTAGTATAGACCAAAATGAAAGTTTGTTTTCATGTGTCCTACTCTATCTCGGGGTAGAACAGCCAGTAAAATCTCAGGATAATACAAGTGAAACTTGAAAAATCACATTCCCGATACCTTTTTATTTACATGTTTGCGGATAATAATTAATACACCATTAAATTCAGCGTAAAAAATGCTACCAATAAATCGAATAAAAATAGGGGGGGGGGCTATTCTTCACATTGGCCGTAAGTTTTAATTATTATTATTTTATTGTTAATTATTCAAGCTGAATAAAGCTGGGATACTTGCTATTACCTTTTGTTCTTTTACTACGAGTCTACGACCGACGAGACACTCAAGTACTTAACTATACCTATAACATTGGGGGCTAGTCTTTGTCTTAATTAAAACTACTTATAATAAGTACGTGATTCGCCCATCCGTTATAAAATTTATTCTATCGATTTTCGCTACTTACTTTTCGAATACCGGGAATGTTTTTACATCGTCACGAAGACCGTGAAGGGGGGAACAAATGGTGGTAGTTTCGCCAATTTCCACGCCACCGTTTTAAAAATATTGCCCATTTATTATATTTATTCCAAAGCGTTTTGCAAGTGGCGTTTTATCGTCTCCGCGTTTTTTCATATTTAACATGTATTGTACCGATTTTCGCTACTTCCTTTTCGAATACCGGGATTGTTTTTACGTCGTCATGAAGACCGTGAAGAGGGGTACCACGGCCAACTTTGATCACGCGCTGTTCGCGCTACTACGGCCAACACATTCGTCGAAATTCCGCGAGCAAGGATTTTCCCCCTATAAACTGTACTATAATGTGTGGTGGTTATATTGTCCCCAATGTAAAAACTATACTAAAAATAATAATCCGCTAGGGGCACTGACGTCATACACATCTTTTGCTCATAGGTTAACACAGAAACGTCAACGAATGAGATGGCCGCTGTAGCGCGAGAGATGCGCGAGAAATCAAAGTTGGCCGTGGGGGTACAAACCGTGGTAGTTTCGTTAATTTCCACCCCAATGTTTTAAAAATATTGCCCATTTATTTTAACGTATTTTGGGTAGGATTTTGTCGTATATGCGTTTTTCCAATCCACTAGATGGCGATATGGTCTCCAAGAACGGAGAAATTATTCGATACGTGTGGTGGTTTATTTGAATTATTTTTCAAAATCTATTCTAAGGGAACTAGTCCTTGTATTATTTGAGACGGTTTCGACGTTTATTTGAGTTTTTTAGGAAGGGAATTTAATTTATTGGATACGGTTTCTACGTGTATTCAAACCTCGGTTAAAAGACGGTTTGGTTTATTAACGTAACATTAAATAACAAATTAGAAGAACATTTTTTTGTGCTCGTTATGAGCCATTGTAACGGGTGGGACAATACAGTCCGCTCGTCCATTTAATTAATCAGGTGCGAGATATGTGTTACGGCCACGCCAACGGGGGGATACTTGGGGATAGGGTTGGGACACCCGTGGCGGAAGTATGACAACCACCCGTTGTGGGATTAGTGGTCGTCCTCACACGGCCATCCACAATCTCTGCCTCCCGGACGCCTGGGATTACAGGAGTGAGCCACTACTCCCGGCTTAGAAGAACATTAGGGTGAGGGGGTTGTCGAGAGCATGATCATGAGCGTCCACTAAAAAATGAACCAGGGCTAATATCTCAAAATCTGTTTTAAGAACGAATTTGAAATTTTCAGGTCGCATAGAGCGTGTAGGGGAACACCTACTATGAAAATGTCGATGACCTTGAACCATGTCTTCAAGATCATCCAAAAATTATCTCGAGAACCGTAAGTGTTAGAAAGTTATTATTTATTAACAGAAAAATATCTACCAAGCCAGCAAGGCTTTTGTGTAGATTTCAAATACATATGCGTGAAACAGATACAATAGGATAAACTATACAGAAGGTGAGATCATAACGCGCGGTTAAAATGCTCATTTAAAAGTGCACGGAATTTAGGGAGGGAGGGTTCGGATACAATAGATTGGGGAAGGGCATTCCAGTCATTGATTACAGAATTAGAGAATGAGTTTAAACGAACAGTTGTGCTTGCCCTGGGTTTTGATAATTTATAAGAATGGCCTCTAGTACGAGAACCCTCATTTAAAACAAAAAAATCAGAAAAGTTGTGCACGAGACTTTTATGGAAAAAATTGTGTAAAAGGCATAAGTTAGTTATTTTGTGGCGAATAATGACTGGAAGAATGGACAGGGATTTTAAGCGCGACGGGGCTGGTAGCTTATCAATTTTAGTAGCTAATTTGGTAAAACGGTTTTGAGCCTTTTGCAATGCCAATTGGTCAGAAGCTAAATGAGGGGTCCAAATTGGGGAACAAAAATCGAAAATCGGGAGAACAAGGGCATTATACAAAGTTTTAATTATTTTTGGGGAACGGAAGTTTAGATTACGGCGGACACATCCCGCAATTGAACGGACACGCTTAGTGACTTTATTGGAGTGGCTGGAGAATTTCAGGGCGCGGTCCACAATAATACCAAGGTCACGCTCCGAAAGGGTGGTCTTAAGGGGGTTGCCAGTGATGGAGTAGATAAAAATAGGGTTCTTGGGACCTAAGTGAAGAACCGCACACTTAGCATCGTTAAAAGAAAGGCCATGATCACCAACCCAAACCACAACAGCGTCCAAATCCGCCTGAAGCTCCCGGCAATTAGCTTGAGAACCAATCTTATGAAAGAGCTTAGAATCATCCGCAAACAACAGAACAACCGCGACAAAAACAGACTCAGGCATAGAGTTGATGAGAACATTGAAAAGGAGCGGCCCCAGGACAGAGCCCTGAGGCACACCCCTGTCCACATCAGCCCAGCCAGACTGCTGCCCGCCGACGACCACCCGCTACTTACGCCCACATAAGTAGCTCTCGAGCCACGCCAGAGCATCGCCGGAAATACCAGCCGAGCGGAGAGCGATTAGAAGGCATGAGTAGGGAATAGAGTCAAAGGCTTTTGTGAAATCAAGGTAAATGACGTCGACACTAAACCCCTCGTCGAGCCATTTGGACCATAAATTTGTGGCCTCCAACAGGTTAGATAAACATGAACGATTCTTAAGAAAACCATGCTGGGAACGGGAGAAAAAGTTAGTAGAATATAAAAAGGCAGTAGTTTGTTCATTAACTAGATTTTCGCAGAGTTTGGGAACTTGGTTCAAGTTACTAATGGGCCGGTAAGTAGTGGGGTCAGAACGGGAACCTGATTTGTGAATGGGGGTGATATTAGCAATTTTCCAGGAGGGGGGAGTTCAGATTGGTCAAAAGAGCGCGAAATTAAAAGATAGAGTGGGAACGTAAGCGCATTGGCAAGAGATTTGAGGAGAAAGGGGTGGATACCGTCTGGACCAGGGGACTTAGATACCTTGAGAGTATTTAGCAGACGAAAAATATCTGCAGGTTCACAAAAAAAGCGAGAAAGAATATGGGAGGGGGAGACGCTGGCGGGAGCGCCAGAGGAACTAACGGGAGCGCTAACTGAACTAGGGGAAGGGCCGGTGACTGATGGAAGAGTAGTGAGGGGACCCTGAGTACGAACCGTGGAGGCGAAGAAGTTATTCAGAACTGAGGCAGCTTCAGCGGGGGAAGAAGTGGTTCTAATTTGAAAAGTATTCCCTGTCACGTTTAAGGTCTACATAGCTTGAACCCGATCGGATTGGACCAATAGGTAGTCGAGAAAAAGTTTACTGTAATCACAAAGGTCGTAAAAGGGAAAATTTGAAAAAAAAGAGCTAATAACTCTAAAACAAGTCGTGTTACATTACGGAAATTAGCTAGACAAACTCACCATGGTGGGATTCATTAAAGTTTGTAAAATTGGATTACCTTGAAAACGCGGTTCAAGGTCGTGAAAATAATTTCTCGCGATCCATTGGGCTTAGAAACGGGTTTCAATTAGATAAGTGCGTATCACCACATTCTCTTCCAAACGCGAAAAAAGCAATAAAATAATAGAAAAATAATTTTTTAAACGAAGTAAATAATTGAAATTAATTTCAAGAACTCTTTACAACAGTCTGCAATTACTACACATGCTTGTGCACGTGTAACAACTGCGTTAATTTTGTTCTCCAACATTTCTTGTGTGGTTTCACGAAATGCATTTCTAATTCTTTCTCGTAAAATTAAATGTTCGATCTTTAATTTTTAAATTAAAGATTAATTCAGTTTAAAGTTATTTCTCAAGGTCATTTTCGAATGTCGATCTTGAAGACATGGTTCAAAGCTACTTGGACGAGAATGTGGTGATACGCACTTATCTAATTGAAACCTTGTTTCTAAACCCAATGGATCGCAAGAAATTATTTTCACGATCTTGAACCGCGTTTTCAAGGTCATCTAATTTAACAAACTTTAAAGACTCCCACCACGATGAATTTGTCTAGAGTAGAAGGAAAGTAAGGTCGACCCGTCAGTCCCAGGTTCAGGTTTAGGTTCGGGATCGAGATCCGGGATTTAAGGGTGAAATGGGGGTAAAATCGTCGAAAAGTCATATTTATGATATTTCTCGCGACGATTTGTTTTCTCGTATATCAACATATTGGGTTCAGGTCCAACTTGTTTATTTATCTCCGCTTATCTCGATTGACACTTGAACGTATATCTTATCGCGTTTTATCGTACGGAATAAGTTGAGATGATGTAAAAAGTCATAAACTGGGAGGCGCGCGTGCGCGGATTACCCGGGAGGCGCGGTTAATTTAAATTTAAAACATGGAGTGTTTTGACGTCATGGAATATTCGTTGTTAAGTGACGTAGAATGGAAATATTTTTAAACTTCATTTTAATATCATTGTAGTACTTAAATACGCTTGGCATTTGAACCTATCTCACGAGTATTTCAAACGAATATTTCAAGTTTAAGTATGAGAAACGTATCGTTCTCAAGTATTATAATTGTACACGTGATTCCGTATGAGGACCGGGTAAATTCCTATATACGTAACGCGATACACTTCAAAATGCGTATAAGTAGAATGGAATTAATTTTAAACCCCATTTTAATAAATAAGATATCGAAGATAAATAATTTCAGAGTATAAAAAGGGAAAACCGTATAATAGTAAGACCATATTTAGAAAGTTCACCATCTGAATTGTATTGGAAGTGACTCCGAGGAACCTTAAAATGTAAGTAGGAATACTCAGTGATAATTCTTAACTTTGTCTTAATGTATTTATTTTATAGGAATTGTTCATTTCCTGTGTCTGCTGACAAAGGGTTAATCGTTTATGCAGATGAAACCATCTACTGCGGTCTATTAGATTTAACAAAGGGTATCAAACTAACAGAAGCGGAACTGCAAGAGCTATGGACAAAGAAAGATGTCATTGAAGCTTATTTCAATAACGAAGCTGAAACTTTGTGGGTTTTCACAGGTTCTGAAACCAAACGGTTTTCGGTTCATAGATTTGCCGAACAAAAGGTTTTAGATGTTAGACAAATGTACCATGGTTATGGAGTAAACTATGGAAAACTGTTACCGACTAAAGAGGGGGTAGCTTTCCCTCAATCTTCTTGGTTGAATTTCCTCGACCAGTACGAGTCTATTCAGAAGTGTTTAAAGAAAATCAAGGAAATAAAGGAGGCGATGACTAACGTTGTAATTAAACAATTACAAGAAGCTCTTAAGAAAGCGTGCAATGGCTGTCAAATTGATCATCCATCTCAACTCCAGCATGATTGTATCATGACGGATTATTCTAAGCGTGTAGATTTGCATTTTTATGAAATAATTATGTCGGTAGATTGTGAAAATATTATTGAAATGTTTACTATTCGCTGTGAATTGTCGAAAGAAATTTTAAATAATATAATGTTACTAATAATATGCAATGCTAAAAACGTGTTAAAAAACTAATAAAATTGATTGCACTAATGTTCCGATTCTCATTTACCATTATGGATTTAAGCTTACAACATCCAATGAATGGGCTTGTAGCCGGGTCCACCCAATGCGGAAAGTCATTCCTGGTGGGACGGTTGATTCAATATAAGAAGACCTGCATATCCCATCCTCCGGAGAGGATAATACGGTGTTATACCGAGTATCAGCCGAAACTATTTCAATCAATATTAGAACACACACCTTCCGTCGAGTTTCACGAAGGGTTACTCGATGTTAATATATTAAACCCGCAAATTAGGAATTTAGTTATTTTAGACGATTTATTATGCGAGATATCTAATAATAAAGATGTAACTAATTTATTTATTCGTGGATCTCATCACAGAAACACATCCGTACTAATTTTAATGCAAAACCTTTATTATCCCGGAAAATAAATAAGAACTTTAAATTTAAATGCTCATTATCTATTTATTTTTAAATAAATCAACAATTTATCATCTCGCGAGGCAGATATCTCCAACCAAAATAGTAAATACGTTATTGATTTCAACAAGCTACGTCACGGAAGTTTGGGTATTTATTAGTTGACTTGAAACCTCACATCCCAGATCAGTATTTACTACGAACAGGTTTAATACCGGGTGAAGAATCGGCTGTCTTTATTCCAAAATGAAGTGTATTATAGTAGGGAATTGTTTTAGAGTTAATCGAGAGTGGATTATTAAAGAATTAGCTTACGTAGTATTAGAAACTGAAGAATCGGAAGTGTTTACTTTCAAATCTCCATGCCCTTTCAAAGAGCTTTCAAACGAAGATAAAAGACAATGCAGATGGATATCTCATAACATTTGTCATCTTCGATGGAATGACGGCGAACGTCCTTACAGAACGAGACGTGACATTTGCAATCAGATAGCGGAAAAAGCGACTTCGTTTTTCACCAAAGGTTTAGAAAAAGCTGCAGTATTATCGACACTCCTCGGTGTTCCAGTAACTATTATCGAAGATACCGGTTGTCCTAAATTATCAGAACTAGAGGACGTTGAATTAGACTGTCCTTTTCATTCCGAAACTGTTCATTGCGCTTTAAGAAAGGCTAAGAAAATCTCTAAATGAATGTCTCAAAACGAGTTAAGAAAAACATAGACTTTCTACGTTTCCTAACATCCTGTAATCTAAATCAAAGAAAGACAGCTATTAAATACGCTAGCAAGGAAGCTATATTGGCTCTCGTTGAATGTTGTATAAATGTTTTGCACGGAACAATTGAACTGTCAGAACGTCATCGTAAGCGGTTAAAGAAACCTAGCGCGGTTATACGAAACGTGTCGAAGAAGAACCCTTTATCAAAACGACGAAAGATTCTGGTACAAAAGGGTGTTTTTCTTCCATTTTTATTAGCGCCACTGTATCTATCGTTAGCTCAGTCGCCGGAAGTGCAATAAGCCGAGCTATAAACCGATGATGGTTCGAAAAATGCTTCTAGTACCTGAAGATGTAATGGAGAGATTAAGAAACACCTGAACTTCAAAAAGAGAAGACACTCGATGATGAAATGAAATCTATTCTAGATAATCCAGATTTAAACGAATCAGAGAAATTAGCATTATACAATCAAACTCTCCAATGACGGTTAACTTACTTACGTAAAGAGCAAATCTCTTCCGTTATTGAAAACTCTGAACGACCTAAAACTTGGTTCGCGCAAATATCTTATTCTCTACCTGCAACTTATGTTAGTGATGCAATTTCATTATACCGAGCGACTACGGAAGATCCGATATATATTAGATGGACTAACTCAGGAGAGCTTTCTATTCGAGGACAAGTGATTGGAGGATCTAATATAATCGATCTTTTGTATGACGCTGTGAGAAAAACGCCTGGAACAGTGATTGATCCTATAGGAGTTACTGAGTTTTACGAGGGCATTCATAAGTCAAATATTTCAAAACGTTTAATTAAAAATCCTGTAAGATTGACACTGTTAAAAACATTCGCTGTATTTCATACACCAGCAAGTAGTTCAATGTTATCATCATCTTCACCTAGTCCTCTAAGACCTTGGATACATACCAAATAAAATATATTAACCTGATAATGTTGTTCTCATTTCATAGTATAAGCCTACAATGGAAGGTTGTACAGAAACGGTCTCTTTAGGACTTTTAGCCTATTTATCACAATCATTTTCAAAATCACCGAAAATTATCACAGCTGTATTAATTATCATAGTTATTATAATATTAGAATTATTTAATTTCGTTTTTTGGCGTTACATGCCATTACATCAAAATATTACCCGATATGGAGAAAGAACTTGAGAAAATCTATACTAATCCTGCAGACCCAGGGTCATTCGCTGGAGTTCGAACGCTCTATAATTCAGCTCGACATAATGGTTTAAAGGTTTCATTGGAAAAAGTAAAACAATTTCTAATAAAGCAGGATACATATACGCTGCATAAACCTGCTAGAAGACGATTCAAACGAAATCGAACTATTGTTTATGGAATTGACGAACAGTGGCAAGCGGACTTGGCAGATTTTCAGAAGCTGTCTAAATATAATTCAGGATCTCGCTACGTATTATGTATTATTGACATATTTAGCAAATACGCTATGGCTGTAGCGGTTAAAAATAAGAAAGGTGTAACAATTTTAGAAGCGTTACGTAACGTTTTTGAAAAAGGTCGTCAACCGAAAAGAATTCAAAGTGATCATGGAAACGAATTTGTCTGTCAAGAAGTGCAGAGTGAATTACAGCGAAGGGGTATTAACTTTTTCGCTACTCGATCAGAAATGAAAGCGTCCATTATTGAAAGATTCATTAGAAGTTTTAAATCTCGTTTATATCGCTATTTCACGCAGAATAACACCCTTAAATATATCGACGTTTTAGATGATATTATAAACGCTTATAACAATAGTTATCACAGATCAATAAAATGTAAACCCGCGGAAGTTACTCTAGATAACTCTGCTAAAATATGGAAAAATCGTTACGGTTCGGTAAATTTTTCTCCTCCGTTAACATACGCGTTTGAAATTGGAGATATTTGTAGAATAAGTAGAAATTTATCAATTTTCGATAAGAAATATAACCCGAATTTTACTACAGAATTGTTTAAAATAGCTGAGAGACTACCACGTGACCCACCTGTATATAAGCTGATGGATTTAAATTCTAACCCCATTTTAGGAGTATTCTATAGAGAGGAGGTTCAGATTGTTGGTCGAGATTTAAAAGACTGTTACTTCATAATCGAAAAAGTAATAAAAAAGAGGAAAAAATCGGACGGCCGCGTAGAACTGTATGTCAAGTGGCAAGATTACGACCCTACATTTAATTCTTGGATACAAGAAGTGGATTTAAAATGAGTTTTTACGTAACGCTACCTTCAGATTCCTCGTCATTATATTACCAAGATAATAGCGTTGGTAAATTTCGAACGTATTTAGCTGAACCGTTAAGATTTGAGGAACAGTACGAAGTTGGGTTAGCGGAAATAAGCTATCCTCGGACATGGCATAACGTTCGAAAACCTAATCTATTGGTAACTTGGCTATTAAAGACCCTCTCGAATATGATAAAATGACTGATAACCAGACTTGTAAATAGTGTATATTTTTAAGAGAGTCCACTGGACCCGGACCCCTCCGCCGATCCATTTTTTCGACGAGTTTAAATTTATATGTTCTTTGATCTCTCTTTATTTCTCCATTTTATATTCGAAAATAAATGTCACCTAACCAGGCTAAGCTTATAAATTTTTTATTGTAATTATAAACGAGACAGACAGAAATCGAACGGCAACATTATTTCATTATATATTTTCAACATCAAAGTTTACATTTTTTTATATATATTCGTGATCGGGTAAATTAAAATGCTCGTAAATATTTTCTCAATTAATTTAACTATTAAAGTCTTCATTTCAACCCCATCGGACGTAATTTTTTTCTACCTTTATTAATTTTAATCAAACAAAATTTTGGTCTTCAATGGCACTGTGCCTAATGGAATACAGAGCAAGACTAACGATGTATGAAAATTATTCCCCACACGGGCCACACGTGTTTAAGTTTAAAGAGGTTTTTCCCTGGTAGGCCCAAGTTTTCAAAATTTTTCATTGGTCATTGTCAATTTCTTTAGGCCTCACAGATAAGTAGATAGGGGAGCTCTAGCTCAGTGGGGAGTCCGACTAATATTCGGAGAGCTGAAATAGTGGCGGTCAGTATAGACTATACAGATGTCTCAAAGAGAAAAAGAATTCTACTTTTTATTTAATTATCGAAATTTTTCCTTATTTTACACAGCTAACGATATAATTTCAGAGAGTCCCGTGGACTCTTTACCACCTTCTAAAGACATTTTTTTAGGAGTCCCGTGATTTTTTTCAGGGGTTTTTGACGCGTGGACTGCCGCTATTTACAAGTCTGCTGATAACCCTCTAGTTAAAGACAATCTCGAATATGATAAAATAATTGAAGTTCCCGCGGGTTTTTATAAAACTCCGGAAGAACTATTGCATGTTATGAACGTCCACAACCAAGAAGAACAAGTTACATTCGCTTATTTAAATTATTCTAATTGAATTAAAGTTAAATTGCAACCGAAAATCAGAGCTGTAATTGGCCCCGATCTATCGATTTTACTAGGTTTTAAGGATAGATGAGATAATGATTTCACCATTTTAAATTCAATGATAACCAGTTGATATGAACGCTGGGTTACATTCCTTATTCGTTTATTCTGATCTGGTGGAAAAAAGCGTTGTTGGGGATAGTTTAGCACCTCTATTAAGAATCATAAGCGTCGAAGAGAAAGCCGAGTCTAATGGGAAAACAGCTACAAAAATATTTTCACAACCTCATTACCTACCAGTCGTGTGTAATAATATTAAGACTATAGAGATTAATATAACAGATGATTTAGGTGAGCCAATACAGTTTCATAGTGGAAAAGCTCACGTTGTATTACATTTTAAACCCCGTAAAATGTGGACTTCACTATAAACCTTTAATTATTCAGGACACACCCTCATTCTAGCTTAAGAGATTGAACAGTTAACATCATGAGGTCTGAATATTCACCCTCAAGAACTGATTATGAAAGTTACTATTTAAACCAGGTTGGTTTCGGTGGAATACATGTATATAGAGGTTTAGCTGTGCAAAGAGGACATGGACTAGGAAATATATTATCTTCAGCGTTTAGATTCGAGGTACCTTTACTGAAGAAAGGCGCTTCTTACTTGGGAAAAAAACTTTTAAGTACCGGAGCGAAAGTAGCGACCGATGTTGTTAGAGGAGTCCCAATTAAAACAGCGCTTAAATCGCATTCTATTAACGCTGGAAGGGAAACTTTAGCTTCAGCAGCAGATGAAGCCATGAGACTAACATCTTCAGCTACGGATCATATTAAAAGAATGACGGGTTCCGGAAATAAAAGGAAACGAACTCAGTCGAAAAGCGCCATTTCAACAGCAGGCAGGATAGCGAAAGGACGGTTCCCTAAACGTTCCGATATATTCTCATAATGTCCCTTTTACACCCACACTCAGTTGAGTGTATAAATTCCGAGCTAGATTTGTTTCAAGTACCTATGACACAATCTTCGATTATTGGTGGTGAATGGGTTGAGTATAATCCAATATCAAATATAGTTGATAACGCATCAATTACATTTTCTATCAACTCTGAAACGTATATAGACCTTTCACAAACTTTGTTGCACGTTCGAGTTAAGGTAACTGAAGATAATGGTCAACTACCGCAACCTGCGGTTCCAGGTGTTGCGGGTGGGGCAGCCGGAACTCCAGCCGACAATATCGCCCCCGAGAATTTGTTTCTTCATTCGCTTTTTAGCGACGTCCACGTATTTCTTAATGAAAGATCAGTAACACCTTCCAGTCAAAATTACGCTTATAAAAGTATGATACAAACTTTATTAACGTTCGGAGATTCTGCGAAAAAAAGTTATTTAACGAGTTCACTTTTCTATCGGGATACGCCTGGGAAGTTCGATTCATTTTTCGATAACGATGGTTTCTCTAAACGAGCGAGTTTAGCGCAAAAAGGGGCAATTGACTTGTTAGGCGTAGTCCATACTGATTTATGTCAACAACCACGCTTTTTATTAAATTTGGTTGATTCGAAATTTAAATTCGATAAAAATAGAGCAGCTTTTTGCATTCACTCCGACGTAAAATGTAAAGTGGAGATTTTATCAGCTTCCCTTTATCTGAGGAACTATCGCTCGCTCAAGCCAAGGCGCTACAATATGGAACCGCTAAATATCCTGTAACTCGTTCGGAGTGCACCTCATTTTCTATACCCGCTGGTCTTATGGCTAGTGTGCAAGATCATTTATTTACCGGACAAGCACCCAAGAAAGTTGTAATCGGGTTTGTGGAACAAAAAGCGTTTCTAGGAGATTTGAAAAAATCACCGTACAACTTTCAACAATTCGATTTATCAAGCATTGGATTGTACATTGACGGTAGCAGCGTCCCTCATAAGGCGTTATCTCTAAACTTTGAGGAAAATCAATATATTCAAGCGTATTGCAATCTTTTCATTCAAACTAATCAGTGGAACGTAGATGAAGGGAATCAAATAAGTCGGGAAGATTACCCTAACGGAAATTGTTTATTCGCGTACAATTTAACCTCGGATCTTAATAACAACGCTAATCACTTGCATCTTGTAAAAAACAGTAACCTGAGATTAGAATTAAAATTTGCAAAACCGTTACCGGAGACGATTTCCATTCTAATTTACGCTGAGTTTCAAAATTTTATGTAAGCGTGAGCGGGATCTAATTTATAATGAGTTATAGATAATGTTCTAAAATTTTCAAAAACGTCGGCTAAGAGCAACGCATCGCTTTCCCCTACGAAAACCGAGGTTAAGAGATTTGAAATATTTATACTATAGTAATTTTACCTAATGTTTGAATATTAAACGCTGTCCAAACATTTTGGTCGTGTAAATAATCAGATTCTAAAATATTTTGATTTTTCAATGAACTGAAAAAACGCTTCTCTAGATGGCAACATCGTCTCGTCAAATTTCTTTTCATCGTCCATATACTCGTATGGGTAGACCCCTTCCGCAAAAGCAGTTGAACTTTATCACTTTCAAAATATTTCTTAACAATCTGAAATTTACTGGCTCCTTCCAAAACGAGATTAGATACTAGAGCATCGAGGCTATCGCTTAGAAATCGATAAGAGTCTAAAAACCGAAATCTCCCTAAAAATAATAATAAAATTACTGTTAAGGTTAAATTCATAATTAAATATATTTTACCTAGTTTGAGTGAAATATAATTTTCGCTAGTGGAAGGAATACAGTCAAGTGTCTGTTCCTTAAAATGACCAATCTCCTGACATATAAGATGTAAATCGTATCTATGAAGATTTAATATTGTTATTATTTTTCCTGGTTAATTAACTTAATAAATTCACCTGCTAAGGTTATGAAGGAAAATAGGGATAAATTCTGGAACTTTCTTTTGAAGATTACAGAGGTTATGCGCTGGCCCCCTATATTTACCGCTGAAATGACAATGATCTCGAACAGCGGGCATATTTCCCTGATTTAGCTGCTTCTGACAAATGTAGCAATGCGTAGCAGCTTGAAACTGTTCCTCCTCCTCCGGGGTAATAATCATTGGTACATTGGTCTCAATGAGTTACATCAACTCCTTCTCTAATTCCAGAATAGACTCCAGAAATCTTCGAGTTGCATCTTGTCCTCGATAGCAATCGGTTCGAACAGGTACACCTATAAGTATTCTCTTATAATATATCTAAAAGGGAATTTTGCCAAATAACTTACCGTTAGGTCCAACAAGCACCCACGAATACGCGCAGCTGATGTGCATGTTTACTTTGCTGGTATTTAAATCGAGATCTAGATCACATCCTTAAATTATCGGTAGGATTGCTTCAAAATCGACGTAAAATACATACTGCACCTAATAATTTCATTTCATTAAGAGTTAAATTAAATAATTTTTATTTTTACTTTTTCTGTCCACTCATATTTATCAAAATAAAGCGTCTTCTTCTTGGTAGGGAAAACTGTTTTTTGGACGCTGTGGGTGGCGCATTCTTCGATATGCGCATCACGTCGCTGTTCAGCGTTATTACCGCTGAATCGGTGAAGACACATTCTAATACAGAAAATAATTAGTAGATTGCAAACTAATATATTGGAAACTAAATTACCTGCAGTAATAACTTGTGCTTCTGTTTTTGTTAGATGCTGTAACAGTTTTCCTAGGTCTCGTATAAGACAGTAATGTCTATTCCCATCGTCAATATCTTTAGTTTCATCGGTCATGTATAGCAAATCAACCTCCCTTTCCTTACCACACTTGTTAGCGCTTACGTAAAGATGGAATATATCTCCCGAGAAGCCAAAAACAGATATTGATAAATTATTCATTAATTCAAATTTTTTAAGTTCCGTAGCGTTTAATTTGAAAGGAAAAGATATGCCACTGGTATCAAGTTCATTTTCATAAGGTCTATATTTGGTAACACGGTGAGGGTTTTGAGTCCAAGGAACTGGGTGAAGTTTAGCTAGAATTGACCAGAGAAAACATTTCTCATCATTTTCGTTTCTAATATTAAGAATCGCACGACGTTGAGATAGTTTTTCAGGTAGTTCCATATACGATCAATACATACAGAATACGATCAATTACCCAACCCGATCCTATCAAAAATATTATGTTTTAATTCAAAATATAACTTTTATATTTATTACATATACCTGTCGCTTCAAAGTTTTCCGCTGCTGACTGTATGGTTTCAAGGCATTCATTCAGCTGGTTTTCAATGATGTCAAGCGTTAATGTTGTTTGCATAGTGCTCCAGAAATAGGGTCGTACTTCCGCTCTTTGTTCCACACCTCCTAAAGGTCTCATATAAACAGATCTTACGAGTAGGAACCATTTAATTCCCCGTTTACTAGCCAGTCTTTCTACTAAAAATTTACGGAAAGCGGCTCGGTAACGTCCAATAAACATCCCCGCATCAATATCATAGTCTTCGGCATTGTAACGGATAGAGGCTAGCGTATCATTCAAGGCCCGGACCATACTTGGAGATGCTGGTGGTGTTTCATCAAGTATTGGTGAGGCGGGAACCAGTGATGGTGTTAGAATGTCGGGTAAAGCTGATGTAGATGGCTGTGTACGGGTAGATTCCACTTGAATGTCTTGAAGCAAACTAGGTGATGGTGGACGGGTTGGTGATGTCGAACGTTGCATTGGCGACGGTGTGCGAGACAGGTCCATGGGTTCGGAAGGGCCGGGTGCGTTCAAGTCATGAGTTCGTTGATGGCTCTTGAAATTTTCCAATCTAGCAACAGTCTTACTATGGGCGAATTAAAGTAGGACATGACTGCTGCAAGCTTGTGCGTATAAACGGGTACGTCTCTTTAAAAACACGGTCAAAGGGGGATGAAATAGTGTGGGGGAATGAGATTTAGAACAAATTCTGACGCATTTTCCGGTTGACTTTAGAGCCTTCTGTCGGCAGTCCTTGAAAGTTTGAAACTTTTTTGAATTTTATTTTTGATAACGGCGTTTGAAAAAGACGGTTAGGACATGGGCGAAATAAAGTCCATGGTTAGGATTCAGTAGTTTTCGTTAATGATTCGCCAATGGTTAATGATTCGGCTTTAATATGGTTACCTGTAAACATTGCGCATTTCCAAAATGCAATAGCGATAGTCGATATTTTAACAAACCTCACATGAAAGGCGTTACTTTTGTAGCTTTCCCTAAGTTGAAAACTAAACCTTTGTTATGTAAACAATGGGCGGACTGGTTGGCGGAATTTAAACCAGGTTTTAATGTCAATTGTGTTAATTACCAAACTTACATTTGCTCCAAACACTTCGATCATCAATTTTTCCAAACCCAAGAATGGTTAAAATCCAAAATTACACCTCCAGGTATGTTTCATAACGCTTTTGATATTAATATAAGTTGTTATTGATCCCTAATGTGTTTCCCAAAAACAGTTCCCATTTTGACAATTGTGAAACCTCAAGTTTCAATTCTAAAGACGTCACTTGCTCCATTGACAACATTATCTACACCCGTGATTTTCAACTCTGCAACCGTGTCAAGCGACTCTGCAACCGTGTCAAGCGACTCTGCAACCGTGACAAACGACTCTGCAACCGTGACAAACGACTCTGGAACTGTGATAACTCTATCTACTTCAATGGTAACTGGCACATATGAAATTACTACAGAATCTACTCCAATTCCAAAAAAACGTTCTGCGATGATGACATCATTATTTATTCCTATCACACCGGTTTTAAAAGCGCAAAAAAACAGGAAATATATCTCTATTTAGAAATTCTGTACAAAGTAACCCAGAGGAGGAATTTGAAATATAAAACTCAATGAATGCCTCCGATCTAGAACCTGTCATTGAAGTTAATGTAAATACTGTTGAAACGCCAGTTGGAAAATCTAATCCCACAAAAGCTACAAATTGCCTAAGTTTCCATTCAATTCATAAAAAAATTTTATACTCACACAACCTTCCAAAAGAGTGGGCAATTACTGAATTTGAAAAGGGTTTGAAAATTTGTAAAATTAACTATGAAACCGGAGGAGTGACCATTTCATTTACTATTACGTCAGAGCTAGATTTCTCTTTACAAATACTTAATCAAAATGTCACAGAGCACACTTTACTTCCAAATTTTACAAACAAAATATTGTGTCAAGAAGATTTCGACAAATTTTTTGCTAAAGTTTCTTCCCTCCATGTATGTGAAGGTAATCGAGAAGAATTGTACAAAAATATTTTCAAAGAAAAGACTGTTCCAAATGCTAACTTTTGCTGGGTTACCAATGCCATTCGCCACAAGTCATGCTGCCTTCTTTCACAAATGAAAAGATGCGGAAACTGCTCAAAGTTGAGAAGCTATTTTCGTGGCGAAATATTTAAAATAAAGAAGAAAAAGCAAAAAACATCTTCTTTCAAAAGCCTTAGTCAGACCGAAATCATCCATGAACTCAGAAGTAGTAAATCTAAGGAAATAAAGCTAAAAAGAAAACTGGTCAGACGGGAGAAAAAAATTAGGAAATTAATAATGAAGATTGGAGAAACAGTCAGTCCGCAAGGGGAAGAATGGCTAAATGACGTTCTTGATAAAGGGTTAAACGAGCAAGTTGATTTCCCAAAACTTTTTCTTGGTACTCAGTTAAAAATGAGCCAACTCAATAGTAAAAAGGAAAGGAGGTGGCACCCTCTTGTGGTACAGTGGTGCCTTTTCATGTACCACAAATCACCAGGTTTATACAAATCTTTGGAATCTTCGGGTATTCTGCATTTACCCAACTATAGAACTTTGTTAAGGCATACGAGTGAAGAAGGTAAAAGACCAAGTTTTCAACCAAATATGTTTAATAAACTGGCGGAAGAAACCAATATTAGTTCTCTCGAAGACCATCAAAAATATTTCTCATTAGTTATTGATGAGATGAAAATCAAATAAGATTTAATCTATAGTAAAAAAAACGGAGATTTGATTGGATATATCAATGTCCGTGATCCTTTTGATAGATTGTCAGCAATCGAAAAAGATTTATTTGAAAACAAAAATTCACCAGTTGCAACTCATGCGCTAGTATTCATGGTACGGGGCTGTACAACCAATATAAAATTTTCCCTAGCTCATTTCCCTACTAACGCCTTGTCAGGTGATGAACTCCATTATTTAGTTTGGAGGTGCATTGCACTTTTAGAGGTAAAAGGCTTCAGAATGTTAACAGTTATTGGCGATGGGGCATCGACTAACAGGAAAGTGTTTACAAAAAATCACGGCGATGAAGAAAATTGCTATCGTTGTAAAAATGTTCACGCATTCGACGAAGAAAGATATATATACTTCCTTTTTGACCCGCCTCACTTGATAAAAACAACACGAAACTGCCTTCTTAACAGTCGCGATGGTTGTCGCTTTAGGTGGATGTTTAAAAATGGTCAATATTTAGTTTGGCAAACTATCATTACATTGTACAAAAATGAACGGAGTAGGGCTACCTTAAGGAAAGCCTACAAGTTAACAGATGACCACGTGTTTCCGGCAATACAAGCTAAAATGAAAGTTAAACTGGCTACTCAGGTCCTCAGCGCAACAGTTGCGAATGCAATCGAAGAAGAACTTGGGGAAGCAGTTTCAGAAACCACTCTATTCCTACGAACTTTCAACAGGTGGTTTGATTGCATGAATGTCAGCAATCTCAAGGAAGGGTACCAGAACCGAAATATGTGGATGAACCCATACCAATCATCGAATGACCATAGGTTAAAGGTAAATCTACAAATCGGAATGTGAAATTAATTATAAATGACTGAGTGTTTGAATTTCTTACAGTGGCTAAAAGATGACTTCTTAAAATACTTAAGTGATTGGGAAAATGACGTAAGTCAAAGACTGAAAAGTAATGGTGAACCATACAAGAATGAAGAGCGAAAGAAAATGTTACTCAGTTTTGAAACTCTTTCAGGGCTTAAACAAACGAGTGAGAACTTTTACCTAAAACAGAGTAGAATAATAGAATTGAAGAAATTAAAAAAACCTCTCTTTTTATAGCCAAGGGCATGGTTGAGATAATACCATTCTTACTATCAAAGGGGGCTAAGTTTGTCTTGTCTGCTAACTTTAACCAGGATCCATTAGAGAATGAATTTAGCAGACACCGACAAGCTTGTGGTTCCAGTCAGCATCCAACATACCAACAGGTTTGCAACAATGGTCCAAAATTAAGAGCTATCAAGCGAGGCAATATTAAAATTAGGGCAATTAGAAGAAATTGTCAGTAGAATAATGAAATCTATCTATAAATAAAAGGAAAATTCGTTTATTAAAAATTTGTACTTTAAATTGGAATCATCGGTTTATGGGATACAGTTGGATATTTCGCTTAGTTGTTTTCTCAAAGTTTTTTTCGCCTTAGATTTCTTGTTCTTCAAACGTTGCTCTTCTTTCAAAACATCTTTTTCATGTCTCACATGGCCATTTGCTACTGTGTTTATGAATTGGCTTATGACTTTTGCCAACAACCTGTTTCTCTCTTCATTTGCTATGTTACACGAATCGCAAACTTGGGTCCAAAATGTTTGTATATCAGTGTCCTTTTGTATTGCACTTTTGACAGTTTCTTTTCGATCTAATTCCTGTTTTTTTTGCTTGACAAAATGAATTGCTAATGATACGGTGAATGTTAGTAAAAAAATGATAAGTAATCTTTTTTGGATATAGGAGGGCTCCACGATCTTGTATCACAGTCCAGTTTTTAATTGCAATTTTCTACACATTCATCATCATTCTTATCACAAGTAATTTCTTTTACAATTAAAGCCCCCATGGTTGACTTTTGAAGTGACCTTAATAGGGTCCCTATAACATAAAAAAGGGCACCTTCGTTACCTTTTTCATCATTTGGTAGAAGTTTGTTTGGTAATTCATTGATATATTTTAGACTCATTTCGAAAATATGCAACAGCAAAAAAGTTACAGCTCTAGTCTTTAGGAACTTTGATATTTGAGGTTCCTATTTGTATAAACAAATTGAGGGAAAAAAATAAGTTCTCTATAAACAATAATTTCTATGAATAAAATGAACTTACAGAAATACTTGACATAGTGTCCAAAATAGTGTCGATAAAGCTTTCATTGCTTCTATGACGGCAACATATTTCTCTTCAGGGGTATTAGTTAAAGCTTCTCTTAAGATAACTTTCAAAGTAGAGATAGTTCCGCTATTGTTAAGTAGCAATGCCCATTTCAAGACCCTTGCATTTGGCCCCGGCAGTTCCATCTCATTTAAACTAGTTTCTATTGCACCAATTGCATAATTGAAAACACATGAAAACATTCTTTCATAGTTTTCTTGGCTGACAATGCGATCTCTTCTACCTTTGATTTTCTTCTTTTTCTTCGGTGGGGTATTCTCACTGATAAATTAAAAGAAACATTGACTACACACTCTAAAACTAAAAAAAAACTAATTACACATACCACTGAAAAGTTAATTCGCTGGCATCTGCAACTTCATCAACATCTGAATCTGAAATTAAAAGTAATTTGGTTGCTTAGAAAGTTAGGGTTAAATGTAACATTTGATTTACCTGATAAAATTACAAGGGGAGGCGGTTCTATTCCTAAAGTCAGATAGGTTTGTAGTTTAAACATTCTAAAAAGAACATAATATTTGTTATTAAATGTTATTACCAATTTTTATTATATTATAATGTTATATACTTACATGGACCTACATAATAACCACACCACGACACGTGCTCGGGAATTCAAATAAAAATCCCCCCTACAAGAGTCACGTGGTTTGATCTAAAACGGTTATACTTCCTGTTTAATTAAAAGTGACCGATAGATCACGCCACTAGAAGGTGTTTTTCTAGCCGTACGCTTTTTTGGGAAAAGTCATGTCCTACTTTAATTCGCCCATGGTCTTACCACATACTTCACAGACAAACTTATGTCTATCACCGTGTACTTCTCTAACATGCCGATTTAAGGGGGACTTGGTAGCGAAACTTTTCGCGCACGTAGGACATGTATACTGACCTTACGTCAAAACACTCCGTGTTTTAAATTTAAATTAACCGCCGCCCAGGTTATGACTTTTCAACTTATTCCGTACGATAAAACACGATAAGATATACGTTCAAGTGTCAATCGAGATAAGCGGAGATAAATAAACAAGTTGGGCCTGAACACAATATGTTGATATACGAGAAAACAAATCGTCGCGAGAAATATCATAAATATAACTTTTCGATGATTTTACCCCCATTTCACCCTTAAATCCCGGATCTCGATCCCGAACCTAAACCTGAACCTGGGACTGACGGGTCGACCTTACTTTCCTTCTACTCTAGACAAATTCATCATGGTGGGAATGACTTTCCGCATTGGGTGGACCCGGCTACAAGCCCATTCATTGGATGTTGTAAGCTTAAATCCATAATGGTAAATGAGAATCGGAACATTAGTGCAATCAATTTTATTAGTTTTTTAACACGTTTTTAGCATTGCATATTATTAGTAACATTATATTATTTAAAATTTCTTTCGACAATTCACAGCGAATAGTAAACATTTCAATAATATTTTCACAATCTACCGACATAATTATTTCATAAAAATGCAAATCTACACGCTTAGAATAATCCGTCATGATACAATCATGCTGGAGTTGAGATGGATGATCAATTTGACAGCCATTGCACGCTTTCTTAAGAGCTTCTTGTAATTGTTTAATTACAACGTTAGTCATCGCCTCCTTTATTTCCTTGATTTTCTTTAAACACTTCTGAATAGACTCGTACTGGTCGAGGAAATTCAACCAAGAAGATTGAGCGAAAGCTACCCCCTCTTTAGTCGGTAACAGTTTTCCATAGTTTACTCCATAACCATGGTACATTTGTCTAACATCTAAAACCTTTTGTTCGGCAAATCTATGAACCGAAAACCGTTTGGTTTCAGAACCTGTGAAAACCCACAAAGTTTCAGCTTCGTTATTGAAATAAGATTCAATGACATCTTTCTTTGTCCATAGCTCTTGCAGTTCCGCTTCTGTTAGTTTGATACCCTTTGTTAAATCTAATAGACCGCAGTAGATGGTTTCATCTGCATAAACGATTAACCCTTTGTCAGCAGACACAGGAAATGAACAATTCCTATAAAATAAATACATTAAGACAAAGTTAAGAATTATCACTGAGTATTCCTACTTACATTTTAAGGTTCCTCGGAGTCACTTCCAATACAATTCAGATGGTGAACTTTCTAAATATGGTCTTACTATTATACGGTTTTCCCTTTTTATACTCTGAAATTATTTATCTTCGATATCTTATTTATTAAAATGGGGTTTAAAATTAATTCCATTCTACTTATACGCATTTTGAAGTGTATCGCGTTACGTATATAGGAATTTACCCGGTCCTAATACGGAATCACGTGTACAATTATAATACTTGAGAACGATACGTTTCTCATACTTAAACTTGAAATATTCGTTTGAAATACTCGTGAGATAGGTTCAAGTGCCAAGCGTATTTAAGTACTACAATGATATTAAAATGAAGTTTAAAAATATTTCCATTCTACGTCACTTTAACAACGAATATTCCATGACGTCAAAACACTCCATGTTTTAAATTTAAATTAACCGCGCCTCCCGGGTAATCTGCGCACGCGCGCCTCCCAGTTTATGACTTTTTACATCATTTCAACTTATTCAACTTAGAAGCGCTCCGATTCCCATGTTATTTTCAACGATAAAATATACGTACTGTGTTGTCAAAAACATTTTCGGTTGCCATGGCGAAACTAATGTCCATTGCAACTTTTCCCTTGGTGAAATTTCATGTTACCATAAGGTCTATATACCCACCTAGTTTCCACAAAATCGGTGATTATCACCTCGGGTAGTCTCCTCGTTAGTGTACCTAGGTACATTCATTTTCGTAAAGTTGTAAGTTCTGATGTAAGGGATGTACATGCGAAGTACGGAAGGAATGAATGTAAATTGATAGACTTGAATTCAGTCGTAGAAATAAGTAAATAAACACTCGTTTGTTAAGTGTTATTAGTCCTAATTGTTTCGTCGCGTACCCATTTTACCCAAAAATTGCACAACTTGCTTATGAAAAATTAAATAATCCACGTGGACGGATTTGAAAAAAATGTGGTGGAAGGGCCTCCAAATGGTTGGCCTACCTCCAAAAACTCCTGGCGCCGCTACTGATTGCCAAGTCGACTATTCCTAAAACGCAATTATATCAAGAATTTCATTGCAATCTGGACCAACAAACTAGGCGACCAACTACTACGACTATCTACACCGATGCATCGCTAGCTACCAATGACGGTCTGGGTGGAATCGGTCTATTTAGTCGCGAGTGAAACATTAAGACAGCAGTCTCTGTCACGAAGGCCACGATATCTCCCGCCTATACATAACGCGCTCACTATTACGCAGCCATACCGGGGTAATATCATTGTACCGATTCGCAATCTGCGTTGGGTAAACTTTTAGCTCATGCCTCGACTGACTGGCTGACATTCAGTATTAAACGCATCATGGAAATAAACCTCAATATTCTACTGATGTGGTGTCCGTCCCATTGCGGAATCGAGGGCAACGAGGAAGCAGACACCCTAGCTAAGAGGGCATAGATTACCAGGGTTTACGATACAACGCTATTTCTCCCATTCTCCAAGTCGACACTGCAACGCTTATATCAAACCGCTTTTCGCAATGCCTATACGACAGCCTGGCGCACAACGCCAGAAGCTAAGGTCCAAACGTTTCTTCCGGATTTCTTTAAACCACAGACCACCACTTACCTTGAACAGCGAGCTCGTTGAGTATTATTGCACTTGTTTCTTTGTCGCCGCTTTCCCACAAGACAACTCATACATCGATTCCATGACAAAACCATCTCACCGCTCTGCACGAGTTGCCATGTTGTTGTAGATACCGACCATATCGTTCTGCACTGTCAAAACTTCCTACCTCTACATAGAGCCATACAACACAGTTTGCAGATTACTATGCCTTATACCATAAATCATGTCCGACACGCCGTTTACGATGGGAACTTGATTCTCCTAAATGCTTTTCTGGATGCTTTGAAACTCTATTGCGTATTAAACAAGAGATATCCCTTCAATAAATGATTGACGACATTATTTACTTAAGCAGATGCAGTGTAAAAGGCTCTCTACAAAAGCAGTGCTTCCATGTCGCAGATCTCAGTTATCGGCAGGATTCGACGTCTTTAGTCCACAGCCAGCCGAAATACCTCCGCACTCGAAGCTTCTTACACCGCTTGATAATTCGATTACCTTTCCTGAGAACACATACGGACGAATTTCGTGCAAACAAGCTCTAATGGAGACGGGGATCCATATTGCTGCCGGGGTAATAGATGCTGACTTCCGGGGCAATATAGCTGTTCCTCTTTATAATCTCTCGGCGGCAACAGCTCACATCAGTCAACACCAAGCTATTGCTCAACTCATTTGCACAGTCATGCCAGAAAACCTTGCTATTGCCGAAGTAGACTCCCTCGACTGCACATACCGTAATGATAAAGGCTTCGGCTCATCAGGCAAATAAGACTAATGCTCTACCGCACTACTAACAAATATATCTGTATATGTAACAACGATCAAAATCCGAATTTGTAGTTTTCATTTTTTTAACAAAGCCTGTAAACACTGTGGGTGAGAGGACTATTGTGTCCCATACACCGTCTGTGAATAAATAAATAAAAAGATGAAGTGGAAAAGATCTGGAATATTAAAATTAAAAGATGCGCCTTTGATTAAGCTTTACCAATTAATAAAAATTGGTCCGAAGGATGAAGACTATTCTTCGAGATTCAAGAGACAGATATTCAGTCTGAAAAATCCTCCAGGCGTATTTACCGCAGTTATTCACTAACGTAACGGCTTGGGTTCCCAGGGCGCGTGAAATTGTCACCAAGAAAGGACTCGACATCACTACGTCCGTACCGTACCATCGACATTGCAAAATGTAAAAGATAATGTCTCAAAATCGTCCGCTAGAACTTACAAGAACGTTCAAATAGCGGCTGAAAGGGACTTGACGAACATTAATAACGAAGCAGTCCAAGACGATATTGACGCGTTGAGACCTATGGTTAATGTTCGAAATCGCAAACAAGTTCGAAATACGAAGTACCTAATCAACCAGAAGAAAATGATCTGTAATGACCCTCTGCATGGTGGCGGTGATAATGTTGAAAAGTACGGTATTTAACGAATTCATTCGATAGATAGATTTTACGAACAATTGAACCATCGTATTTGGCCACCCCGAAGCCGTTACGTTAGTCAATCGTCTATTAGAGATTTCGAATGACGACGAAGAAACGGAACAGGCTATTTATAGCGATACTACCTTTAAATTGGGTAACTTTTTCGTAACCATCGTTGTTATGATAAACACGATGCTCGTCGAACATCCCATTGTCCCGATTTTCTGATACACCCAGTCAAATCTCTAGGAGTCCACGAGCGCTTTGGCGCGATTTCGTGGCGAAAGAATAAAATTTGACGAATTTGGATCAAACTGCCCCATTTTTTCGAATAGAGAAACGGCTATCACTCAAGCCATAGTGGCCACTTCTCAAATGGGTGAAACGAATTTAATCGTTTGCCACAATCACTTGAAGAAAAATGAACAGCGGTGGCTAGATCAAGCAAAAACCACGAATGCGAAACAAGAGAGGACTTTGATGAAAAATACGGAGAATATTATCCGACTTGGCCACCAGAAACGGTGAAATATTTTGACAATCACCTGAAGGTTGATTTGAAAACAAGGGCGATTGTAACATAAAATAATGGACTTATTGCATTTAGCCGTTACATTAAAAGTTCTTAGCTCTCGTTAGATATATTTCAAAAATCCTAATTATTATTCCGTGGAATTCAGTTTATTTTTCTCCAGGGAGTGTTTCCGCATGTGGGGTAGTTTACGAAGCTCGCGCGGGACGTGAGTGGAGTAATTGACTCCATATTCCACCATTCCCTAAGATTCCCATTGTGTGTAGGGGAGTGATGACTCCGTATGCCTAGGGGTCCCGCTTCCCGCTTCCTCGCACCGAAGTCGTTCACTACTGTCCGCTTAAAGCGATAGCTGCTGCTGTCTTTTCCCCCCTTGCGTAAAAAGTAATGCCATTGTATTTTAAAGTATTTCTACCGTAAAATGAAGGTCACATGTGGCCATCTCCTTATCTTTCCTTAACCCCGCGAATACTTGTTCTTTCTTTAACTTTTCTAAATATGGTTTGCCAGCGGATTTATAAATGTATCCCACATGTTGAAAAGTGTCGCGTATGTTTCCCAAATGTGGAAGGTGTACCGATGTTTCCCAAATGTTGAAGGTGTACCGATGATAGTGTGTTCCCCATATGCCACGAGATTTTCCACGTGTGTGTCCCAGGTGTAAGGGGTGTGACCCCTTCACCAATTGGGTAATAAAAGGTCAGCCAATTGCCGACGATTTGGTATTGAAAACAATGACGCCAATGACGCTCCGTTGATGGACAGGAGGCTCGAACAAAACTAAGCTGCAGAGCCGATAACCCTAAGTTTTTCTTAAGCCATGCTTGGAACTTGACTTCTACTCGGAGCTGAAACCTTGCCTACGACGATCGCGTCAAATGACATAACTTTTGCCCTAAGTGGTATAATATCAGTTGTGCTCGCTCTCCGGCTAAACTTAGATGCGGACTCGCGTAAAAATCTAACTCGCTGAGTCAGTCGATCCGACCGTGCGTCGCGTCGGCCCAAGCTGTTGTGTGGGCAGGTAGCGCTGGTGCGTGAGCGTGTGATCCACCTGCGTCCAACAAGATCTCCCATGAGTGCGCTGCCACAATGAACCAAGACAAGTGTACGATGACGAGGTATAAAAACCGCTGACTTTTAATGTAAATATTGTGGGAATTGATGTATGGGAAATTGTTTATGTTGCGTTTTTTATTTTATGTTTGAGTGTTTAATTACTGTTTGTTTCGCCCTATTAAACCCTGGTATAACCATTTAAATCTAAATTTCATGATAGTTGTAAGCTTACCGTTTTCTAGACCAGATGCTACGCTATCTCCAATAGTGAATGATACGCGTTTCACCCGGGACGAACTTAATTGTAACGGCAGAATAGGTAAGTTAGCCATAGTGCGATCAACCCTTTATTGCGAATAGAAGGGTGCGTGTAAAAGTCACGTAAGTTACGTTACACGATCGCCAAACGCTACCAAAGCTAGGTTCGCGATCTTTCGTAAAACGCCACCGACGAATAACCCCTGTGAGATCTACAACAGAAAAACAAAACACGCGTTCGAAGGGGAACAGAAACAGATCGACGACGCCGTTATGGTATTCGAAAATTTGCAGAGCATCGATCTAAACGACTACGATCGCGCCGTCGATGGCCAAGGAGAATACCACTTGAAGCCGGGGTTTGAAGTTTACGACGGAGAGAGATACGGGTAGATGGTCCCAGAAATTACTGGCTTCAGTTTGTGTGAGACAAAATTTAGTAACACTCGTTACCAATCCGTTGGCTTACGTGGTCAGAGATCCCAGTAAGAACGAATACCACGTTGTAAACCCCAGTAACAAGAAAAAGCCTCGCGTGTTGGCGGTAGAAATGATTAGATATAAGAGCGCCATTGTCGAAAAGATTCCGAACGTTCCGTTTCTCACGACGATTACGAGAAAGAAAGGTTCCGGGGAAAAAGAACTTTAAGAATAGCAAACCGGACGGAAAACGAAGGTTCGAGGAGATCGATTCTTATATACCGTCACAAGACTCCATCGTTGGCGCTCTAAGTCAATAGTCGACACCTTTGGAAGAAGACTTTGAATCTAACGACGGGAGTGATGGTTTGTTGGCGCCTATGGAAGCCACAGATTTTGGGCTACCTTTGGCTACTCCAAGGTTAAACCGGGGGAAAAGAACCCTAGGAAGTATTTTCATTTTCTTAAATTATTTAAGTTCATAAATGTTTCGGTGGCTGAGGGTGGTTCGCTAAAATGTTAGGTTAATTGGAACAATAGCCCCGCCACTCCCTTTGTTCCCCTTTCCCGACCCTTTGCTATTATGACTCTTTTGTTACGATAGAAAAGGAATTTCAGTTTCACAACCAGTGGACCACGGCATTTTATGAAATTGCAGTCTGATCTACATTATATGGTGTCTAACTTTTCTAACAACGCCAATGATTCCTTGGGTTTTGTGGCACTTATGGACTCTTTGGTCTATAGCTAGTTGTATTTGGTATACTGAAACGGGATTTATTACAACCGTCAGAGGTGTATTTGTACCACATGACAGTGGCGTACTCGGGAGGTACGTGCCCCCCAAAACATTTGTGTACAGCTTGTACCATATTTTTCAATAGCATGCCTATCTCACGCAAGAGGCTCTTAGGCCCAGTTCTTAATATATTACTGATACACATTAAAGCGGGACTTATTTTTTCAATTTTATTTAATATTAAAGTGTTTACATGTACCACTCTCATTATTTCAATGAAACAAAGTTCCTAAACCAAATAAAATATCAAACATGAAATTTAAATATCTGAAATCTTACGATTTGTGAGCAGGTAATAAACTTCTAAATTTCAGTTTCTAAACAACCCCTCAGATATATGATCAAAGACGGCTACCCTTTAGACATAAATTTAGGATCGTCCGATGTAACGACGCATGCGCGTGAAAATATTCTTTATCTTATTACTTTTAGTTCAGGTTTCGAGTTATAATTCACAATGGACGAAGAGGGTGTAGTTGACTTTGAGATCGTTAGTTATAATTTTCGTTTTTCTACAATTTAGTTTATTATTGAAACTTTTTAACTTTTTTTTGTTCAGATAAATGATCCGGTATACACGGTTCCGATTCTCGATGGGTTTGTATTACGCAACCAGCGAATGGCGAGGCGAAGAGAAGGGAATCTCTGTTCTGTGAGCTGCAATTGACGCTTAAAAAGAGCATGGTGTATATGAAAGCCACATATCCACAAGTATGTTTTTTAATTAAATACGTTATTGTCAATAAACAGGAAAAAGTGTGGTACAGGTCAGTTCACGTGTCAGATTTGCTGTTTCATTAACAGAAGAGTAGAGAGATTAGTTCAATTGAATCGTTTTCATTTTTCTGACCAAAGTTCAGGTAGTTCCTTCCTTCCCATAAGAGAGAAGTACGTCCTCAAAAGATTTTCACTTCATAGGGTATCGTGGGGTTTCACTACCGGGGAGGTATCGTGGGGTATCGCGTTAGAGAATTAGGACCGGACTGTCAGTGGACCATAGGGTATCAATTCTTCGTAAGACAACGTGGAGTGTAAGACCCTTGATTTTTATGGGGTATCGTGGTATAGTTTTTTTCGCATGGAAAACCGGTGCGGTATCGAGTTTTTGACTAGATATATGAACGGGACACCGTGATTTTCTTAATGTCCAGATGACTATAATCTTGTACAGATAGTAAAATGAAACGTGCGAAGTTCGGAAAATAAGTATAAAAAGAACGTACTCCTCACAAGTAAACCCTCAGTTCATTTTGGTCATCACCAAACTTAAGAAAACGTTAAAAAATGTAAGTAGAACGTTCTTTTCCGCTTGCGCTACCGAGAGTTAAAATAAATAAGTTGCGTCTATTGAATAGGTCCAACGATTTTTCATGCGCAAATGAAGTAAATTTCCTTAGAGCTGAAAACAAATATATAATTAAAGAACTGGGGTTTCTAGTCTGGGAAACTGACGAAAATGATGTTTTCACGTTTAAACCTCCGTTTCCGTATAGTGAGTTAAGTGTCAAAGACAAAAGACTGTTCGTGGATCTCTAGAAGTTTATGTGGAATTCAATGGAATGAGGAAGACTATGATATCGAAGATTTGGGTCATATACGGGCACGTATTTCACTTAAGGCGGAAACCTATATATATATATATATATATATATTAATTAATTAAAATAATTAATTTAAATAATGCACAATTCATGTCATAATGGTAGTGATACTTGCAAGACAATGGACAACGCACTAACGATAATTTGTTTAATTTGGGACACCCGAAATCTTCTACGTTGATAACACTAGAGATAAGTGAGTGCGTCTACCGATAAGGGGGCACCTGCGGGCGGGGGAAACGGGGGTGAAACGGGCCCCTATAGGGGCCCCCCTTTTGCGTACATTTTCGACAGGTCAAAAGGTTAGGTCAATAGGTTAGATGATTTACGATGTTATACCACCTCATAAAACCTAGGTGGTAACCCCCCCATTGTGGGTCAATAGGTTATCTGCCCCTATTCGACAGGAGGTGTGGATAACGATGTTATGCAAACAGCTATAAACCGTTAAATAGGGTGGAAGGGGCCCCTGTAGGGGCCCCCATTTTGCGTACATTTTCGGCGGGTCAAAAGGTTAGCTGTTTTACGAGGTTGATTTACGATGTTACCCTAGGTGGTAACCCAATTTAGGTCAAAAGGTTAGATGATTTACGATGTTATAACCCATAAAACCCGGGTTATAACCCATAAAACCCAGGTGCTAACCCATTATAGATCAATAGGTTATCTGCCCCTATGGTGGTGACACGATGTTATGCAAACAGCCTACCCGTCATAGTGAATGTCACCCCCCTGTCTTTCAAAGGGTTTTCGCCGACAAACACTTTCGGGCCCCTAAGGGTAGCGTAAAATAGCGGGCGGTCATCGGTAAAAGTGTTTTGGAAAAAAAGAGCAGAGTGTATACAAATTATAAGGTTTTATTTATACATTCAAAGTTACAGTTAAGCGGATGAAAAACGCTTAAAGATAAAACAATTTATTTTTAATATATTTATGGTTGGTAGATACCATATTAAACAAATTGTAAAAGTTAAATACACAAAACATATTTTGGTTGGCCACTGTTTCTTTAAAATCGTCAATAATTTTAAATGCTGTTACGTAATTGGACGCGTAGCGGACAACGGTATCATACCTTTCATGTTCATCCGATAGAAATAAATTGTTGGGTGCACATGGTTCTTTATACAATATTTCGTAAATTTTACGATAATTATCGGTTATAACGTAACCCATTAATTCAAAGAGTTTTTGGTTCACTTTAAGGAGTTGAATGTGCGAATTAATGAAATATTTGAGTCTGTCCAATTCTCGAGTTTCCGGCGCTTTGATTACGACCGACGCTTCGGATATCGTACTTTGCAAGGTTAATTCTTTTTGGTCAGACATGGCGGCGGTCACTAGCGCATCAGATAGCGGGAACGGTGATCGAAAGGGCAACCGTTGGGGATCATTTATTTGTTCCCAGTGGCCGTATAAATCATCCCAGGCGCGCGAAGACATTTCAAAGACCTGGTGTGTGATTTTATTGCATAGAGATACAGATATATCGAGCTCAGACGTAAAACCCGTAGTAACGAAAAGCTCGGATGAAAGTGAATACCGAGGGTTAACTTTCCGCTGAGTCGGATCAAATTTAGACATTTTAGTAGGCGCTGGAACGTTATCTACACAGCTTCGTTTAGACATGAGGCTCGAGAAACGGTTTGTAGTGTACTGCCGATGGATGACGGGGATGAATCCCTTATATAGCGATAATAATTTGATGACGTAATCAGGATGACGTAATGGGTTGACTCAATGACTCACGCGATTAGTCAAATTTTGCGGTGTTATGTGTATAGCGACGGCCATATTGGTAAACCAAAGAGATAGAAATTCTACAAGTCCCATTAAAAGTAAAATCAACGCGATTAGTAATGCGTTTTTAGGATTGTTCGCGATAAGGCGAGTAACGGGAAAGGCGGGATCGTCCCTATTCGGTAGGGCTGGTGGAATCATCTGACATGATGTTATGCAAACAGCCAGTAGCTATAAACCCGAGTAATGGGCCCCCTACGGCATCTGTCAAACACTTTTTTCCACGTGCGAGTGGTGTTATGAAATAAATCCAAATAGTTCAATGGGTCGAGCCCTTTGTGTATCTATTCATAACTATTTTCACCGACAAACACTTTCCCCGTGTAACATTATTTTCAAACACTTTTACGATGCGCAAAGCTATCCGTCTTACGGAATATCGGCCCTAAGGGGTAAAGGGTAGTTAGAGGATGGCCCTTGCCTCCAGCGCGTAAAATAGACACAGCGGGTGTCCCCTCTCGCTAGCTAAAAGTGTCGTTTTTACATCAGGTGTGGATTCTTCGCGCTAAAATGGTTATAACAAACGATTGTTCCCACCAAAAATGTAAAATCCATCTCCGCTGTTCTCGGATGAGGACGTAGCCATTTAAGTTTTTATCAATTTTTATATTTTTAGCTTGGCGATGTATTCCAAAATTAAATGGTAACCAGTATGCGTTACAATTTCAAGATGCAAGATACTCGAGAATGGTAAAATAGTCTATATTTAAAGTTAAAATGCGAAAACTATATTTGTATAGTCGAAATTTATTTTAACGTATTAAAATAAAAATTCATCTTTCTGACAAGAGTCTTACCCATCATACATACACCATCTAATCTGGAATCTATGTTTAACAATTGGAGGAATTCGTGTTTACGATAGGCTCTTTTTTAACGTAACTTAGTACATTAATTGAGTATTTTGAAATATTTTAATATCGGAATTTTTTTTGATGTATTAAAAGTAGAGTTAAGATGCTTTTATAGTATTTTCTATGTATTAGCATATCTGAACTTGCGGTTCAATTTTGGGCGCATGGACCACTTACACGCTAATGATATTCAAATGAAGTTTAAAAATATTTCCATTTGAACGAGTCCCTCTTTTTATATCAGCAAAGTACTGAACGATTCTATCTTATGGATTTAAATAGTTCTAACAATAGTACAACTACAACATTTGAGAAAGACACTTTTCCCATTGTGAAAGTGGAATACAAAATAAGAATCACTTCAATTTAAAACGCACTTTAAATTTAAGTATAGACTATTTTACCATTCTCGAGTAACTCTTTTTTTCTTTAAAAGCTGAAGAAATATTAGAAACGACATCAGTGATCAATTAATTGTTTCCGAGTATGACAGACGATTTTTGATATTAAAGAGTCATTTTTCAAAAGTAAGATTGTTTTCGGTTATTTTTTTTTAAAGCTAGCTTAGAAATCACATTATTTTTATATATAATTATTTAGTTGTAATGTTAATTCTTAATTACTGGTAGCCTTCACTAGAAACTATTATAAGAATTATATATGAATTTATAACCAAGCGTGTATTTACCACTAGTGAATGCAATATCAGTCGAAGAATTGAAGAAAGACGGAATCACGTCATTATTAAGAACTGGTGACTACTTCTGTATATATTGTGACGGTTCAGTTTTTCATGTTCCAACTGTCGGACGGCTAGTATGGTACTGTGACGGATACTCAATCTGTTTGAAGTACCGTTAAGCTGTTTATTTCCAATCAAAAAGAATTCTAAGTATAAGAATTCCTCCAGGTGTATTAAAAGCGTTACCACGCATATACTTGTGTTTAAATTGTGATATGTTGGGCACTAAGAGAGCAGCCAATTTGTCATATTGCGAAGTAACTGGTGGATGTTGTGTATTTCCAAAAATTAAAAAATAATAATAGTATGTGTGTGTTTTTCTATTATTTTTCCACCTATATTTGGCGTATTGAAAGCTATTTTAACGTATTGAACGCAGAGTCAGGGGTTTTTATAGTATTTTACTACCTATATTTACATTTTGGAAAGCTATTTAAACGTATTGAGCGTACAGAGTATTTTGCATTATTTATGGTAATAAAAGGTAATTATTGTAGAAAATAAAAGATATTTTAATTAAAACATTTCGGTGATCTATTCCAAAATTAAATGGTAACCCCGTATGCGTAACAATTTCAATATGCAAGATACTCGAGAATGGTAAAATAGTCTATATTTAAAGTTAAAATGCGAAAACTATATTTGTAGTGTTCAATTTAAAAGAAAATTACTTCAGCTTTTAAATAAGATTTTTTTTCTGTATCTACCCTATATCATTTACATATTATTTTTTTATTCTAATTTAACCATAACTTTAAAAACGTTGCACGTCTGAATAGCTGTGTAGAGTACGATTAACAGAGATAAATATTTCTGGGTTCAGTTAATGTGATGATTCGAGTGAAAAATTTGAATATGTTAAAGTTATTGGATTGAAGGAAACTTCAGTGTTTTCAGAGTGATAATTAAGGGAAGTTGCCGTACAATATAGTTGAAAATTATCTTTTTAAGTCTGTGTCCACCCATTGATTATGTTAGGAAGTGAAAAAATTTCATTTAGCAAGCTTTTCTTCAATTTCGGTATCCACCCTGTATCATTTAAAAGCTCAAGCATTGTTTTTATCAAGTTAATTTCAAAAATATCTTAAAACAAGCTTCCCTAAGTCTGACTAGCTCTGTAGGGTAATAATAAAATAGCTAAATATTTTTTGGGTTTAATACTTGTGATGCTTAGTGAAAATTTTCCATATATTACAGTATTAGGTTGGCTAATTATTTTTTTCACCTGCTACCATTCTCAACGGGTGAACATAGAATAACAAAGATAATTGTCCAATATATTTAAAGCCAACTTTCCTTACATTTCTCTATGAAAACACTGAAGCTTCTTTCAATGCGATAACTTTATTACATGCATTTTTTTTCCAGAATTACAATTATTGAATCGAAAAACAAGTTGGCAAGCCAAAATATACCTCTCCTCGGAAGAATTGTCCCTAGTGGTATTAATTTCTCGAGATAACCTTTAAAGATATATCTCCGCAATTTAGAGTTATTTGTTAAAAATATTAACCCATTTCTATCCCGCCCGGTATAAAATTTTAATTATAATTAAAATAATTGAGACGAAACGACCAATTTTAATTTATTCAGAATATCATAAGTTAAGTAGTTACAACAGTAAGTTAGACGTACTATAACAATGCACAATTGAATTAAACCCTTTTACAGAACAAGTTTATCAGTTAAATATAATACGAAGCAAATTTTAATGAAAGAAATATCTACAGAGGCTTTTTGGAATTACTCGCTTACGAAATACTTGCCGCATCTTTAACGCTCATTTTATTTCAACACTCGCCCTTGATGAAGATACCGTAGATATCTGGTAGTGGACGACTCGTTCACTTCCTGTTGACGTTGTTACGCATACCACATGAAAAAGACCAATGCCGTCCAATTTCCAATATCATATAATGACTCGCACACCCAAGAAATCGTAGATATAAAAATATCCACACCAAATGTATTTACAAGAAGCAAAAACCTTACCATCAACAAAGCACAGAGAGCCAATTTACTAACCGCCAGCTCTTAAAGCAATTAACGTTAAATTATCTCCTTTGAATTAACAGAACTATATATAGGTCGTTAAGAAAGTGGACCACCCACAGGGTCTACCCTTTAACCCTCTAATCTCGGCTGACTGCGCTAAAACAAGATTTAACCTTTAAAAAATACCAGATTAGGCCTTCATAAATTCATTAATAAAAAAAGACTTTATTACCTATTATGCTTACGATGCCTGTCTTAATTTCAGTGAATCTAAGCAGCTATCGGTGGTTCTGTGGTAGAGCGCTCGACTGCCAAGCCGAATGGTCTGGGTTCGAAACCTGGGTGGCGCATTTGTTTTTAATCAATAGAGAAACGCTAAATTAGAATTTCTTCGATGCAATAATTTCAATTTCAATTCTGTTTCAATTAAACCAAAATTTCGTACTCTATTAAATACGCTTCCGATAAAGCTGAAGGTCTAATTTTCAATAAGGCGTAACAAGTGTCGGTGGTTCTGTGGTAGAACGTCCGCCTGTCAATCAGGAGGTCTCGGGTTCAAATCCCGCCCGATGCGATCGCAAATTGATACTAAGACGAATACCGTGTACAACTGGTGGAAACCCTGCCATTGAACGTTGAGAGGTAGCATTACACTCAGCACTCGGTTCGTCCCAAAGTCATTAAGAAGAAGTTGGAGAGAAAACGCCCATATAAACACAACAGACTCAACATGCTCATCCATCAGAACACAAACACAACAAATTCAACACTCACAACCTACGCATAAACATTACAAAAACGTAGAACACCAAGCCGTCACGACGGTGAGCGAAAAAACACCATCCAAAAGAAACCGCAAATGCATCCGTTAACGCTCACCGTCACACGGTGGTTTTGCCAACCCTTTGAGAAACTGCGAACGCAGTGATTACACTTTGCACCGAAAATGCGAACGCGTTCGCAGTCCTGACAGACAGACCCACCCACAGACAGACACGGTCGTTGTATAACCCCTCCTAGGGGACTTTGTCCCCTCGGAGAGGTAATAAAAATATGTGACCACCTTAGAATTACCCAACACAGGTATTCAGAAGAGATGGTGTTCAATTTAAAAAAATTACTTTTTTTGGATCCACCCTATATCAGTTATAAAAAACCTGAAATTATTTATTTTTTTCGATTCTAATTTAACCATCACTTTAATAACGGTAACTTCCCTTAAATTTCAAACTGAAAACACTAAAGTTTCATGCAATCCAATAACTTTGACTTTTGAAAATTTTTCACTCAGAATCATCACATTAAATGGGAGCCACTCTGTATCGTAAAATTAAAAACTCAAGCATTGTTTTTATCAAGTTAATTTTAAACATATCTTAAAACACGCTTCCCGAAGTCTGACTAGCTCTGTAGGTTAATAATAAAATAGCTAAATATTTTTTGGGAGTCAATAATTTTGATTCTGAGTGAAATATTTGCATATATTACAGTATTAGTTTGGCTAATTAATTTTTTTTCATCTGCTACCATACTCAATGGGTGAACATAGAATAACAAGGGTAATTTTCCATTATATTTAAAACCAACTTCCCTTACATTTCACTATGGAAACACTGAAGCTTCTTTCAATGCGATAACTTAATGACATGCAATTTTTTTGCCCAGAATTACAATAATTGAATCGAAAAATTATCCAACTCGGCTTATTACGCGGATAATACAGAAATATAAATTACTTGATCAAAACGTTTTACGAATAATTTTGAGAGCTTTATCTATTGAATAAAAGTTAACCATCCCCAACCTCAAGGGTGGTATCGCGCTTAGATAGAAGACCCGATATGTTCGCGAATTCCGACAACGACCATAATTTCAAACTATGTTTTTTATATTTTTTATTTATTTCTTTCTTTTATTTTGTTTAATTATATATATTTAAAATTGAAGCTGAAACAAATTTTAAAATGACTTTGGTTTCCCCATAAGACATGCTACCCTCCCCACCTCGCCGTCTTGCACGCGTGCGCTGATTTCCCCTGGGGGGGGGGGGGGGGGGCGGTCTGGGGCGCGGATTTCTCGGGGGGCGCGGATTTCTCGGGGGGCGCGTCGCGGTTAATTTAAAAATCAAATGAAAACAGATTTAAGTGTTTTGCGCTGTTAATTTGAATTTGAAACATGGATTTGAGTGTTTTGACGTCATAGAATATTCGTTGTTAAAGTAACGTAGAATGGAAATATTTTTAAACTTTATTTTAATATCAATGTAGTACTTAAATATGCTGGGCACTTGACCCTATTCGCTAGCGAAACGGGTATAGGCGGCGCCACAGTCGCTACCCCTGCAGCTTGGTTTGTCTGCGTACTTTGTTGATCAAAACAAACGATTAATATGGCGGATTGTAGGCGCAGAGGTGGCATAAATTACGAAGTACCTTTCTGTAGTAATACTGCCCTTAAAAATATTACAATTCGAGTAAATGGTGAGAAAAGAACGTTGGAGTTATCGTTTCACAATTTTCCGAAATGCAAAAATCTTTTTAATGTGTGGTTAACTAATATAAAATCAGGGAAGATGCCTAGTTAGTGGGCACAGATTTGCAGCGCCCATTTTAAAGATAAAGACTTTTTAGAAAGAGATGGTGAGACACAAATTTTACTTGTTATTACTGATTTTAAAGTTAATATTATTAAATATATATGATAATAACTGTCATTTAGATGAAGATAATTCAAGAGACGCATGAAATGCAGTGCCATTCCAAGCAATAATTTACCATGTAGACTTATTACAAATCCAATGTAACTAAATGAAAAGAGAGGACCCTATGTTTTGTGAATCGTTTTAAAGGTGATCTGTTTTATTATATACTGCAAAATAAGGAAATGCTAATGAATTAAATTAATTTTAGGTCAAGCCGTTCGATTGTCATTATCGCTGGAAAATATTACATTGAGGCCCACAAAATTATGCGTTAAAAGGGCATATTTTTCAATTTTGTATTGGACCCCAATTTTCCTATCTTTGCCACCCTGATGGTTCGGTATGAGTTTTCGAGTTGATTAATAACATTTCGAACTATTGCCGCAGATCCCAATATGATTAAAAATAATACTGTAAATTCAAATGGTTTTTATTTTTAATACTTTTTTGCGTATCTTAACATTTTATTAACTTCTATTGTAATTTCTAATTAAGTGGTTTCTTCAATGAATTTAATTGCTTTTAACTTTGAATTAATTCTATAATACATTTGTTTTTGCCATTTTAGTTAACATGGCTTTGAGTAGAAAATTCATAACATAAATAGTTCAGTTCATTTGTTATCTACAAATACTAATTGGCCAAAATTTAAAATAGGAACTAATTTAACATATTAAAAATATAACTTTCCTTGACTAGAAGTGTAAATTTAATTATAACTTTTCTTTAACTAAAATCTAAAATAAAAATTATATATTTGGACAACGTTTTCTTCCAATATTGTCAGTCTCTCTTAATATCAATTAAAAATAGCCCTTGAGAGAATAGACAAAAAAATGAAAAGGCCTAGCTGAATTTTTCCATAGTAGCCTCTACAGTCGTTATCCAGTAGATTCCTTCCTTTCCAACTTAGTTATTTTGTGCCACTGCCTCTTCAATTGATATTATCTTTGCTACAAATGGACTCTCCACAAATATTTCATCCCGACTAAAAGCTAGAAATAAATTTTTGAGACTAACTAAGTGACCAAATAAGAGTACATAAACCTTTTTGAGCCAGGCAAATTTAACCCTCGCAACTCTAACCATTTTATTACCGTACAATACCAAAGGCACAGTTAGTTCTTTTCCTTCATTTTACCCCACTTCTAAAGTCAGAAAGTTGGGATAGCTCTCAGTATCTTTATATATAAAATAGACCAGCAATTTACTGCATGTTTGCAAAAGCCTGAATTTCTAGAATAATAATTAAAACAGGTTACATTAAAGAATTGGGTTTTAATAAAAAATATATTTACCCACTATTGCATGAACAATGGACCTTTCAATGCTGTGTTTTCCATCACCAACTTCAAATTTTAACTTTTGTTTTAAGCATCCGCACACCTTATTCTATGGATCAAGAGTAGACTACTCTCCAATATACTTAAAAATTTCAAGCATGGAGCGATTCACTAATATACCAAATAAAATTATTTAAAATACATTATACATTATACAAAATGCTGAAGCTACTAGTCTATGAAATTAGAACAATCTGGGCTTGTTCTAATGTGAAGATAATAATAAATTTCCTACATACCTTTAAAACTAGCTTTCAAACTGATCCCTTGTATGAATTCTCCAAGGCCTACTCATAGTGTTATTAAACTCGAATATTTATACTTATATTTACGAATTCAATACCTATTGACAGTACAAAATTAATAAATAAATGTCGTATATACACCTTTGTTAATACAAAACATTAGAACACGCTTTAAAAAAAAAGCTAAAATCGTTAGTAAATTTCTGGTAAAATGTTTTAATTGATGTTATAAAACGCGCATTTTCGCATAACGCCATTACCCGTATCACCCAAATATAGTTCTAGGCAGTGTGACTAGGTGGCGCAGCTGTAGTTTTCGGTGGCGAATATCACGAGTATTTCTTAAAACGACTATACATCTAAACTCTACTTTTAACGCGGCAAAATACAATTCCGATATTCAAATATTTAAAAATACTTAATGAAAAGAGACTTTAACCGATTTTAAAATTCACAATATATTTATGCCATCCCGATTCTCTTTGAGCTACGGAATAATATTTCTGGGTTTAAACCCCCCAAAATGACGTAATCTATAAAAATGACGTAATCTATAAAAATGACGTAATTTAAAAATGACTCACTAAAGATGACGTAATCTACACCATGAAACGTAAAGATTACGTAGATGCGTTGTGGTTTTCATAAGCCAGCCGCTATGGGAAAGAGGAAGATGTCTCCGCTTAGTGTACCCAAGAAATGCTGGATATGCGCGGAAATATACCGGTCCGTGAGAGGTTTCAAACAACATTTAATGACTCATTTATCGTGTAATACAATGAACGAAGATTCGGATCTGGCGTGTGATTGTGATACGAGTGAATCTCTCCATTACACGGAGGTCGAGGAAATGTCAGATGATAAAATTATCGATTATCTTAACGAACTTATTGGGGAATGTAAAAAGCGCGGTGCCACAATGGAATCAACCGAGTCAACTACATCTAACCTGCCAGCCGAATTAAAAATGCCGACTGAAAAGGAAATGGCTGCTCTGATTTATTTTCAAGAATATTGTAAAACTAATCAAATTCATAATATTAAAACCGCTGTAAAGAAAATGTGAATAAACGTTTTTATATTGAATACATTGTTATTTTTAAAGGTGACCGTATAAAGTAAATTTTACATTTGGGTAAATTGACACTTAATATTTTTAAAATTCTAAAATACGTTTATAATATTTTTCCAACGTGGGCGAATGAATGGACACAATGAACTATTAATTACATAATCTAAAAAATGACGCGAGCAATGAGAAATAACGAGTCGGATTTATAAGATAATAAAAAATATTTATTTTTACAAAAAATTTTTATAAGATGATATAATACAAAAATTATTTTTCTTTTACGAGTCAAATAAAAATATTATAGTGCGATACAAAAAAAATTAAAATGGACATCGTATTTGGTTGTCTATTTCAGCGCGGTTCTGGGTAATCCAGTCGGCGAAAAGTAGACTTCGTTCCAAAGAACACGGTTGTCGGGTGTTTAGAGTTTGATGTCTGAATAGACATTTCACTGGCGGGGGCGTATCAAAAGTCACAGCTCGGGGACAGTCAAAAGTTTCCAAATCGTATATGGCGGTCTCAATATAATCGGCTAAAAATTTACACTTTACGTCTCCTTTTGTAAAAATCATATCAGCACTCGAAACAGCTGATATAAGGCAGGCGGGTAGTTTATAATAGGGGAGATACCCCGCGGTCCAGCAAATACCGTGAAGGTTCCTAGACACCCAGCCGTTTTGTCTTTTAATGGCGTTCGGAAGTTGTTGTACTGGATAGGGTTGTTCGAAAGTCCAAGCTTGAACGGCGGGAGGGGTCGATACTGTTGATATAGCTAGTTCCTTCACGACAATGTCGGGGGGCTCTCCGCCGGAGCGCGAGGCGGATTTTCCTAGTAGAAAGTCAAATTCGACAACGGCCATTCTCGCCATGCCACCGACACGATACTGAGGGTTTAGTTATGAATAAAACGGGGTGTAGTCGCGCGACGGGAATTTATACTCCGTTTATGACGACGTAACACTAGCCTTTGAGGAAAAACGCGCGCGTCTAAAGAACAGTAGCCTCCACTATATGTATGCATAAATATTTTTTCGTCCCAAAGTTCCCCCCGACCGCGCCCCCCCCCCCCCGAGAAAATAAAAAATATAAAAAACATAGTTTGAAATTATGGTCGTTGTCGGAATTCGCGAACATATCGGGTCTTCTATCTAAGCGCGATACCACCCTTGAGGTTGGGGATGGTTAACTTTTATTCAATAGATAAAGCTCTCAAAATTATTCGTAAAACGTTTTGATCAAGTAATTTATATTTCTGTATTATCCGCGTAATAAGCCGAGTTGGATAATTTTTCGATTCAATTATTGTAATTCTGGGCAAAAAAATTGCATGTCATTAAGTTATCGCATTGAAAGAAGCTTCAGTGTTTCCATAGTGAAATGTAAGGGAAGTTGGTTTTAAATATAATGGAAAATTACCCTTGTTATTCTATGTTCACCCATTGAGTATGGTAGCAGATGAAAAAAAATTAATTAGCCAAACTAATACTGTAATATATGCAAATATTTCACTCAGAATCAAAATTATTGACTCCCAAAAAATATTTAGCTATTTTATTATTAACCTACAGAGCTAGTCAGACTTAGGGAAGCGTGTTTTAAGATATGTTTAAAATTAACTTGATAAAAACAATGCTTGAGTTTTTAATTTTACGATACAGAGTGGCTCCCATTTAATGTGATGATTCTGAGTGAAAAATTTTCAAAAGTCAAAGTTATTGGATTGCATGAAACTTTAGTGTTTTCAGTTTGAAATTTAAGGGAAGTTACCGTTATTAAAGTGATGGTTAAATTAGAATTGAAAAAAATAAATAATTTCAGGTTTTTTATAACTGATATAGGGTGGATCCAAAAAAAATAATTTTTTTAAATTGAACACCATCTCTTCTGAATACCTGTGTTGGGTAATTCTAAGGTGGTCACATATTTTTTTTCGATTCCATAATCGTAATTCTGGGAAAAAAATGCATGTAATAAAGTTATCGCATTGAAAGAAGCTTCAGTGTTTTCATAGAGAAATGTAAGGAAAGTTGGCTTTAAATATATTGGACAATTATCTTTGTTATTCTATGTTCACCCGTTGAGAATGGTAGCAGGTGAAAAAAATAATTAGCCAAACTAATACTGTAATATATGCAAATATTTCACTCAGAATCAAAATTATTGACTCCCAAAAAATATTTAGCTATTTTATTATTAACCTACAGAGCTAGTCAGACTTAGGGAAGCGTGTTTTAAGATAAGTTAAAAATGAATTTGGAAAAAAAATTGCTTGAGCTTTTAATTTTACGATACAGAGTGGCTCCCATTTAATGTGATGATTCTGAGTGAAAAAATTTCAAAAGTCAAAGTTAATGGATTGCATGAAACTTTAGTGTTTTCAGTTTGAAATTTAAGGGAAGTTACCGTTTTTAAAGTGATGGTTAAATTAGAATTCAAAAAAATAAATAATTTAAGGTTTTATATAACTGATATAGGGTGGATCCAAAAAAAGTAATTTTTTTTAAATTGAACACCATCTCTTCTGAATACCTGTGTTGGTTAATTCTAGGGTGGTTCTATATTTTTTTCGATTCAATAATTGTAATTCTGGAAAAAAAATGCATGTAATAAAGTTATCGCATTGAAAGAAGCTTCAGTGTTTTCATAGAGAAATGTAAGGAAAGTTGGCTTTAAATATATTGGACAATTATCTTTGTTATTCTATGTTCACCCGTTGAGAATGGTAGCAGGTGAAAAAAATAATTAGCCAACCTAATACTGTAATATATGGAAAATTTTCACTAAGCATCACAAGTATTAAACCCAAAAAATATTTAGCTATTTTATTATTACCCTACAGAGCTAGTCAGACTTAGGGAAGCTTGTTTTAAGATATTTTTGAAATTAACTTGATAAAAATAATGCTTGAGCTTTTAAATGATACAGGGTGGATACCGAAATTGAAGAAAAGCTTGCTAAATGAAATTTTTTCACTTCCTAACATAATCAATGGGTGGACACAGACTTAAAAAGATAATTTTCAACTATATTGTACGGCAACTTCCCTTAATTATCACTCTGAAAACACTGAAGTTTCCTTCAATCCAATAACTTTAACGTATTCAAATTTTTCACTCGAATCATCACATTAACTGAACCCAGAAATATTTATCTCTGTTAATCGTACTCTACACAGCTATTCAGACGTGCAACGTTTTTAAAGTTATGGTTAAATTAGAATAAAAAAATAATATGTAAATGATATAGGGTAGATACAGAAAAAAAATCTTATTTAAAAGCTGAAGTAATTTTCTTTTAAATTGAACACTACAAATATAGTTTTCGCATTTTAACTTTAAATATAGACTATTTTACCATTCTCGAGTATCTTGCATATTGAAATTGTTACGCATACGGGGTTACCATTTAATTTTGGAATAGATCACCGAAATGTTTTAATTAAAATATCTTTTATTTTCTACAATAATTACCTTTTATTACCATAAATAATGCAAAATACTCTGCACGCTCAATACGTTTAAATAGCTTTCCAAAATGTAAATATAGGTAGTAAAATACTATAAAAACCCCTGACTCTACGTTCAATACGTTAAAATAGCTTTCAATACGCCAAATATAGGTGGAAAAATAATAGAAAAACACACACATACTATTATTATTTTTTAATTTTTGGAAATACACAACATCCACCAGTTACTTCGCAATATGACAAATTGGCTGCTCTCTTAGTGCCCAACATATCACAATTTAAACACAAGTATATGCGTGGTAACGCTTTTAATACACCTGGAGGAATTCTTATACTTAGAATTCTTTTTGATTGGAAATAAACAGCTTAACGGTACTTCAAACAGATTGAGTATCCGTCACAGTACCATACTAGCCGTCCGACAGTTGGAACATGAAAAACTGAACCGTCACAATATATACAGAAGTAGTCACCAGTTCTTAATAATGACGTGATTCCGTCTTTCTTCAATTCTTCGACTGATATTGCATTCACTAGTGGTAAATACACGCTTGGTTATAAATTCATATATAATTCTTATAATAGTTTCTAGTGAAGGCTACCAGTAATTAAGAATTAACATTACAACTAAATAATTATATATAAAAATAATGTGATTTCTAAGCTAGCTTTAAAAAAAAATAACCGAAAACAATCTTACTTTTGAAAAATGACTCTTTAATATCAAAAATCGTCTGTCATACTCGGAAACAATTAATTGATCACTGATGTCGTTTCTAATATTTCTTCAGCTTTTAAAGAAAAAAAGAGTTACTCGAGAATGGTAAAATAGTCTATACTTAAATTTAAAGTGCGTTTTAAATTGAAGTGATTCTTATTTTGTATTCCACTTTCACAATGGGAAAAGTGTCTTTCTCAAATGTTGTAGTTGTACTATTGTTAGAACTATTTAAATCCATAAGATAGAATCGTTCAGTACTTTGCTGATATAAAAAGAGGGACTCGTTCAAATGGAAATATTTTTAAACTTCATTTGAATATCATTAGCGTGTAAGTGGTCCATGCACCCAAAATTGAACCGCAAGTTCAGATATGCTAATACATAGAAAATACTATAAAAGCATCTTAACTCTACTTTTAATACATCAAAAAAAATTCCGATATTAAAATATTTCAAAATACTCAATTAATGTACTAAGTTACGTTAAAAAAGAGCCTATCGTAAACACGAATTCCTCCAATTGTTAAACATAGATTCCAGATTAGATGGTGTATGTATGATGGGTAAGACTCTTGTCAGAAAGATGAATTTTTATTTTAATACGTTAAAATAAATTTCGACTATACAAATATAGTTTTCGCATTTTAACTTTAAATATAGACTATTTTACCATTCTCGAGTATCTTGCATCTTGAAATTGTAACGCATACTGGTTACCATTTAATTTTGGAATACATCGCCAAGCTAAAAATATAAAAATTGATAAAAACTTAAATGGCTACGTCCTCATCCGAGAACAGCGGAGATGGATTTTACATTTTTGGTGGGAACAATCGTTTGTTATAACCATTTTAGCGCGAAGAATCCACACCTGATGTAAAAACGACACTTTTAGCTAGCGAGAGGGGACACCCGCTGTGTCTATTTTACGCGCTGGAGGCAAGGGCCATCCTCTAACTACCCTTTACCCCTTAGGGCCGATATTCCGTAAGACGGATAGCTTTGCGCATCGTAAAAGTGTTTGAAAATAATGTTACACGGGGAAAGTGTTTGTCGGTGAAAATAGTTATGAATAGATACACAAAGGGCTCGACCCATTGAACTATTTGGATTTATTTCATAACACCACTCGCACGTGGAAAAAAGTGTTTGACAGATGCCGTAGGGGGCCCATTACTCGGGTTTATAGCTACTGGCTGTTTGCATAACATCATGTCAGATGATTCCACCAGCCCTACCGAATAGGGACGATCCCGCCTTTCCCGTTACTCGCCTTATCGCGAACAATCCTAAAAACGCATTACTAATCGCGTTGATTTTACTTTTAATGGGACTTGTAGAATTTCTATCTCTTTGGTTTACCAATATGGCCGTCGCTATACACATAACACCGCAAAATTTGACTAATCGCGTGAGTCATTGAGTCAACCCATTACGTCATCCTGATTACGTCATCAAATTATTATCGCTATATAAGGGATTCATCCCCGTCATCCATCGGCAGTACACTACAAACCGTTTCTCGAGCCTCATGTCTAAACGAAGCTGTGTAGATAACGTTCCAGCGCCTACTAAAATGTCTAAATTTGATCCGACTCAGCGGAAAGTTAACCCTCGGTATTTACTTTCATCCGAGCTTTTCGTTACTACGGGTTTTACGTCTGAGCTCGATATATCTGTAGCTCTATGCAATAAAATCACACACCAGGTCTTTGAAATGTCTTCGCGCGCCTGGGATGATTTATACGGCCACTGGGAACAAATAAATGATCCCCAACGGTTGCCCTTTCGATCACCGTTCCCGCTATCTGATGCGCTAGTGACCGCCGCCATGTCTGACCAAAAAGAATTAACCTTGCAAAGTACGATATCCGAAGCGTCGGTCGTAATCAAAGCGCCGGAAACTCGAGAATTGGACAGACTCAAATATTTCATTAATTCGCACATTCAACTCCTTAAAGTGAACCAAAAACTCTTTGAATTAATGGGTTACGTTATAACCGATAATTATCGTAAAATTTACGAAATATTGTATAAAGAACCATGTGCACCCAACAATTTATTTCTATCGGATGAACATGAAAGGTATGATACCGTTGTCCGCTACGCGTCCAATTACGTAACAGCATTTAAAATTATTGACGATTTTAAAGAAACAGTGGCCAACCAAAATATGTTTTGTGTATTTAACTTTTACAATTTGTTTAATATGGTATCTACCAACCATAAATATATTAAAAATAAATTGTTTTATCTTTAAACGTTTTCATCCGCTTAATGTACTGTAACTTTGAATGTATAAATAAAACCTTATAATTTGTATACACTCTGCTCTTTTTTTCCAAAACACTTTTACCGATGACCGCCCGCTATTTTACGCTACCCTTAGGGGCCCGAAAGTGTTTGTCGGCGAAAACCCTTTGAAAGACAGGGGGGTGACATTCACTATGACGGGTAGGCTGTTTGCATAACCTATTGACCTATAATGGGTTAGCACCTGGGTTTTATGGGTTATAACCCGGGTTTTATGGGTTATAACATCGTAAATCATCTAACCTTTTGACCTAAATTGGGTTACCACCTAGGGTAACATCGTAAATCAACCTCGTAAAACAGCTAACCTTTTGACCCGCTGAAAATGTACGCAAAATGGGGGCCCCTACAGGGGCCCGTTCCACCCTATTTAACGGTTTATAGCTGTTTGCATAACATCGTTATCCACACCTCCTGTCGAATAGGGGCAGATAACCTATTGACCCACAATGGGGGGGTTACCACCTAGGTTTTATGAGGTGGTATAACATCGTAAATCATCTAACCTATTGACCTAACCTTTTGACCTGTCGAAAATGTACGCAAAAGGGGGGCCCCTATAGGGGCCCGTTTCACCCCCGTTTCCCCCGCCCGCAGGTGCCCCCTTATCGGTAGACGCACTCACTTATCTCTAGTGTTATCAACGTAGAAGATTTCGGGTGTCCCAAATTAAACAAATTATCGTTAGTGCGTTGTCCATTGTCTTGCAAGTATCACTACCATTATGACATGAATTGTGCATTATTTAAATTAATTATTTTAATTAATTAATATATATATATATATATATATATATATATATATATATATATATATATATATATATATATATTAATTGAATTGAATTGAATATTGTTTATTGTGTGTGTATATATATATATATTATAGTTATATGCTTTCAAGTAGATTAACGTCAATGGATTTAGTTTCAGTTGAATATTCATATGACTTTTTTTGATTTCTGTAATAAAGTAATGTATAATATTGTTCTTTTAAGGTGGAAAAAATATTCCTCAGAGATGATTCAGTATCGCAGATACATCTAATGGGATTTTCGTCTCCATCAACTTCCTCGAAGCCCTCCGAACCGACATCAAGTTTTACTCCTCCAAAAAAAGGAAAAATTTAAAAAAAACGTTCGCTTGAAGCGGTTACGGAGACCGCAGCGCGCAGCAACTAAGACAAAAAAATAAGGGACTTATTTATGAAGCGGACCTCGAGTTGGAGCAGGGAGCGTTATCTGCAGTAGCGTCCGTACATATTTCATATTCTGAACGTGATTCGGGGTAAATAAATCTAAAATAATAAAAAAATTGTATTTTTGCCAATAATAAATTTTAATTTTATAAAATAATTTCTATATAATTCACCATAAATATAATAATAGATTTCTCTTGAACGGGATAATTTAAGAGTTTACTTTTGCAAGGTCCGTAGTACGATGTACATTTGAAGATAAACGAATTGAAACGCTATTTTCAAGTGTCATAGGATTGTTGTCGATTTTTTTTGTTGAGTGAAAGGTCTAGTCAACGTAGTATAAAACTCACGAAAAATTGTGCTAATACCATTTCCGAATAAGACGGGGAAACACCATCATGTTTTCTTGTAGCGTTTGCAAGAAAGAGTTTGCTAGAAAATGTACTCTAAATCGACACATACGCGAAGTTCATGAGGGAAATAAACATTCTTGCGAGGTTTGTGGATAATCGTTCGCGCGCAAAGATCGACTTTCAAGACACTTTCGTGTTCACGAGTGCCACTCTGAATTGACAAACCGAGACGAGCCTCAAACACCAGAGCAACAGCAACCCCTTACAAAAAAAGTCTTTAGAAATCTTAAGAAATTTCAAGGGGGGTTGAAGGAGCTTTTGGGAGTTTGAACGTTGGGAAAAAATTTCCCAAGAGTTCTTAAGGAAATTACAGGAAAGTTTTGGGAATATCCGTCTTGGGAAAAATAGGTAATTTTGGTATTAAGAACTCTTAAGGAAATTCAAGGGAAGTTTTGAGATTAACCGTCTTGGGAAAAAAATTAATTTTGGTAGTAAGAATTCTTAAGGAAATTAAAGGGACGTTTTTGGAATATCCGTCTTGGAGGAAAATAAGTAATTTTGGTATTAAAATTTCTTAAGTTATAGGAATATCCAAGAACATTGGAACCGCTTTTATAAAATAAAAAGATTGTTTTTTACGTAGCTGGTATAGATATTAAATTAGAAAGAATAAAAAACTGCTTAAGTTTTAATTTTTTATTTTTAAACATTCGTTTTACGTCAAGGAAATGACTTTTAGCTTAATCGAATAATTCCATTTTTTGTTAAATAAGATTAACATATTAATTTCCATCTAGTACTATAATAATTTTAAAAAGGTATTATTATTCCTTGGAGCTGTCGACCACATTTGGTATACTATCTCATGTTACCCTGACTGTGCTTTTCAACGGTTATGGTCGGCAAAACATCTTTAATTAATTGGATTAATTTAATAATTAGGTATATCCGCTATACACAAGATACTACACTTTGGTTTTAGCCAAAAGACCGAGTTTCTTTATTCTTTGGCCCTACACACGAAAAACGCTTAAAGAATTGTAATATTTTTAAAAGCCTTCTTTTATAGACACTAGACCCTATGCTAAAAAGGACATTATTGTGTAATCAACGTATAATTGTTTTAAATTGGCATAAATCAGTTGGTTATATAGGGTACGTGGAGAGAGTTATGGCAGCGTTGTACTTTCGTGTTGAATGTGACGGTAGATTGACACTAATACTTTACATGTGGTAATTGCTTGCATTAATTTGTAAGAGGTATTGTTCTAAGGGAAATAATTGGCTTTTTGCCGTAATAGGCGTATATTCCTGGGTATAATTGTTTAATACCAACACTTAATCGACGTCAGTTCTAAAACGTTCATACTTGGTGAATTTTACATAATATAATAGTTAGGTTTTCGTTTAATATATACGTCAAATTAACGCGATTCACATATCGTTCATACTTGGCTTTCTGTTAGTATTAAGAATTAATATCAACCGTTTTATAAATCGTCTATTTTGGTGACATCGTCAACCATTTCATAACGTTTACCTCTCAACATAGTTTCAAAATTGACGAATTATAATTCGTCCATGGTTTCAACGATTCACAAACGGTTTATCAACGAGATTTTGCTACCTGGGTCCTTGGGAAGCGAAGGGAAAATCAGTGGGAAACTAAGAGAAAATCCTTGGGAGGCCAAGGGGCAATTCTTAAGAAGCGAAGGTAATATCCATGGGAAGCGGAGGGAATTTCTTTGGGAAATGTAACGAATTTATTTTCAAATGTTCTTAAGAAATTCTTAAGAGCGGTCATGAGAAAAAGGTGCCAAACTTCCCAATGTTTCCCAAGGGGAACTCGTAAGAAATTCCCAAACATTTTCGTTACAAATGTTCTTAAGATTTCTTAAGATATTTTTCGTAAGGGACCTGTAAACTTAACAGATAGGTATGCACCTACCGATAATTTTCTTGATAATATTGAAGAACTTTCAGTTTTGAGAAACGCCGTACTTACTTGTTAGTACGCGGTATTCACCAAAGTCGACCCACACAGACTTTCATCTATTAATTGAGGAAATTAAATTTGGATTAATAAGGTACTTGGAAAATCATTTAATTGTTAATAACGGTATGAAATGGAACATTTTCTTACGTGGACGTTATTCACGCGAACTGAACAATGGGGAAGAAGTGGAAGCGCTTCCATATTTCCGAAGCAAAAATCAATGCACTTTAGTGTCTGATGAAATCCCCCGTCAAATTGATACGTGTCTAGATCAGATATGCAAGTCAATGGAGGAATTTCAAGACTTCGGTAGTGGATGGATAATTAATTGCATTATTTTTTTTTGCAAGTAGACACAATAAAGTACAGACCACTTGTAGGTGGTGCGCTTGTTGTCCTCCCCGTTAATCTTCGTAATTGCAAATGAATAGTGAATACCAAGGGATAAAAAGTGTTTTTTTGTGGTGTATTCTCGCAAAGCTCCACCCCGCCAAATACCATAGTGAAAGAGTCCATCTATATAGTCCATTTGAGATGGAATTAGATTGCTCCGATATTACGTTCCCTTTTCATCTTAACACATTTATGCTTCAAAAATTCAAAAAAAAATAACAATCTGTCAATTAATATCTTTGGTTGGGAAAAAAATGAGGTCTTTCCTCGTCACATTAGTGATAATAAAGTTTCCCAAGTTCGACAAATTGACCTTCTGTACATGGTTTCCGTAGAAAAACACCATTTTTGTCTGATACGTAATATGAGTAGATTGCTGTGCAATTCCACTAAACATAATGGTAAGATTTACGTATGTCGTTATTGTCTACATCGGTTTTCTGGAGCAAATTCTAAACAAAACCACCAAAATCATGTGGAAAACTGTTATATTCATGGACCCCAACGTATAAAAATGGCTCTGAAAACTCCCATTTTGAAATTTGACAAATTTGCATGGTTACAAAAGGTAACTCGATATTTTTTTTCTTGGAAAATATTAAATGTACTTTTATTATTTCAGGTGCCGTACGTTTTAATTGCTGACTTCGAGTCTCTTATTGTGAAAATTCAGACTTGTTTTCCGGATTCAATCTTATCATCTACTACCAAACTGTCAGAACACGAAGCATGTGGATTTAGCTACGTTGTTGTAGGACCAGACGGTATCGTATAATTGTAATATTTTCCTGATCTATACTATAATTTTATTGTCATTTAGGCACGCCAAACGCACCTGTGACTTATAGAGGTACAGATGCTATCGACGTGTTTCTGGAGAGCCTACTAGCGGAACAGGAAATCATCGTCGATTTATTAAATAAAAACGTCCCGATGGACCTTACACCCTCAGAAATTAAAAAGTGTTCGAAAGCCACTCATTGCTATGTTTGCTCCGAAATTCTAACTCTCACCGATCCACCGGTCAAAGATCATTCTCATTATTCAGGTAAATATAAATATATATAGTTTGTGTATAGAATAAAATTATTGAACGCCTTCAGGGCGTTTCCGTGGAATTGCACACAACTCTTGTAATTTAAAGCTACGAGTGGGGAAGTTCATACCAGTTATTATGCACAATTTATCTCGGTACGTTTATAGAATTCAAATTAATTAATTTTTCTTAAAGAGTGTGGATTACATATTAACAGGTATGATGCTAACATTTTCATGCAAAGAATAGGTTTAAAGAAGGAAGAAACAATTACATGCATCCCTTCCACCGCATAAACTTACATTAGTTTTACTTTTGGACGACTACGTTTTATCAATTCCTTTCGATTGAGGCCAGCATCTCTGGAAACCATTGTCTCTAATTTAGCAAAAGGTGGACCTGACAAATTCCCTATTCTTAACTCAGTCTATTCACCTAGTGAAGTTCCTCATTTACTTAAAAAATTATCGTACCCTTATGACCACATGAGTGATATGGGTAAATTTAATGAAACCAAATTACCACCGAAAGAAGATTTTTTTAACGCTCTAACCGACGAGGAATTATCTGATGAATGTTACGAAAATGTACGTCATGTGTGGGAGACTTTTCATATCCAAACGTTAGGTATATTCAAAGAATAAAAGAAATACTTATCATTTTCATAAAATAAATTTTATTATTCTATCTTACAGGAGAGTTACACGACTTTTATGTGCGTTTGGACACGCTACAACTAGCAGATGTTTACCAAAGCTTCCGTACAATGTGCATTGAATTTTATAAACTCGACTGTGCACACGCTTACACCGGACCCGGATTAGCTTGGGAAGCTGCTCTTTACATGACGAATGTCCGACTAGAGCATATACAGGATATTCATTTATTTATTGAGCGTGGAATATGGGGAGGCGTTTCCATGATAAGTCATAGATTTGCCCAAGCGAATAATAAGTATATCCCAGAAACTAACAATCCCAAAAATCCGAGTAATTATATAATTTACTTGGACACGAATAACTTATATGGTTATTCTATGATGATTATCTCCCAATGAGTAAGTTCGCTTGGGTACCTTTAAATGATTTATTGTCCTTCACTAATAAACATGTTAAATTTACCAAACGAATCGCCCTACGGTTTCATATTGGAAGTTGATTTGGAATATCCCCAAGAACTTCATCAAGAACATAATTGCTATCAACTCGCTCCCGTATCGCGGATAGTAAGTAAGGATATGTTTTCACCATATTATAAACTAATGTTACAAGAGCTAAAGCTCCCGAAAAAAAAAACACGCTTCCAAAATTGGTCCCCAGTTTGATGAACAAAGAAAAATATGTTGTACACTACAGAAATCTTAAATATTACGTCTCCAAGGGGTTGAAATTAATCCGAGTTCATAAGATTTTATCGTTCAATCAAGGACCGTGGCTACGGCCGTTCATTGAATTCAACACCGAGAAGAGATAAATGGCCGAAAACGATTTTGAACGTGACCTCTTGAAGCTCCAAAACAATAGTGTCTTTGGTATGAAACAAACAAAGAGAAAAACAAACAAAATTTTTCCTTTTTTTATTTTATTTTTTTAAATTTTTTTTATAACAGGTAAAACGATGGAGAATTTACGAAACAGAATAGATTTCCACCTAGTTCAAACACCTGAACGCGCAATTAAAAAAGCGTCTTTCCCCTGTTTCGAAAAATTCACAATATTCCATAACGAACTTGTGGGTATTCATATGAAAAAGATGAGTTTCACGTTGAATAGACCAATATACACGGGGTTTACCATTTTGGAGTTGTCAAAACCGCATTTATGAATTCCATTACGATTATATAATGAAGAAATACAAGAGTAATGCGAGGCTTAATTTCACGGACACCGATAGTCTCACCTACGATATAACGACTGATGACGTCTACGTCGATTTTAAGAACGATTCCGAACTTTTTGACTTCTCAGGTTATCCTATCGACCATCCTTCTTACGCAAATAAAAAAGTGATACTAACAAGTTGGTAAGCCAAAATATACCTCTCCTCGGAAGAACGGTCCCTAGTGGTATTAATTTATCGAGACGTCTCTTAAAGAAATCTCCGCAATTCCGAGTTATTTACTAAAAACGTAATCCCAGTTCAATCCCGCCCGGTATAAAATTTTAATTTTAATAAAAATAATTGGGACGAAACAAACGAGTTTAATTTATTCAGAATAATATAAATTAAGTAGTTACAACAGCGAGTTAGACGTACTAAAACATTGCACAATTGAATTTAACCCTATTTACAGAACAGGTTTGTCAGTTAAATATAATAAGAAGCAAATTTTAATGAAAGAAATATCTACAGAGGGTATTTGTAGTTTTCTCGCTTACGAAATACTTGCCGCATCTTTAACGCTCATTTTATTTCAACACTCGCCCTTGATGAAGATACCGTAGAATAGCTATATTCGACATCTGGTAGTGGACGACTCGTAGACTTCCTGTTGACGTTGTGACATACCCTTGAAAACTAATACGCTAAACACACAATAGATCAAAAAAGACTGAAAAACGAAATAAATTACAAAAAACTAACGGGCTCTACCCTTAAACCATTTTATCTGCTGACTGCGCTAAAACAAGCTTTGACCTTTAGATTTTCATACGAAAAATATTTAGACAAAAATTAAAAAAACAAAGTTCAATAAACAATGTATACAATTATTGTATTCATCCGTTTAGTAAAAAAACCCGCCTTATCAAAACGGTTCCTTTACTTTAATATTTTCCCTAAGGAAGTCAATGGCTCGGCGGTGAACCATCCGCATTGTAACAATGCGACCGGAATTCAATTCCTGATCACGGTCAAATTTTACATTAAAATACTAAAATATTTAATTAAATATAAGATTAATATAATTTATAAACATTTAATTAAATAGAAGATTAATATAATTTATAAATATTTAATTAAATAGAAGATTAATATAATTTATAAATATTTAATTAAATATAAGATTAATATAATTTATAAATATTTAATTAAATATAAGATAAAATAATTTATAAATATTTAATTAAATAGAAGATTAATGTAATTTATAAATATTTAATTAAATATAAGATTAATATAATTTATAAATATTTAATTAAATATAAGATAAAATAATTTAATTAGATATTTATAAATTATATAAATCTTACTTTTAATTAAATATAAGACTAATATAGTTATAAATATTTAATTAAATATAAGACTAATATAGTTATAAATATTTAATTAAATATAAGACTAATATAGTTATAAATATTTAATTAAATATAAGACTAATATAGTTATAAATATTTAATTAAATATAAGACTAATATAGTTATAAATATTTAATTAAATATAAGATTAATATAATTTATAAATATTTAATTAAATATAAGATAAATATAATTTATAAATATTTAAAATGATGTAGATTAAATTATAGTACCTAACGTTATAACTTCGTAAAGGACGTTCGCCAAAGCGGTTTTCGAAAAACACCATAGCTTGACACGAGTCGGTGGCTCAGTGGTTAGAGTAAGTCTCTTGCACGCAGCAGACCCGGAGTCGATTCCCGGTTGGCGCCATTAAATCGCATATTGATACTAAGACGAATACCGTGAACAATTGGTGGAAACCCTGCCATTGGACGTTGAGAGGTTGCATAACACTCAGCACTCGGTCCGTCCCAAAATTCAACAAGAAGAAGTTGAAGAGAAAATGCCCGTACAAACACAACAAACACAAACACAACAGGCTCAACAGACACAACGCCCACAACCGTCATAAGACAAACACAGCAAACTCAACACCCACAACCGTCATAACACAAACTCAACATACTCTCCCTACACATAAACATTACAATAACGAAATATCCAATCAAACTGAGTTAAAACTGTCACGACGATGAGCGTTAACGAAAAAACACCATCCAAACCAAACCCAACCTCAAATTAATCCGTTAACGCTCACCGTCACACGGTGGTTTTGCCAACCCTTCGAGAAACTGCGAACGCAGAGATATCGGGCAACTGCGATTAAGCTTTACACGGAAAATTCGCCGGACAGGGATTTGAACCGGATCCCCTCTTGCGTAGTAAGCGAGTGACCAGCCTAATCCCGTTCCACCGACATAGACGAGGCTACATCGATATCCGTCTTTTGTACCCGGCTTCACTCGGGGAGAGTCAAAATTACTCATCCGCCCTGGGACGATCCACGGACAAAGGACCACAGACACACTTTGAGGATTATAGATATAGATTAACGTAAACTTATTTTATAATGTTTTTTAGAGTTATAAATTAAATTAAATATAATTAATCACTTTAATTTAAAATACCGTCACGGACAGGATTCGAACCCGGGTCATATTCTTGGCAGACGAATCTTTTACAGCCAAACCAATGACTTCCACGTCAGTACATTGAAACTTAAATCATATCGTAGACACACCATGGCGGTATAACAGTCTAACAGAAGTTAAATTTTCCGCGCTATTTAGTACAGTACGAGAGCCAGGTGACGCTAGCATCTCCTTTTAAAATAATCTTACATAGCCCAAAAGCTGAGTCGGCCCTGCTGTTTTTCGTCTATGGATAAACTCTTCCGAGGAAAGGTTTATTTTGGCTTGCCAACTTTTTGGACCTGGTACCATATTGAATGGGTATGGACCGCGAGTACACTATTTATATAAAACGAACATTAAAGTAAACCGATAGGTTTACTGTTTATTCTTACCGTCGACTCCTACCTTCTCCAAGAACTCCCTTCCCCAACGCAATCTGTTCCGGATCGCTAGGCTTTGGTCTATGCTGAAACCGAAAGCCCGAAATTCAGAAAATGATAACTTTTCTTGTTATTTTTATATCTCTAAAACTATTTGTCCTAGGTGAAATCTAAAACCACCTCTGGATTCCTGACGTCGAAAACCTTTGCCAAATACAAGTTTCGATTTAATATGTTTTTTGTTAAGTGCTTAATCATTAATTTAAAGTAATTCGAAAATTTTAGGCGACGCTCATAGAAGTCCCCGTTACTCGATATAGAAGTGGAGAGATAAAATATATTTATTTATTTATTTATTATAATCATACGATGATTTTTGTATTTATCGGGAAACCGGCTATCATATATTCCCACTGATTGAGATAGATACTTAAACGATTTGGAAGGAATCATAGGAGCTTACCTTGGGTGGAGGCAGTGACGTAACCAGGATTTGGGTTCGGGAGGGGTACACAATGAAACAAAATAAACAAAAGTTGAAGCGTAACTGTATCCGTGGTTCTGCGGTAGAACGCTCACCTGTCGTGCAGGAGGGCTCGGGTTCGAATCCCGGCCGATTAAAGAATTATACTACACCCAATGACAAAAAGAGGGCGGTTTTGGAAAAACCTTTTCCCTGATTCTAAGAAACTGGGTACGCAGTGATTACCCTTTGCCCCGAAAATGCGAACGCAGGCCTGACAGACAGACAGACAGACAGACAGACACGGTGGTTGTATAACCCCTCCTACGGTACAAAGTCCCCTCGGAGAGGTAAAAATGAAAGATGAAATGGATGGAACACCAATTCAAAAATTCTGTGGTTTGAGACCAAAAATGTATAGTTTAATTTCGAAGAGGGGGGAGAAAAAAACTCTAAAGGGAATTTGCAAAAAAAGTTGTAAAAAAACAAAATTCGACACGCCCAATATCGCGAGTGTTTGTTTAAGAGAAAACTAACTATTAGTGAGATGAAGCGCATCGTCAGCTTGAAAGATGACCTTTATACAATATCTCAAAATAAACAGGCTTTAAACCCTTGCGACAATAAAAAAATATATTTTGGGGGATGGTATTAGAACTTTATCTTATGGCCATTATTGGATTGACCTTTTGAAAAAACATACAAACATAAACAAAAACGCGGAAATCCCAATCTCGTTCTGATAATATTTCAGTTCCCCTTAAATAAGAGTTTAAGAAATATGTAACTATCTTTGTTTTATTGTTCATAATCAAGTTTAGTTAATATTCAGTTTATTTTTCTGAACCTAAAAGTTATATGGTGCTTTGACTAACAATGTTTTGAATAACAGATAATAAAGTATATTTCGATAAGTTATTGGATGTTTATTGAATATTTTGAATACATAAATTCTTTGATCATTTTGTCATTGACACTTTTAATTTTCGAAAATCTAGTAACAATATGAAACATTTTTACACCTCTACATCGATTTATCGCGAAATAAACGCAAAACCCTCCACACGTCATACTGCGATTTGCTTGTAGTTGTATCAAATTGAAAGTAATAGTTTTACTGTTTCTTTCGACGAAGTCATTAAAGCGGAACATATCAGGAGGATTACCGTAGGAGTCGAAAAATTCTGTTTTTTTGTTTATCGAGAAGTACAATATGAACCAATGTTCTCCCGAACTCGACGATGTAGCCGTGTTAACGATATATAGCGATGGGAATGTCGTCACGAATTTAGGTAATTTGTTCGCAGCAAATACTCCACGAAATAGGTCCTTCACGAATTTATCTTTCTCCATAATTTCGGTCAATTGTAGCGTATCCATGTAATTTAGTCGAGAACAACGGTTCTATTTTTATCAATCTCAATCAAACTCTGAAATTCCGCGTACACAATTACAGCAATAGTTTCTGGTAATGAAGAAGCGAATTTTATTTCAAGTCTTAAATTTCCGTTTTTAACCAAATGGAAATGTGACGCGTTGCTTATCAAATCAACCGTCAAATCATAAGCGGAAAGACAATTTCCTCCCGCGTAGTCTTCTCGACTGATCTGATTTCCTTCGTCTATATTCCACTGTCCAGTTTGAAGAAATAAATTAGCGTACGCCTGAATATAACTATTCTCAGCGTAATTTGGGGTAAGTGCTTTATGCGGTACACTACTACCGTCTACGTACAACCCAATGTGATTCAAATTAAAATGTTTGAAATTATATGATGACAATTTTATGTCACCTAGAAACGCACCCTGGGAGACTAATCGTATAACGACTTTTTTTGATATCTGTCCCGTAAGCAAATGGTCTTGCACGGCGCCCATATTTCCGCTAGGAATCGAAAAAGAAGTACATTCGGTGGGGGTAATGGGGTATTTAGCTCTTGCCATTTGTAAAACTTTGGCGTGCGATAACGGAATTTCCGGAATTAGATTTACTTTTCTGAGATAAAAGGAGGCAGATTTGATCTCTAACTGACAATTTACATCACTTTGTAAACAGAATTCTTTGTTTGGTTTTCCGAAAACAAATTTCAAATCCATAAACAAATGTAAGTTCAATAGATATCGAGGTTGTTGACACATATCTAAATGAACGACACCGATCATATCTATCGTCCCCTGTTGCGCAAAAGAGGCCCTCTTTAAGAAACCTCGGTTATTTTTTAAATCGTCAAATTTAGCGGTCGTGTCGCGATAGAACAAAGAACTAGTTAGATGATTCGTTTTTGCCGAATCACCAAAGGTTAGCATAGTTTGAATCATACTTTTATACGGATAATTATTAGCGTTGGATGTAACAGACGTTTCGTTTAAAAATAAATGAACTTCTGGAAAGAGGCTGTGCAAAAATAAGTTGACGGGTGCAATATTATCGGCAGGTGTAGTAACTGTGCCATCCGGCGCAATAACAGCGGCTTTAGGGTAAGATCCATCTTCTTTTTTGATATCCACCTGAACATGTAGAAGTGTTTGTGACAAATCAACATACGCTTCGGAATTTCCACTTATGCAAAATGTTAATGATCGAATTGTTAGTAATGCTGGAAATGGGATTGTATTCGACCCATTCACCGCTGACGATACCAGTTTGAGACAGAGGAACTTGGAAAAGGTTCAATTCAGAATTGACACACCCGCTCGAGTGGGGATGTAAAAGAGCCATAACACTTATGAAAATAAATCAGAGTGAGAAGGAAACGATGTTTTCTTCTTCTTAGATTTCTTTCGAGTGACTTTGCGAACCACACCATGTTTCACCATCTTTCCCTTTAACACTAATAATTCTTAAAAGAGGTACGTTCCTGTCCCCTACGATCGTACTTTCAACGATATCGGAATACACAAACAAAGAATGTAATCCTATATCTACGGTATGTGGGGCTAACGTAGATTCCCTAATTTCCAATTCACCTTCTTGCTTAAGAGAAAACCCCAATATCATCGCTATATTAGGAGGTGTTTTACAGTAAAACCCCTTAGTTATATGAACCTCAACTCGTTTCAGATGTTTATGGTATTTGAACTCGACCCTTTTATTCTCAAATTTAAACATTTCAAGTAAATCTTCGATAGAAGAGAAATTTGTTTTAGGTATATACCTAAAATCTTCCAACATGATATCATCCGTACCAACTCGTACTACCTGTTCTTCCTTGATACTGTTCCAAGTTCTAGGATAACTTATTTCCGCTAAACCTACTTCGTAAGGCCCATTCAACTGAATATTCTCCGGAAGGTAAGCTCTGAATTTGCTCAAAGTATTATCGGGAAAGTAATTCAGCGAAGAATCGGATGGTAGAGTGATGTAGAAACTCATTCTAAGTCTACTTCTTGAATCCAACTGTCAAATTGCGGTCCGTACCCCTTCCAGCGTACGAGTAACTCGACTGATTTATCAGATTTGCGTCGCCTCCTGAGCACTTTTTCAATTTGGAAAGCGCACGTCTCGAGATGTTTACCCACTTTTTGTACTTCTTCCTTGTAAAATACTCCCAAAATGGGTTCTGAATCTAAAGCCTCGAGGTTGTCTCGGTATCCTCTTAATAACTCGAAACAGTTCTTCTGAAAAATTGGCAAGGTAGCCTTTTTCAAATAATCCTTTCTTTTTGCTAATTCTTACAATGTCACCAATTTCGAAATCATACATCGCTGGTGGACTAAAGTCAACAGGTTGTTCCAAATCATTTTAGAGTTTTTAGAGGTCACTTCGATTGGTTTACATTTAATTGACCGGTGATAACTGTTATTATACGCTGTAACTAAATCTTGAAGCACGTCAATGTATATCATTGTATTTTTCCCGGTGAAATTTCGATACATTCTTGATTTAAACGATCGAATAAACCGCTAAACGACGCTCGCTTTAACTTCCGAGTTCGTCGCGAAGAAATCTACTTCTCGTGATTTTAACACAGATTGAACGGTTTGACAGACAAACTCATTACCTTGATCACTCTGCATCCGTTTCGGTTTTCTTCCTAGAGCTAAAAGCTTTTCCAACGCGCTCACTATGGTATTCCCCTTTTTATCTTTCACTGGCTCAACAAAGGCAAATTTACTAAAAATGTCAATACAAGCCAATATATAACGATTTCCCTTATTTTGTTTCGAAAGTTTTTTTAAATCAATTAAATCAGCTTGCCACTGTTCATCAATTATCACTATGGTCTTATTTCTTTTATAGCGCCACTTGGATTTTTTTTGTGTAAAGTATAAGTGTCTTGATCTTGTAAAAACTTCCTCACGGTTTTCAGAGTAACCTTTATATCCTTTTCTATAGCAATGCTTACAACGGATGACCTGAAGTAACAAATTAGTGTGACATTTATCGGAGTAATACGTAATCGATGCTTACAACGTATGACCTGAAGTGACAAATAAGTGTAACACTTATCGGAGGCCGTGAATTTCTCTCTTGCATTTTCCAAGGCCGTTCTAATATGACCTGAAGTAACAAATAAGTGTGACACTTATCTGAGTAATACGCGATGCTTACAACGTATGACCTGAAGGAACAAATAAGTGTGACACTTATCTGAGTAATACGCGATGCTTACAACGTATGGCCTGAAGGAAAAATAAGTGTGACACTTATCTGAGTAATACGCGATGCTTACAACGTATGACCTGAAGTAACAAATAAGTGTGACAATAATCGAAGGCCGTTCTAATATGACCGAAAGTAACAAATAAGTATGACACTTATTGGAGTAATAGGCGATGCTAACAACGTATGACCTGAAATAACAAATAAGTGTGACCAGTGATGGATTTACCATAAGGCTGAAAAGGCTGGAGCCTAGGGCGGCAGATTTTAGAGGCGGCAATTTGGGGACCGAATTTTTTAGCCGTCTCACAGAAATCAAAAAGATTTCTGTGAGACGGTTTTCTGATGTCTTGCAACTAAAGACATTTTCCGGTGACTTTTCCCTTTTCAATTTCTTTTTTTTTTTTGAGATACACAAACATCGGTGTCGACCCGAGGCCTTAAACACCAGCACACACACAATAACTGATTAATCAGGGTAAGATATGTGTAACGGCCACGCCAACGGGGGGATACGTGGGGACAGGGGTGGGAAAACCCGTGGCAGAAGTATCCCGACCACCCGTTGGGGGATTGGTAGTCGTCCTCACACGGCCTTCCACAAACTCTGCCTCCCGGACGCCTGGGATTACAGGAGTGAGCCACTACTCCCGGCCCCTTTTCAATTTCATTGTACATTCAACGTACCGCAAATTTCTATAAGTTCTATAAGCTCTATGCTAAAACACCCAGTTCCCGGCCCACCACCAGTAATCGGCTTCTGCGTCTCTGCCTGTACTTTGTATGAGTGAGAAGAGAGCACAATTGCGGCAAATATATTTTACACTACCCCCCACTCATACAAGTCCGACTACTGGTCAGGGGTGGAGAAATAGGGTACGCAGGGTACGCAACTGCGTACGGGCGCAAGGGTTTTTTGGGGTGCAAAAAATTCTAGGACTATTAGGTAAGCAAATTTTTTTAGTTGGCGCAGTGGCAGCGTTGGGAAGTTGTTTAATTTAATTTAAAAAATAGAAACATTTATCCTGCAAAATGCATCTGATACAAGTTAAAAAATTAAGTTACGGAGTAAAATATAAATAATAAATAAATTAAATAATAAATATAAATGCATCTGTATTAGTATTATCGAAGATTCTAAATACGAATTTTGTTTTCCTGAGTCAGGCGGCTATTAACGTTGTACTCTGTCGAAGTTTTAGCCGTTCGTGTGTAGTTTTTAGATTAACGGACTCCGGACTCAAACGGACACAGATTATACGGACACTGTGTATATCACTCATTTGACACTGACGTTTAAATTTGTAAGTTTTTTATTTTCTGTATTTGTTTATTACGGCATTAATTTTACATGGCATTGATATATATAGGTATTTGTTATTGTTAACCAAGTTTATTCACTATTCATATCGAATTAACCTTCGAAATCGAAAATTTTACATAACCGAAACGCCCGAAAGTAAAACTAAACCAAAATATATTTTTAACACCTTTGTAGTTATTATCTCTATTCTTTACCGAAAATTCAAACACGTGTAAACAATTTTATTCTCTTAAAAATTAAAAAAGCTTAATCAGTATCACATGTGCACTTTAGGTATTGCAAGAAACTTTCATAGCTTCATTCAATTTGTTATTTTTTTAAATTATTGTAAGCAGGGTTCGAAATAAAAAAACCCATACAAAAAAAACCACTCAAAATTTTAATAAAACCCCAAAAAAACTCAATAAAACCCGATGTATCCGGGTTTTATGAAAAAAAAACGGGTTTTTTAAAACCCGGAAAATTGCGGAGTTTAACGGTAATAGTAAGTGTAGGGAGCTGACGGTAAGCTCGCGTGGCATGAAGGGCCACTCGTAAATAAGGCAATAAAAGTCGTTTGCGACTTGGGGCCTGTGGTGGTGCCTAAGGTATTAGTCTATTTAATTATTAAAAAAAAATAGATACCCAAAAACTATTTCTTGCGCACTTTCAACCAAGTTGTTGTATTGTAAAAAAAATGGGAGCTGACAATTGTAAAGGTAAGGGCAAAATGTGAACAGCCTACTTTTGGGAAATGTGTAAATCCGCCACTGAGTGTGACACTTATCGGAGGCCGTTCTAATATGACCCGAAGTAACAAATAAGTGTGACACTTATCGGAGTAATACGCGAGGCTTCAACGTATGACCTGAAGTAACCAATATTTTTACAGATTCCTTAATCACCTTGTTTTTTATAATTAGTGGAACCAAAATTAGAAAACTTTAACCCGTGGCCAGCCTGACTTGTTTCTACAGATTCCTTAATTACCTTGTTTTTTATAATAAGTGGAACCAAAAAAATTATCTTTTTAGGTATATTTGCCAAATTTCTTATGATAAGCCAAATTTCTAATGATAAAATGCATTAACATTTAAGCTCTGGTTCATTTAATAAAGAAAAAATACGTACATAGGTTAAATTAAATAATGTTAAATATAAAATATATACGTAGGTTAAATTAAATACAAACAATATATTAAATGGAAAAAAATATATACATAGGTTAAATTGAATACAAAAATCTTTACATATACATATAGGTTAAATTAAATATACAAAATCTTTACATATATTTAGGTTTACCGTTAAATTTAATAGAAAAATATATACATATACATAGGTTAAATTAAATAGAAAAATATATACATATACATAGGTTAAATTAAATAGACAAATATATACATAGGTAATATATTAAACAGTTGGTTCGTGTTCGGTTTCCTCAGCGGTTGGTTCCTTAGAGTTTGGTACGTCAGCGGTTGGCTTGCCAACGACTGGCTCGTTATCGCCATCCTACTTATTTTTTTTGGGGAAGAAACGAGGTCCTCCGCCACAAAAGTATACAAATAGTCATCCTCGTCTCTTTAAGCTTGTCTTAGATTTTGATAACGCACATCATCCCTTTTGCCGATTGGAAATTCGTAAGTTCAAATTCAAGCTCTGAAGTATTCTTTGTGTTATGAGTATAATTGTGATTCTATACAATATGACCTGTTTGATAGTTCCAATTCTTAATTTTATCTTGTTAAGTATCATTCACACTATAGAAGTTTCGTTGGCTCACTTCTTTAGGCTTAACTAATTTAACACTTCGATTTGTCAGTCATTTCGGAACCTCTTTCAACGCGATCTATAAGGATTTATACTCGATACAAGAGCAGGCCTTAGACTTCGCCATTCCCCTCCACCTTCTCTCCTTTACAGGCATAATCAAATGGTTAAATAACCTACTCTCTATCGAAATGTAGATGGAAATTAAGTACAAAAATTATATTTACATTATTTTATTGATTAAAACCAACTTTTAAATTAATAAAATCATCGTGTAGAACTTGCCAAAAGCATACGAAATTTTTCTTCGCGGCTTGGGCGTGGGGATTACACAGCGTGGGCTTCTGGCATTCAGAAGGTTGCGGGCTTTAATTTAAAAACACTCTATAGTAAAAACGTTTGTACTAGAGAGTGTTGTTAAATTAAATTTTAAAGAAACCAATTTAACACTGTTAAACTTGATATCATAGGTCGGGGGGCTCTGGGCTTCAAAGATCGCCAATGCCCTAGGTTAGGCTGGGGCTCTCTTTTGTATATTAGAATGCCGATCTCTGCTTGATATATAACGGTTCGATTGAGAGCCGGGCAATGAAATAATATTATCGCCTTCTTCGCGAACTTGTTCAGTCTTCGAAGGACGTCTTCGGATACTAATATCATTTTGCGGGCCATTTATTTGTTGATGACACGACTTATCGCCGCTCCGGCTATTGAAGTAACGATTGAAAGTAGCGGTGCTAATAAAAAGGGAAGGAAACCTCCTTTTTGAACTAATATATCTCTTCTCTTTGGAAAAGGAATTTTTCCACAAATATGACGTAAAACGAAGCGATGTTTCTTTAACCGTCTCTTTTGACCATCTGTTAATTTTACATTCCCACAGAGTACATTTATACAACATTCCACCAGCGCGAAGATAGCGGCACGACCCGCTAGCACTATTGCCGCTTTTTGTTGTTTGGTATTACAAGTACATAAGTATTTCAAAAAATGAACATTCTTTGAAACTCTGTTGGATGTCGTTCTGTTCATTTTCCTTTGGGGACAAAAACAACAGCTTCTTCTCCAGGTATTACTCCGGTTCGTAGTCAAAATTCATCTGGCGTATTTGGTTTTAAGTCAATAAATAAATAGCCGTAAGGCTTCTGTACAGCTTGACGAAAAGCATCAATGACGAATTTCGTATTGGGCGGTGATATTTGTTTAGCTATATTTAGTACACTGGAGACGTCTCTATAGCGGAACGAAATATTATGAGGTATTGAGAATTCAGGTTGAGAGTTCTCACCTCTTTCCCGTGATAAAACAAATTTTGCATAAAATCAGAACCGATGTGTTCCGATGATGTGATCCTCGTACAAATAAGTTTGTCACTTCTTTATTGTTTACTATTTCACATAATAAATCGTCCAGAATTATAAAATTTCTAATTTCAGGATTCAAACTACCAGGGTCTAACAATCCTTCGTGAAATTCCAATGTTGGATTACTTTCTAATACTGAATTAAATAAAAGTGATTGATATTCAGTATAGCACCATATTACTCGCTCTGGCGGGGGATAAATGCAATATTTATTATGTTTAATTAAATTAGCGATAAAATGTGATTTTCCACACTGTGTTGGTCCCGCTACGAGTCCCGTGAAAGGGTGTTTCATGGTAGGATCCATTACTAAAAATGAAGTACGAAATAAAAGACTTAGCAGTTTTAACAAAATATTTCTATTATAGTTTTAATTTATTCATTGTCACTCTTATACAATATTTTTTTAGAGTTGCATACAATATGAGCCATAATATTATCAAGTAAATCTTCTTTTAAAAAAGTATCAAATTTGACGTAATTTTTGAATAACATAATTGGTTCATAGCGTGAAACAAGTGCATTTCTACTCTGGAGTTCCAATCCACCATTAAACACTCGCGTAGTTAGTTCCAGAACCTTGCACAATTTCTCTAACGTCAACTACCCTTCTGTTTTTAAAAATACATAGTTAGACTCGTTTCGTATCCGACGCGTCAAAAGACCAAACGGCGGTTGGAGTCAAATCGTTGTCCATGAACGTTGATATTTGATGACTTTCCCTCCGCAGTTGATTGAATTCGTCCTCCGTAAGGGTAATGTCTGAACTTCCGTCTAATCTAAAAACCTGGATAAAACACTCCGGAGCGACCGCAATTCCCTTTGTACAAGAAATGGGGAAAACTTTGCCGGTGTTCCTATAAAATTAGTTTTTAGAATAAATTTAAAATGTTTTATGAACATAAAATTCTACTAACATTTCTGGAAAATTCTGGCTTCTTCTTAGACTTGAGGATGATCCAAATGAACTGATGGTTTACTTGTGAGGAGTACCTTCTTTTTATACTTATTTTCCGAACTTTGCTCGTTTCATTTTACTATCTTGTACAAGATTAAAGTCATCTGGACATTAAGCAAGCCATGGTGTCCCGTTCATATATCTAGTAAAAAATTCGATACCGCACCGGTTTTCCGTGCGAAAAAAAACTATACCACGATACCCCATAAAAATAGAGGGTCTTACACTCCACGTTGTCTTACGAAGAATTGATACCCTATGGTCCACTGACAGTCCGGTCCTAATTCTCTAACGCGAAACCCCACGATACCCTATGGGAAGTGATACCCTCGGTCTCAGTTCTCTCTGATACCCTATGGTCCACTGACAGTCCGGTCCTAATTCTCTCACCGCGATACCTTACGATACCCCACGATACCTCCCTGGTCCCAGTTCTCTCACACAGCATAGAATCAGTGAAACCCTACGATACCCTATGGGAAGTGATACCCTCGGTCCCAGTTCTCTCATTTTAACTACTACTTGTTTGAGACTATACCATCTAGTGGCTTGGAAAAATGCATGTTTAAGACGAGCTGGGAGGAAAAATCGGCCAATAACTCGATCCCCGAGCAAACCTACCCAAAAATTCAGTCGGAGATGTTGTTGATTATTGTGAAGAAAGCCCCAGTGAGTATTTTCGTCACACCACATGTGGGTGTTTTGATGGTTGAAAGGCCCATTTCTCCCAAAGGAACACTCGTCGGTTACCAGCATTTGATTGATGAAATTTGGGTTCTCATCAGACATGGTTATTAGCAGTAGCAGAAATAAAATCTACGTTCCATATCTCCTTCGTGCAGAGCTTTGTGGAGGGTCGCTCGATACGGATGGAAGTGGTGATTGTGAAGAGTGGTCCGAGATCGTCGCTTGCACCTCTGACGCTTGCTCGAGGATACGCAACAAAATAGGCTAGAACGGTGTCTTCCATGTTGATGTTTTGACGACTTGGTCCACGAAATCTGGGATTGACGTTTCCGTAAGTCTGAAAGTCACGAACGGTATTGTGGCTTGGTCTTTTATCTGGATATTGAACGGTGAACAATTCACTAACGCTATGCGCGTTACGATTGGCTTCACCGAAAATAACTCGGCCATAAAATCACGCTGATCACGAGAATAATTTAGTGGCATGTTGATTAGACTCAATAAACGTTAGAGAATGGTTGAAAACAAAAAGATTACACATTAACTAGGTCGTCGCAAAAACCGAAAACGGCATTTTCAACAAAGACTTGAGCGGAGCGAGCTGCAAATCCAGTGGTTAAAATCCAGTGGTTAATTAGGCTTAGATTAATTAAACCCAAGTAGAGGAAGAAAAGCGAGATGAATAATTTAGTTTACCAAAGATTAATTTACTGTTTATTTGGTAAAGATAAAGCAAAATAAAAATCGAAAATATCTGTACACAGCTATTGCTTATCTTATTTGAAACTTGACCTATGTGGTAATACCGCAAAGGATCTTAAGCCTTTCAAGTTCTGTTTTTTTGGCAGATAATCCACTCTTATTGTTCATTTTTAAAAGGCGTCCAATATTAACACCTGGGTTCCGATGGACAGAAATCTCTTCTCTAGAGTCGCTTTCCGAAGCTCCCTTTTCCCCCAACTCCTTTGGCTTCCGACGGACAGTAATCTTTTCTCTAGAGTCACTTTCCGAAGATCCCCTTTTCCTTTCCCCCAATGCGCGACGGACAGCCAACTTTCCTGGCAAGTTTCCACAGTGAGAGCTGCGCTCAAATTAGACTGCGCTTTAATTTCCGTGATAGGCTCGCCTCTTTCTCTGTCAGCTGTTTCGTTCCTAAGCTTTTTTATTTTCAACCAAATTACCCGTGCAGCCGCAGCTGCCGCCAGCCGTACCCGTGCAGCCGCAGCAGCCGCCAGCCGTACCCGTGCAGCCGCAGCAGCCACCAGCCGTACCCGTGCAGCCGCAGCAGCCGCCAGCCGTACCCGTGCAGCCGCAGCTGCCGCCAGCCGTACCCGTGCAGCCGCAGCAGCCGCCAGCCGTACCCGTGCAGCCGCAGCAGCCGCCAGCCGTACCCAAGTCCAACGTTACTATAATTCTTTAAATTTCATTAAAAAAATCTGCGACTACATAAATTTTACCTCGTATAGTGAATTTTGAAACCTAATTGCATGGCTATAACGCAATTTCCTTTGGAAAATATTGTTCCACCAGTTCAGTCATAAACTTTATATTAGTCTAAAATTTATTTTTCTAAAGTTAGTGTCACTCGTTCTTAGACAATTAATATAATAATAATATTTAATTTATATTTCTTCGTTAATTAACCTTTTTTTAGAAATTTTCGTTGTACAAAATCTTACTATTTTATATAATTTATTTATTTCTGTTTTAAAACTTTATACTTTTGCCGCCAAAAAAATCTGCCACCCTTTTATTTATACAAAATCGTAAGTCTTTTCGGTGCAATGCATAAATAGGACCTATATTTATCAAATAAAAGAATTTCGATAAAAGAGAAGGAGCAATAATACATTTTTCACTAAATAAATCAGCAAGTGAAACGATTTTGCCCAACATGTTTAAATGGAAAACAACGCCTTTTAAATTCAGTCAGTGGCGACTTTTAGCAACGACAAGGGGAAACATTTCCACGTTATTCAGTTTCCACGTTATTCAGTTTCCACGTTATTCAGTTTCCACGTTATTCAGTTTCCACGCTATTCAGTTTCCACGATATTCAAGTTTCCACGTTATTCAAGTCGCTGTCATTTTCCATGTAAATCAGGATGCACGTTATTCAGTTTCCACGTTGTTCAGCGTCTCCGCACAGAGCCCCCTAATGTCTAAAACACCGAAATATCTCGTTTCCGATAGATCGGCGGAATATTACACTTAATTGATAAATTAAAAAAAATCGGTGGTACGAGCCCAAATATGTTTTTTGGCATGCGTGATTCGCACGCGGGCTTCAAAACAAAGGCTAAGTTCCTGCTCTCAGATATTAGGCTTATATTCTTAAAGAAAATTATTCACCAAGGACGGTAACTTCAAGAGAGTATCTTTGTCGCCAAAAAGGTTCTGTAAGGAAATTAGCATTAAAGCAATAGAAAGTGTCCTACTTATTGTAGTTATGTCACCTATGGCTATATCTAGTTATATATTTAAAACTCAGGCATTATAAATATCATACGTCTATAATATTTTTCAATAAGTATGTCACTTTGCATGTAAAACATAGGAAGTGACTGACTTATGTAAAAAATTATAAACTTATGTAAATATGTACTGGTGCAATAACATCACCCGAGTTCAACTGATAAATTACCTATACTTGAAAATTATCATTAATGATTATTCGTAATTTAAGATTAAATCTTGTCCCATCAGGGCCGTGCAGAGCTTTCGTGGGGCTTCGATTTGCACCCCCCCCCCCCCTGGAACGTTTCCGGTGGGCACCTTCAGCTTGCGGGCCCCCTAACAGTCCCTCATACTGATGTATAACTGGGTAGTAAGTCACCGGGGCAGGGCGATGTTAGGATTAGGAGATGCCGCCACTAGTACGTTTTCGCTACAGTTCAGTTCAGTTCAGTTCAGTTCATTTCATTTTTCCACTCCGAATTTGGTCCTTTTTCAATCAGGGAGGCTCATTTAAACTTTCGTATAAGGGGTGCAGTGGGGGTACATGGTGTGTGTCACCACGTTGGTCGTTTATTAGGTTTGCGGAGCGACCACCACCTGTCTAGGAGGTGCTTGATGGACTCCGTCGTCTCTGTTTTTTGTTTTTCCGCGGTTAGTCCAAGCCATCGGAGATAATCCGGGAATGATGGGGTTTCTCTCATAGGCACTTGCTAGGACTCGCGTATTAAAAGTCGTTCCTGGGTCAACGCCGGGCACTCTTCCAAGATGGTGAAACGGTTTCTGACGGGGCAGCGCAGAGTTTGCATGTTGGTGCGTTCCCAAGGATCTCGAACTCCCTGGCTGCCGTTGGGAGGGCGCCGGTGCGTTCCTGGAACAGTAGGCAGCTTCCTCGGCTTTGGTCGTATATGACTTCTTCGGCTGGTTTTTGCTTCAAAGCGTAATTTAGGACCTATTGGCGCCATCTCTCGATTGAAAGAAGCTAAAGAAATCCGAGTTTTTGCTTACCCCTGTAAAGCGAACTCTGCGTCGAATGAACTGTAAACCGACCTATATCGGCGTTTCGAGTTTCGAATTCTACAGAAGTAAAATTTATCCGATTAAGTTTAATATCTGTAGCTTTGGCTGTATTAAATTTAATCCAATTAAATTTTTAACCTTGATTACTTCTGCACTCTACGAAGGAGTGAACTGCCCCTCGGTTTGGCCACGGGTTTGGCCACGGGTTTGGCCCCGTTGGGCACATTTCATTTCGCCGTCTAGCTTACCTGCAAAAAGTTCCGATTCCTCGTCTGCTTTTATTTTTTGTTGTCGTGCTTCGGTAAAGCTAAATTGTATCCAAAAAATTCCAAATTCGATTTCAAAGAACAAACTGAGCAGAAATGTTTAAGACTCGATGCAATGAAGTGAATTAACGCTTATAGAAGCTCCCTGATTAACGACTACAGGCCAGCTCTTATTTTAAAGGAGTCGGATTCTACCTAACCTAACGTACATAATCTCAGAGTGTTATAGAATTTTAGGAACGTGTGAAAAGTATGGGAGACGTCACACTCAGTAGCCCCGCCAGGGATTTTATGCACGTAGGCCCAGCCTGAATTAGAGGCAACATCTATAATGTTTATTTAAAAAATTCCCGAGTTTCAAGGATTTTTTTTATTTAAATGTTTTAAATTTTGACATGATTTCTATTTTCCCATTGAATTTTTTAAAGGCATTTTAATCAAGGAATGACACTCTTCGAATAGTTTTTTTTTTTCAAATTCGTCGACTACTAACTTTGGGTTTTCTTTTAAGCAATTCGACAAATCACGATTTATCGATAGTGTAGCCAGATTTGAAAGCCTAAATTCTCCCATAGTTGTCCGTAGACGTGTTTCAATTCTTTTGAGTGAACTGAAACTTCTTTCTGAGATTGTAATTGCCACAGGAATGCAAGAAACAATTTTGTAGTATTTCACTAGGTCGGGGAACCCATCTGCCATTTTAATTAAATAGTGGAAGCAGTCGATTACGCTGGTAAATTTCTTGGGGATAATTAAATTTCTGGCTATTTTAATTTGGCTTGTTAACGAATTCAGGTCGAATTGAAACCGATTATAAGTGTTACAATGGGTTACGATATCGTTTTCGTTAAGAAAGTTTTCCGAGTTAGGGTCAGACGCCATTATACCTTTGAATAAGCCAGAGTTTTCCAATAGTCGAATTTTCATTTCTGAAATAAATTTATCAACTAATTCGAAATAGGTGGACCTCAACTGGTCAATCAGGGTTTTTGCTTCCGTTTCCCTGCTACCCGTTGTACTCGTTACCACACTATGTTTTAATCTCTTGTTAGGGATTATTTTACGTTTCCGTAAAGCTATCGGTTCGCTGTTACGATCAGGTATTGCAATAAAAGCAGATTCTGCGATTTTAGTAGCTTCTACCCAAATTAAATCAAAACGTTCCGAGTTCCTACATTCTTCTAAGGTCTTAACGGTAGCTTGGCAAATGGCAACGGCTTCCGTTAAAATAACTTTCGAACTTTGCAAGTATTCCGACAGGGAATTCGTTACGCCTAATACTTCGTCTAGTGCGACAATTAATATTAAGTTGTTAAAGTTATGTAATTGGGATATATACCCACGACACTCAGCAGCTTCCTCTGGTTTTCCGTTTTTAATTAGATTCTCTAACGTTAAAACTACGGAATCTATTTCTAAAATAACTAACACCTTTTTTTTTACTCCACCACCGAGTGTCGCAGCTTTGTGGCATTTTAAGTATCTCATAGCCCAGATCTTTTTGGGAGTTTTCAAAATATTCGCTTCTAATAACCGAATTGCTTTGAAAATTGTATATGGCCTGAACCAAACCAAGTAGTTCCCTAACTGCCAATATTTTGGAGCAACAGTCAACTAAAACTAAATTTAAGCGGTGCGCACAGCAATGCACGTACGGACAATGTCCGCCTACTGCCTCTTCTACTTTCACCCTCACTCCTTTTACGTGTCCGCTCATTACACTTGCCCCGTCATATGTCTGTCCAACGCAATTCTCCATTTTTAAACCAAAAGATTTATAATTGCCAAGCTGATATTTTCAGAATCGAACTTATGTAAATCAGTGAAACCTAGAAATCTTTCTACGACACCTATTTCTATTCTAGTATATCGAATACAAACGCTTAGCTGCTCCACCCCTGCATTGTCTCGGGTTTCATCGGCAATTACAGAGTAAAACCCACCGGATTCGATGACCTCTTCGACAATCATTTTCCTTACTAAATTTGCACAAATGTCAATTATTTCATTTTGTACAGTGCTGTGAATATATTTTGCATTATTGGGCATACTCTCGCATTTGGCTTTCAAATCAGGACATTTTCTTTTCAGAAGTTCTAAAATTTCAATAAAATTTCCTCTGTGTCCAATTTTATCGGCAGATGTATTCCCCTGAAGTGCTAAATCTTGTTGAGAACATAAAATTATGACTTCCACGTGTGCAGATAGTACCTCTCTATTTCTAATTACGTAAAGTCTATGGTGGCCATTAACCTGACACGCTATTGATCCACGAGATTTTAATTCAGTGTAGTCTAAATACATTCTATAGGCTAGTTGGTGGGAAGATTTATTCGAAGTGAAATGTTCTTCGAATTTTTTCGCCATATTTTTCCAATCCGAAAATCCGTTCACAAATCCAGTATTTCTACTGCCTAGAAAATGACGGCAACAAAAGCAGTGAACTGCATTTTTTGCAACTGAATACTCAAGCATTCGATATTTGTCGTACCAAGAAGAAATGAAACCACGATTTTTACCACCCATTAAAGTTTTAGGAAAAGGATTGAGTTTAGGCTGAACTGGAAGGCAATCTTTATCTAAACTAATATCCAATTCGTGTAAGCGCACTTCTGTTAAATTAGTAAAATCTTGCACATCGGCAGATATAGTAGGGTTTCTAATAATTTCGGCTTCATTACTTAGTGCAATGTCTAAAGCAGAACTGACGTTTGGAAGAACCTCAGAAATATTACCACCTTCGAATTCTAAACCGTCTTTATTTCCCAAGCTTTCCCCGGGACTATCATTATGACTCTTGCCTGACGATTTCAAAAAACGTTCCATTGCGCCTTTCTGACTACTAACAACACCATCTTCTCTCTTGCGCTTCTGGCGTTTTTGAGCCCCAGATAAAAACTTACGGGTGCTCATATTTTAAAACTTAATTAAAACCTATTCTAAACGAAGCTTGTAATAGCTTAGTAGTCTCGAAAAGACTGTTTGGATAAAGCAGAGCTATAGCATATGTAAATAAAATAGCTAATTAGGTTTCAAAAAGGCAGTGGGAAAATCAGCTATAAATAGCAAATTAGCCTTGAAAAAGACTGTTTGGAAAATTAAGCTACAATAGCTTATTAGCCTTGAAAGGGGCTGTTTGGAAAATTAAGCTACAATAGCTTATTAGCCTTGAAAAAGGCTGTTTGGAAAATTAAGCTACAATAGCTTATTAGCCTTGAAAAAGGCTGTTTGGAAAATTAAGCTACAATAGCTTATTAGCCTTGAAAAAGGCTGTTTGGAAAATTAAGCTACAATAGCTTATTAGCCTTGAAAAAGGCTGTTTGGAAAATTAAGCTACAATAGCTTATTAGCCTTGAAAAAGGCTGTTGAAAAATCAACTATTAAATCTAGTTAAATTCTGGCCAAAAGAGACTCGAAATTGAGAACTATCTTGCTCAGGAGACGAAAACGAAATGACGATTGACGAAACGCGAGGCCCTAATCACTGACGGACCCCGTTCGATGGTCACTGAAATCACGTGACTTCGCAAAAGAGGGAAAAGGGGGAAACCCAAATTCCTCAATATTTGAAAGAATAACCTCTTCCTATCAAAGCAATAGGCTTGGGCTTTACCTCTGCTGGGACGAGAAAGAGATAAATCCAGTTTTGGCAATCCCCCCCTCCGGTCCTCTTCACTGACGTCGTCAAATTCCAAGAAACTAAATGTCTTTGTTGTGTGTATTGTAGCTTCTCACTGACACCGAGGCAAAAAGACAGGTGTCCCTGCACTTTGCGGCCTAGCATGACGTATTTCCCCCTCCCGGCGTCACCATCTCTTATCAGTCAATTCAAAAGAAAAAGTTTTTTTGAAGGGGAAAATCTATAATCACGGACAGCGTTGCCAACCGTACTCTAATTATAGTACATTTCGATAAAATTAACTTTCGATTTTCTTCGTTTCCAATCTGTTATATCATAAACCATGGTACGGATACTAACAAGGAGAGTACCCGAGAGGTGTTTTTTTCGATTTTGTTCAAAGTCGGGCGTATTGTAATCCAATATGAAATTTGAAATTTCCCAAAATGAAACGTTGCACTATCCATTGGTTTTGCCATGACAACCGAAAATGTTTTTGACCACTTAAAACAAAAATAAGATATTTTCCTTATTTTACCCAAAAATATTTACAACTTTAACCCAAAAATGTTCCAATTTACCAATAATTGATGAAATTTACCTAAACGTGGTCGAAATTACCCATTTCGTGATTTTAATTTTTTTTTAAATTTTCGTAGGTAAAACCGAAAAAATTCCATTGAGATTTTTTTGTTTAAAGTGGTCAAAACATTTTCAGCTTCCATGGCAAATCGAAAGGGAAGTGCAATTTTATATTAATACATAATAACAGATGATAATAACTATAAGTATGACCAGGAATCCATAACGCTACTTGGAATGAATAACGGCTTCGATTCCCCGCCGTTGTGGCGGAACATAGTAGGCGGCGCTTATAAGCCTTTGTTTGTCACTGAATTTGACGTTATTTAAGGCGGAATAAGCGTTTTTAGCCCCTCCCACAATGTTCCGCTACAAAATACCACAGGGATATGGGGAGATACTCATTCCAAGTAGCGTTATGGATTCCTGGTCATACTTATAGTTATTATCATCTGTTATTATGTATTAATATAAAATTGCAATTATAATTATAAACTAAAATTATGTTACGTTTTTTAAGGCTAATATACATCTCAATAATAATATGGTAGATAACTTTACTACGTTCTAAAGTATTACTCGTTATGTTAAAATGTAGCTTTTTTCGCTCGGCTTTTTTATAATTTAGGTCACCATTTACCAAAATGGTGATTTTTTATCTTCTTAAACCATGTGATAGACAAGAATTCGTAGAAGAGCGCATCATACTATTTAAACAGTGAAATTTTAACAAATTATTTAATTATAGCAAAAGTCTTATGCTACTTTTGATTCTAGTATGCGGAAACAAGTCGGCCCAGGCCATAATATTAGTTCCACATCAGTGTATTCGAGTGGGCAAACCCATACACCCTTAGTAGACACAGGTGGGCAACTTTTACAAAAACTGTTGAGGCCACGTGATTTCATATCGTTTGATATATAAATTGCCATCCTAAGTTAAAGAGTGGGTGCCGCCCACCCTCAGGATACCCGGATGGGCAAACCAATTTAAAAGCTGTTGAGGCCATCTGATTTCCTATCGTTTGATATATAATTTACCATCCTATGTTAAAGAGTGGCCACCGCCCACCCTCAGGATACGCGGGTGGGCAAACCATTACAAAAGCTGTTCAGGCGATGTGATTTTATATTATCTCGGTGATTAAATTAGTATTTTCTTAGAGCAGATATTTAATATGGATTATTAACCACTGCATAAATCATATTATTGCAAAAATGTATTTATGTACTAAGAATATGGCAAGTCGGAGATTCTGTCCCCATGGTCGCATACTTTTCTGCTTAAGGGCCTGTTGCCAAAGCCCTAGCCAAAGTGCTAGCCCGTTGAATTTAACATGTTTGATTCTAGCAAAGCAGACTTTTGCAACACGCCCTAAGTTCGACTGCTTTGGATTTTTTGGTCTCACTCTTTCAAGTACACGCGAGCGTAGACGATTCCAATCTTTTACTTTTATTGTTCTATGAGACCAAATTGTTTTTTTCGATCACTCTCCCTTTAAGGGGGTGGTTTGGAGGGGGCGGAAATTAACGGCACAGCGTGCGCGTCAAAGAGCTCTATCGAATGAGACCAACTTGTTTTTTTCGGTCACTTTCCCTTTAAGGGGGTTGTTAGGAGGGGGCGGAAATTAACGGCACTGCGTGCGCGTCAAAGAGCTCTATCGAATGAGACCAACTTGTTTTTTTCGGTCAATTACCCTTTAAGAGAGTTGATAGGAGGGGGCGGAAATTAACGGCACTGCGTGCGCGTCAAAGAGTTCTATCGAATGAGACAAAATCTCTGGACCAACTATACAAACTATACAAGTTCGCCAAGAAGGCGATAATATTATTTTGTGCCACACATAAACGACTTCGATAAGAAAGTGCCACACTTATTTATTACTTCTGACCATACACGGTTTCGATAAGAAAGTGCCACACTTATTTATTACTTCTGACCATACACGGTTTCGATAAGAAAGTGCCACACTTATTTATTACTTCTGACCATACACGGTTTCGATAAGAAAGTGCCACACTCACTTATTACTTCTGACCATACACCGTTTGGATAAGAAAGTGCCACACTTATTTGTTACTTCTAACCACACACGGTTTCGATAAGAAAGTGCCACACTTAATCATTACTTCGGACCATACACCGTTTCGATAAGAAAGTGCCACACTTATTTGTTACTTCTAACCACACACGGTTTCGATAAGGGGGTCGAAATTGTGCCCCCTGTTTATCTGACAGACCTGAAACTGGCCATCGGGAAAAGTTGTGTAGCCCCACACTATAATTCAAACTTCCCGCCACGCCCATGTCACGCTTCGTGAAATTCCACTGGGTTGGGGGCGCGGGGAGGCGAAGTTTAAGGTTAACTTGACCCTAAAACGCCGTAAATATACGTAAAATAACGCGGAAAAACGAACGAGAATTGCGACAACTTAACTAGACAAATCCCCCCGCGTCGCTAAAAGCGACTAGTAGTTCCGAGTGCAATTTGTACAGAGCGGTGTGGCTCATTTGGTAAATTCGTCGGTATTAAAGATTACGCGGCCAGCGGCTATCTTGGTTCGAGTCCCGGCGCCGCCAATTGAATAATATATAAAATTTATTTTTCGCAGCTCCATCTACCGTGTCGTTGCTTTTCCACGACAAACAAACACTTAACGACAATCCATCCATAGCAATAGTCCCACTTCGATATATATATATCTCGATGTGGAACTAAAAAGCGTTGGGCAATGTATGACCTAGGAGAATCAGGCCCGACAAGAGAGGGGGGAAGCTAGTACAAATAAAGGCTCATTCACACTATCCAACTTTTGTCAGCTGACAAGCTGCCCGATTTTTGTCTGACCGACAAGTCCGGTAATGTGAATGCTTCAGCTGATAAGATTTTTGTCGGGGAAGCTTCCGACTTTGAATCGGGAAGAGAGGCGATTAAAATCAGGCAGACTAGCTAGTCAGGTGGCAGCAGCCAATAGAAACCGATAAAAAGTGACTTCAATGCGATCACGTGTGAAATCGCAGTGAGCGGACGACGTTAAATTTAGGCTTTTTAAATAAACTTTTCGACATATTGATCCTTGTGTGGAGAAAGATTGATAGTAAAAGAAACCGAAAGTTTTATAACTATTTCTTTCCCTTTTTAATTATAACAGAATCAGGGGCGGATTAACCCTTTCTGCGCCTTTAGGCACAGAATAAATTTCCGCCCCTTTGCATTGTCTATCACAGTTTTGGCGCCCCTAGAAAAATGGCGCCCTAGGCACGTGCCTACTAGGCCTAATGGTTAATACGCCCCTGAACAGAATTAATCTAATTGTTCGTTCTTTTTTCACCCTTTGTTTATTTACCATCAAAAAATTACCTAATTAAGCAATTTTCTTTTATTCATCAGACTCCATATTTATTATCACTCAAAACAATAAATTTAACCAGCCACAATATTGAGCCAAAGCCAACATTCCCAAATCAGAAAAACAAGCAGACAGCTTCTACCTAAATTTCCTTTCTCTGATTGGTTAATGATATATAAACGACCTCATGCGTCTAACGTTCGAACTAAACTACCCGACAAAACGCATCCAACACCAAGTTGACTAGTTGGATAGTATGAACGCGAAAGCTGACCTGACTAGTCGGGCTGACTAGTCAGACAGATATAGTCAGGTGACTAAAGTTGGATAGTGTGAATGCGGCTTTAGTCGGGATGACGTCGGTCATTTTGGGTATTTATCTTGATCATCGACGTCGGCCCGACCCTACTTTGCCATACCGGCCCACCGATGTTTCGGAGTACATACGACGAACATTTAAAGTCGGCAGAAGTTGAACAAACGACGTCGGGCCGACCCTAAATCAAGTAGGACATTTCGACCCTAAATAGTGCAATGGGCCAACGTCCACCCGACTCCGCAAATTGAGCCTCCCGCCGACGTCGGCCCGACTCCGATTTGCTACAGGGGAAATTTTGGAATTATATTAAAATATTACGAAAAGAAGGAAAGAGTATAATATCAATATTTAAAGGAGTGAAAGCAAAAGACGGATCGGTACTATTTGCAAAGACGGAAGTAGCGAAACGTATTGAGGAATATATACAAGAATTAGAAGATGACCTTTTGCAAACTTCCTCTACTCATTGTACAACCCGCCCTTCCAACCCTGCAATAAGTCCTACCATCCCTCCGACTTCACTGACCCCCCCAGTGGATCACACACATACACGCAGTAAAGCTTTACCTGTACCTCATACTGAAGAACCTACGCCTCAGCGAGGAGATGACAAGTTGCTAGAAGACGTTTCAATCGGAGAACTAGAAGTGGCTCTAAAAAGAATTAAAAATGGAAAGTCTGCTGGGCTAGATAGTATACACGGTGAATGTTTACGTGCCTTGGGGCCTCAGGCTCGTCGTGTCCTACTCTCCATATTCAATGAAATCCGAAAAGGGGATTATATTCCAGCTTCATGGTCCGATACTCGGGTGACCCTACTTTATAAAGGAAAAGGCAAAGATGCCACAGACCTCGCTTCATATCGTCCCATAGCGGTGACCTCAGTTCTCTACAAACTTTATGCATTGCTCCTCAAAAATCGCCTAGTCGATTATCTTGAAACGAATAACTTACTCAGAGAAGCTCAGTGCGGTTTCAGAACAGATCGTAGAATTGCAGATAACCTATTCATCCTTACATGCTTTATTGAAATATCTAAGAAAGTAGGGCGAACTTTGTATCTAGCATTCCTAGACTTCAAAAAAGCATAACGATAGTGTGAATCGTGATAGTTTGTGGCAGTGCTTTTGGACAAGGGAATACCAGTAACATTCGTAGGCAGGGGCGGATCTAGGCAAGGTCTTTTGGGGCTGCAGCCCAGGGCCCCCGCTCTCTTAAAGGGCCCCCTTTGCCGTCAAAATAATAAAAAATAAATAAAAACTTACCATGGAAAATGATTGTTTTACAAAAATAACACGTTAAGAAAACTTAAGTAAATAATAAACATAATATAAATGCATCTGTATTAGTGTTATTCAAATACAAATTTTGTTGTCGTTAGTCCGACGGCTACTAAAATATGAAAAACCGAAATGTAGAACGTCCGATCGAGTCCGTCGTAGTTTTATCCGATCGTGTACAGCTCTTCGGGTTAAAAGTGAAAATAGATCGAAGTAGGTTAACGGAAACTGATAGTTCGATACTCTAGCTCAGTAAGCTCACTCATCTGACCGACTGGCATGTAAGTTATTTTCTGTATTTTTTACTAGGCCATTAATTTTTCATGGCATTGATAATACTTAAGTAGTAGTTTAATAACCCTGAATTTAGGGTTTGCACTCGAAAGTCCCGTTGTTGTATGTGTAAAACCATACTGGTTAGTGGTCTTAGCAGTTTAATAAAAAACGTTTTCTACTTTTACCATATTTACCGAAACCTAAATTAAAAATTCAATTTTTGATTATAGCTTATGTAAGTATAATGTAACATAATTTATGTTACGTTTCGTTGAAAAGCTTTTTGTTACCTATTCGAAAGTGAAACTAAAACTTTTCCCTCGAAACGTTGTCGTTAGAACAGTTATGTAATTTTTTCTGACACAAAACGATATGATAATTAGTTTATACTTTACTAATAGTCAAAATCAATTTCAAGTTTTCATTGTTTAGAGATTTAAATAAATAAATAAATATCGGAAAAATCATAATGTCTTGTAGAAAGTATAAAAGCGGGGCTGAAAAACGAAAATTACAAATAGAGAGAAAGAAAGAAGCAAATGTGCCAAAATTTCAAATTTTTTGGTATTGGAAAATAAAAATGAGAACAAACGATGAAGAAACAGCAATAAGCGTAATAAATAATAACTTAACCGAAGATAAACAGAAAACACAACAAATATATCATAATAACGTAGAAGACGACAACCAGTACTCTGAAGTCTTTGTTGCAGTTTTGCAAGAAGGTAGTGATAAAGAGGCTGAAAAGGGTTTAGAAAATGTAGAGATGCTTGCGAAATACGTTGACTTCGGCTTGTGGCCTACACAGCTAAATGATAATTTTATTAATCACTGTCTCTCACATGAAATGACTTATTTTCAAAATAAAGACCCAAAAAATATATATCCAAATTCAATTAGGAATTACAAAGAACAAAACAGATCATTTTCAAACAAGCACTTTCCGAAAAAACTTAAAAATGGGCAGTTACTGGAACGATCTTGGTTGTGCTATTCTACTAGTATAGGAAGTGTTTTTTTGTCTCGTCTGCAAACTTTTCTCTAAAATCCCTTCTCAATATAAAACCGGGTTCTCTGACTGGAAGCATATATTACCTTGCTTAGAAAGTCATGAAAATTCTAATGAACATAAGAAATCATTGTTGGTATGGTTGACGCGTAAAGAAAATAAGTCGGTTATTGACAAGCAGTTGCAGGAGCAACTAAGAAAAGATATGAAATATTACTACAATGTTCTAAAACGTGTTATTGCAGTGGTGAAATATTTCAGTGTTAGGGGCTTAGCATTCAAAGGCAAGGAAGAAGTATTTGGCTCTCCGCACAATGGTAATTTTATGGGGGCTCTGGAATTACTAGCAGAGTTCGATGACTTCACGCGCGAACATATCCAACAACGCGAACAGCGATCAAATCCTTCTACTTCATACTTATCAAAAACAGTTTATGAACAAATAATAGAAATTATGGGAAAACAAGTTAAAAACCGAATTATATCTGAAATAAATTGTGATGATTCAAAGTACTACTCAATTGTGATGGACTCGACACCAGATTTGTCCCATAATGACCAACTAGCTATTATAGTACGATACGGTTTTGAGGGAAAAGTGTATGAAAACTACTAGTTACAGTGGCTTATCTTTGTTCAATTCCTTAGAAGAATTTTTTTAAAAAATGGACTTCCACTGGATAATTGCAGAGGACAGTCTTTCGACAACGCAGCAAATATGTCCGGCCGATACAATGGTGTGCAAGCGCATTTCAAACAAAAAAATAAATTCGCTGAATATGTGCCGTGTGCTGCGCACTCCGTAAATCTAGTTGGTGGGGAAGCTGTTAAAGTTGCAACTCAAATCGTGAACTTCTTTGGAGTAGTGCAACAAATATATGTTTTCTTTTCCGCATCTACCCATAGGTGGGAACTTCTAAATGGTAAAATAAAATTAAAATTTTCGATAAAAACTTTAAGCCAGACTAGATGGTCGTGTCACTATGACGCTGTTAGAGCTTTAAAAAATGGCTACGGTGATATCATGGATATATTGAAAACGTTTAGTGACAATGTGGATGAGAAACTTGATTTTCGAAGAGAAGTGCAGAATTTACATAGTAGTTTGGCAAAACTTGAAACGGCGATTTTAACTGTTTTTTGGGAAGAAATATTGCAGAAATTCAATTTAGTGAACAAAAAAGTGCAGACCCCAGGCTTAGACATATGTGAAGGTGATAAATTAATTACATCATTGAAAGTCTTTGTGAGCAAAGTACGAGAACAATCAGATCAGAAACTAAAAGAATACGAAGAGATAGCTAAAACATTAGGTACTAGTGTGGAAAAAGAATACAGCGATTTAAAAAAAGAGACGTATTTTCAGATAACTCTACAGAAACGGTTTTGCTAAATGGAACAGAAAAATTTAAACGGAATACGCTAAATGTTGCATTAGATAAGTTGATTATGGATTTAAACAGAAGAGGCAATGTCTATGGGGAATATAGCTAAAGATTCAAATTTTTAATGGATTTGCAAGACACTAATATTGAAAATATTGACTTGGAAAGTGCACGCAATGTTGTTGATTATTATTCGGATGACGTAGACAATTATTTAGTCAATGAATGTATTCAGTTAAAATCCTATTTACAAACTAAGCCAGCCTCATACGAGTCATTCAGTGATATATTTAAACTTATTTATGAAAAGAAACTCGTAGGTGTTTTTCCTAATTGTTACACAATCTTGAAAATATGTTTGGCATTGCCAATCACCAGCTGTGAGGCCGAGCGATCATTCTCTAGGATGTCCTATATTGAAAACAAATTTAGAACCACAATGACTAATGAAAGATTAAATTATTTATCAATTCTTTCCATAAACAGCGATTTAACGAAAGAATTACAAATAAAAGAATTTGCAGCACAAAAATGCAGAAGAGTTACTCTGTAAATGTTTGTAATAAATTAAAAATACATTTTATAATAAAACGTATTTTTACCATTTTCCATGTCTTTAATATCTATTGCTTGTAATTTTTCATCAATTATAATAGGTTAAAAATACATTTGTCACCTTAACCCAAACTTGGGTCAATTGGGTAGGCCCCAAATAGGTGATAGCCCAGGGACCCATAAGTTCACGGTCCGCCCCTGTTCGTAGGACAGCTCTCTAACCTTTATTTTAGTTGTGGGTATGTGTATAATTTCAATGGCTATTTATCCCGAACCATTGCAAGTAGGGTGGGACTTCTAACCTTCGCTATTGTTTATTTTTTTCATTGATGATTTGGTGAGGGCAGTTGAGAATCTGAATGTTGGAGTGGAAATCCCTGGAACTCATCTCCCCCTAAATGATATAAAAATAACTTGTCTTTTATATGCTGATGACGTAGTCCTTTTGGCTAATTCCGTCCAGAAAATGCAGTGTATCTTGGATGTTTGCTCTACTTTTGCCCTGGATAGAGGTTTGAATTTTAGCATGGAAAAATCCAACATTATGATCTTTAGACGCTGTACAGATGTTAACCAGCCCATTGATACTACTCTGCAACTCAGTAATAACCCTATGTCAGTCGTTTCTCAATATGTATATTTAGGGGTTTTGCTAAGCTCTCAAGGTCATTATCTCGCTGAAATGGAAAAGAACATTAAGAGCAAAGGTAATAAGTTGCGATGGGCCGTCACCAACATGGCTAACCGCTCGTACAATAGATACTCTGTCGGCAGAAGTCTCTGGAACCGTAGCAGTTCCAGCCCTCACTTATGGCAATGAAGTATTATGTCTTGGCAAAGCCACTGTCGAAAGCTTGGAGCGTGCTCAGCGTGATGTAGGTAAATCTCTTTTAAATGCTGGCCCTATTACTTCCAATATTGCTATACAGGGTGAAATGGGCTGGTCCACTGTGATCTTCCGGAATATAGAAGTAAAATCAGATGTTTGGGTCGTTTGAAATTTATGAGCTCTGAAAGATTGGTGAAACAAACGTATGACTTTGTTAAAGCAAGCGGCATTGAGGTAGTGTGGACCAAAAGAGTCGCTCAACTTGACCATATGTTTGGAATTGGTACAAAGAGGGGAAAACCCGCCACCTATAAAGATCTGGCTTAGTTGCGTTAATAGCAAAATGTGCACCGCGGCCATTAGTATCTGGAAGAGTCAGGTTGGGAACAAAAAAAGTCTAGGGATTTAAAATAATTAGCGATTTGACCGGTATGTAATTGTAATTTTGTTATTTCTGGCTATTTCGTTCTCAATTAATCCTTAATACTGGGATGCCTTTATATATATACGTATTTTCCTTTTTGAACAGTGTAATCAGCGAAGAGGCCAGTTTAATCGTTATGGACGCGCTCTATGTAGCTACAGGGCGTGAGTTCGAAACTCGCTTCCACCAATATCTTTTATTAAATTTTTTCATATTAATTTTGCTTTCAGTTTGAACATTTTATCTGCTTTTTATATCAAATAATTTATATTACTTAAATTCCTCGAATTCATTATCTTGTCATTTTAATTCATTTTGGGCTCCCAACGCCATCTCGTTACAAAAAAAAATAACTAAGAATTTTGGAATTGCTGTATTTTTCACTTATAATTATTTATAATAGTATTTAATTTCAGTAGTATTTCCAAAAATATTGTTAAAATACTAAATTACACTCTTTAAACTAAAATAACTACTAACAATAAACAATCTGAGCAAACCAGCACCCACACACGGGTACACGATTCATATTACAAAAATTTATTTTTGTTGCCTTGTTTTTAGTCCGGCAGTTTCCGCCGCCGCCGTTGACTGGTAACGGCAAACGGCTTTCAACCAAATTTGTAAGAAGTATCGCCATCTATTTCGGACTTATACCAATTCGTCACAAAAGCGACCGCATCGCCATCTGAGAGAGAGAGAGAGAGAGAGAGAGATTGGGTGAGAAGGAGGAGGCGGCCCAACGGGGGCGCGTCTCTAATACTCGTTTTTGGCGAGAAAGTCGAAACGCAGAGAGAGAGAGAGAGGTAGCGAGGCATCTAACCAGTGAGGTCACTGGCTAGATTTTCAAGAGAGCGATTTATAGGGTGGCTACGTTTGTCTCTATCTTCGTCTGTCTCTTAAGTCGCGTTTCATTCTGGTATGCGAACTTGCGAAGTATTATTAATTTTGTAGATATTTAAAATTGTCTTCGTTAAACTGTAATTAACCCAAAAAATCGGACTGTGCACAGGACTAAAGAAAGCTAGTTACGTCACTGAAAGGAATTAGTTATGTAGATAAAACATCCGAAAATTTATAATATTAAAAGATGCATGGTGGCAGGTAATTGTGTATGCATATTAAAATAGTACATAAACTTATATACATAATTCTTAGGATATTTTACCAACATTCTAAGTAAATTTTCCTTTGTACTTACTACTATCTACTTCGCTAGTTTAAGAAAACGACCTAATATACAGCATTGATATGAAAATATATACGTTTTGAAAAAAAATATTACTTAAAAAATACACAATTTTAAAATGAAACGAGGCCACGTGTTTGGTAGAGAATCATAATAAAGGAAACGAGAAGATCTATCTCGGATAATAACCTTGAACCATGGGCTAAGAATTTCTTAGCCCATGCTTGAACCAGGTCCAATGCCTTTTATGATAAATACCGCCAAAGAAAATGAAATAAATTTAAATAAAAGTTTCGCTCTATTACCTTAAAATAATCTGTTTAAAAAACAGAATGATATAGGCATTTTTCAAAAATACGAACAACGAACAAAATAGTGCTGTTAAATACAACGTGTTATAACCATAGACATAATAAAGAAATAAACCCAAGATTGTACGGGTGGTTAATACGGAGGCGACGACTAGCAGACAAACGGTAGCTGTTCCGTATTCCTGTGGTACTACTTTTAAGCGACGCCTGTCGATTAGGTGAGAAAATAAAATATCATCACGTTTTCGTGTTTGTAATCTTTTAGGTACTCTGACGTGATTCGCGAATATTTCGGCTGTGATAATTTAAAATAAGGTTAATTTTAATTATAATTTGTAAATAAGTCAATTAATTCTTTCGAAACCCTAATAAAAAGCAGCAGATGATCTTTTAATTAATAAGGCTTGCTATGGGAATATTCTGAGATTCTAAATTGTAAACAAAAGTAAATGAAATTTTGATAAAATTTATGTGTCTACTAAAGGTATGTAGCCATTATCCTTGAAATAAAATGAGCTTTGACAATTTAAGTCTGATGGCTTGACCCTTCATTTCTAGATTTTTGTCCTTCGCTAATTTGTAGAGTCTGAGCTAGCAATATAAATTAATAACTTTCTTAATCAAACTGATGCGATGATGTTCGATTCTAACTTCAGCATCAAACATATGTTCGTGGGGATCTGGGAAGATGTCCATGCCAACAATATTTCGTAATACGGCAAGTTCTAGTTCTTAGACTACATTTCTTTTATAGAGAGAGAAATATCTCTTCATAACAACTTAACAAAGTTAGCTAAAAACCAAGGAGATCTCGCTCAAATTATAATAACGTAATTAAACCTACACGAAATGATCCTTGGTCAAAATTTAAAGGTGAGACGTTAGCATCACCGGTTTTTTCCATTTTACTTTCAAGGGGATGTAATTTCTTTACATAAAATAAAAAAATAATTTAGACTATTTTTACTTGTTTTAATTCTATGGATACAAAACCGGAGTTGGAATGGCTCTTGGTGTGACCCACCTTTTGCCATTTACAATTTGTATATCCTCTTCTAAAAAGTGATCATTACAAATTAATTCATGATTTGAAGGTGTCCAGTTGTCGCGATTTACTGCAATTATCCATTGAGAAAGTATTGTAGGTTTAGATAAGGGAAACCTATAGTTATATATAGATTTTAAATAAGAATGAATATTTATCTAAATAATATTATAATTTAATCCTAGTTATGGAATGAAACCTTTTCCGGTATTGTTTTACTTGTTGAAAAGTTATTGCAATGCGTAAAAGCACAAATATTAAATACTAGCTGGGTATTCCATCCTTCAGCCGGGCCCCAGGCTCCCAGCTAGAACTAAAATCTCGTGAAGACTGAGTCATAAACAAAACCCTTTCCCACCTCCCAGCGCAGCCGCTAAATTGACTGAGGCAGAAAAATAATAAAATATTGGTTGTATAGGTGTATGTAGGTTGCAGGATTCACGGCTTCTTTCCAGGGGCAAAAATACATTATTTAATTAATTAACTTAAGAATAGCTGTGAGAAATGCTGAGAAGCCCGGCCCAAGCTAGAACTAAAACCCTGTGAAGACTGAGTCATAAACCAAACCCTTCCCCCCTCCCAGCGCAGCCGCTAAATTGAGGCAGAAAAATGTTGGTTGTATAGGTGTATGTAGGTTGCAGGATTCACGGCACCGTTCCAGGGGCAAAAATACATGATTTAATTAATTAACTTAATTGGAAAGCGATGAAAATTGCGCGACTCGCTGCCTTTGGGCCATAAGAATAGCTGTGAGAAATGCTGAGAAACCCGGCCCCAGCTAGAACTAAAACCCCGTGAAGACTGAGTCATAAACAAAACCCTATTCCCCCCCCCCAATCTCCATTCTCCAAGTGACGATGACGCAGCCGCGAAATTGACTAAGGCAGAAAAATATTGGTTGTATAGGTGCAGGATTCACGGCACCTTTCCAGGGGCAAAAATACATAGATTTTGACTCGCTTTTTAACATTATTTAAATAATTAACTTAAACCAAATTGGAAATCGATGAAAATAGCGCGACTCGCTGCCTTTGCGCCATAAGATGTGAGAAATTTGGAGGTCCTAGTTTGAACGGCTCAGACGCCTATAGGTGCCCCCGCCAGCAGTAGGCACAAGTAGGCACGTGCCTATGTTCAAAAATTTTAGGCCTATTTTAGGGGCCTCTAAAAGTTTAAAAAAATTGCCTCTGGGGCCTCCAAATGTTATTTTTAAATTTTATTTATTTTTAAAATTGGTCATCTAGCCCCCTAAAAAAAGAACTCCCATTCATTTCCAATTTCCAAGAGTCCTAAATGGCCCTAACAAAACGTTCTCTTTTGAACCACCTATACTCGAAATCAATATTACCAAAGGCAGCGAACTCTGTGGTTTCTGCTTTTGGTAGTGTACTCTGTTAACATTGATATAGAGTATATGACAAAAGACTGGCCCGGGATGGGGAAGTCCGTCGTGCAAGGAAAGCAGCAAAAAAAAGCCACCTGTTCGCCTCAGTGATAACTTAGCTCCAACCAACACAATAAACATAAGCTTAGTTTCAAGGAATTCTACAAAAGGGGGCATAAAGTGAGAAACTGGATTTCTTTAATACGACTTAAACCGTTGCAACGCTTAAACGAAGGGAAATCGCCGCGGAGCTGAAGTCGAAGCGTAAAGCATCGTACCAGTCACTACTTTGAATAGAGAGCGTCCTGGGGATTAGGGTTTTTTTCTTTTTTACACTTTGTCCCTTTTGCGAAATCACGTGATATCAGTGACCACTGATCGTAGAGAAAGGACCTAGACCTTCGGTGGTCGGACTTGTCCCAGATAACGCTCGTTTCTTCAATTCGTTTTCTGCTCCTGAACAAACAGGTAGTTCTCAATTTCGAATCTCTCCCAGTCAAATTTTTTCAAAGTCTCTTCCGAAACTAACTTTGCCAAACAGCCTTTTTAAAGGCTATTTAGCTGTTTTAAGCTAATTTTTAAACAGCCTTTTTCACGGCTAATTAGCTATTCTACACTCTAAAAACACAACACTAGAAATTGAATGCATCAGCATTCAATGCCTTGCCACTGTGGTGGAATGCTTTACCATTCAAATGTAAGTGCTCACGGGGGCGTTCAACTTTGACTGCTAGGTTAAAATTCAATATTGAAAGCGAAGATTCAATCCTGAATGGGTAAAGCATTCAAAGCCAATAGTCGCCCAGTTCATCTTTGATTGCTGAAGTTCCAATTTAAGCGATCCGGCGTTCAAATTTAACTCTTTTGGCGATCATATTTACCTGAAATGGCGTTCAAATGTAGGTTTTTGAGTTCATATTTAAGTATTGGGTCGATCATATTTACCTGAAATGGCGTTCAAATGTAGGTTTTTGAGTTCATATTTAAGTATTGGGTCGATCATATTTACCTGAAATGGCGTTTAAATGTGCGTGATTTATCACTCAAATGTAAGTCTTTAGGCGTTCAAATTCAAGCGTTCCGGAGTTCAAATTTAAGTATTTTCGCGTTCAAATTTAAGTCATGGGTCTATCATATTTACCCGAAATGGCGTTCAAATATGCGTGATATATCATTCAAATGTAAGTCTTTTGGCGTTCAAATTTGTCTTTTGGTTTTCAAATTTAAGTCTGGGTCGATCATATTTTCCTGAAATGGCTTTCAAATGTGCGGGATTTATCCTTCAAATGTAGGCATAAGTCTTTTGGCGCTCAAATTTAAGCGTTCCGGCATTCAAATTTAAGTCTTTTGGCGATCAAATGTACCTGAATTGCTGTTCAAATTTAAGCGATATGTCGTTCAATATAACGACAATTGAGCTTCACATTAACGCGTACAGGCGTGCGTGAATCATTTTTATTATATGGTGAATTTGAGGCGACAAATATGTTTAATTGTTTATGTGCTAGAAAGGGAACAAGTAAGCTTACAGCATTAATAAGTTCATAGTTTAGAAAATACGTTTTTATTGATATTTAAACTTTATTCTTTAAACAAAATTAAAGTGTATTCTAAAGCATGATCCATAAACTTATAGTTATTCTGTAAGTCTATTAACAATGCCTACTACCGGCGACGAAACATCCGTTGTTACAATTTTAAAAAACACTTTCTGGAAATTGTTCATCCATTGTTTTTCTCAAGGAAGTCGGATACTCAAGTTGAAACGTATGGTATCCAGAAAACAAGGATGCGACTGTCATTCTTATAGAGTTGACGTCAAATGACACCCCGTCAATTTTAACCGCCAAGGGAGAATTGAATATTTATCTAATGTTTTCATTTTGGAATACTATTTTCGGTGTATTCACAATTGGATCTTGTATGAAATATAAAATATAAATTTTTTAAAATATAAAACCGCATGCTTTAAAAAAATTATTCTCACTTTAAACGTGAACTATGAAACTATGTGGTAATTCACCACTTCAGTATTTATTGTGCCATTTACGGAAGTTTTCCGAGAGCACATACTATATAAATTTTGTAGAAACCGGAAAAAATAAGTTGCATACTAAGCAGTTCTCTTCTTTAATAGTAGCCTAGCTGATTATTATTATTATTATTATTATAGATGGCGCGTCAGTCACTGCGTTTGCGCAGATCGTGTTACTGAAGTGGTGAATTATCTTGATTTTTATTTAGTGAAGGCTGAAAAGCTCTTTCTAAAAACGCCAACCATTAATTTCGAGTTACCAGGTTTTGGAGATCAGTATAACGACTGCTTTCGATTTGGCCGAAAATTTTAGGAAATCGTGCCGATTTTAGTAGGAGGGATCTACAGTTCTTTAAAATTCGCCACTCCCGCGCAAATAAATTAAATGAGAATCACTCGTCCGCCGTTACATTGAAATTTATATTGTTCGGGATAACCGTGCTGATAATTCGAGGAGTTGAGTGAAAATAATACAGTCCAAGTTAAATACAATAAAGTCTTTATTTGGTCATTAGACCGCACACCTTAATATCACAAATTGTCAGAAATTACAAATTTATATGCATGACTATCATCATTGGACATACGAATATACTAATTTTTAGTCCTTACATTAATTTTAAACACAAAAAAATGGTTCTGATTCTGACACTCGCACAACCCTAGTTTGTTGTCGTTTAGCTCTACCTGTATTACAACATTACTATTCCCTGAGCTTCAGGAATAAGCAGTTTCAGCTAATTTATTAATAATCTAATTCTTAACTCAACCTTCAGGCTCAATCACAATTTCAAAGAAAAAATATAAAATAGTCTTACGTTTCTTAATCTTTAGGTTCTTGCTTTCTTTCATTCGCGCACCAACACAACACTGGTATTACAGTTTGTAATTTACACTTGAAAACACATCACCGACTCAACTGTACTTGTAGCCCCGGGCGCTCTCTTACTGGTCCCGCTCGGCAGTCAGCCAGCCAGCCTCTCGAGTCTTTCTTCAACCTTTATTCTCCAAAATAATATAACCGGCACGGCTTTATATATCGCCCCCGTGTTGACTTAAAAAATAATTAAAGAGAATAGGGGGGGGGGATTGATTAACGCTGGTGGTCTTTCTTGACCTTGAATAATTTACCTGGTTTGCCAGGGTTGCGGTCTATAGTTCAAACCCGGGGTTTTCAAACTAGAAATTAGGGCGACTTTTGTCTGTCGTGTATATTTAAACCAAAAATAACGGAAATTTAACAGTTTTCTGAACGAAATTGGTTGAAATCGTTATATCAGGTAGCGAAATAAAATGAAATCTAAATTCCCAATTTAAATTTATATCAAGTATATTTCTGTTTAAAATCTGTAGAGTCAATAGTTTTCATTTCAACACTAAACGTTTACTAGTGTTTAAAAAATAACGTAGCCATTGTTTACCGGAAGCGGGGAACCCTATATTTTCTTTAAGCACAAATAATTTCATTGCTTAATTCTAAGCCAAGAATAATATAAAATTAGAATAGCAAAACCAATTGATATTTACCTGCTTGTTAAAAGGTACCCTCGTGAAGTCGTGGTAGTTGAACAACAAAGTAGGCTAAGGCTTAACACGACCGGGAAAAAATGGCCTAGTTCCCACGATGCTCTTAAGTAATAGCAGGGTCTTTTTGGAGTGGGTAGCGACGCATCGCTGCCACGTTTTAAAACGCAAATGATTCCAGGCCGGAGCGCTTCCGCAGCCGTTACGAGAAAGCGGGGCTGAACATCGAAAATTATTGTAAAATGAATTTCAAAATTTTGTAAATTATTTTAATCGTGTAAATTTGTGCTACTAGAGGGTTAAAGTAATATTCATTTTAGATTAATTAATTGGTTCGTATTTTAAATAGCTCAGCCCGATCACGTTTGGTATACAAATTTATGGTACCCTGAATGTGGTTTTCGATGGTTACGGTCAGTCGGCAAAACAACTTTGTTTAATTCAATTAATTTAATAATAAGGTGTATCCGCTATATACAAGATAATACACAATGATCTTAGCCAAGCGTCCGAGTTTTTTAATTCTTTAGCCATTACCCGCCTAAATCTAGTGATCCGGGTTCGATTCCATACCGTTTAAATATTGCTAATTAAAATAAAAAAATTGCACTGAATTGTCTTTAAAAAAAGCTCAGCTCAAATTTTATTATTAATTATATAAATAATGTATAACAAAACTATTAAAGAAACAATTGTCTCTTCCAAAATTAAAAAGCATAAAGAATGGCAGAGAAACGTTAAGCTTTATGTTTAAAAAAAGTGTCCGGTGCAGTAAGTGTCGGTGGCTCAACGGTTAAGCACTAACTCGGAGTGCAGAGCGCCGGGAGTTCTATTCCCGGTAGCCGGATTTGTTAATTCATTTGTATAATTACTAATACGCGAGTCACAACATTTCAATTTCTTCTGTGCAATAATTTAAATCGAACCCAAAATTTCGTTATATTTATCATGGAAGAATAAATCTTTCTTCTTCCATGTATTTACATAAGAAGCGAAAAATAAAACACTATTGATATACGCTTTTGGTGAAACTGAATTTCTAATTTTCAACAAAGTGATTTAAAGGGGCTCCAAAGTTCGGTGGCAAAAAAAAAGAAAATTCAGCATGCTTTTCATTCCCCCAACCCCTCACTCGGCCTTGGCAGAGGCGGGCAGAGTCAACCGTATATTTCGCACTTTACTGACTTTACACACATTTTGCCACCGAACTTTGGAGCCCCTTTAAGTATCGGAGGTTCTTTGGTACTGGTAGAACGCCCGCCTGTCATGCAGGAGGACTCGGATTCGAAACCCACCCGATGCGATCACAAGTAAGACATATACCGTGAACATTTGTTGGAAACTTTGCCATTTGGATGCTTAGACGTCAAAAGCATCGTGAAAGATTTTTGAACGCAGAGGTTTATGCGTGTTCGTTAAGGTTGAGCAAACCGTCGTCTGCTAAACTTCGGCTGCTCACAAAGTCGCTTGGATACACTATTTAGCTCGCGTAAGCGTCGTCACTTTTTATAGCAGACGACACACAGTGGCGTACCTAGCAGGGCCGGTGGATAATGTGGGTATGGTGGGTAGAAGTACCCACCCGGGAAATTCCGGGTGGGTATTTTACCCACCCGGAATTGATGTCATCAAAGTCGGTACTATGGGGATAGAGCCACGGCCATTGTCACAGAATAGCTAGGTTTCCACAATTTTCCAGGGACTACGTATTTTTCCTATCCCCTCCTTGATTAAGTTAATTCATTCAGTATAAAAACTGCACAAGTAAATTTGTAAAATAGGTTATTAAATATTAGTTTTTAATTCTAATGAGACAAGCGTGAATAGTAAAATGCAGTCTTCCCAAAAGGGCAAATCACAACTTAAGCATAGACCTTTGACAAGTCTTTTCATTTCCTTCGCGTCCATCCCCTTTCTATTTCTGAAAATACGGTAAAGACTGACTTCTATCGGGAAGTGATGCGGAAGTTAAATACAACACTATCTTTATCTCATGCTTTAAATATCGGTGCTGTTGAAAACTATGCACGCGGCACTGCCCCGATTGAAATAGATTATAGTAAATCATCAAAATCAAAATTTAAAAATACATAAAATGACAAAAGCATAATTTTCATAAGTGTATTTAAACGTTAATGTTTGTCGTCATTAGTCTCTTTGTATCAAACATTTATATAAAATAGTTATTAGCTACCTCCCGTTGTGAAGTAGGAATTATAAGTGCATATGCATACACTATAAATTTTAGAAGGTAAACGATACTAAATGTATATTACATATATGATATTGAGTTGATTATTTGGTTAGTAGTGGGCTCTAATGTAAGTGTTCAAAAAATAAATAACTGATTCTCCCTAAACTGCTTATTTGACACCAAAGCCATAAAGTCTCCATTTATTTTTTAAATAATTGTAATTTAAATAATCGGTGCCTAATTTTAAGGAACGAAGTCTTCTACCACAAATTGGGGTAGTAAAAGTACCCACAGTTGTCAGTACTACGTTTTATAACGTTGTCTCTACCTTTCTATATAATTGAGTTTAAATATTAGTACTCAGATCCTTCAAACATCGTTACACGTAGCCATATGAATTTTAATAGCTACATGAAATCACGCGTCAAAATATTTGGAAAAATTGTTGAATCAGTTCATTTCCGAAAATGCAAAGCGCAGTACAGTTTTTGCATTGCGCAATTAATACTATGTAATAATAAATTTGAATAATACTAAATTTTTGTAGTTTTTACTTCTATCAATTTCTCTTAATTAGTATTATATAGGCCTATCTTTTTATGTAGGATAACCCAATAAATCCCCCCCCCCCTTCTTCTGACTACCCACCCGAGATTAACACGATCCGCCGGCCCTGGTACCTAGACCCTTTGACGCCCGGGGCGGATCACGAATTGGTCGCCCCTTCCAATTTCCAAAATGTTCATGTGTCCTGCATTACAGCAAAAGTAGAAAAATACTAAGAATTTGCATTCATTTTGTCCAAATGAACAAAAAGCTAGTAACAACGGTCTCACTACGATAAAAGACTAAACCGTCTAAACGCAGTTACTAAAAACACCAATGTTTTTTCTTGAATGAAAAATGCCGCCCCCTAGAAAATGCCGCCCGGGGCGGAGGGGGTGGTCCTAGGTACGCCACTGACGACACAGCAGCCGAGACCTCACTCAACCAACGATCTTTTGTGCAGTGGTGTCACCAGGATTTCAAAACTGGTGGCGCTTAAGCCATTAGCACTGGTCAGGGGCGTCCTATAGTGAGTGATATGGGGGAGCGGGGGGAGCTCCCAAAAAGGTTTTTAAAGTTGAAATATTGAGGCCGACTATGAAAAATTAAATTTTTGATGCCCATTTTTAAGTTCGAAGAAACTTTTCGACAAGTGAATTGGAAAAATTGGGAATTTTAGGTGGCACTTTTCGGAAATTTTAGGTGGCGCTTCAGAAATTTGACAGGTGGCTCAAGCGCCGCCTAAAACACCCTAGCGATGCCACTTCTTTTGGGTAAACTGCTGTTAAATTGAATGGATGTAGAACTTGTAGTCAAAATTTAACGCCAGGATCACTGTTGAATTGAACTTGAAAGGTTTTTATTAAATTTGAACGCCAAGGTGAATGTTTATTCAAAATTGAAAGGAATTAGTAAAATTAGAACGTCAATTTGAAAGCTTTTTTAAAATTGAATGGTAGCGGTTAAATTTGAATACCTATTTGAAGCGGCATTCAAAATTGAATAGTGTTATTCCATTTTGAAAGGAAATTGAATGCTTTTTTTTTAGAGTGTAGCTAAATTATTCAAAAAGCCTTTTTCAAGGCTAATTAGCTATTCTAGAAAAAATATTCAAACAGCTTTTTTCAGGGCTTTGATATAGCTGGTATTATTAAAAAGTCTGTTTGTAGACTACATAGCTTTAACTAAGCTTTATTTTCTTAAAACGTTTTAAGATTATTTCGCTATTAGTATATAATAGTAGCATTTTGAAATATGAGTACCAGAAAACTTTTATCTGGGTCCCAAAAACGAGAAAAACGGAAAAGGGAAGATAGTTTCGTTAGTAGTCAGAAAGGTGCAATGGCACGTTTTTTGAAATCGTCGGCGCAAAGCCATAACTATAGTTCAGAGAAAAACCAAGTCAAAGAGGGTTTAGAATCCTTGGGGACTGATAACAGTCACTGTTTTAGTAATACTGCTGAAGTTATTCCAAACGTCAGTACTGATATGGAAATGGAACTAACTCATGAAGGAGAAATTGCAGAAGTAATTGCAAACCCCAACTCTAACCATGCACAAAATACATCAAACAACGTGTCCAATTGAATAACTTGGATATTAGTCTAGATAAAGATTGCCTTCCAGTTCAGCCTAAACTAAATCCTTTTCCTAAAAGATTAATTGGCGGTAAAAATCGAGGTTTCAATTCTTCTAGGTATATGACAAATATCAAATGATTGAATATTCAGTTGCAAAGGATGCAGTGTATTGTTTTTGTTGCCGTCATTTTTTAGGCAGTAGAAACACTGCATTTCTAAAGGGATTTTCGGATTGGAAAAACATGGGGAGACAATTCGAAGAACACTTCACTTCCAACAAATCTTCTCACCAACTAGCCTACAAAATGTACTTAGACTACATGGAATCCAAATCCCGTGGATCAATAGTTTGCCAGGTTAACGACCACCATAGACTAGACGTTATTAGAAACAGAGAGGTCCTATCTACACACGTGGAAGTGATTATTTTATGTGCCCAACAAGATTTAGCACATCAGGGGAACACTTACACATCCGCCGACAATATTGGGAATAGGGGAAACTTTATTGCAATATTAGATCTTTTAAAAAGAAAATGTCCTGATTTAAAAGCCAAGTGCGATAATATGCCGAATAATGCCAAATATTTGCACAGCACCATACAAAACGAAATAATTGGCATTTGTGCAAGTTTAGTGAGCAAAATTATTGTTCAAGAGGTCAACGAATCCGGTGGATTCTACTCTTTAATAGCTGACGAAACACGAGACAACGCGGGGGTAGAGCAGTTAAGTCTTTGTATTCGATATACTAAAGCAGAAATAGGTGTCGCAGAACGATTTATAGGGTTCACAGATTTACACAAGTTTGATTCTGAGAGTATCAGCTTGGCAATTATAAATCTTTTAAAAGAGGGTGGTTTCAAACTGGAGAATTGTGTTGCACAGACTTATGATGGATCTAGTGGACACGTAAAAGGAGTAAGGGTTAAAGTAGAAGAAGCAGTAGGTGGCCATTGTCCGTACGTTCATTGCTACGCCCACCACTTAAATTTAGTTTTAGTTGACTGTTGCTCCAAAATATCGACAGTTAGGGAATTACTTGGTTTGGTTCAAGCCATTTACAACTTTCAAAGCAATTCGGTTATTAGAAGTTAATATTTTGAAAACTCTCAAAAAAATCTAGGGTACGACATACTGAAAATGCCACAAAGCCGCGACACTCGATGGTGGAGCAAAAAAAAGTGATTCACTATTTTAGAATTAGACTTTATTCCGTAGTTTTAACTTTAGAGAATCTGATTGAAAACGGAAAACCCGACGAGGCTGCTGAGTGTCGTGGGTATATATCCCAATTACATAACTTTAACAACTTAATATTAGTCGTTGCATTAGACGAAGTATTAGGCGTAACAAATTCCCTGTCGGAATATTTACAAAGTTCCAAAGTTATTTTTACGGAAGCCGTTGCCATTTGCCAAGCTACTGTCAAGACCTTAGAAGATTGTAGAAACTCTGACCGCTTTGATTCTATTTGGGAAGAAGCTACTAAAATCGCGGAATCGGCTTTTATTGCAGTACCTGACCGTAACAGCGAACCATTAGCTTTACGTAAACGTAAAATTATCCCTAACAGGAGATTAAAACATAGTGTGGTAACAATTACAACGGGGACCAGGGAAACTGAAGCAAAAACCCTAATAGACCAGATGAGGTCCACCTATTTCGAATTAATAGACCAATTTATTTCTAAAATGAAAATCCGGCTTTTAGAAAACTCTGGTCTATATAATGGTATCATGGCGTCTGACCCTAACTCTGAGAACTTCCTAAACGAAATCGATATCCTAATACATTGTAACACATACGAGAGGTTTCATTTCGACCTTGATTCCTTAAAAGGTCAAATTAAAATTGCGAGAAATCTAATTATCCCTAAAAAATTTAACAGCCTAAGCGACTGCTTCCACTATTTAATGCCCATGGAAGATGGCTTCCCTGACCTTGTTAAGTACTACAAGGTTGTTCAATGCATTCCTGTCGCAAACACCATCTCAGAAAGAAGTTTCAGTTCCCTGAAAAAAAAAATAGAAACACGTCTTCGAACAACTATGGGAGAATTTAGACTTTCAAATCTGGCTACGTTGTCCATTAATCGGGATTTGTCGAATTGTTTAAAAGAAAACCCTAATTTAGTGGTTGACGAATTTGGTATAAGCTCTAATCGAAGAGTATCATTCTTTGATTAAATTGCGAGGGCAGAAAATTTTATCTTTCCTAAGAAAACGTTTTAATTAACATATTAGTGTCATAAATTTAAAATTTTAACTATAGTCAAGAAAATTCTTTAAAATCGGACATTTCAAAATTAAAATATATAGATAGGGGGGTCTTTAAATCAGACCAGGCCTGTGTGTTAAAAATTCCTGGTGGGGGTACTGCCTATAGAGAAACAGACGCAAGACAGACAGAAGACACTTAGGAATATAGTATAGATTTTTACCAAATAAAAACAGATTTTCAGTAGAAAATACTTTTACTACTACTTTTTTAATAAACAAACCACAAAAACTTTGGTATTTAATTATAAAACATGTTAGCTAACATAAACGTACTACCCGTGTTTCAAATTCACCTCTAAAGTTTTTGCGTCTGATTTTAAACCCGATAAATATTCTTAAGCGTTAGGTTCTACGTGGCCTAGGCCAAGCGCTCACTGCTCTTCGTAACGTCTACGTACTAGCTAGGAGGATTCCGACCAATGCCTCCCGGCTCGGCTAGCTGTCGCCTGGTGTGTCAAATACTTGGACATAACGTTCTTAGCGCCATCTACAAAGCTTCAAAGTAACCTAGGAGTTACCAAAACATTCGTCTGCTAGACAGTATTTCGAACTTTAACGGTTTTTAGCTTAGGCCACGTCGAAGAAATTTGACCGAAAACTATATAATTTCAAAGAAAGTTGCAATGAATGTTAAGTTTTAAATTTAATTATGAGGAAATATTGTTGCTTTGACAACTGTCGTAGCGATTCTAGGTGCCATAAAAAAATTATTTTTTTATCCAGTTCCTAAACCAAACACGTGGTCATAGTTCACATTTTCCCCACTAGATGGCTCCGTTGTAGTTTTATGTCCAAGGGTTTAAGGCTTTGAGCTGTCTCTGCCGTGGCCCCCCGAATTCTTCTCCAGGTACACTTGAATCCTCCTAGGTACTAGCTTCCACAAGCCTTTGCTTCGTAACTTAGACAATGCCTTGTGGAAGGTACGACGGATACGAAACGGAGAGCCACTGGGCGCCTAGCCTAAAGCGCCACCAAACTTTAGTGGCGCTTTACACGTAGTAACCCAGGAATACGGAACAACTGCCGGTTGTCTGCTAGTTATCGCTCCCGTATTTTTTTGTCAAATCAAACTCCGCGTAAGGTGTCTATTTCTTTATTATGTCTATGGTTATAACCAAGGTTCGTAAAAGAAAAGGCACTATAATAATTGTGCCATTGCCATTTAGTGCTTTTCCTATAAGAACCTCGGGCAGGGCTAATATTAGTATAAAAGCAAACAAGACGTACGACGGTCAGAATACACAGAATCCTCCTAATGTGTTAAGTTTGTTTGAGCTATTCACAGCAACCTGCAGCGCCGTTATCACAACCAAAATATATCCACGGTCATACATATATACAAATTTACACTTATTTGTTACTTCTAGTCATACTTTGAAAGCATCGAAGATACCTTCGATCAGTGTAACTCTTATTTTTTACTTCTGATAACACTTATTTGTTTGAGCTATTCACAGCAACCTGCAGCGCCGTTATCACAACCAAAATATATCCACGGTCACACATATATACAAATTTACACTTATTTGTTACTTCTAGTCATACTTTGAAAGCATCGAAGATACCTTCGATCAGTGTAACTCTTATTTTTTACTTCTGATAACACTTATTTGTTACTACTAGTCAGCCGTTGAGTCACACACTTATTTCTTCTGGTTATACGACAAAGACTAGTTCGATTAGTTTCATACTTATTTGTTACTTCTTATCACACTTATTTGTTACTTCGGATCACACTTATTTGTTACTTCTGATCACACTTATTTGTTACGTTGAGTGTCACACTTATTACTTTTGGTCATACGCCGAAGACTAGGTAGATCAGTGTCATACTTAATTGCTACTTCTGGTCATACTTTGAAAGCGCGGCCCACTCTGAACGGCCTTGAAAAACGCCAGAGGGAAACGGGCGCGTAGACCTCTATAAACACGCGGATTTACAATGTTGGAAATTGCGGGGGTCCGTATACGCTGCCCAAAAAACCTTACTTAGAATTAAATTTAAGGAACGTTTTTACAATTCTAGGTTATATGTAAACCACAGCTATTCAAAAATATAACTTTCATGAAAATCGGACTTAAATATGTAGATTTTTAGGCGGAAATATAAAACCACGAAAACTGGGGTCCCGTAAATTACCCTGAAAACTATACTTAAATTTAATATTTACTGATATGACCGAAGTTGTAGGTCCGCTGAATCCTAACCTATCCAATAATATTTTTTTAACGTTATCGGACTTAATTTTAAACAAAATATCTACCACATAAAGGAAATCACCGAAAATAGTAAATTGGGCAAATTCCCAACTTCTTGGGCTCCGATTTGAAAACTTTATGAAAGGCTATCAATGGTAATATATGTACTTTTGAACGAGATATCATTGACTCTTCTAGTTATAACCGTTGAAGAGGTATGCGTGACACGGCGCCATCGGCGGCATCGGCTACACTGTACGTGAGACTAATACACACAAATCCTTAGGATTGTGTGTAAAAACCGCTTATATTGAAGGACAGACTCTAATAAGAACAGACGTAGCCACCCCCAAAAAATAGCTCTTTTGAAAATCTGACCAGTGACGTCACTGGTCAGAGATAAATATACCTCTCTCTATTCATTTCGACTTTCTCTCAAAAAACGAGTTCCAGAGATGCGCCCCCGTTAGTGCCGCTTGTACCTGGGCTCAATAGTACGGAATTGTTTATTTAAACGTTGTAGTTATCTATTCTCTTCTCTATTTTAGATTATAGTGAGTAGTTTGCTTATATTTTCAATTTAAGCGGGTGGCTCAACGCTACAAATACACAGGCATGGGACACTCGCGAATTAGATGCGACATGTACCGGTAGTTTTCCCGATGGACCCGATCGCCAAGTGTTCCGCGTTTCTTGTCGTAGATGGTGTCACGTTAAGTGCGAAGGTTTAAAAGAATATAAAATTTTCAAAACGTATTACGTTTGCAAGAAATGCCAAAAATTAATACAATAGCCCGAGAGAAAGTAAAGGATGATAAAATTGGCGAATAAGTAGATAAGTCCATAATGAAAAGGGATAATAAAGATAACCCTAAATAAATTTGAAGAAATTTAAAAACTTACTAATAGCTCGTACCCAGAGAAAGTAAGATCGAATGCTTTTATAAAAAACCTTCAAACCTATATTTTCCGGAAAATGTTCCTCGAATATAAGTTCGGTCATACTACTAAAGCTTAAAGTTTCCCCTTTAAAGTCACAAAATGGAAACTTGGTTCCCCAGCGTTTAAAATTTAAACGCCACTAAAGCTATGGCACAAATAATATCCGGCCAGGAAACCGCGTTAAAATGTGAGAATGTATGTATGAATGAATATTTGAATGTTTCTAGTATTTTGGTATAATGGTCTTTTACGTATGGTTAAAAAACAATTGATATTATTTAGCGTGGTACCGGCCAAATTAAAAAAGACGGCGTTCTGAGAGGTAAATATTCATAGAATTTTGAAGCCGTCAACATTAGTGTTTTTTTAGGCATTTTTTTTATTTAAAAAAAATGTCTATTAGAACATTCTTATTTAGACGGTTAAATAATAATAATAATAAAGCTTTTAATGGATATTCCAATTCAGATCAATAAAGCTCTGGTTTACAATGGAGTCCGTCACAATTAAATTAAATTACATTACAAAAAATAAAACTAAAAACTAAATGTTCAAAGATTCTAAATAACGCTTAATTTCCATTTTAAACATTGGCAGGGAATTAATTTGTTTAACAGTGTTTGGCAGAGAATTCCATAGACGAATGCCACGTATTTTAACACTTTTGTCGGTAATATTAGATTCTTTATAAGTTCGTGAAAAATTAGATTGACAGTTACGTGTGTTGTGATTATGAGTAATATTTGTAAACATATTAAGGACATACTCTGGCATTTGGTTTTCTTTTATCTTAAACATGAATATGCATAGATTGTATAAATATTTCTTATTTCCATCCTACATATCAGACCCCGGACCCTACGTTCAAGACAGCCGAGATACAAATTAATCTTAACACGATGTTTACCACCCTTGCGGATTCTGCTTAGGGACTACTTGCTACTGCGTGATGCTGAGGGAGTTCTGAAACAGTTCCCCTTTTTCAAACTTCCCCGTTAATCGCCCCCAAATTCATTGCAACCACTAATTTTGCGTTTTCCATACTATTGTCAGTTGCTTTAAGTTCTTGCTTTCTATATTTTTAATTTTGTACCTTGCTACTTTTGTATAAACGTATTGTACCGATGCACTAATAAGATTTACATTATTAATTTTGCTATTAAATAATATGAGTAATAGAGATAAGTGGGTGCGTCTACCGATAAGGGGCACCTGCGGGCGGGGGAAACGGGCCCCTATAGGGGCCCCCCTTTTGCGGCAATATTCGGCGGGGTCAAAAGGTTAGCTGATTTACGATGTTAGGTCAATGGGTTATCTGCCCCTATGGACACGATGCAAACAGCCGTTAAATAAGGGTGAAACAGGCCCCTGTAGGGGCCCCATTTTGCGTACATTTTCGGCGGGGTCAAAAGGTTAGATGATTTACGATGTTATAACCCATAAAACCCAGGTGCTAACCCATTATAGGTCCAAAGGTTATCTGCCCCTATGGTGGTGACACGATGTTATGCAAACAGCCGGCCCGTCATAGTTAATAGCTGGAGGCACCCCCCTTTTAGGTCAAAAGGTTAGCTGATTTACGATGTTATAACCCATAAAACCCAGGTGCTAACCCATTATAGGTCAATAGGTTATCTGCCCCTATGGCGGTGACACGATGTTATGCAAACAGCCTACCCGTCATAGTTAATGTCGGGCACAATCGAGTTGGTTTTCGCCGACAAACACTTTCGGGCCCCTAAGCGTACCGTAAAATAGCGGGCGGTCATCGGTAAAAGTGTTTTGGGAAAAAAAGAGCAGAGTGTATACAAATTATAAGGTTTTATTAAGATATTTTTCGAGTACAGGCTGTATAATACGATTTACATTGAAAATACGTCTTTGGAAATGTATTTTATTTATATCATGGTAATTACGTCGATCTTCGTAGGGTATATACCAAAGTTCACTCAAAGGGTTGAATCGAACCATCTGAAATTAGCGTTTTTACGAGCATTTTCATTAAATGTTCTACCTCGAGGCGTTTGATGGTAAGATTTACGTTGTCGCCGGGTCCCTCGGGGGTGGTTGTGGTTCCGCCGGAGATGTATTTTTCGGATGGCGGGATATCTTGGCCATCCAAAGCGGCGGGTGACGGACAGTTGGGATAAAATTTGTCGTGTTCCGTTTGGGGTACGTCGCCGGATTCCCAACTGCCTAACTGTCCGTGGCAGAGGTAGCATTCGACTATGCCGTCCGAGTCTACGGCGAAAAGTCCTGCGTGGGCCAAGTCTTCCTTGTTCACGTGTACGTTGTCCCATTGCTTGAACGTTTCTAGCCGACCGGTTACGGTGGTGAGATCCTCGTGACTAGCCATCCCGATTCTCTTCGAGCTACGGAATAATATTTCTGGGTCTAAACCCCAAAATGACGTAATCTATAAAAATGACATAATTTAAAAATGACTCACTAAAGATGACGTAATCTACACCATGAAACGTAAAGATTACGTAGATGCGTTGTGGTTTTCATAAGCTAGCCGCTATGGGAAAGAGGAAGATGTCTCCGCTTAGGCTACCAAAGAAATGCGGGATATGCTCGGAAATATACCGGTCCGTGAGAGGTTTCAAACAACATTTAATGACACATTTATCTTGTAATACAATGAAAGAAGATTCGGATCTGGCGTGTGATTGTGATGAGAGTGAATCGCTCCATTACACGGAGGCCGAGGAAATGTCAGATGATAAAATTATCGATTATCTTAACGAACTTATTGTGGCATGTAAAAAGCGCGGTGCCACAATGGAATCAACCGAACCAACTACATCTAACCTGCCAGCCGAATTAAAAATGCCGACTGAAAAGGAAATGGGTGCTCTGATTTATTTTCAAGAATATTGTAAAACTAATCAAATTCATAATATTAAAACCGCTGTAAAGAAAATGTGAATAAACGTTTTTATATTGAATACATTGTTATTTTTAAAGGTGACCGTATAAAGTAAATTTTACATTGATAAATTGACACTTAATATTTTTAAAATACGTTTATAATATTTTTCCAACGTGGGCGAATGAATGGACACAATGAACTATTAATTACGTAATCTAAAAAAAATGACGCGTGCAATGAGAAATAACGAGTCGGATTTATAAGATAATAAAAAATATTTATTTTATAAGATGATATATTACAAAAATTATTTTTCTTTTACGAGTCAAAAAAATATTATAGTGTGATACAAAAAAAATTAAAATGGACATCGTAATTGACTGTCTATTTCAGCGAGGTTCTGGGTAATCCATTCGGCGAAAAGTAGACTTCGTTCCAAAGAACACGGTTGTCGGGTGTTTAGAGTGTGATGTTGGAATAGCCAATTCACTGGTGGGGGGGAAGTCAAAGTCTACAAAGGCCATTCTCGCCATACCACCGACACGATACTGAGGGTTTAGTTATGAATAAAACGGGGTATAGTCGCGCGACGGGAATTTATACTCCGTTTATGATGACGTAACAGGTTGTTAAATTTTCTAGTGGCCATTATATCATTGTTGACGTCTCTTCGTGAAAAACCCTTAAAGAAGCTTTGGTGACTTCTACGTTTTGATCGGTGACGTATATAAATCACGCAATAATGTCCGCAAATGACGCTCGTTGTCGATTGAAGTCGCCGCTTGGTGGGCGTGATTTTTCTCGAATTTTGTTTTAAAAAAAGTTTAATGGCTGGCAAAATGGGCCGTAGCGCCAAAGAGTCAAAATACCAAGCCCGTTTTAATTTATCAAGGTAAATCGCGACCCAATGGCTGCCAGGTTCATCGTGGGGGTCCAGATTTACAACCAGTGACGCTGGAAAACTATTAATCTTATCGGGTAGACAATCGGAAGCGAATACGCCCATAAAATTGCGCGTACGTCTCAAAATGTTTAAAATCTCGGATCCGCGCATAATTACACGTTTTCAATAGAAACGTTACGATCTTTGTCTACGCTAAAGCTGGCTTGAAATTCGGCGAAAACTACGCAGCTTAACGTTTGCGGGACTGGTTTAGCGAACGAAAGCTCCAAACGCATCTGTCCCTGTCTGGAGGGGTTCCAATAATGACTCTCACCCGCGCTATGGTCGTTTGAAATGTCGAAGACGTAAAAAGCGTAGCCCCCGGCATAATCTCCCCGGGAAATATCGATCCCGGTGTTTCTATAATGAATTCCGCTACCCGTGAATAAAGTATGATAGGCTTGAATATATTGTCCCGCGTCGTAGTTTGGCGTAATAAGTTTCGAATCCACACCGTCAGAATCCACGTAAAGAGCTAAACTCGATAAATCTTGATGTTCGAAAGCGTACGGGTTTTTTGCCAGGGTTCCATTGTAGGCTTCGTGATCCACCAGCGCGACAATCAAGCGAACCGGGAGGGTACCCAAATATACGTTGGGAATAACGGTGTTTCGGATATTCGAGTTGATGGTGAATATCTTAGTTTCGGTGCGTGTAAAAGCGTACTTTGCTGCTGCTCGTGACAAGGCGTTTTCGTGAGCGATAAGTATTTTGGGTGCAATTTGTACTCGACGTACCAACAAGCTCGCGTCCGTAATGATAATTTTATAGTCAACCCCGGGCTTCGGCGTACCCATTAACGCAAAACTCGCTTTACTTCGCGATAGTTTAATACGTTAATCTACGCCATTAATTAAATATTTTTCGACATTGAGCGCGTCAAGAAACAGCGGACCAATTAAATCTATTTCTTTCGACTGATCCGTGAATCCTTTCCGCTGTTTAAAACCCTCGTTGGCAGTGACCGAATTCATTTCGCCGACGGTATCCTTGTACCACAGCGCGCCTGTTAAATGGGACGCTTTGGCACCCTTGTCAAAATTTAACAAAGTTTCAATGTACGCCCGATAAGCGTACGAACAAGCTGACGGAGACAGTAAGGTTCCGTTAAGGTAAACTTCCGCGTGATTAAATAGCGTGTGCAAAAAATTGTTACACCCCCCTACAACATCCGACGGTAATAAACTTTTGCCCGCGTCATCGGCGACGATTTTAGCTTTAACAAGTAGGTACGTAAGCGGTAAATCAATGTACTCGTGCCCGCTTCCAGGAATATTAAACTCGACGGTATCGCCTCGCAGCGACGAGATGGGTTTGAAGGTTGTCCATTTTCCTCCCTCAATTGACGTTTGGATAGGCGCGGTTTGAAAAATATCAAGTTCACTTTTTACAGCTTCGCAATGACCCATAATTTTAGGAGAAAATATCAACGACCTTTCTAGCTCGTTTCCTGCCTACTAATGATTTTTTTCCACCGCGTTTTGGTCTTTTCTTAATTGTTTTAGTTTTGCGTTTACGTTTCCCAGTCCCGTATTGTTGTTTGAGATCATCGTACTTTTCTGTAAGCCTCCGTTTGGTAGCTTCACGTATGGATGACCCCGTCGAGACATCAGCCAAAACTTGTTTTCCCGTGGAGAGGGCTTGGCCCCCCAAAAATTTCGCCCCCCGTAAAAGAAACGGTTTCGCTAGCTTGTACAAGCCGGAGAAGAAACTCCCAAACCCGCTTCCGAATTGCCCGTGCCCCCGCTGATACGGCGATCCCACGTATACGTCGGGAATAGCGCCACCCGCCTGAGTGGCATAATATTGAGCGTACGGGCACGCTACGCAGCGTCTTTTTTCAAGAACGTGTCTTAAGGGCATCTTGGACGCAAATGAAGTTTTACTGTTAGATTGCCAAACTCAAAAGGAGCTGGTTTCCCATAAACATCGCGTAGATCTATTTGGATAGTATCAAAGTATTTCTTCTCAATGGGCACGTAATGCGGCGAAATGTATGTTTTCTCGATATGAGTACCAAATCGGGCTGATTCGTCAACCGCTATTATTCTTAACAATTTGACGAGCGACGAGCCCACCACTTGATCAGCGACGATATCGGAATAAACGAAGATTTGGGGCGGAATGTGGAAATTTAAGCGAGCCGGGTTCTCGCTTCTGCCCGCGATAGTTTTAGTTCTTTCAAATCCTAGCGTGTTGCTCAGTCCGTCACTCATAAATACACCATAGGGGGTAATATTTTTTCCAACCAGCGCCACGTGTCCGTTCAGCGGATCGTGGGTAAGACACACATTAGCGGCGGTGCATAGCGCGGTGTCGTTTACTACTTTAAGTAAATGGTCTATACTCAAGTAATGCCCCGGAGGGATTTCTCGCATCGTCCCGACCATTTTAGGGTCAGCCTGTCCCCCATGTTGGGCGGGATTAACGCGGAAATAGACGTAATTGTCATAGGGCAACACGTTGTAAAACGAAAAGGGATACAATATTTCCACCAACGCAACTTCCCACCCCCCCTTTAATTCGATAGGTTCGGGTAATTTTATCGTGAAACAGGCTACCGTATTATTCGGAAATATCTCGAGATTTGAATTACTGGGCATCGTTAGGTAAAAGGCTTCGGACATCTTTAGCAGAAACCCAAGAATTGAATGTAGCCGGATACCCTAACCAAGAAACGAAATATTCGACTTTACCCTTTGAGCGTCGCTTCTTTAATACTTTGTCAATTGTATATTCTTCCGGTTTTATAACTCGTTGAATTTCTTTGAAATAAAAATATCCCGTGATGGGTTCGTCAGCCAAATCAACGAGCTTAAATTGAAGAGGTCTTTTAGTATTCTTGAAAACAACTTTAAATATTTCGGCGCTCCAATTTTGATCGCTGTATCCTTTTAAAAACGGTCTGGCAGTTCGGGTAATCCTTACGTAATCGCCGACTTTGATACGGCATTTTCGGGGCTTGAGGGCGGCTGGCTGGGACTGCCCTGGTTTGTAAATATTTCGATAAACTTGAAGAATATTTTTGTCGTTTACATCGAAGGGAGCCATTTTAATTGTCGTATGATAACTGGCGTTATACGAATGAATTAAATTGGGCAGCTCGTCGAGATAGCGTCGCGTGTTTTTATGAGTAAAAAAACGATACATGCGCTGTTTCAGGGTCCTATTAAAACGCTCTACCATCGCGGCTTTAACGTCGCTATTTTCGGAATGGTAATGTCTAATGCCCTCCTCTTTTAGGAGTTTTAAAACAGTCGAATTAACGTACTCCAACCCACGGTCGAACTGTATAGCGCGGGGCTTGCCCCGCTCTTTAAAAATTATTTTCAGGGCGCGGGCAACCTCAGCGCCGGTCTTACGTTTTAGGGGGACGGCAAATGCCACTCTCGAAAAGCAATCTATACAAGTAAGAATAAATGTGTATCCGGAATTGTCGCTCGCTAAAGAGCGCATATCTGCCAAATCAGTCTGATAGAGGTCTAGTCTGTTTCCTACACGAATCCTTCGTCTTTGGAATTTTCGAATAACTGGTCTATGTAACGTATAGGCGTCGTGAGTTTGCAAAAACGTTTCAACATTCTCCCGAGATATTCCGAGCTCTTTGACAGAATCGTATAATTTTTCAACACCCCCGTAGCTAGCTGGATTACGAGAATCGAAATATATTTTTTCGAGTCTAGTCGTTACGTTTATCGGTAACTCTCCCATTTCAAAATTTTGGCACTCGGCGTTTTCTTTTTACGTAAACGGTTCTTAATAGTAGGCGACCAAAGTTTCGGTGACTGTCGAGGTGTCGCGAAAGAATTAGGCCCGACCGCTGACGGCAAAGTTTTCTTTCGTTTGGAGGAGGCGAGCGAAAGATGGGGGCCCGGGGGGGCGGAAGCTGTTACGAACGAAGTAGACGGTAATGGGGTGGTGGTGGGGAAGGCTTGAGGGGTGATTTTCCGTAGTTTACCCACCAGGTTATTATATTTTGACCAACTCTGGGGTCTCGGCGCGTGGGGGCTTATTAGATAATATACTAAATCAACAATATCAGAATCCGTTTGTATTTCACCGTCTAATAAAATCTGCCCCTGGCTGTCCCACCGCAGTCGACCGCTGTCCGAAATCAAATGATTAAATATAGCTCGGGCGCTCGCTCTGTATCCTAGCGGGAACAGATTGACTAATGTTTCGTAATTGGGCGTATCGTTATTTTCAATCGGTTTATTTCGAGCGTGCTTTTTTAATAGCATCTCTTCGTATATCTTCCACTTGGTCCTGTCATCGAGCGCTTCGCTTTTTAAAATATCAGCCATTTCCATGTCAATATCCGGTTTGAGTTGTTGATGGGGTGGCGTAATCGGCGCTAAAGTCATTTTTTTCGAGTACCTTAACATTTTTTATGTTCAACCTGTTAGGGCTCCCACGAGCGACGACACAATAGGCAGAAGAAACGAGAAAAATCCGGCACCTTTTTGATTTAATAATATTCGTTTTTTAGTTTGCCAGCCCAATTTTTTCTGGGCAATTTTGCGTAACGTTTTACGGTGTATTTTTAATCGTAGTGTTTGCCTCGTGGTTAGACGTATATTCCCGATAAGAGTATTATACACGCAATCAGATATCGCTTCGATCAACTCTTTATTGGCGTTAATTAAAATATTACGTCTCTTAACGCCCTTTAATTTGCCGATCGATTCGAGCAGATGTTTTTGCGACCTGACTCGTCGAGACATTGTACATCGAATGAATTCGACTCGCTGGGGGGGTGTGTGGTAACTAACCACCCCTCGGAAAAGTATTATTTCGGAATGTATACCGAGACTTGCTCGCCTGGGAAAATATTAGTTCTGATCCGATGTGAGTCGGGGCAATCTTTCTGAAGGTCGATCAATACGTAAGAGTTTGGTTCCTTAGTCGCGTCAGAAATCGCTTCGATAACAAAGTTGGAATTATCAGGGGCCATTTGGCGCGCCAAGCAATTAATCTGTGTTTTGTCCCGTACATTTTTCGTTAAAAGTATGTAGTGCGCATTGAGGGAAATTTCGCGACACCCGCGACCCTGATGAAATAAATTTTGACTTATGTAGATAAAGCTAACATTACGATGATGCGAGACTTTGGTGAACAACTGGGCAACTTCTCCTTTTTGACCCGCCCCCATTAAATCGTCTAAAACGGCCAGTATCCGTTTCGAGCCGTCAAATAAGTCAGGATCGGGTAAACCCTTATGCAATATAACGTTATATTTTTTAAGTTTATCGTATCCTGGCTGATCCTCGCCGTAAAACCAGTGGATTTCTTCAATTTGAGGTTCAAACATTTGTTTTAAATGTTTAATCAGTTTTTCTACGAAATATGTCTTACCACTTTGGCTAGGCCCGCAAAGTATGATGTTACAACTGTGATAAAAATGGTACATTATCACCGCGTAGCTGAAACCAGAATGAAATAAAATGGACATTTTGTTTTTATATATAATATTTTTTATTTTTGACAATAACAAAACACGTTTTCCCGTGACACACCCCCCTACCACGTGGAAAGCGGCCGGCGCGCTAGAGACACACCCCCCTCGTGACCACCGACGCGCGCGGATAGCGGATCGAGAGAGAGAACGCGCGCGCGCCTCTCTCTCTCTCTCTCTCTCTCGTACGCGGAGACCGGCGACCGCGGAGACCGGCGCCTCTCGACCCGCGGCTCGCCCGCATAAGAGCGAAGGTTTTTTTTAAGCGCGTATTTTATATCCGAATGGAACTGTTCGGTAATTCGATAAAACCCGAACTTTATCCATTACGGGCCGATACGCTTTTTCCAAGTCGACGCTAACGAGCGTATGATCCGGAAGTCGACGTATTTGTTTGGGCAGAGGCACGGCAAACGCCGCCGGTATTTCAGTTTCTTCGTCAGTCACTCCTAGCATAGTTTTTAAATTTTCGCCGTTAATGATATGCTGATTACCGACATTAATTCGAAATCCTTTCACTTTCGTAACGTTAAATTTTTCGCCCGTATCCGGATTTTTCACCCAAAACGAGTAATTTTTTGGCCCGCCATACGCGGCTTCGTAAATAAACGAATTCTTTCCATAACCGGATAACTCGCTGACCATATCGCCCAAATAATGGCCCGTAGATATAAGGGGTTGTTTCGAGACGTACTGGAGGGCATCAGTGTCCAAATATAACGCGTTCTCTCCGACTATTTCAAGATATTTTAATAAAACTAATCTCGCTTGACAGGTTGTATAAGCGGCAATTACGCAATTTGTATGTTTTAGAGGGATTTCCGCTTCCTTGATGGGGGCTGATTTCACTAGAAGAGTCGTATCGTTGACTGTCAAAACCGATTTTACGTTGATTTCCGGATTTGATAGCAGTTCAAAGAACACTTTGGGTTCGCGAACGATTTCAGTTTTGGTCACAATGGATCGCTGACCGAGTTTTCTGAAAAAAGATCGTTTTAATATCTATCACGCTACCTAATATGATTTATAACCCCCAATGGGGGGGTAATAAAATCCATACAGACCCCCACATGGAATTCAGCATTAATTTCGAGATGGCTCGAAGACCTTCGTTTTTGGAGACTTTGGTAGGGTCCAATTTGACCCCTTCATGACGTTCGAAAGCCGCAATGTATTCAGCCTGGGCTTCGGAGGTCTGACAATCTGACGGCCAGCCGCTCGCCTCCACCTTGGTTTTTAGGAAACAGTCAACGTAATCTCGAAAAATCCCACCGCTGTCTGTTGCAGGATCGTATTGCGTCACCGTGTATGACCAGGCCTCAATTTTTTTTGTAATTTTGTATCCGCGATTTACCGCCCATCTTAATTCGTCGATTACCCAAACGCCTTTAAGCATTCTTTCGTCGTCAGAATGCTCGCAGTCACCCTGATACCGTAAATCGGCACACGTCCGGCATAGGGTAAACGTTAACTTTTTGTTAACGGTCCGATACGGAAGAATAGGATGGAATAAATTGGTTGGCGGGAGCACGTTACATAACAATAATCCCTCAAAATCGTCAATGGCTGGAATATCGCTACCGAGCAGAATTGTCGGATGACCAACGGGGACTTTGCCACTATAAAAAGGAAAACACACTTAAATATTTGTTTTCGTTATATATATTTTTCGATATAATACCGTTTGTTTATAAAAGGGTACAGGCTGCAAATGTCCACGTAGAATATTTTATCGTCGGTCCCTTCAACGTTACAGTACGTTCGTAGGGCTGATACTCTGCCCCCGAAAAAAGTGGCTCGCGGGTCTAAACGTTCAGTTAAAGTTTCCGAAAAATTAGAATTTTTTAAAAATTCATTTATGGCTGGATTTTGTTGTTTTTCCAAAATCCAATCGCACCCCCATTGTTGAATGACGGTATAACCCATTTCTTTAAGTTTATTGGTTGTCCGCATCGTGTTGGAAAATCGTGTATTAAGGGTATCGCTCGCGTTAGCGTATAATGGCTGGTTCCTATTTACAGAGTCCCCGAAGCAAGTCCTACAACCGTGATACCTTTAATGAAAAAAAACCTGTTTATATTTTGTCTCTTCGAACTTTTTAAAATAATACTTACCAACAGCCCTGATATTGTAGAGCGTTTTTCTCACCGATTAGACCATCAATTTTAATTTTTCCAGCACGCGGTTCTCGACCATTCAGCGTTGATACGATGGTAACATTCCGGACATGCGCTTCCCAAGCCAGCCATTCTAAAGCCTCGGTGGATTGAGGCTCGGATAACCGATACAAATTAGCCGGTATTATGCCAATCGTTTCTGGCTCCAAAAATTTTTTCCTTAGCACGTAACTACACACTGACGCGATAGTCACGCCCACGCTAAACGGATTAACTTCGCACAAGTCTTGAAATAGTTTCATAAACTTTAAACAACCCTTAGCTAATATGTGGGTATCTCTAGAACAATAGAGTTTTAACGTTTCGAGGTAATTAAATCCCGAACTCTTTTCGGATTCGAGAGCGTACCATTTGTTAAAACTTTCGCGGTCTTTCGCCGTGAAATATTGGGCCCCGTAAGCTTCCAAGGGGGGCAGCGAGTTCTCCGAGACGTAGTTTGTTTGTTCGGGTTTGTAAATGTCAAAATTATTATCAACTACGTTGAATAGAAAATGAGGGAAAAAATCTTTCGTATATTCGCGACCCAGCTCGAACGTATCCGCGAATTTCGACAGAGGAATGGGTATATAATTATACGAATCCGATAGAGTTAAATTGTGTAGTTTCAGTTGCAAGATGCGAGTTCCATTTATTATCGGATCGGGCTCAAACGAGTCGGCACTCTCCATTATAACTTGTAATAGGAGTTGCGTATCATAATTACTCGCATTATGTCCCAGCGCGGTCACTCTTCTTATCCGAGCCAGTGTTCTTAAATATTCGAAAAAGTTTCGCGCGGAATCTGAACCCAGAAATTGTCGTTGGCGAACGCCGCAAAATCTGCATGCTACGTCGGGGGTATCAACACACGCGACACAATAAGTTTCCGACACACATAAAATGGGTTGATGAATATAACAGTTTTTCTTATCGGGGTGCCGTTTGGTTTGGACCGTTTCAAAATCGTAAAATATCCACATTTGAGTGGGCTGACCGTTGGAATCGAAACGGGGTAACGGGTGTCGCGGGTCTTTTATTACTTGGATGTAACATTGATGTCCCGAGGGGGAAAACTTACGACAAACGGTACAATACTGTTCGGTACAAGAATGCAGCTGGCCGTCGCGTTTAGTCAAATCGATTAGAATCGAACATTCCGTGCAATGAAATAAATTTTGACATAATGATAATTTATCGCCGGTTAATTTTATTTTATGATGAGCGTAGCAATCGACACCCGTAAACTTACGTAAACAGTCGGGACATTTTATTATATCTCCGGTACATTTTATGGCCCTGCAGCACGCGAAACAATAGTCTGAACACGCGTGGGTGCTATCTTGTCTGTACCCCTCGCAGGGTTGGCAAAATACTTGTTTTTTTCAAAAAGAACAAAAACAATGTTTTTTATTGTTTTAAACAAGATTCATTGTTTTTAACTTTTTTTAAATCAAACAATAAAAAACACATAATAAACAATAAAAATCTATGTTTAAATCACGTTTTAAACTATTCATTATACTTATGAATCAGACTCACGAGTAAACTCATTTAAAGAAATATTACGTATCATTAAACGTATTATCATAAGTGGCATAATTACCCTAAGTGTGTCAATAAGATGAATTTTTCAATGATACCTTGTTTAACGAAAGTGACGTAAATGACGTCATTTTTTCCAGTGACGAAATTTACGTATTGTGTTTGCGAAGCGGCGTCTGCGGCGCGAGCACTAAAAATATTAGGGTACTTGAACGGAATTCGCGAGTCCTACTTTTCTTTGGTCTGTTTAGAACAAGCTCAAATTGACGATTTTCTGTGGGAAAGGCTCCTATTGGCACACTTAGGGGAATTATGTCACTTATGGTATTATAAATAAACTCACAGGGAGAAGAACCAAAGAGTACACGCTTATTTAAACTAGCCAAGAATTTCGCTAAGCGTTGTTGACCAACCATTGACGGCCTTAGGGTTTTCGATGCCCCATGCAAATACTACCTAACCTGTAGTATGGTTTTTAATATAGCACATTGTTTTTAGTTTTGGTTTATTGAAATGTGCACGTCTGCAGTCATAAATCATCACAAAAAAAGTATAAAAAATAAGTACTTAGATACCTCTATAATCTTAAAACTTCCATCACGTCATACAATTTCAAAAAAATCGAGAAAGGGAACCGAAATCCCTAGATTTTTATCTAGGAGTGCCGAATAGTCGGTTTTAACCCGATCTGTCCGTGTTTCTGGTTACTTAAAACCCGGCACAACCCGACTAAACAGCAAACCTACTTTTATCTCGTGCATAGGTAGTGTCCCAAATAGATGTATATTGGCAGCTATATACATTCTATTTAAACAAAAAGACAAAATTCAACGCGTTCGTAGGATTTTTGCACTGGTAGGAAATTTATGAAATCATATCGAGCCCTTTCATTCGCTCTTTTCTGAGAATCTTAAAATCAAACTACCGGTTATCAATACAATTTACCTTTCTTAGAGCCTTGGAATGGTTTTTTCTACCTTTTCCCTCATATTGAATAACCAAAATCTTCCGAAAAAACAATGAACATTTACCTTATAAAAAACATGTTTAAAACAGATAGTTTAAAACGTTTAAAACAAATTGGTGTTTGTTTACAATATTTGTTTTAAACGTGTTTTAAACACTTGTTTTAAACATTTTGTTTAAAACTTGCCAACCCTGACCCCTCGAGACACTTTGAACAAAACTTTGCTTTCCCGAATAAGGGAGCCAGCTTTTTAACTAGATTGAAATGCGCCCCCTCGTTTAAAAGTACAATACGTTTTCTGTCCATACCTCCCCGCACTCTAGAATCGTACACCAAGGTCGGCCAGCTGTTTTTAATTTGATAGATTAAAATATCGTATTCTTTGAGATACGTTCTAAATTTTCTAATCGACTCGGGCGACGCGCATTCTTTATTAGGTCGGACACCCGATTTGGAGCATAGGAGGAGCGCCTCGGCTCGCTGAGCCACATTGTTTTCTTTGGAATGCGACAAAGTTTCATAGACCGTTTTTAGTCTTTTGTTTTCGGGCTCGTTCTGATATTTACACAGTGCCACACCGACGCAAAGAGCTCTAGCGAGACAGATTGAGTCGCTGTTCGCAATACGGACAATTGATTGTCTATTTCTAGAAAACATGGCAAAGGTCTCTAGTCGTTTCCGTTTTGTACGGCCACCGCCTTGGGGGAGACGGACAATGGAAAAAGTTAAATTAACGGGTGCCAGGAAAAACGCTTCTTCCTCATCTGAATATATAGATTCTGAAATCTCATCGAGAAGGGCCTCGATATCAATTTGGTCACGTCTCCTAAATGAAATGGTTATATCGGGATGCGCCGCACCCAGCGCCGAACTACGGATTACTAGTTGTACCATGTCAGCGGGACTTACATCGCGTAATACCCGTTCAGTGACCCTGGCAAGCCCTTCCGCTATATTATTAGATATTTCAGCTTCCAATTCAATTCCCGTCATATTGAAGTTCGGGAACTGTTTTTCATTCTGACCCAAAATTACGCAATTCGGGTCCTCAAATTCAATATACCCTACAATGGGGAAATTTCCCTCCTCCTCCCCGTAACCGCTTTGGTTAAGTAGGTCGTTGAAATAGTCGTCCACCATTTCGGCGGATTCACGGGGTTCAGCATCATCGACCGGGACAATTTCAGGGGCGTCTATAAAAAATAAATATATATTTTAATTTCTTAGATATTTTTGATACGCGGTACGAGAGAAAAAAAACTTACTCTTCAGGTAGTCCAACACAGGTTCGTCATATTCGGCACCCAACATGGCATCCCACTCGAGTTCGAGTAATTCTTTTTCCCGCTTATTATATCTAGCTTCAATAATTTCGCCTAACCGAGGCGGTAATGCTTGATTAAATAATCGGAGTTCGGCTACCGTTTGGCACGCTTCTGGAACGTGGGTGATAGCTTGAACAGTTTCAAAAATTTCAATAACCGTCAAAATTAATTTAAAACTCAGACGGCTAAAGATTGCGGGTAACTTATTTGGTGCAAACCCCGGCTCTAAATTTAAAAATAAACATATTCCGTAATAAAATTGCAGTAGTTGCGGTACGGACCAGGGTCTATTTACCTCCAAATCGTCTAGAAACCAACATAAGCTTTCGCTATCCATTTTTTCTAGGTGCTAAGAAAACGACTTCCAACTAGAGAATTCCGCTGATTAGTGAAGTTTCTTTGGCCGATAGGGCTCTATTTATACGTATCTTTTGAGGCTGTATAAAAATAATATCACGTCGTTAATTCGAAACTCTATTATATAAAACTCGATTGTTTTCTAAAAGATGAGCCCCAATGTTTTTTAAGCCCATAAATTTAAGGATGGATCAAGGGCTACTTTAATGATAGACCCATAAATTTGGTGGCTGTTCATCCTTTTATCGCTGACAATAGTTGTTTTTCAAAAGAGCCGCCCGAAAACTCTTTTGACTATTTTGACAAAGCTGGGTGAATATACGAAAAAAACTTTTTGACTGTGTCCTTCTTGTTCTCCGAGCGGCCCCCAATTTGTTTTTACGAGCCGCTGTTTTATTAGACACCAAACCCTTAGGGTGGAATCCTTTGGGGGCCACGCCGCTCGAGTCTTAATTGAACAATGTAGGCCCCTACGGTCTTTTTCTTTGAAGGGAAAATGGTTTAGGGGCTCTTTTTTTTGTGTCAACCCTAACCTTTTTTACGATGCAAATTAAGTTTGACCCACGACTCCTGAATTTAACATGACGCGTCAAATCGGGTATTGTTAAAATAGTGTGCACCGAAATGTTTATAAAAAGCGATTGTTTTCACAGCTGTTTTTAAGCGTAGAAGGATGGTCATGGTGAACGAGTTATATGCTCAAACACTTTTTAAAAAAGACGTTTCAAAGTGTTAGATATTTTTTGGGGACAAACGTTTTGTCGAAAAATGGTTATAAATGAATGTTGTTGCGCGTAGAATTTTATGGAGCCCCCTAAACTATGTGGAATAGATCCTCTTAATTATTGTATATATTTTTTTTCATTTGTTGGTATATTTTTTCATTTGTAAATAATTCCTTTCTATATTTTAGTTTTTTGTCCATATTTCTTTTTGTATATTTTAGTCATTTGTTTATTTTAGTTATTTGTTTATTTTAATACTTTGTATGTCATTTGGTTTTTTATAAAATATATAACGTTTAAATCCCTTTTTTGGTTTATTGATAAATTTAGTTTAAAGATAACTTCCGGTATGGAAGGTTCTATCCCCGCCTCTCCCGTTAGTCGGCTTATCGCGAACAATCCTAAAAACGCATTACTAATCGCGTTGATTTTACTTTTAATGGGACTTGTAGAATTTCTATCTCTTTGGTTTACCAACATGGCCGTCGCTATACACATAACACCGCAAAATTTGACTAATCGCGTGAGTCATTGAGTCAACCCATTACATCATCCTGATTACGTCATCAAATTATTATCGCTATATATAAGACATTCACCCCCGTCATCCATCGGCAGTACACTACAAACCGTTTCTCGAGCATCATGTCTAAACGAAGCTGTGTAGATAACGTTCCTGGGCCCACTAAAATGTCTAAATTTGATCCGACTCAGCGGAAAGTTAACCCTCGGTATTCACTTTCATCCGAGCTTTTCGTTACTACGGGTTTTACGTCTGAGCTCGATATATCTGTAGCTCTATGCAATAAAATCACACACCAGGTCTTTGAAATGTCTTCGCGCGCCTGGGATGATTTATACGGCCACTGGGAACAAATAAATGATCCCCGCTATCTGATGCGCTAGTGACCGCCGCCATGTCTGACCAAAAAGAATTAACCTTGCAAAGTACGATATCCGAAGCGTCGGTGGTAATCAAAGCGCCGGAAACTCGAGAATTGGACCGACTCAAATATTTCATTAATTCGCACATTCAACTCCTTAAAGTGAACCAAAAACTCTTTGAATTAATGGGTTACGTTATAACCGATAATTATCGTAAAATTTACGAAATATTGTATAAAGAACCATGTGCACCCAACAATTTATTTCTATCGGATGAACATGAAAGGTATGATACCGTTGTCCGCTACGCGTCCAATTACGTAACAGCATTTAAAATTATTGACGATTTTAAAGAAACAGTGGCCAACCAAAATATGTTTTGTGTATTTAACTTTTACAATTTGTTTAATATGGTATCTACCAACCATAAATATATTAAAAATAAATTGTTTTATCTTTAAACGTTTTCATCCGCTTAATGTACTGTAACTTTGAATGTATAAATAAAACCTTATAATTTGTATACACTCTGCTCTTTTTTTCCAAAACACTTTTACCGATGACCGCCCGCTATTTTACGCTACCCTTAGGGGCCCGAAAGTGTTTGTCGGCGAAAACCAACTCGAATTGTGCCCGACATTCACTATGACGGGTAGGCTGTTTGCATAACATCGTTTCACCGCCATAGGGGCAGATAACCTATTGACCTATAATGGGTTAGCACCTGGGTTTTATGGGTTATAACATCGTAAATCATCTAACCTTTTGACCTAAAATGGGGGTGCCCCCAGCTATTAACTATGACTGGCCGGCTGTTTGCATAACATCGTGTCACCACCATAGGGGCAGATAACCTATTGACCTAACATCGTAAATCAACCTCGTAAATCATCTATTGACCCTAAAATGGGGTGCCTCCAGCTATTGCCCTATTGACCTGCCGAAAATGTACGCAAAATGTGGCCCCTACAGGGGCCCGTTTCACACCTATTTAACGGCTGTTTGCATCGTGTCCACACCGCCATAGATAACCTATTGACCCAGGGTTAGGTTTTATGAGGGTAACATCGTAAATCAGCTAACCTTTTGACCCCGCCGAAAATGTACGCAAAATGGGGGCCCTACAGGGGCCTGTTTCACCCTTATTTAACGGCTGTTTGCATCGTGTCCATAGGGGCAGATAACCCATTGACCTAACATCGTAAATCAGCTAACCTTTTGACCCCGCCGAATATTGCCGCAAAAGGGGGGCCCCTATAGGGGCCCGTTTCCCCCGCCCGCAGGTGCCCCTTATCGGTAGACGCACCCACTTATCTCTAGTAATAATTTATGTATTGTAGGAAAGCGTGTATGTTTAGGTTTTGTACAAGCAAGTTTTCAAGACTTGCCACGAGAAGGCAACATACTCCGCACATGTTCAACTACTCGCGATGGAGACTTCAAGTGGAGACTGGAGACCAAAACTGTTTCCGACCTATGATTGCCCCGTTTTCCACCCCCCTTCGGGCTCCCATATCATTTGGCGTTTGAATAAAATGCTGAACAAACAACGTGATTTTCAGTAAAACTATGAAACATCAGTTTGTTTTCAGGTACAATTTAAATCAAAATTACGGTTTCGTACATTTTAAGGTATGAATTTATGCTACTTTAATTCCTAAAAACAATTGCACTTTTAACTTGATAAATTTGATTTATTTTAAACTTTTTACAAATGTGGTTGAATAAATAAAACGATGGGACGGTTTAATATGGGTTCATTTGCCAGCCGCTTCCCGGCACCCGCCTTCTGGAAGCCCGGCCACTACGACCACGACCACGGCTACTCCTCCCAACTCTTGATTCAACAAGATACGGCGTCTGAAAAATGTAAGAGTCAGCACGAGTCTCTGATAAAATGTAATGAGAGTAAAAATATTTTACGATTAATTACATAGTCGAAGCGGCTGTGGCCATCTCCTGCAATGTGCTATCTAAGGTTTGTTTAAAAAGGTGAGGAGCCGGTTGAGGTGAAGAATGAGAGGCCACACTAACGTGTCTGATGGCAAACAATGGCTTGTAAGTGGTAAAAGAGCTAGTCGCGCCTTCAATTCCTTTTGCCTGCCTAACTGATAATTCGTGTGCCCTAGCCATGTCGAGGATGTCTGTCAAGGTAAGCTTCGGATCACGAAGAAATTTGGTACGAAGTGTTGAAGAGACGCAGTCATGAATAATCTGGATTTTAAGTTCCTTATCGGCATCCGTGAATCCACAAGTTGATGATAAGCAACGAAAGCGCGTGTGATACTGATCCATTGTTTCATCCGGCCGTTGTTTAGTATCCCGGAAAACCAAAGTCTCGTAATCAGTATTACATGGCGGAGCGAAATGATAAGCCGTAAAAGTGGTTTTGACATGATTGAAGTTCTGAGGTTGAGTCGTATCATTAATATTTTGAAAGATTTCCTTCACATCAGCGCCAGCATAATGCAACAAGTTGGCAAGCCAAAATATACCTCTCCTCGGAAGAATGGTCCCTAGTGGTATTAATTTCTCGACACGACCCCCAAAGATATCTCCGCAATTCAGAGTTATTTACGAAAAACGTATTCTCGGTTCAAACCCTGCCCGGTATAAAATTTTAATTTTAATTTAAATAATTGAGACGAAACAATCGAGTTTAATTTATTCAGAATATTATAAATTAAGTAGTTACAACAGCGAGTTAGACTTACTAAAACAATGCACAATTGAATTTAACCCTTTTTACAGTACATGTTTATCAGTTGAATATAATACTAAGCAAATTTTAATGAAAGAAATATCTACAGATGGTAATTGTATTTTTCTCGCTTACGAAATACTTGCCGCATCTTTAACGCTCATTTTATTTCAACACTCGTAGACTTCCAGTTGACGTTGTGACACATACCGCATGAAAAAGACCAATGCCGTCCAATTTCCAATATCATATAATGACTCGCACACCCAGGAAATCATTGACTGCGTTAGAAATCGTAAATATCCAAATATCCACACCAAATATATTTACAAGAAGCAAAAACCTTACCATCAACAAAGCACAGAGAGCCACTTGACTAACCGCCAGCTCTTAAAACAATTAACGTTAAATTATCGTCTTTGAATTAACACAACTATATATAGGTCGTTAATAATACCCGTAAATAAATAACAAAAAACTAACAAAGTGGACCACCCACAGGGTCTACCCTTTAACCCTCTTATCTTGGCTGACTGCGCTAAAACAAGATTTAACCTTTAAAAAAACCAGATTAGGCCTTCATAAATTCATTAATAAAAAAAGACTTTATTACCTATTATGCTTACGATGCGTGTCTTAATTTCAGTGAACCTAAGCAGCTATCGGTGGTTCTGTGGTAGAGCGCTCGACTGCCAAGCCGAATGGTCTGGGTTCGAAACCTGGGTGGCGCATTTGTTTTTAATCAATAGAGAAACGCTAAATTAGAATTTCTTCGATGCAATAATTTCAATTTCAATTCTATTTCAATTAAACCAAAATTTCGTACTCTATTAAATACGCTTCCGATAAAGCTGAAGGTCTAATTTTCAACAAGGCGTAACTAGTGTCGGTGGTTCTGTGGTAGAACGTCCGCCTGTCAAGCAGGTGTTCTCGGGTTCAAATCCCGCCCGATGCGATCGCAAATTGATACTAAGACGAATACCGTGTACAACTGGTGGAAACCCTGCCATTGGACGTTGGACACTCAGCACTCGATCCGTCCCAAAGTCATTAAGAAGAAATTGGAGAGAAAACGCCCATATAAACACAACAGACTCAACATGCACAACCATCAGAACACAAACACAACAAATTCAACAGTCACAACCTACGCATAAACATTACAAAAACGTAATACACCAAACCGTCACGACGGTGAGCGAAAAAACACCATCCAAACCAAACCGCAAATGAATCCGTTAACGCTCACCGTCACACGGTGGTTTTGCCAACCCTTCGAGAAACTGCGAACGCAGAGATCTCGAGAAACTGCGTACGCAGTGATTACACTTTGCACCGAAAATGCGAACGCGTTCGCAGGCCTGACAGACAGACCCACAGACAGACACCCTCGGAGAGGTAACAAGTTGGCAAGCCAAAATATACCTCTCCTCGGAAGAATTGTCCCTAGTGGTATTAATTTCTCGAGATAACCCTTAAAGATATATCTCCGCAATTTAGAGTTATTTGTTAAAAATATTAACCAATTTCTATCCCGCCCGGTATAAATTTTTTATTATAATTAAAATAATTGAGACGAAACGACCAATTTTAATTTATTCAGAATATCATAAGTTAAGTAGTTACAACAGTAAGTTAGACGTACTATAACAATGCACAATTGAATTAAACCCTTTTACAGAACAAGTTTATCAGTTAAATATAATACGAAGCAAATTTTAATGAAATATCTACAGAGGCTTTTTGGAATTACTCGCTTACGAAATACTTGCCGCATCTTTAACGCTCATTTTATTTCAACACTCGCCCTTGATGAAGATACCGTAGATATCTGGTAGTGGACGACTCGTTCACTTCCTGTTGACGTTGTGACGCATACCACATGAAAAAGACCAATGCCGTCCAATTTCCAATATCATATAATGACTCGCACACCCAAGAAATCATTGACTGCGTTAGAAATCGTAGATATCCAAATATCCACACCAAATGTATTTACAAGAAGCAAAAACCTTACCATCAACAAAGCACAGAGAGCCACTTGACAAACCGCCAGCTCTTAAAGCAATTAACGTTAAATTATCTCCCTTGAATTAACAGAACTATATATAGGTCGTTAAGAAAGTGGACCACCCACAGGGTCTACCCTTTAACCCTCTAATCTCGGCTGACTGCGCTAAAACAAGATTTAACCTTTAAAAAATACCAGATAAGGCCTTCATAAATTCATTAATAAAAAAAGACTTTATTACCTATTATGCTTACGATGCCTGTCTTAATTTCAGTGAATCTAAGCAGCTATCGGTGGTTCTGTGGTAGAGCGCTCGACTGCCAAGCCGAATGGTCTGGGTTCGAAACCTGGGTGGCGCATTTGTTTTTAATCAATAGAGAAACGCTAAATTAGAATTTCTTCGATGCAATAATTTCAATTTCAATTCTATTTCAATTAAACCAAAATTTCCTACTCTATTAAATACGCTTCCGATAAAGCTGAAGGTCTAATTTTCAATAAGACGTAACAAGTGTCGGTGGTTCTGTGGTAGAACGTCCGCCTGTCAATCAGGAGGTCTCGGGTTCAAATCCCGCCCGATGCGATCGCAAATTGATACTAAGACGAATACCGTGTACAACTGGTGGAAACCCTGCCATTGGACGTTGAGAGGTAGCATTACACTCAGCACTCGGTCCGTCCCAAAGTCATTAAGAAGAAGTTGGAGAGAAAACGCCCATATAAACACAACAGACTCAACATGCACAACCATCAGAACACAAACACAACAAATTCAACACTCACAACCTACGCATAAACATTACAAAAACGTAATACACCAAACCGTCACGACGGTGAGCGAAAAAACACCATCCAAACCAAACCGCAAATGCATCCGTTAACGCTCACCGTCACCCGGTGGTTTTGCCAACCCTTTGAGAAACTGCGTACGCAGTGATTACACTTTGCACCGAAAATGCGAACGCGTTCGCAGTCCTGACAGACAGACACACCCACAGACCCACCCACAGACCCACCCACAGACCCACAGACAGACACGGTCGTTGTATAACCCCTCCTAGGGGACTTTGTCCCCTCGGAGAGGTAAAAATAACGCCTTCGTTTGCGTATCGTCTGTGATAGCCATGGCAGCGATGAGATTATCTCTAGTTAACCTATCAACATCTCCCCTTCTTCATAACTTTAACATGTAAAGAAATTAAACATTTAGTTACATTGCATATATTGTCTACGTTTATCAGGAGACATGACTAGGAGTTCACAGCCGGGCGCTTTTCCCAACGCGCGCTGTTAACGAAAAACGTGTCTTTTCCTTCTCTAACTTTTACCCCCCAAACCGTGGTATCTCCAGTCTCGGAGACTGACCCAAGATGAAATATTTTAGTGGCGTTCTCTAGCGAGTATTGTGGGAACTACCGCTGAATAAAAAACCAGTTCTGACTGGGTTGTAGAGCCGCCGCTGACTTACGAGAGCTTCCACCGCGTCTACCAGAGGGCGCAATGTTGATAGTAAAGTATCTCACGAGACGGCCGAGAAAACAAGTGAGCCCGCAGTCCCAAATAATAGTTTCAAACGAACCAAGCTTTACGAACACAACGAATAGTAGTATAACCGGTAACGGAAATATGAACAAATAAAATAAACGGTTGAAAAAAACAGCTCGAAATATTTTTGTGGGAAATATGGGAACCGCTCGAAATATGTTTGTGGGAAATATGGGAACCGCTCGAAATATGTTTGTGGGAAATATAGGGGTGATAATTTCAAAAATTTACGCAGTGTGGTTGGGCTAAAGGGTTACAAAACAAACAGAAGCTATTTCACCACGTTTAGAGATGGGGGCTCTGGGAAGGTGATAGTTCCCAAATTCCACAGAATGGCTGGGCTCCGATATGGCACGCCAAACCGGACAAAATTCGTTTTACTCTCTCTCGCTCTCAGAATGGTAAATAGGCCCTCTCTCTTATATCGTTAGCTCTCTCGCTGTCCCAAATTACGATATCGCCCTCTCACTGACATCCTCTAGCGCTCTCTCTCTAACATCGTCTTTCCCCCTCTCTCTAATATCCTCTGGCGCGCTCTCTCTGACATCGTCTTTCACCCTCTCTCTGATATCCTCTAGCACGCTCTCTCTGACATCCTCTTTCACCCTCTCTGACATCCTCTAGCGAGCTCTCTGACATCATGTTTCACCCTCTCTCTGACATCCTCTAGCGCGCTCTCTCTAACATCGTTTTTCACCCTCTCTGACATCCTCTAGCGAGCTCTCACTGACATCCTCTAGCGCACCAAACCAGACAAATTTCGTATTGGTCTCTCGCTATTTGACGTCGTTTTTTTTCCACAATAAAAAAAGGCCTTTAATTTTTTAAATATAATTTTCTTCAATTACTGTTGGATATTTAATTTATTGAAACTTTTTCAAGTGTCTTTTTAATTTGTCTTCAAATATTTTTTCCATAATAAAAAGGTCTATTGTATTAATTAAGTATATTTTTCTTCAATTGGATATCTTTCAATATCGTGTCTTATTTATAGGTTATGAAAGACCATATTTGAAATCATACGTTTTAAATAAGTTATTTAAAATAGAAGAATTGCACATGCAATATATTTTTCAATTTTAAAAACTTAAATTCGACGTTTGTAAAATAATAATAAAATTTTCGGAGGAGCTTTCGAGCTCGTGGCTCTTTGTCAACTCTATTTTAAATAATATATTTTAAGGCGAAACCCGTCAAATGTTTAGTACTGAAAATAATCACTAGATGGAAACAGCGTTTTAAATTTAAAATTAGATTTTCTTAGCGTCACGCTCTACAGACTGATACTGTACTGAGTGAAAAATTTGCTACCAGAAGTAAACTGTACATATTTTTCTTCAAATTTTAGTATTTTTAACTTCAATCTCGGCCAAAAAGGACGCAAATTAAAAATTAAGAGTTGCTACGTGTTTTGAAGTGTTGAAAGTGTAATAAGTCATACATAAACAGAATTTATTAGGCGATAAATGTATCGAAAATGATGATTAAAAAGTTGTTTTAAACTTCGGTATAAAATATTTGTTAGACAATAAATAGTGCCCTAAATTAAAAATCGAATTACTCTGAAACCTGGTCTAATTATTTATCAAAATAAAACCAACCACAGCCTTCCATCTTATACTGTTATCACACGTTGTCCGTAAAATTGTAAAAAATTACGTTAAAAAAAAGAGTTAATCAAAAATCGGTTTACTCTGAAATCTGAGGCCCATATTGTAGTTCACGTTTCAGAAAACAGAACGACTTTACTTTCATTCAAACACCTATAAAATGACCGAATATACCTTTTAAGCAGGGTTTTCTTTTTAATCATCATTTTCGATACATTTATCGCCTAATATATTCTGTTTATGTATGACGTATTACACTTTCAACACTTCAAAACACGTAGCAACTCTTAATTTTTAATTTGCGTCCTTTTTGGCCGAGAAAAATTAAAGGCCTTTTTTTATTGTGGAAAGAAATACGGGCGATTTTCGCTGTCAACTAGCGGGCGATTTTACGTAGCAAATGCAGTCTGAGAGAGAGACCAAATACGAAATTTGTCTGGTTTGGTGCGCTAGAGGATGTTAGAGAGAGGGTGAAACACGATGTCAGTGAGAGCTCGCTAGAGGATGTCAGAGAGAGGGTGAAACACGATGTTAGAGAGAGCGCGCCTAAGGATATTAGAGGGTGAAAGACGATGTTAGAGAGAGCGTACCAGAGGATGTCAGAGAGAGCGCGCCAGAGGATATTAGAGAGAGGGTGAAAGACGATGTCAGAGAGAGCGCGCCAGAGGATATTAGAGAGAGGGTGAAAGACGATGTTAGAGAGAGCGCGCTAGAGCATGTCAGAGAGAGGGCGATATATTCGTAATTTTGGACAGCGAGAGAGCTAACGATATAAGAGAGAGGGCCTATTTACCATTCTGAGAGCGAGAGAGAGTAAAACGAATTTTGTCCGGTTTGGCGTGCCATACTCCGAACAGTCGCCAACAATAGAAAGGAGCGCTCGGTGGGAGAGCCGCCATATCTTACTACCCCCCCCTACCCCCCACCCGAATGGAAGCGAGAGGCAAGCGCTGTTGCGGAAACCGTGTGCGAACGAAAACGCCAAAACGCCAGAAACGAAAACGCCAGATGATCGCCGAATCCCGATTGCCCGACTTGCTAGGTTCTTGGTTGTCGAACGCGCGTGAATTTTAGGGACGGAAATCTGGTATGACTATAGGAGAATATGGCTAGCTTTCTACGGCCTTTCCCTCTCTGGCTTAAAACGCGAGCGCAGGAGGATTCTACCGTGGTGTAAGAGAACGACGTTATTGCGGACGGTGGGAATCCTACCGTGGCGTTAGAAAACGGCGTGTTTGCGAACGGCGGCGGCGGGGACTGTAGCGGCTACGAGAGTTTTACTCTAGCCTATACTAGGCTCGTGTAAAACTAAAAAGGAAACGGTAGAGAGATAATTCGAGGGGTGAGTAGAAAGCGGGGGTTATTGGGAAAAACGGGTTTATGTGTTCACGACGCCGGGGTCCATTCGCCGAGGAAACCGCTGTAAACTCCTAGTCATGTCTCCTGCGTTTATGTATAGCGTCTTGGCTGTGCTATTTTGGAACGGTCCCGTAGCTGGTAGTGGTGAGGGTTGACCTGTTCTAGGAATTGACCATGACTAGGTTCACGTTGACAATCCCTTTGAGTGATTCCGTCTGTTCCATATAGTATGCAGGTGGCTAGGGATCCCCTGGTGAGAGAACGCTACAAACATGAATTCTTTACTCTCCAAAGAGAGTACAAGAGCCTCATCAGTTCCTCAAAGGCGGGACCTCTGCTCTTCTGTGTCGAAGGAGGATCCTTACTCTCTTCCTTATAAATTGGCAACTGGCAAAGCCAAACGTAAAAATGCGGTCTCATGTGTGATATTCAGGGGGCATTCGATAACGTTTGGATCCCTAGTATCCTGAATTGCTTACGAAACAAAGGCTGTTACAAAAATTTATATTCCATTATCGAGTCCTTTTTGCTTAATCGGGTGGTCGTTTATACCACTCCAACCTTCGAATTGCGTAAACGGGTCAGTCGTGGAGTTCCTCAGGGTTCATGCCTTGGAAGCTTTGGGGCGTTAAAGGCATTGCACTGAAGATTATCTATAAGCGCGGAATCGAAAGAATTATCACCTATGCGTGCGGTGTATGGTGCACTGTTAAAAAAATCGCCGTTCAGAAGGTTGTCCCGGTAACAGAACGCCATTTTGTTCTAATATGAACAAAAAATATTCGTTCGATAAAGAACGATTGTTGATGGTTCAATATTGAACTTAGATGTTCTATATTGAACAAACCTTCTTTGTTCAAATTAAAACTTTTTGTCGTTCGCGGTGGAACACTTTGTCGTTCGCTGTGGATCATTTTCTCGTTCGCCGCGGAACGCTTTGCCTTTCACGGTAGAACGCTTTGTCGTTCGCCGTGGATCATTTTCTCGTTCGACTTGGAATGCTTAATTATTATTGCTTTCTAAATTAGAGCTCATGTCTCCTGCCGGCAGTTCATCATGCTAAATTAATAATAAGAACCTAACCTAACCCATTGCGCACCGAAGAGGAAAACCAGGCCTAAAACTAGAATATTTGAATTTAGTTCCAACCTCAAGTTTCCTCAACTACAACCATCTTATTAAGCTTAAAATATCTACCACGTAAGTGATATGCGTTAAATAAGTAAAACCTTTTTCATATCGCATAAGTTATTACATTCTACTCTCAGCCTAAAGGCCGAGAACTGGTAACAAACGATGTTAGAATTTATTTCTATGCTGAAAACGTCAAACCAAATTGCAGTATATTACGAAATATTTTCTTTAAATTTTAATTCTGGAACTTTGGCAATTACATTTCCGAACGAATTTCATCTACCTTGCCAATCAAATAAAAATACACTTAAAAAAAAACGGTGCGTGTCCTATAAATTCGGACCTTTCACAACCCTTTTCCACTTCGTTGGTACACGGAGGTTATTTATATCGTTATTTGTGTGAAGTTTCTTTTCAATAGGTGGGGTAGTTTCTGAGAAACAGCGTTACAGACCTAACTCCATTTGAGTCGCTAGTGAAGGAGCTACGCTTTAACAATGAAATTGAATCTTCGGTAAATTTCCAAACACACTGTACATACAACTACAAAAACCACTTCATTACAACATGTTCTTACTCACCCTGTAAATAAATAACTACGAGTAATAGTTTAATCAACCAGTACACTAACTTAAAACAACATAATAATGTACGAAAAAACTACTTATAACAAAGCGCACTCTATATGGATGTTATACTTTTTTGTTACTTTTGGCCATACGAAGTTTTCCGAAAAATAGTGACACACTTATTTGTTACTTTTGGTCATACGTTGAAAGTGTCACGCTTATATGTTAGTACATGTACATGAAGACAATACAAAGAAATCCATATAGGATTGTGGGTAAAACCTGTTCTAAGGGGAACGATCTCCTAGCTATTGAAACGAATCTATTCTATTGTGTAGTTTACAAGCCTTCCTCCAGAGGGCGAAAGAGCATTCGTTCTTATTTGAACGAAATAAAATATATTGAACACACCGTTCTCTGTTACATACCTTTAGAACGCTATCGTTCATTTTTGAACAGACTGTTCTAAGTTGAACGTCTTCTGAACGAATTTTTTTAACAGTGTGGAAGGAGTCACAAAATTCAGTAATTATTCGTAAACTCTATTCAATTCAACGAATTTGCCTTTTGAGAATTGCGCGCGCTTATCGTACCACTTCCACCCAAAGTTTATTGGTTTTAACGGGAATTCAACCAGTCCATCTAACTATTAGTCAGGAAACTTGTATGTTTCGAAGTTTCATTATGGCAAAAGATAGCTTACGTTGTTCGCTGAAAATTCCTGGTAATGATTATTTAAAAGAAAGTCCAGCCTTCAATATTCATCCAAGCGAGATTCCTTACTTTTCAACTATACAGGGAGAACCTATAGACTCAGGGCTGGAATTTTTTACGGACGGATCGAAGACGGAGACTAATACTGGCTTGCCTTTGTTGTCTTCTCTGAGGGTGCCGAATTCTTTTATAGACAATACTTTTTGCCTCTTGATTCTGATATTTTTCATGCAGAGGTCTTGGCTATATTGCACGCAGTTTATTGGCTACGGAATGAATCTATAGAGGACCCTGTCTCCATATTCACCGACAGTTTGTCGTCACTAAAAGCCCTACAAAATCCGAGAAATAATAACCATTTTGGTACTATCGTTAAACAAATTCTCTTTCAAATACCGAATATCAAAAATCATTGGACCAAAGCTCATTGCGGTACAAGGGGCAATGAACGTGCGGATGCATTTTCAAAATTATCTACAGAATCATCTGGTGCAATAGCTGTATCTCTTCCTAAAACACGAACAGCTCTACGTAGGGAACTGCGGGCTTCATCACTGAATGAATGGCAATTAATTTGGGATAATTCTCACGCTGGCCGTTTTACTTTTTCTTTTCTTCCAAAAATTTCTTTAGAGTTTAGACCCTCCGGGAACAGATTATTTAATTACTCAGATCCTGTCTGGTCACGGTAAATTTCCCCTCTATCTGAATGATTTAGGACATTTAGTATCTTCTGCTTGTGGTTGTGGAGAGCTATCCGCTGACGCTGACCACTATTTGTGGTCATGCCCGTTAACGGATGGCTTTTTTGATAGAACGAAATATTTTCAATCGCGGAACACCGTACTCTATAACCGTAAAGGTTTTTTGGGGCTTAGAGAACTAATGAAATTCATTATAAACAATTTCAATCTTCTACGTATATAAAAAAAACCTACTCTATCCAAGTAAAACCCCTTTTATTTAACCTCTTCATTCAACATTTGTTAAACAAAAAAAAAACCCCTACTCTATCGAGGTAATACCCTTTTTATTAAAAAAAATGTTATTATTTGTGTGAATATTTATATTCTATCCAAACTTTTTATTTAACATTGGTTTAAAAAAAACTACTTTAACTCGTCATCATCATAATCTCTTCTAGACCTCGTGCTCTCATCACGAGATCTTCTCTTAGATCTGCTCATTACTATCAAGACCTTTTCTAGACCTCGCCACCACTAACTTGTAAAATAACAAAATTAACTTTTCACTCCAAGCTTCGATATCTTCTCTTCTAGACCTCCTTATCACCGCGATAAAAAAAATCTTCACACTCTGTCAAAAACAATTACCTTTCCACTTCAAGCTCCTACACCTCTTCATCATCACAAACTTACCTCCTCTTCATCAAAATCTCTTCGAGATCCACTCATCATCATTATGACCTCTTCATCATCTTCACGCTATATCAAAAAAAATTATTTTCAACTTCAAGCTTCGAGATCTTCTCTTCCAGACTTCCTCATCATCACCACCTGTAAAAAAAAATTACCTTCACTGCAAACTTCGAGATCTTCTCTTCTAGACCACCTCCTCTTCATCAGATATCTTCGAGATATTCTCAACATCATAATGATCTCTTCATTATCTTCACGCTCTGTCAAAAAAAATCAACTTACCTTTCCTCTCCAAGCTTCGAGATCTCTCCATCATCATCACGATATCTTCTAGACCTCCTCAACATCACCAACTTACCTCCTCCTCTTCATCACGATCCCATTGAGATCTTATCATCATCATAACCATCTCTTCATCATCTTCACGCTCTATTATTAAAAAAAAACTACAAACTTACCTTTCTTCTTCAAGCTTCGGGATCTCCTCATCTTTATCACGACATCTTCTAGACCTCCTCAACATCACCAACTTACCTCCTCCTCTTCATCACGATCCCATTGAGATCTTATCATCATCATAACCATCTTTTCATCATCTTCACGCTCTATTATTAAAAAAAAACTACAAACTTACCTTTCTTCTTCAAGCTTCGGGATCTCCTCATCTTCATCACGACATCTTCTAGACCTTCTCATCATCACCAACTAACCTCTCACTATCTGATCCCTTCAAAATCATAATGTTCTCTTCATCATCTTCACGATATAAAAAAAACTTACCTTTCAACCTCAAGCTTCGAGATCTTCTCACCATCATCACGTTCTCTTCTAGACCTTTTCCTCTTTATCACTATTTGTGAAAAAAAAATTTACGTCAAGTTTCAAGATCTTCACGCTCCATCACAAAAAACCCACCTATCCACTTCAAGCTTCTAGATCTCCTCATCAAAACGATCTGTTAAAAGTACAAAAAAAAATTACGACCTTATATATTATAATAAAAAAAATAATGACTGCCTTTATTGTACAACATCATTAATTTTAATAAACTCACCGGCGACCGTGAGTTTCCTTCTGCGTGTGTTTCGCCTCTTCTGTCTCTTCGTGGGGTCGGGCTGTGTCGGGGTCGGCTGGATCATTTCCCTGCTATCCTTGCCGGGCAGTTCTCTTGACTGTGTGTTTCGCTTATTCTTAAATTTTAAAATTTAAAATTTTATTCTATTCAATTATTTAATCGCTACAATTCTTTCGTTATTAATCTTTGCTTCTTTTTCAACCCCCGGTATGTTTTATTTAACGGTACGGGGGTATACAAAGAAAATGAAGTACTAAATGTCATTGATTCCTTCAAAAGGGGCAAAGCTCCGGGTTTCGATGGCATTACTATCGAATTTTTTAAGATTATGTTTTTAGTCTGTCCCATGGTTTTCGTGCGCCTCTACAATGCATGTTTGACTCTTGGGCACTTCCCAAAAATTTGGAAAGTGGCTAGGATTGCATTGATATATAAGGAGGAGAAAGATAGGAGGAATGCTCGATCATACCGTCCGATCTCTCTACTGTCAGTAGTGGGTAAGGTTCTTGATAAACTCTTATCAAGAAGACTGTACTACTCTCTTCATAAGAGAGGTCTTATGAACTCAGCCCAATATGGGTTCAAGCATGGCCGCTCTACGACGCATGCTCTTTATAACATCGTCGAAGGCGTCAAGCATAACAAAGAGAGTGGTCTGCACACTAGTCTAATCTCCCTAGTTTCTTAAGCAACAGAATTGCTTCGATTGATGTAAGCGGTAGTGTTCTTAGTAAGTCACTTACCAAGGGGTGTCCGCAGGGTTCTTGTAGCGGGCCTCTACTATTTAATTTAGTCATGGATGGCGCTCTAAGTCGGGTTTACCCGGCTGCGAGTGCTATTCAGGCCTTTGCGGATGACCTACAGGCGATGGTCTGTAGTTCCCCGAGGCGTGGCCTTGAGGTTCTTGGTAACGAAGTTCTGGATACTCTCAATCAGTGGAGCTCAATTTATAAATTGAAGTTCTATACAAGTAAGTCCGTTGCAATCACCTTTGCGAAAACAAAGGTGATGAATCTGCTTCCAATTTTTTCTCTTAGTAATGAGAGAACCCTTAATGTCAAAACCGTTAAGGTTTTGGGCGTTACCTTGGACCAAACTTTGTGCTTCTTGCCTCACTTGGAGGAGGTTAAGAATAAGGTTACTCGTCTCGTTCAGTCCATTGCTTGCTTTGCAAAGGTCGAGTGGGGCCTGGATTAGAGAGCCTTGAGAGTGGTATATAAAGGCTGTATTGAGCGTATTGTCGCCTACGGTGCTGGCGCATGGTGGCGCGAGACAGAGAACTCTTTGATGGTTCGAAAGCTCAGGTTTATCCAACGAATAGCGGCTCTTAGAGTTTGCTGTGCGTATCGTACAATATCTACCGATGCGTTATTGGTAATTACCAACTTAACCCCGATCGAAAACATTGTAAGTGAGGAAGCAAACATCTTTAGGTCTTTTTACCAACAGATGGGAGCTAAACACTGTGATTACAATGTAATAGGTGGAAATTTTCTTTACCCGGCGCCCCTTCGGCAAGGCACCCAGCCTATCGTGTAGAGATTTCTGGATACCCTTAATCAAACTGACTGGTAGCCAGCCTGGTAAAGTGTGCTAGACAAAAACTTACAAAAACTAATTAAGCTAAGGTGTTAACTGTAGGGCTCGGGGTTTTCTGATCATTTCGATCGAAAAATTCAGTGAACTATAAATAATCGAACAATTTACAGATAATTATCCGAATAAATCTCTCGCACGTTTCTCCGATGACATTTTAGTTCAAATAAATTTCGTATTGTTTAGCTGGTTAAGTTTTTATGTATATAAACATAACTGGTTTTTTAAACATAATAAGTTTATCATTGCCTATGTTTTCGAAAATATATTTTACCCGAAAAACCATGAAGAGCTTTAGCTATTTAATTTTGTAACTGTTATTTTATTTTTTAGAAATAACCAAACAGATTATAGGTTCGTAATAGAAAGAAATTGAACATATTTTCGAGAAAAGAAAACATCGTCTTTTTGAACAAATTTTACCGTCATTAATTAATCAAAAATATTTTTAAAATCAAATAGAAAGAATACTATTTTAAACGAACAACAAAACATATGTAATTGTCCTAATTCTGTATTACTCGACTAAATTTATTTCAAATATATCGTATAAGTCGGGTAATAATGCTAGATCTAAATTAAATATTCTTCGGCTCAAAGCAAATATGAACTGTTAAAAAGGCGCTTCCTAGTTTTTCTTCCTTTCTCAGTTTCCGTGACTGGACTTAGTAGGTTTTCATCCATTTGAATTACGTCATCCATGGAAAAATGGAAATCCTGTTCATCAAAAGGCTCAGATGAATTATTTGAAGGCATTTGTTTCGCTACTTTAGGAGGATTATCAATTGACTCTAGCTGTTTTGACAAAGTGACCATCATTGGTCTAGAGCAAACACTCGAGGAAACTTTTGAATTTTCAAACCTGGAGGTGATATCAAATTTTGGTGCAAATTTGGTGTTGTTTGTGATGTTAAATTTGCGTTAGAGCAAAAATTTGAATTTCCTTGATGTACAATCTTTTGAATACTATTCATTGAAGTATTGGCTAGTAAGACTTTATTTATCATTAGCTCTTTCGGTCTGTTAGTCGTGACTGTGTTTTCAAGATCTTCATTGATAGATGTAGTGCAACTTAAATCCTACAGAAATATAAATTACAAACCACTAACTATTGCTTTAAAACTTTAAACTTCTTATGCAAATAAGTGGAAACTGAAGTACTCATGGCGTTTTCCATTGGGACTGCTCCGAGCGTGATCCGGATTTGCCTTCTACGTCATCGCTAGGTGCTCGGAGGACTAGACTTCCAGCCCTCCCAATGGAATACGAATTTTTCTCGGAGTCACTTTGCTTAAAAATTGCTCTTTTTTGGTTGCCCCGTCCCTCGAGTTGGGGCAGCTCGGATCAATCCGCGAGGGAGCAACAGTGCCAATGGAAGACGTGCCTCGTTTTTGGAGTTGCCCTTTTTGTCCCAATGGAACACGTTTTATATTTAGGAGCGCTCCAGGAGCGCTCAGAGGACTCCAATGGAAAACGCCATCAGTGGAAAAAATCTTTAACCAGTTGGAAGATAATAATAATAATAATCTACTGCTTATAACCTGCATCGCAACAGGCCTGAGACCCTTTTAACAGAGATACAGAGAAATTTAAACTGTGTGAGAGGGTTGTAGCTAGCCCTGCCACAGCTAGCTGCTAGCGTCCCTACACTAACTATTGCATTTAAACCTCCGCAAGTTTTGATGGAAAGGGGAAACCGAAGTACTTGTGGGAAAACCCCTTTAACATACGGCGAGAGAACTTGCAAACTCTACGCTGAAGAAGTAGTTCAGAGGTTACACCCAGTGCCACAAGCTGGGAGCGAAATAACAAAGGTGAAAATGTCATGATTAAAAATAACAAAGGTGAAAATGTCATGATTAAAAATAAAAAATTTTAGTTATAAAAATAACATTAATACCATTTTGTGTATTATAAGGATTACCCTTACAATTTTTACATGAAGTATAAAATTTACATTTACACTTTATATTACTACTAATTAATTTTCAAAATTAGCATTTACTAGATTTCATTATTCAACAGTCAAAATTACGAAACAGGAATCTACTAGGGGGCAAAATTTCAGTTTATTCTATGCTTATTATAGGGGTTTGATGAGAAATGCTATTGACAACCACTACAAGTTAAGTATTATGCGAAAAAAAAGATAAAAAATCCATCAAAAAAGGGGCTAAAAAAATCCTCAGAAAATTTAGATAAGGAACATTTATAAAATTTTACTACAAATTAATAGTTACAGTGCAACAAATATGGTTTTTAGGGGGGAAAAATGGATAACCGTCATGATTTAGTTCAAATTAGTCGACCTATGGTGCTAATCTACAGTGGCAATGCATGAACTAAGAGTTCCTGTGCAGTTGGGTCAAATTTGCCACGTAGTTTTCTACATGCCACTAGTTGCTTTTAATTAGATAATTAAGGATAAAAAACCGAGGACTACAATACTTACAGTAGTAGAAAAGCTACTTTTCGATCAAAGATCGACTTTAAATCGACTCTTCGTGCTACAGGGTAAGTATTATTTTCGACCCAAAAAGTACTTAATGGTGTTAATTTTGTCGATCACGGTGTTCGCCAGCTAGTTTTATCTTTAATCTTGTACACGATTAAAGTAAAGAAATTTGACAATGCATATCACTTTTTCAATAAATTTTATTTAAAAATAAACAAAATATTACAAGCTAGCACTGTATATTTTATTGATTTAATCGTTTATCTATATACGTATTCAAAAAGTTAGCACAGTATTTTTGGTATTATTTTGGGTTCATGAAACCGATAAGATACCCAAAATCTCAATTATCAGAAAACAGTGTACTTAAGGTCTTTTTTAAGTCGGAAATTGCACTATAAATTTCGGTCGGCACCCTGAAAGTCTGAAATACGTACATATACTTTTTTAAAGATTAAGACTTTTTAGGTCTGCTTTTGGTCATGGACCTAAAACGACCTTTCAACCCAAGACCGACCCGTAAGCGACTCCCGTGTATTACAGTGGTCACCACCCTGACTAAGAAAAGTCTGAAAAACCAGGGGGTAGAAATGTACGCGAAATGCGTTGTCTCATGCGATTCCCTAGTGGGAGAGGTGGGGGTGGCAGTTTAGTCTGAAAAGTTTCAGCGGGTTCGTCTGCTTCGGTATATGAACCTCGTTCGGGCCTCGGGCTAAAAATGGACCACGCTTATTGTCAAAAGAAACAACCCAAATCTAAAAAGCCGAATGGTTAGTATTACAATTTTAATTATCATCGATGTAGTCATAAATTGTTTGTTTTAAATATAATTTCAGGAATGAAGAGATTGAATCTCCTGATTTACCTTTTGTAAAAATTAGTTTTAAATGCTTAATTTCAAATGTTTTTCTAAATTTTTATTCTTTTTAAACAGCTTTGCTTAAAAAAAAATAAGGCAAATCCAATAAAAATGATGACAAATGAAGCATTACATTACTTGTCCATATTTACAATTGAAGGCACCAACGTATTAATAAACTTCGCTACAATTTCAATTTAACCCAACTTATGATTAAAGATGACTTGTGATAGTTCTTACAACTCTTGAATTGGCAAGATTTTCCCATATTTAGTTTACATCTTGGTAAAATAAAATAAACCTTAGTTTAATATTATATCTGGTTAATGTAACTTAAAACAAATACCTTTGAAATCCAATCAGTAAAATAAAGAAAATTTACGCTTCAAATCAAACTTTGGTCGAACCTTGGATTAATAATAGTCCTATTATTAATCCAAGGTTCGACCAACACTGCAATATCCTTCGTGTTTGAACTGGGATATAAAATTTTATTTCTTTCGTAGGTGTGATGGTAGACGTCAAAATTAGAATTAAATCCAAAACATCTATCTTTAATTTGTACTTGATAGTTATTTGAGCTATATTTAAAATATCCATCGTTAATTTGTGTTTGAGAGCTATCACAGTTAAAATGTCTATCTTCATTTTGTACTTGGGAGCTATCAGAACTATATAAGAATATAATATATTCTTTGCATGGACGACACCAGCCTATAATGACTCGTTTGTAGATTGCTTGTTCATTATCTGTCAGGGCACAATAAGTGTATAGCTTTCTTTACCTGATGAAATAAAATTATTATTATTATTTGTTTACTCATAAAAATGTATTGGGGCTTATTTCGTATTTTCTCTTTACGCGGAACATCTTGGCTGGAACCCAATGACGTCAAAATGAAGGGCGCGCTGTCTCTACCCACCATACCGAAACCCGCGGATTTACGTTTTGAAAACCGGCTCCATCAGCCACATAGATCAGCCAGCCTCGAGCAAGGAGTCCTTGCTTAGGTGCTGATTCGTTTCTCCGACTTTACGTTTCCCATTACTCCGACTTCCCATTACTCCGACTTCCCATTACTCCGACTTCCCATTTCCCCGACTTTCCATTTATCCAGTCAAATATTTGCTTAAATTTTGTATAAATTTGATTGTATGTTAGTTTTTAATTCTAATAAGTGTTTAAAAATTGTCGGATTCGGGTTAGGGATTTTTTTCTCATGTTTTTATTGTAAATACGACTTTTGGAATTGTTAAGGATTAGGTTTTTTTGTTCCCGTCCATCTTTTCTCTCTCTTTTGTATAGTATGTATCATGTATATTGTATCTTTTATCTTGTAGCGTCGTCATGTCGCGCGGGGCTTGGTCAGGCGGGCGAAAACTTTTCCATTGCTCTGGGGTTTATCCCTTGTCGTCACTGTCCAAGCCCAAGTTGGGAAATGTTTTGGGGTATAAAGGGGGGTGATTTTCTTTTTGAAGAGTAGTCTAAAATAGAAAGCGAGAAGAGCTCCTTCGTGCGAGAAGGACTCCCTGGCGGAGGGAGAATAAGAAATAAAGTTTTTTTGTTTAGTTAAAATTGGTCAAGTTATTTTTAGTAGTATAAGCGTGTGCGTGCGAAGAGTCTATATGTTTCAGTCCGTGTAACTCTTCGGGTTGAAAATTAAATTTTCAATCCAAGTAATTAGTTAGCTCTCCCAGAAAAAGTCAACATATCCGACTTCCCTTGTCTCTGCGTAGTAGCATTTGTTGGTCGGGAAAATTCTAAACTATTGAGCGGGATGTTTTTAATATAGGCGGGTAAGTTTGAATATCAATTGTTTAATGATTTATTTCTTCAATTGTCCTTAAGATCCATTTAAGTCTTTACTTGTTTCTGAAAAATCGCAGATAAATTTACAATAAGCATGAGTCTGATTGGTTTTAAACTAGTTTAATGATTTATTTCTTCAATTGTCCTTAAGATCCATTTAAGTCATTACTTGTTTCTGAAAAATCGCAGACAAATTTGAAATTGCAATAAGCATGAGTCTAATTGGTTTTGAAATACATATATTAATTTTTTTATTTTTGGGTGTAATAGCACAAAAACGCATGTTTTCTATAAGATTTTTTCAAAAAAATTGTCCCCTAAAATGGCACCACTGAGAAGGCATAGGAATGAAGCCTCGAGAGATTCAGGCACAAGGTTAGTAGAGAAAAATACACTATGATTCAGGCATTGAGTTGGGAATAAATAGAGGTAAGTAGTGTAAAAGTGAGAGTTTAGAGCCACGGGGTGCAAAATTCCCATAGGGTTATAACGGGGTGCCAATGGAGTCCTTGCTTAGGTGCTGATTCGTTTCTCCGACTTTACGTTTCCCATTACTCCGACTTCCCATTACTCCGACTTCCCATTACTCCGACTTCCCATTACTCCGACTTCCCATTACTCCGACTTCCCATTACTCCGACTTCCCATTACTCCGACTTCCCATTTCCCCGACTTTCCATTTATCCAGTCAAATATTTGCTTAAATTTTGTATAAATTTGATTGTATGTTAGTTTTTAATTCTAATAAGTGTTTAAAAATTGTCGGATTCGGGTTAGGGATTTTTTTCTCATGTTTTTATTGTAAATACGACTTTTGGAATTGTTAAGGATTAGGTTTTTTTGTTCCCGTCCATCTTTTCTCTCTCTTTTGTATAGTATGTATCATGTATATTGTATCTTTTATCTTGTAGCGTCGTCATGTCGCGCGGGGCTTGGTCAGGCGGGCGAAAACTTTTCCATTGCTCTGGGGTTTATCCCTTGTCGTCACTGTCCTAGCCCAAGTTGGGAAATGTTTTGGGGTATAAAGGGGGGTGATTTTCTTTTTGAAGAGTAGTCTAAAATAGAAAGCGAGAAGAGCTCCTTCGTGCGAGAAGGACTCCCTGGCGGAGGGAGAATAAGAAATAAAGTTTTTTTGTTTAGTTAAAATTGGTCAAGTTATTTTTAGTAGTATAAGCGTGTGCGTGCGAAGAGTCTATATGTTTCAGTCCGTGTAACTCTTCAGGTTGAAAATTAAATTTTCAATCCAAGTAATTAGTTAGCTCTCCCAGAAAAAGTCAACATATCCGACTTCCCTTGTCTCTGCGTAGTAGCATTTGTTGGTCGGGAAAATTCTAAACTATTGAGCGGGATGTTTTTAATATAGGCGGGTAAGTTTGAATATCAATTGTTTAATGATTTATTTCTTCAATTGTCCTTAAGATCCATTTAAGTCTTTACTTGTTTCTGAAAAATCGCAGATAAATTTACAATAAGCATGAGTCTGATTGGTTTTAAACTAGTTTAATGATTTATTTCTTCAATTGTCCTTAAGATCCATTTAAGTCATTACTTGTTTCTGAAAAATCGCAGACAAATTTGAAATTGCAATAAGCATGAGTCTAATTGGTTTTGAAATACATATATTAATTTTTTTATTTTTGGGTGTAATAGCACAAAAACGCATGTTTTCTATAAGATTTTTTCAAAAAAATTGTCCCCTAAAATGGCACCACTGAGAAGGCATAGGAATGAAGCCTCGAGAGATTCAGGCACAAGGTTAGTAGAGAAAAATACACTATGATTCAGGCATTGAGTTGGGAATAAATAGAGGTAAGTAGTGTAAAAGTGAGAGTTTAGAGCCACGGGGTGCAAAATTCCCATAGGGTTATAATGGGGTGCCAATATTTTCCATAGGGTTAGCGCGGGGTGCCGGTATCTCCCTCGAAACCGCGTCGGCTCGATGTGGCCAGATTTGCCGGCATCGAGAATACGAGAGAGACCGATGAAAACGTGAAGTGAGAATCGAAGCCGGTCAGAGTCTTGTTGACGGGGTGTAATATCGTTCGAGGAGGACGAGGTAGGGGAGAGAGACCCGGAAGAGAGTGAGGTCTCGGATTTCAACCGCGCCAGAAAGGAGCGGCTTGTTTATACGCGCGTTTCCTCGGTACGGGGTGGGAGTTTACGCGGGGATTAACGAAATACCCAATAGGGTATGGCATGGGGTATAATTCATGAACAAAGTACGGGTCAGCATCGAGAATACGAGAGCGTCCGTCGAAAACGCGAAGGGACCATCGGAGCCAGCCGGAGATTTATTGACGGGGTGTAATATCGTTCGAGGAGGACGAGGTAGGGGAGAGAGACCCGGAAGAGAGTGAGGTCTCGGATTTCAACCGCGCCAGAAAGGAGCGGCTTGTTTATACGCGCGTTTCCTCGGTACGGGGTGGGAGTTTACGCGGGGATTAACGAAATACCCAATAGGGTATGGCATGGGGTATAATTCATGAACAAAGTACGGGTCAGCATCGAGAATACGAGAGCGTCCGTCGAAAACGCGAAGGGACCATCGGAGCCAGCCGGAGATTTATTGACGGGGTGTAATAAGGAAGCGGAATAGAGGTCCGCGATAAAACGAGGTCAAGCTTTTCATCCGCGCCAGAAAGAAGCGGTTTGTTTATACACGTGTTTAGTCGGTACGGGGCATGAATCTACGGTGAGGGTAGCGATATTACGACGATTGTATATTTGCGGGGATTTGAACGGAGAGCAACGTCTAAGGTTAACCAGGTGGAAAGAAGCCGATTGTTTTCCAGCGTGTTTAGTCTGCAAATAGAATTCCTACAGATGCGAAACGTCAATTGAAATGAACGGAGAGTAACGTAGATGTTGATACGCCAAGGATTGAAATTACTCTTTTTGTAAAGTATATGAAACCAAGTAAAAAGCGCACGGATGAGTACTATATAAAGGGACTCAGTTTCCTTAAAATTACATCCCGAATTTGGAATCTTGTCTTTCACGTTTTAGAAGCGACGCTCACCAGTCATACGAGGAGTAACCCAAAATGTGAGTTTTATCACGTATTAATTATTCGCGAATCATTTTTAATTTGTATTGTCAATTCTAGGTCGGAGAATAACTCTTGCATTCTCGAAGTCAACTTTCTGAGAGCCAACAACGAATATGTTCTCAAAGAATTGGCATTCTTGGTGGTTGAAACTGGAGAGAGTGGGGTGTACGCCTTTAATCCGCCTTTTCCGTATCACGAGCTAAACGTGAAAGACAAAAGACTTTGTTCGTGGATCTCGACGAATATTTGCGGGATGCAGTGGGACGAGGGTGAATACGAAATAAACGAATTGGATGGAATCATCACCTACATCACATCTAAAGCGTCAACCTTCTTCCCGAAAGGTCTGGAGAAAACATCGTTCCTCTCGAATCGTTTCGTTAAGAAGATCATTAACGTTGAGGACATTGGATGCCCAAAATTTAAAAATTTTGCAGATTTGGGTCCAAGGGTCTGAAAATACCATTTTCAAAATTTCAATTGTGCATTATTTAAAGCGCATCAGATAAATTTATGGAAAAAATATAAATAAAATATTTTGGTCTTAACCATATCTGATTTTTTTTTTACCTCTCTCATATACATTTACTTGAATCAAACATTGGGAAGTGGAATGGTTAAATAGAAACATTTTTACTTACAACCGTCTAATAGGTCTACCGATGGAAATCAGAATTAGTCTTATTACCAAGAATATATTTATACTAAATATAGATAAATACAATCTTTATTTATACCCCACTGTATAAATACGTTCTTATGTATATCTTATAGTATAAATACGATCTTATGTATACCTTATAGTATAAATACGTTCTTATGTATACCTTATAGTATAAATACGTTATTTATTCTTTGTGACATAAATAAAGCGTAATTTATATCTTATGGCGTAAATACATTCTTGTTATTACGAAAGGTTGTAAACTATAAGCTCTATTTATTACTTGTGGTGGAGACGACTTCCAGAAGAAATTTCAATTCTGGCTGGGATATATAAGTCCATCTCCCGAAAATCAAAATCATATTCATTTCAGAATGGCAACTAACAATACCGTCTTAGACAAAAAAGTTACCGTCGCAGTCTTAAGATATAAGGCTGCGCTGGGACACATTCCCGGCCGCCCCGAATTACCAGTCTTCAATTTTCGAACTTTCGAAGTCATTATCCGGAAGCAACATCGGGGATTTGGGTGGAATTCCGCCCGGATGAAGCGTGTGCAGTTATAGACGTGCACCTATGTTACCACCCGAACATAGCCAACATAAGACGGGCTCTCGGAGGATTAAACCAACTAATCGGGGTATGTTTATTTTCGTTTATTACGTATAAAACGTGTATTTATTACAATTATTTTAAGATCGAAAAACTGGATTTAACAATATCGGCGGAAGAAGACTCCATCGCTTCGCTCCTCTTTTTCGGAATGAACAACGAGCCGAATCCTTCAACGCCAGAAATCCCGACCACACTATCATTGATCCCTGCCACATCTTCATCGGCATGTTCTATAACCGGAAACTCATCATCATCTCTATCGTCTCTACCATCAATAGCGTCAACTTCTTCTACCCCCGAAGTTCCTTCGACTCTTCTCGCATCCGCTTCATTTTACACACAGAAGCGGAAGAAAAGAAGCGCTCCATCAGAGAAGCAGATTAAAAAAAACAAAGAAAATTGACTTTAACGATGATTTGGAAAAATTATTGGCTTTAGAACAAATTGTTCAACAAACCCTCGGTGAGGAATTTGTAATGTGAAAATAAATAAATATTAAGAGAAAATACCAAAGTTTACTTTTTACGTACTTATAATTAGGAATTATATTTAATTTTGGTTGGGAATTAATAAGATATTATTTTTTTAATCCTTGTAAATTCTAAAGAGCGCATCAGATATAATTTTCCAAAGATTCTTTATCACATTGAAAACATTCTAGCGAGATAGAGGCGACCCCCGTTATAATAACAAAGTAGTGATGTACTTTCATTGAAAGAATTCTCCTACGTCCCAAGCGCTAAGACCGAAAAAAACCCTGCTCTTCCCCAACTGGCGAAGGACCCTACTATTATAACCTAAACAACGCGAAGCGAATGTTTAGGGGTGCAAAGTGTATAAAAGCTCGAATCGGAGCTGATGACATTGTCAGTTGCGAGTAGCGGCTAGCGAGTCAAAATGTTTTCGTGCACCATGTGTGTTAGAGAATTTGCGACAAAGTTTACTTTGAATCGACATAAACGAGAACAACACGGTAATAGGAAATACGTTTGTTTGCTTTGTGGTAACAGTTTCGCGCGCAAATACGGATTGCAACGTCATTCGCGAATTCACGCGAGTGGTTCAGATTCATCGACACCCGATTCATCGCGTAAAGAAGCCATCCTCCCATTTCAGCAGCCAGTTTCACCGACACCCGCACAGCCATGGCAAAATAATCCTCTACCACTTCAAAAACCGATGGAAATAGACGATGCCGAGGATAGCTTTCTCGAAAACGTCGAAGAACTTTCCATTATCGAGGACGCCATCATTAGCTCGCGTTATACCCCGAAAACCACTCAAACGGACCCAGAGGTATTAATCACTTCTATATGTTCAGCCTTATTTAAATACTTGAAAAATCGCTTATCTAAGAAACGGAGTATAAAATGGAGCGTATTTATTCGCACGAAGTACGTGCGTAAACTCAACGACGGCGAGGAAGTTGAAGCGTTACCGTATTTCCGTAGCCAGACTCAAACTTCCCTCATGCCGGACGTAATACCAGTTCAAATAGACTCTTGCATAAAGCAAGTTGCGGAAGCAATGGGGGAATTCCAAGACATGGGTAGTGGATGGACCATTGATCGGATTTTGTTTTTCCAAGTGGATATTATAACGTATCTTCCACTCGTAGGTGGTACCTATATAGAGCTACCCTCGGAGCTTTGTAAAGGTAAAGGTCTCCTAAATATTAAAACTAAAGACCAGAAGTGTTTCTTATGGTGCATTCTAGCAAAACTACATCCTACAAATTCACATCGACGCCGAAAGGAACAATACCAAAAATTTGAAAGTGAAATAGACTATAGTGACATTTCATTCCCTTTTCAATTAAACGTTTTAAAACTTACAAAATTTGAATTTAAAAACAATCTATCAATCAACGTTTTTGGTTATGATAACGAAGTTTTCCCGCTTCACGTCAGTGAAAACAAAGTGCCGGAAGATCGACAAATAGACCTTCTATATCTCGTGTCAGGAAAAAACCAGCACTTTTGTCTTATTAGCGACCTTAGTCGCTTGTTGAGTCACTTCACAAATCATAACGGAAAAATTTACGTATGTCGTTATTGCTTACACCGCTACTCTGGTGTAAGCGCCGAAAGTAATCATAGAGAGCACGTAAAAAACTGTAATGTCCACGGTCCACAGCTTGTGAAAATGCCCCACAAAGAACCCATTTTAAAATTCAATAAAATCGACTGGCTACAAAAGGTAAAAAAGAAATCTTATTACAAATTTTCACTTTTTAATATTCTTCTTAAATTTAGGTACCTTACGTCATATACGCGGATTTTGAATCTATCATTGATAAAATCCATACATGTTTACCCGATTCTTCACTGTCATCAACAACCAAACTTTCCGAACATGTAGCGTGTGGTTTCAGCTATGTTGTTGTAGGACCCGATGGTATTTATATTTTGTACTGTTTTTAAAAAATATCTTCGCTACAAAGAATATTCAATTTATAGGAAAACCGCATCCGCCCGTGACTTATAGAGGAACTGACGCTACTGATGTTTTTCTTGAAAGTTTGTTGATGGAACGGGAGTACATCACCGAATTATTAAAGAAAAACGTTCCGATGGTTTTGACACCAGTCGAAGAAGAATCGGTTCGCAACGCCATTCATTGTTACGTGTGTGGAGATCTTCTCACGCAGAGCGATCCGGGAGTTAGAGACCATTGTCATTATTCCGGTATATTACACTTTTATCGGTGGTTTTTATTATCAGAAAGCTAACGTCTAATTACAATTTTTAGGGCGTTTTCGCGGAGTGGCCCACAATTCGTGTAATTTAAAGCTAAGAGTTGGAAAGTTTACACCCGTCGTCATGCACAATTTATCACGGTACGTAATTTATTTTCCTTTCTACTATCGACGAAATTATAACTAAATTATATTTATTTTCAAATTGTAGATATGACGCCAATCTTATTATGCAGAGGATTGGGTTGATGAAGGAACATAAAATTTCCTGCATTCCATCAACCACCGAAACTTATATAAGTTTCACTATAGGTCGTCTCCGTTTCATCGATTCACTTCGTTTCATGCCAGCTTCCCTCGAAACTCTAATTAATAACTTAGCTATGGGGGGGGTCGGATAAATTTCCTATTTTAAACTCTTTCTATCCTTCGCATCAAGTCCCGTATTTACTTAAAAAATTAACCTATCCTTACGACTACATGAGCAGCGTGGCAAAGTTTGAGGAGACACTTCCTCCCAGAGAAGCATTTTTCAACTCTCTCACTGACGAACACATATCAGATGAAAGTTACGAATCAGTCCGACAAGTGTGGAATACTTTCAACGTAAAAAATCTAGGTATTTCGCCAGAAATCTTTAATGGAAAGAAATAATGTTACTAACGAAAATTTTCTTGACAGGTGAACTACACGATTTGTACGTTCAAGCGGATACCCTCCAGCTCGCTGACGTCTTCGAAAGTTTCCGCGCCATGTGTGTAGCATACTATGGCCTGGATTGCGCGCACGCGTACACCGGACCAGGATTCGCCTGGGAATCTGCGCTTCACATGACCAAAGTGAAGTTGGAGTTACTCCTCGATATTGACATGCACTTATTTATTGAGCGCGGTATTCGAGGAGGGGTTTCGATGATTAGCCACAGATTCGCCAAGGCGAATAATAAATACATACCCGAAACTTACGACCCCGAGCAGCCGAGTAATTTTATAATGTACTTCGACATGAACAATTTGTACGGGTCGTCGATGGTCGGCTACCTACCCACTAGTAAGTTCGCTTGGGTACCTGTAAAAGACCTCCTCGATTACACTAATTTACACGTGCTTACTTTATCGGACGAGTAATCCTATGGTTTCATTTTGGAGGTTGATTTAGAGTATCCTGCTGAATTGCATCAAGAACACAATTGCTACCCCCTTGCGCCCGAATCTCGCGCAATAACCACCGATTTATTTTCTTCATATTATAAACTGATGCTTAAACAATTGAACCTTTCCACAAAAGACACTCTTTCTAAGCTTGTACCTAATCTATTCAACAAGCAACGTTACGTAGTTCACTATCGTAATTTAAAATACTACGTTTCGAAGGGGATGAAACTTACTAAAGTTCACAGGATACTCTCGTTTGACCAAAGTCCTTGGCTTCGTCCCTTCATCGAGTTCAATACGGAGAAAAGAAAACTTGCCAAAAACAACTTTGAACGGGAATTTTTCAAGTTGCTCAATAATAGCACTTTTGGTATATTAAATATAAATTTAAATAATAATCAATACTAATCTCATTTTCTCTAATACTAGGTAAGACCATGGAAAATCTCCGTAATCGTATAGACTTTCATCTCGTGCAAACACCTGAGCGGGCCATCAAGAAAGCGTCTTCTCCGGCATTTGAAAAGTTCACTATTTTCCACAACGAACTCGTAGGCATTCAAATGAAGAGGAAGTCGCTTACTTTGAATAGACCTATTTATACCGGCTTCTCCATTTTGGATCTATCCAAACTTTCCATGTATGAGTTTCATTACGAGTACATGCGGAAGAATTTCGGGGGTAAAGCGCGACTCCTTTTCACAGATACTGACAGCCTCACGTATGACATACAATCCGAGGATGTCTACGCGGACTTACAGAAGTCCTCCCACCTCTTCGATTTCTCAGGATATCCCGTTAATCATCCTCTTCACAATGAATCAAATAAAAAAGTGATTGGGAAGATGAAAGACGAGATGGAAGGAGTTCCGATTCGCGAGTTTTGCGGTTTACGCCCGAAAATGTATAGTATCCTTTCGGAGAAGGGGGAGAAAAAAACCGCGAAGGGTGTTTGCAAGAGAGTCGTCAAAAAAAGTATCCGCCACTCGAGCTACCGCAATTGTCTTTTTCGGAATCAAATTACGAGCAACTGTATGATGCGAATTGTGAGTCAGAGACATCAACTCTTTACCATTTCCCAAAACAAAATGTCTCTAAATCCTTGTGATAATAAAAGATACATTTTGGGTAACGGTATTCAAACTCTATCCTATGGACATCACTGGATCGACAAGATAAAAAAGGTGTGACTGAATTCGTAAAATACGTATATAACTAATAGAACATTATGTATATGACTAAAAGAGCATTATGTATATAACTAAAAGAACATTATGTATATGACTAAAAGAACATTATGTATATGACTAAAAGAATATTTAGAGTATTTTGATTTATTTTCACAAATATTATTCTAAAAATGTTAAATATTTTCAACTGGAAATGATCTGTGAATTTACTTTAACAAAAAAGTTTATGAACTAGTGTTTTTGCAATTTGTTTTGAATATTGGTAAATTAAAAAAAAACATTTAAAAGTTATTCAATATTTATTGAATAGTTTGAATACACAAATTCTTTAATCATCTTATCATTATCATTTTTTTGTTTAGAAAATATTGTCACAATATCAAACATTTTTACACCCCGACATCGATTAATAGCAAAATACACGCAAAAGCCTCCACAAGTCCTACTAAGATTTCCTTGTAGTTGTAACGAATTAAAAGTAACAGTTTTACTATTTCTTTCGACAAAGTCATTAAAGCGAAACATATCGGGGGCGTTCCCGAAAGAATCGAAGAATTCTGTAGCGCTGTTATTTTTCGAGAAATAGAGTACAACCCAATGTTCTCCGGACGTTTCTGAAGTAGCCGTGTTCACAATATAAAGAGAGGGGAAAGTCTTCACGTATTTGGGTAATTGATCCGCAGCCATAACTCCCCGAAATAGGTTTTTGGTGGACTTATCGTTTTCCATAATTCTAGTTAGTTGTAACGTATCCATTCTAGTTCAAAAGCACGGTTCTGTTTTTATCAATTTCAATCAAACTCTGGAATTCCGCGTACACAATTACAGCAATCGTTTCGGCTAAAGCTGATGCGAATTTTATCTCGAGCCTCAAATTTCCGTTTTTAACTAAATGGAAATGGGCGGCGTTGCTCATCAAATCAGCCGTCAAATCGTAGACGAAAAGGCAGTTCCCACCAACGTAATCTTCGCGACTTATTTGGTTTCCCTCGTCAATGTTCCACTGACCCGTTTGTAGAAATAAATTGGCGTAAGCCTGGATGTAGCTATTCTCCGCGAAATTAGGAGTGAGAGGGCGATGGGGTACGCTGTTTCCGTCCACAAACAATCCAATGTGGTTTAAATTAAAGTGCTGGAAATTATATGGTGATAATTTTAAGTCACCTAGAAAAGCCGTTTGACTAACCATCCCAATCACGACTTTATTGGGAATCTGGCCGGTAAATAAATGATCCTGCACTACACTCATGTTCCCCTGGGGGATCGAAAATGAAGTGCATTCGGTGCGAGTGATGGGGTATTTAGCTCTAGCCACTTGTAATACTTTCGCGTGAGATAATGGTATTTCTGGAATTAATTTAACTTTTCTCAGATAAAGCGAAGCTGATTTGATTTCCAATTGACATTTCACATCGGAGTGTAAACAAAAATCGGTGTTCGGTTTACCAAAAACAAATTTTAAATCCACCAAGTTTAGAAGATATCGAGGTTGTTGACAAACATCTAAATGGAGGACGCCGATCATATCGATAATTCCCTTTTGAGCAAATTCAGCTCTTTTCAAGAAACCTTCGTTTTTGGTAAAGTCGTTAAACTCACCCGCCGTGTCGCGATAGAATAAGGAGCTGGTCAGATGACTCGTTTTAGCCGAGTCACCAAAAGTTAGCATGGTTTGAATCATACTTTTATACGGGTAATTTTTAGCCGAAGGAGTAACGGATTTTTCTTTTAAAAATAGATGCACTTCGGGAAAGAGACTGTGTAAAAATAAATTGACCGGCGCCACATTATCAGCTGGTGTAGTTACCACTCCACCCGCACCGATCACGGCGGCTTTGGGGAGAGATCCATTTTGTTTTTTCACTTCCACCTGAACGTGTAGGAGAGTCTGCGACAAGTCTACGTAGGATTCTGAATTGCCACTAATGCAAAACGTTAACGCCGAATTGTTGGTAATACTGGAAATGGGATTGTATTCGACCCATTCGCCACCGATAATCCCCGTCTGCGATAACGGAACTTGAAAAAGGTCCAATTCCGAATTCACACACCCGCTTGAATGTGGATGTAACAGTGCCATAATAACGCTTTATGAAAATATATCGGAGTAAGAAGGGCACGATGTTTTCCTCCTCTTGGCTTTACGTCGAGTGATTTTGCGCGGTCGGGAGCGTTTCTTTTTAAGTCCAGATCCCGTCATTTGCTTAACCACTTCCGCGGCTGAAATTAAGGTTTCTTTGCCAGCGCTTTTGGATCTAGTTGCGAGTGCCTTTTTGATTGGAATACCGCTAGCAACGTCCGTGACGACTTTCGCTCCAGTATCGAGGAATTTTCTTCCTAAGAACTGGGCTCCACGCTTGAAAAGGGGCATGGCACTGCGAAAAGCTGAAGCTAGTATATTGCCTAATCCATATCCTCTTTGAACACCCACACCTCGATAAACAGGAATTGATCCATAGCCAGCCTGATTCAAATAGTCGTTCTCGTAATCGCTTACGGCGGGATTATACTGCGAGTGTCTCATGATGTTGGTCGTTCGTTATGCTTTACTAAAATGAACGCGACTCGTTCTCGCACGTGTTGTTATAGGGTGAGCCAGGCCCTCCATGGTCTGAAATGTAGAGTAACGTGCACCTTTCCACGTTCGAATCGCACGGGGTTCCCCAAGTCGTCCATAATATTAATTTCGATAATTTGAATATTTGAACCCACGACTGGTAAATAATGTGGTTTAGTGAATATCGAGTCTATAGTTTCACCGTCTTTCCCTTTAACGCTAATAATTCTTAGGAGAGGTACGTTCCTGTCCCCGACGATCGTACTTTCAACGATATCGGAATAAACAAACAACGAATGTAATCCCACGTCCATATCTACGGTATATGGAGCTATCGTCGATTCCCTAATTTCAAGTTCTTGTACTTGCTGAATCGAAAACCCCAACATAACCGCTATATCAGGAGGGATTTTACAATAAAAACTCTTAGCAATGTGAACCGAAACTCGTTTCAGATGTTTTATGTATTTAAACTCAACATTTTTACCCTCAAATTTTAACATTTCAAGTAAATCTTCGATTGTAGAGAAATTTGCTTTGGGTATAATAGCTAGTTTTTCTTCCGTAAAACCTTCCGACATGATATCATCCGTCCAAACTTGGACTACCCGCTCTTCTTTGATATTGTTCCACGTTCTAGGATAACTTATTTCCGCTAACCCTACTTCGTAAGGTCCATTCAGCTGAACATTTTCCGGAAGGTAAGCTCTGAATTTGCTCAAAGTATTATCGGGAAAGTAATTCAGCGAAGAATCGGATGGTAGAGTGATGTAGAAACTCATTCTAAGTCTACTTCTTGAACCCAACTGTCAAATTGCGGTCCGTACCCCTTCCAGCGTACGAGTAACTCGACTGAATTATCTGATTTGCGTCGCCGCCTGAGCACTTTTTCAATTTTAAAAGCACAAGTCTCGAGATCTTTTCCGACTTTTTGTACTTCTTCCTTGTAAAACACTCCCAAAATGGGTTCCGAATCCAAAGCCTCCAGTTTATATACCGCCGGTTGCCTCGGTATCCGCTTAATCACTCGAAACAATTCTTCGGAAAAATTTGGGATATATCCTTTCTCAAAGATACCCTTGTTTTTGCTAATTCTTACAATATCACCAATTTCGAAATCATAGGTCACTGGCGGACTGAAATCAATACCTCCGTATAGAGTTTTCCAAATTATTTTCGAATTTTCTGACGTTACTTCGACGGGCTTACATTTAATTGAACGGTGATAGCTGTTATTGTACGCGGTAACTAAATCTTGGAGCGTATCGACGTATTTATTTGTATTTTTGCCAGTGAAATATCGATACATTCTTGATTTAAACGATCGAATAAAGCGTTCGACGATACTGGCCTTAACTTCAGAATTCGTCGCGAAAAATTCTATTCCCCGTGATTTTAACTCCAATTGAACGGCTTTACAAACAAACTCATTCCCGTGATCACTCTGTAGGCGTTTTGGTCGTCTTTCACCATCTAGTATGTTTTTCAGAGCATTCACTATGGTAGCCCCTTTCTTATCTTTCACCAGCTCAACGAAAGCGAATTTGCTAAATACGTCAATACAAGCGAGTATGTAACGATATCCCTTATTTTGTTTCGATAGTTTCTGCAGGTCAATTAAATCAGCTTGCCATTGTTCGTCAATACCGTAAACTATTGTCTTATTTCTTTCGTACCGCCGCTTTACATTTTTGTGTAACGTATACGTATCTTGGTTCTGTAAAAAATTTTTAACCTCATTCAATGATACGTTGAATCCCTTTTCTCGGGCTGAACGATACAATCCTCGAAGGCCAACGTAACCGCCAGAGTCTGCTACGTCGTAGTATATATTTCTAAGTCTATCCATAGTTGGTAAAATTTCCCGGTGTGGGTACCGTGTAGTACCATAATAGGAATTCAGATAATTCCATTATTACGAATATAAATATTATTATGACAGCGGTTAAAATTTTCGGATTTTTGGAATAAGAATCCACTAATCTGGACGTCACACCCACAGCTACAGTTTCAGTACAACCATCCATCCTGAGAAAAAAAAATTGAAATAAATACTCGTTAACTTACGTTAAAGGTTTTATTGATAAATACAGTCAAATCGTCACCCACTGTTGCGGTCTGGGTGGAGTCGCGAGATAAGATAATGATTTTAACAAATTTAACCTCGCGGGATTCTTGATAAATTTTTTTGGTACATTATTATTTTGCAAAGTTTCGTAAAAATTATTAATTCCCGTAGGATCGACATTTGATTTGGTTTTTCTAACCGCGTCGTAAATTAAATCTATAACGTTCGATCCCGAAACGACCCGCCCCCCAATTTCCATTTCGCCTAATTCGTTCCACGAAATATATCGCAATGTCCAATTGTACAAAGATATCGCGTCGGTGAGCAGACTTGGTGGTATAGATGTGGCAATTTCTTCGTACCAGGTTTTTTTTGATTGCTGTTGTTTTTCAACTGGTTTCTGATTAGAACTTAAGTGTCGCTGCAAAGTTTGATTATAAAATGATAATTTTTCGGATTGGGACATATTGGGGTTCTCGAGAATGGCTTTCATTTCCTTATCCAAAGTGGGTATTTCCGGTTCCAGAACAACTTCTTCTAGAGTAGCGTTTTTCATACGACGTAAGGCGTCTTCGGAAACTAAAATCATTTTGCGGGCCATTTTTACTTATTAATAGCGCGGTTTATCGCCGCGCCGGCGACTGAGCTCACGATTGAAAGAAGCGGAGCTAATAAAAGCGGGAGAAATCCCCCCTTCTGCACTAGAATCTGTTTTCTTTTAGCGAGAGGAATTTTACGACATAGATGGTGTATCACTTTACGATGTTTCTTCAACCGACTCTTTTGCTCATCTGTAAGTTGAACGTTCCCACGAAGTACATTTATACAGCATTCGACCAACGATAAAATAGCGTCTCGATTTGCTAGCTTGACGATAGCTTTTCTCTGTTTCACGTTACAAGTGCTCAAATATTTCAAAAAGTTTAAGTTTTTACAAACTCGTTTTGAAGTTCGTACGCTCATTTTGGAACAAAAATCGCGGCTTCTTCTCCCGGTATGATTCCCGTTCGCAGCCGATATTCATCTGAAGTGTTTGGTTTTAAATCGATGAATAAATAGCCGTACGGTTTCATCACGGCTTGACGGAAAGCGTCCACGACGAATTTGGTATTTGACGGAGAAATTTGTTTAGCAATATTTAGTACGCTGGAAACGTCTCTAGCGGAACGGAAGATGACGAGGTACTGCGAATTCAGATTGAGAGTTCTAACCTCTTTCCCGTGATAAAACAAATTTTGCATTAAAATCAGTACCGACGTGTTTCGATGATGCGAACCTCGGATGAATAAATTGGTCACGTCTTTGTTATTAGCTATTTCGCATAATAGGTCATCGAGAATGACAAAATTTCTAATCATTGGATTCAAAGTTCCTGGGTCCAACAATCCTTCGTGAAACTCGACTGTTGGATTATGCTCCAATACTGAATTAAATAATTTCTGTTGGTACTCTGTATAACACCAAATTATTCGTTGGGGTGGGGGAGATATGCAAGAGTCATTATGTTTGATTAATTTCGCGATAAAGTGAGATTTTCCAGACTGCGTGGGTCCTGACACGAGCCCCGTGAAAGGATGTATCATGATAGGATTCATGTTTGTAAATGAGATAAGAAATAATAAGCGTGGTTTTTAATACGATTCTTTTTATTGATATTTTTTTTAACAATCTACCGTCTTATGTAACATATTCTTCAAATTACACATAATAAAAGACAAAATATTATCCCGAAAATCCTCGCTTAAAAATGTGTTAAGTTTTGAGATTATTTCCGAATAACTTATTTTTGCCATGGCGTCAAACAAGTACGCATCTAAACGGGAATTCCAATCTATCATTAAACAGTCATGCTCATCTTGCGAAAGATGATCAACTTCACAACCACTGCACTGCTTATTAATATAATCGGTAACTTTGTTTAGTACAGTTTCTTTAATATCGTTGAAGACGCGTTTGACTTCGTTATGGTAGATCATCACTTCACCGTATTTTTCCATCAACGTCTTCCAGGGATACCGCGTCAGAGTGAATCCACGCTTGGTCAGGTAGTGCTTGCCGTAATTGGTCCCAGTGCCAAGAACGATTTCCCTGACGTCCACTACTCTACGGTCTTGAAAAATGCACAGTTCTACCCGTCTCGTTTCCGATCCTTCGAAGAACCACGTTGAGGGTGGGATAGAATCGTCTTCCAAGAATGAAGTTATTTCCTCGTTCGCTCTCCACAATTGCTTGAATTGACTTTCAGTCAGCGCTATGCCAACGCCTCCTTCTAGGGTTCCGATGTAGATATTACAGTCCGGGGTTACCAACACTCCTTTCGTGGTAGAAACCGGAAAAACCTTACTGCTATTCCTGAAAATTTTATATTTGTTAAACAGAATCTCGGTATTAAGATCATGTTTTATACATACATTTTATCAGTATTCCAAGACGTCATAGACTAGCAATTACAAATTGAGAATGAAGTTTTGTGGGAAAATAAAACTCCTTATATAGTACTCGTCGTTTTTTTTTAACTTAGTTCCTATATTGCGCGATACATCGTTTTATTCATTATCATTTACGTTAATTTAAGTCTATTTCGTTCGTAGCAAATATTCTCCCTTTTCTCCGAAAGATATTATAATCGTCGTAATATCGCTACCCTCACCGTAGATTCATGCCCCGTACCGACTAAACACGTGTATAAACAAACCGCTTCGTTCTGGCGCGGATGAAAAGCTTGACCTTGTTTTATAGCGGACCTCTATTTCGCTTCCTTATTACGCCCCGTCAATAAATCTCCGGCTGGCTCCGATGGTCCCTTCGCGTTTTCGACGGACGCTCTCGTATTCTCGATGCTGACCCGTACTTTGTTCATGAATTATACCCCATGCCATACCCTATTGGGTATTTCGTTAATCCCCGCGTAAACTCCCACCCCGTACCGAGGAAACGCGCGTATAAACAAGCCGCTCCTTTCTGGCGCGGTTGAAATCCGAGACCTCACTCTCTTCCGGGTCTCTCTCCCCTACCTTGTCACGAAACTCAGCTTCCTCCTCGAACGATATTACACCCCGTCAACAAGACTCTGACCGGCTTCGATTCTCACTTCACGTTTTCATCGGTCTCTCTCGTATTCTCGATGCCGGCAAATCTGGCCACATCGAGCCGATGCGGTTTCGAGGGAGATACCGGCACCCCGCGCTAACCCTATGGAAAATATTGGCACCCCGTTATAACCCTATGGGAATTTTGCACCCCGTGGCTCTAAACTCTCACTTTTACACTACTGAGGTACAACTAAATCTGGCTGACGCGGGACCAATTTATTTCAATAAGGAAACTTTATCAATTTTATCGATCGTTTTACCGTGGCGGCTTCTTTCTCTGGTGGTGGTCATTATATGGCAATTGAATTTTTGGGCGAATCTGACGCGAAATTGAAATGTATGATTTATCGTAACAAACAAACCTTTGAAGTTGTTTAAAACAATTTTATTCTGTCAACACGATCCTTTTTAACACAAGTTACAGTGAGTTAGCTAATAATTATTTATTTTCAACCATATAACTTTACAAAATATAGATGGCACTACCGCCTAATCATAAAGATAAATTTCGTAGTCTTCTCAGAACAGGTCCCGCGTAACCATGGCAACCGAAATCGTGATTGTAATTCTAGCAATATTTTTCCCAATTCAATGGATTCAGGTGGAGTCGGAGAAATGAGGTTGAAGATCTATAATTCAACACAAAAAATAATTGCTTATGTGGCTGGGAAGATGCATTGCTTCTTAAAACACTGGTTTTCATGATTACAAAACAAAAAGTAACAGGATTTTATTACCTAGACGCCAATCAAATAATCTATTGTCCTACGGCAAAACGGACATTGGTTTTTTGTTTGAAGCATAGAAAAGCACCCGTAACATGCTTTATGGCTACATGGTATTGCTCTAGTGCTGGCAATATTGTCATAGCATATATTGCACTCTTCAGATTCGTTTTGATCATTCTAAAACCAAAAGGTTTAATACATTTTGAATATTGCCGTACAATAATTATTTTTTAAAAAACGTCAAAAAAAACTTGGCAAAAACAGATCTACGTCCCTATATAGTCTACGCTTTCCATTCCCTATCGTTGCGGGGTTTTCCGCGGTCGAAAACGGTGTCCGGATGGGTCCTTGGAGGCCATGGCGAACGTTGATGAATTGCCGGGGCCTTACGGTGGTTGACTGTCCTGGCAGCGCTGAAGCGGAATTTTGAAAAAACGTAAAAAAAAACTTGGCAAAAACAGATCTACGTCCCTAGTTTACGCTTTCCATTCACTATCGTTGCGGCGTTTGCCGCGGTCGAAAACGGTGTCCGGATGGGTCCTTGGAGGCCATGGCGAACTTTAATGAACTGCCGGGGCCTTACGGTGGTTGACTGTCCTGGCAGCGCTGTATGTCACTGAAAAAAACTTTTATTTTTGGGTGTTATAGCACAAAAACGCATGTTTTCTATAAGATTTTTTCTAAAAGTTTGTCCCCTAAAATGGCACCACTGAGAAGGCATAGGAATGAAGCCTCGAGAGATTCAGGTGGAGTCGGAGAAATGAGGTTGAAGATCTATAATTCAACATAAAAAATAATTGCTTATGTGGCTGGGAAGATGCATTGCTTCTTAAAACACTGGTTTTTTATGATTACAAAACAAAAAGTAACAGGATTTTATTACCTAGACGCCAATCAAATAATCTATTGTCCTACGGCAAAACGGACATTGGTTTTTTGTTTGAAGCATAGAAAAGCACCTGTAACATGCTTTATGGCTACATGGTATTGCTCTAGTGCTGGCAATATTGTCATAGCATATATTGCACTCTTCAGATTCGTTTTGATCGTTCTAAAACCAAAAGGTTTAATACATTTTGAATATTTCCGTACAATATTTATTTTTTTACTTGTTCTTCAAGAAGAACATTCTGAATTAGTGCTGCAACAGGTTCTTCCTCAGAATGATCAGCTTCAATTGGCATTAGGCCGTCGTAAAGATCGTAATCTCTTAACATGCCTTCAACTGATTCAAGAACGCTCATTTATAATATATGTCAATGAAAAGTTTTTAGGCACACAAATTCAAGTTTACGCTTACCATTCACTATCGTTGCGGCGTTTGTTGCGATCGAAGACGGTGTCCGGATGGGTCCTTGGAGGCCATGGCGGGCGTCGATGATCTGCCGGGGCCTTACCGTGGTTGACGGTCCTGGCAGCGCTGTGGCGGAAATTTAAAAATACGTCAAAAAAAACTTGGCAAAAACAAACCTACGTCCCTAGTTTACGCTTACCATTCACTATCGTTGCGGCGTTTGTCGCGGTCGAAGACGGTGGCTGGTTGGGTCCTTGGAGGCCATGGCGGACGCCGACGATCTGCCGGGGCCTTACGGTGGTTGACTGTCCTGGCAGCGCTGTGGCGGAATTTTGAATATATGTCAATGAAAAAACTTTGCAAAAACAGATCTACGTCCCTAGTTTACGCTTACCATTAACCATTCCAAGAACCGCTGGAGCGTAGGCGGCGTCTTTTCGTGGAGCTTCGACCAGCTCCAATCTCATTCCGAGGGGTGAATTTGGATCGCGCACTACCCTCATGCGCACCGTCTCAATAGCAGCTGCAACTGCTGCTGCTGCTGCTGGTAGTTGTGGTGGTGGTGGTGATGGTGGTAGTAGTTGTTGGGCTACTACCAGAGGCGCCACTGGTGAAGACGTTTGTGGAAGCGTTGGTGGAGACTGTCCTGGAGACGGGGGTGGAGATGGTTGTTGCGACGGTCGTGGAGACCGTGGAGAAGCTGGTGGAGACTGTCGTGGAGATGGTGGTGGAAACGGTGGTGGAGATGGAGGTGGTTGGTTGCCTGGAATTTTCGGGTCTCCGAAATCTTGGTCATCTTCGTCATTCTCAGGGCTTATAAAGTGCTTTGCTCGCTCTAAGAATTGAACGATGTCGATTTGTTCGCTCTGAAATTCTTCGGTAAGAGCTCGTATTCGGCTACCAAAATTGTTACAGTTTGTATAATTGACACCCTTTAAAAGCAGAATTAAGTCAAAATATTGCTTACTTATCATTTTGTACGTAACGCTTATTACGTGTCGATCGAATTTTCATCCCTTCAAGAGCGGCGGAGTGGTCTCGTCTTTGAGAGTCTTCCGTTAATTGGAGATGATCTAAAGAACAGAAAATTACTGGTTAATATTAAGAACCGACAATATGGTTTTAATTTATACCAATGTATTTCCAAATTCCAATATTTTGATAGTTCACTAATCTGTTAAATCTTGAATTCCACGATTCATTATCATTATTGGTCCTCCTCAGTAAGTTCCAGACAGATATAACCGCCGGCGTTACAACTCTAATCCAGTAGTCTTGGACATACTAAGCAAGTCCATTTAATGCTGCAAACTTAGTGTTGGGTAGCTAAATAAATAATTACGTTATTGTAGCCGTTATACTCATTACTATTATATTACGAAAAGTCGAATAATTTATCTACGCACATAGGCCATTGCTGCCATTCTAAATCTAATGATATCCAATCCTTCCTGAATCCGTGCTGCTGGTAAGAGAGGAAGCGCCATAATCATTTTCAATGCGTCTCTAGCTGGTCCGTTAACTTTGTAGATATTTATCAAATGCACGGTTTGGATTTTTCGATATATAGCCTAATTTATTTTACAAAAATGGATGTTTTAAATTTACTACACAAATTACTGCGACATCAATGTAAAATGTATAAGGTGCTTTTATTTACCTGCGCAAAGTGGAATCAGCACCCATTCATTTGGGCGGCGGGAAAATGACGCCTGAGACTGTTTTGAAGGCCTAATTCATAATCAGTCATTATTTCGGTCGGACATAGTGCAGGAAACTCTTGTGAAACGTACTGGAAGAGCTCGTTGTACGCCTGCTGTGATTTTACAGTCATCAGCGCGTAAACGGCTGAGAAAACCTGCACCAATTTAAAGTTCCTATTGTCAGTACTTCTGCTAAAATAAGTAAAATATAACTTACATAGTTTGTACGGTTGGCTGCCAAATGAATCACAACTAACTGTTTGAAGAGTTTTGGAACTTTAAATGTGCCGTCTACAAACATTAACGTTGCTTCTGGCATCACATTGTCCGCCATGTACTGAGACACAAAAACCAGAGTGTGAAAAAGGGGTAGCATCACTCTGAAAAATGGGTTCCCACAAGAATCTCTAGAAAAGTGTTTAGCTATGCCTCTTGGACCCATATTTTCTGCAGCACCCTGAACGCTGTTGGGATTCACCGGAAATCTTTCCCGTGCTGCTCTACCCATCATGCTTTTCATGTTGGTATAAGTCACGTCGGTGACGTCATGTCTAAATATCAAATATACCGTTGTCATTTTTAAATCGTCTTTACAAAACTGTCTGATTTTCGGAAGAAAATTATTTACTTACTCCATACGAAGGCGGTCGAAAACTGTCTTCTGAGACGAGGCGAAACTTGAGGCTGCTAAAGTCCGTAATTTACCTTTGAACTCCATTTTCTTGGTTCTTCTTGCTGGTGGGTTGTGATTGTGTCCGTGGTTATTACACATCTCCAAACGCTCAGCACCCGGTCGCAAAACTTCAGTTTGTTTGCACTTTAATACGGTGTTAGTTTGGAAATAACACCGAAAGTAAATGGAGCCATTGGCCTTTTTTATTTCTTAAATACAAATAACCATCCTGCTTAAACAAGCGACTGCCTTCTTGTTCACCTGTAATAATTTCCATGACTATTCTGGAAAGCAAAATCTCGTTGGAAAAGATTTTCAAGACGTGTATAATACAATTTATTTGCGGAACAAGTGGACAACGTTCGGTTTTATTCTGGAGGGCTGACGCGCTGTCCCTCTAGCAACTGGCTAACCACTCGAATTGTTGGGGGAGGTGGGCGTTTTTTATTTCAGAGCTAACAGTGAAGTTTACCTATTTCGCGCAAATTGGCTAAATTCTAGGAAGCCGGACTCTCCCATTGCCCTACAAGTTTCGGCCCATTAATCAAGTGGAGATAAGATTTTAAAGTTTGACAGGGTTTTTTCCCACGTAGGCACTACAATTTGGGGCCCCCTCTTGCCCACCAATTCTAAATATATTTACTTCAACCATAAGTAACATAATAAACATAAGTATGACACTACCTATTTACCTAATGCATTTTTTTAATAATAGTCTGTTTCACCATTATGTCACTTAAGACTAATAACTCTCGGCGAATTCCTCTTAGTCTTTGGAAATCAACGAGTGATACAGCCAAGGCCCATTAAAAATTGAAATGCTTTAAAAAATGTAAATAACGCTTACTTTGTGTGAAAATATTTATGCATAATTATATCAGGAGCTAACCATCTAATTGTACCACTATTGAGTAAACACAATATTTCTTGCCCCGCCCCCCAATCCCCATATAGGGCGGGCACGAAATAAAAAGAGAAAGTGAGTCTACATCTCTGCTACTGACGGTTATTTCATAATAGTCGTAAAAATATAGCGAAGATAATTATATACAAGCCTTAAATCATTATACAATGGGTATTATCCTTTTTAAATGGAGTTAATATAAACCCATAAAATATGTGCATTAGTTGATAGTTCACAAGTTGGAAATTTTTCAGCAATTTCTCTATTAATTCCGCTACGAAAAATTTACCAATATGAAAAAATAGGGCCCCTTTTTTAATAAATTTGGGGCCCCCTCTAGTTTTCCACGAAGGCACGTGCCTACTCGTGCCTATTGCTGGCGGTGTCATTGGACTCTCAGGGCCTAAAAAGAGAATGAATTCGTGATCATTACCATCCTTAAAATTTGTCAATCCAACTCATTAACGCAAAAATAGACGATTTAATCTTAATTGGAGCCGGCAGGGCGCATTCCATGAGTTTTCTACTCTCTGCGTTATTATTTCAATTAAACTATGATTTTAAATCGTTATTATTTCAATTAAACTATGATTTTAAATCGTTATTATTTCAATTAAACTATGATTTTAAATCGTTGTTATTTCAGTTAAACTATGATTTTAAATCGTTGTTATTTCAGTTAAACTATGATTTTAAATCGTTGTTATTTCAATGAAACTATGATTTTAAATCGTTATTATTTCAGTTAAACTATGATTTTAAATCGTTATTATTTCAATTAAACTATGATTTTAAATCGTTATTATTTCAATTAAACTATGATTTTAAATCGTTATTATTTCAATTAAACTATGATTTTAAATCGTTGTTATTTCAATTAAACTATGATTTTAAATCGTTATTATTTCAATTAAACTATGATTTTAAATCGTTATTATTTCAGTTAAACTATGATTTTAAATCGTTGTTATTTCAATGAAACTATGATTTTAAATCGTTATTATTTCAGTTAAACTATGATTTTAAATCGTTATTATTTCAATTAAACTATGATTTTAAATCGTTATTATTTCAATTAAACTATGATTTTAAATCGTTATTATTTCAATTAAACTATGATTTTAAATCGTTATTATTTCAGCACCAGGTCGCAAAACTTCAGTTTGTTTGCACTTTAATACGGTGTTAGTTTGGAAATAACACCGAAAGTAAATGGAGCCATTGGGCTTTTTTATTTCTTAAATACAAATAACCATCCTGCTTAAACAAGCGACTGCCTTCTTGTTCACCTGTAATAATTTCCATGACTATTCTGGAAAGCAAAATCTCGTTGGAAAAGATTTTCAAGACGTGTATAATACAATTTATTTGCGGAACAAGTGGACAACGTTCGGTTTTATTCTGGAGGGCTGACGCGCTGTCCCTCTAGCAACTGGCTAACCACTCGAATTGTTGGGGGAGGTGGGCGTTTTTTATTTCAGAGCTAACAGTGAAGTTTACCTATTTCGCGCAAATTGGCTAAATTCTAGGAAGCCGGACTCTCCCATTGCCCTACAAGTTTCGGCCCATTAATCAAGTGGAGATAAGATTTTAAAGTTTGACAGGGTTTTTTCCCACGTAGGCACTACAATTTGGGGCCCCCTCTTGCCCACCAATTCTAAATATATTTACTTCAACCATAAGTAACATAATAAACATAAGTATGACACTACCTATTTACCTAATGCATTTTTTTAATAATAGTCTGTTTCACCATTATGTCACTTAAGACTAATAACTCTCGGCGAATTCCTCTTAGTCTTTGGAAATCAACGAGTGATACAGCCAAGGCCCATTAAAAATTGAAATGCTTTAAAAAATGTAAATAACGCTTACTTTGTGTGAAAATATTTATGCATAATTATATCAGGAGCTAACCATCTAATTGTACCACTATTGAGTAAACACAATATTTCTTGCCCCGCCCCCCAATCCCCATATAGGGCGGGCACGAAATAAAAAGAGAAAGTGAGTCTACATCTCTGCTACTGACGGTTATTTCATAATAGTCGTAAAAATATAGCGAAGATAATTATATACAAGCCTTAAATCATTATACAATGGGTATTATCCTTTTTAAATGGAGTTAATATAAACCCATAAAATATGTGCATTAGTTGATAGTTCACAAGTTGGAAATTTTTCAGCAATTTCTCTATTAATTCCGCTACGAAAAATTTACCAATATGAAAAAATAGGGCCCCTTTTTTAATAAATTTGGGGCCCCCTCTAGTTTTCCACGAAGGCACGTGCCTACTCGTGCCTATTGCTGGCGGTGTCATTGGACTCTCAGGGCCTAAAAAGAGAATGAATTCGTGATCATTACCATCCTTAAAATTTGTCAATCCAACTCATTAACGCAAAAATAGACGATTTAATCTTAATTGGAGCCGGCAGGGCGCATTCCATGAGTTTTCTACTCTCTGCGTTATTATTTCAATTAAACTATGATTTTAAATCGTTATTATTTCAATTAAACTATGATTTTAAATCGTTGTTATTTCAGTTAAACTATGATTTTAAATCGTTGTTATTTCAGTTAAACTATGATTTTAAATCGTTGTTATTTCAATGAAACTATGATTTTAAATCGTTATTATTTCAGTTAAACTATGATTTTAAATCGTTATTATTTCAATTAAACTATGATTTTAAATCGTTATTATTTCAATTAAACTATGATTTTAAATCGTTATTATTTCAATTAAACTATGATTTTAAATCGTTGTTATTTCAATTAAACTATGATTTTAAATCGTTATTATTTCAATTAAACTATGATTTTAAATCGTTATTATTTCAGTTAAACTATGATTTTAAATCGTTGTTATTTCAATGAAACTATGATTTTAAATCGTTATTATTTCAGTTAAACTATGATTTTAAATCGTTATTATTTCAATTAAACTATGATTTTAAATCGTTATTATTTCAATTAAACTATGATTTTAAATCGTTATTATTTCAATTAAACTATGATTTTAAATCGTTATTATTTCAGTTAAACTATGATTTTAAATCGTTATTATTTCAATTAAACTATGATTTTAAATCGTTATTATTTCAATTAAACTATGATTTTAAATCGTTATTATTTCAATTAAACTATGATTTTAAATCGTTATTATTTCAATTAAACTATGATTTTAAATCGTTGTTATTTCAATTAAACTATGATTTTAAATCGTTGTTATTTCAATTAAACTATGATTTTAAATCCTTATTATTTCAATTAAACTATGATTTTAAATCGTTGTTATTTCAGTTAAACTATGATTTTAAATCGTTATTATTTCAGTTAAACTATGATTTTAAATCGTTGTTATTTCAGTTAAACTATGATTTTAAATCGTTGTTATTTCAATTAAACTATGATTAACAGATCAAATTAATGAAATTAAACTTTAATCCTCTTAGACTATTTCGAATTGAACTTGCCTCGAAATTTATGATAAATTCTACCAGTTATTTTGTTTATTCCGTTAATATTTTATAAACTAAATATCTGTCTTCCTGTCTTCGGGAAGGGGGAAGATCAGTATTGTTTTCTTATAATTGTGATTATATCTCGGGACGTGGTATATAGAACTTAGGTTTCAACCAAAACAAAAACTATAAATTAAAATCAGAAGTTAAAATTCAATGCCTAGCAAAAAATCGTTCAAAAATTACGTAAACCTCAAACTGATTACTACCCTCCAACGCGTTATAACCCAGTCACTCACAAACAACATTGCTTATGTGGTCAAAGTTGGTATTTTTTTTAATGATTAGACAACACGCGACAAAATGAAAAAAAAACAGCCTTCAATTAATAAAATATCAACTACATCTCCTACCTAGACGCTTCAATATGTTTTTTGTTATTAAAGGTAGCCTCGAACGTAGCAAAGTATTTTACGGTTCTCAGTGACTTCTAAGATAAGATTTCAATATTTTGGTTCTAATCGGGAATATCAAAGTTTTTTGTCGCCGCCGTTACCATGCATATACACTGAAACCTATAGTTCACATTAGGTGAATTTTCGGTAATAATTGCGCGACGAATTTAATCTCCGTAGTTTGGCGAAAACTACATTTCGCGCCAAATGAAAAAAAAAAGTATAAGAAACCAAATTTTTTACTCAAATTAAACTAATGTAGTATTGTTTCTGATATTTTTAAATAAAGGTTTGATTTATACATGAAAATATTTTAGCAAAACATGTATTATTCTATATTAAAGTGTTTCTCATTATTTATACTGAAAAGAAATCTTGTCCAATGAAATAAATGCATCCTTAGAATATTTAGTACTCAGCTAAAGAAAAAAAAATCTAAATCTTCGAAGCGTGTTCGGAGCCTTATAAAATAGCTGAAAGCACTGAAGGAATATTCATTTATTTGTATTTTTTTATATTTTCTATTTTTAACTCTAGTCTCCGTCCCACATGAAGATGACATTGTAGTTCTCCCCTTCTTTTACAACTTAACGACTTCTTCTGAGAATTGCTTAAAAGGAGGGACGATGTGTCCCACGAAAGTGCCCCTAAGCTCCTTTGACGAGCCGCATATCGGCATCTTTCTCCAAACCTTTATGGCCCATTTTTCAATGTCAAAAAGGAAGGGGGCGGCTCAGACTTCCAATTAGCGTGAACTCAGGGACCCATCTTCGTTTGCTAAAAAACCCAAAAATAATGAATATTAGGACACTGTGTAACGTCCATAGCCCTATATGACATCATGTTTTAGCACTTAACTCGCCTTTTAAACTATACCTCCTAAATCCAGAATACTCCTACGGGCCCCTCTAATACCGAATTTTGGTTACAAAAAATTGTCTGTAACAAAATAGGTTAAGTCGGAAAACTTTTGGTTGTAGAAAACAATATATCGAAGGTAGAAATCAGCTCAGAGTTAATTTTCAATAACGTCCGTCCGTCGCGGTAAAACGTTTGATGCAGGGTTAGAAATAAGGATTTTTTTTAAAGTGGACATGTGACCAGTGACCCCCTGAATAAATAAACTGGACCATGACCAGTGCACGTCGTCTGCTACATTAGAATAGCGTGTTTTAACTTTTAACCGTTTAAGTGTTTTTAATTGGGTGAATTCGAATTGGAGTGTACAAACTAGTTAAATTAAACGTAAAATATCATTTATAACTTACTAGTATTTTAATGACTATTTATGAGTGTACAAAAAATGTATATAAAAAAATTAAAACACCTGGAATTAATTAAAAAAATTAATAAAAAATACGCCTCTGGCCTGGGCCGATCTAAAACTAAGAAAAGTAGTTAAGTTTAGATATTTCCTATCAACCCACCACTTTCCTTTCTACCACGAATAGGGCCGACCTAATTAACGATGGGGGTCCCGCTGACTGGCTTAAAAATTATCTAAAAATTCAAATTAAATGATATCGTCTCTACCGGTCCGTATGTAGTATGTGCCAAGAACTATCTAAAAATATTACTTTCAATCAGTTTTAAATTTAAATAAGAAATCGAATTTTACGGCAAAAACCAAAAAAAAAAACACTAAAAGGGATCCGCAACTTACGTTGCATATTTGAATTTAAGGTACCCTAAATATGGTAAACATTCCCTCTGCGTAGCTTCGGCGCCTACAGCCCCATTTTCATGCTCGCTGGTAGCGGGTAAAAATCGACAAAATCCGCTTCAGCTATACACTTTATCACTTTCCGCGTCGATCTGTTTCAAACAGATATTTTAGCTTTATTTTCACGCTTGCGAGTGGCGGAAGCGAATTTTGCCGACTTTTATCCGCTACCAGCGAGCATGAAAATGGGGCTTACTTCGTATTCCCACAATACCCCACTTTTCACAAATTTCTGCAATACAGCTGGTTGCGGATCCCTTTAAGTAAATTTCATAAACATAGTCGTGACATTTATTTTGGAAATGTGTGGAGACATATGCAAATCAATATTCATCTATAGCTAGGTTTCTCCAATAATATTAAAAATAATTTAATGCAAGATCACATTTACTTCTTACATCCACTTTTAATGTAAGGGTTGAAAACAAAAAAATCTTTCAATATTGGTTTTAACCACTATCTAAATATTGATTTCGTATATAGAAATTAACGTACGCATATGAAACTATTCCTCTGGTCACACCAAGCGTCTCTCTCGCAGGCCGATTCAAATTTATATACAAAAACGTGGTCTCGACACTTTAGCTTGACAGTGATATCAGAGTATTCTAAAGGTCTTGAACAATTCCTACATGGTTTTGTTTCAACCCTTCCACTATACTCCAAAAATTGGTAAGCAACGTCGCAGCGCTTCTTTCACTGGCCATTGTTAGCGCGAAAACTTGGGTATTGGCTTTTCTTATAATTTGGCCAAGAATAGATTTTTTAAGGGACAACTGGGAATATAGTTGGCGTTTTCTGACCTAGAGCTAAAGACGGCACAGTTCAAAAGCTCGAAATGTCCCTCGTCTTTTTTCGTGATAGGAAATTTGACCTTGGAAATGAATGCGTTAGTAGCATACTACCATAAGTCACATTCGATAAGTTTAACTCGTTCGATATTTAGTCACTTTGTCGCTGACTCGCTATGGTCGTCTTCTAATTGCTATAACCTTGAGAATGTAAATTCGGAATTTCCATTGCCAAGTAAACAAAATCCCAATAAATTAAAAATGAAAGTAAATATTTGTAAACTTATTGTTGTCCATGGATTGTAAAGTTAAAAGAATAAATATCAAAAAATAAAAGAATTGCACATGGAAGTATTGTTCAATTTTAAAATAAATATTTATTTATTGTAAATCAACTGATTTTAACAATGGCTCGGTTTACCTAAATTTACCATTCCCCCCAAGGTTTGATTTCTACGCAGTGGCGTAAATAGCGCCCGCGAGAACTAGGGGCCCCCCAAATGTGTATGCCTAAAATCGGCGCTATTTAAAAGGGCCCCGAGTCGTTTTTCGCGGGGGGGGGGGGGCGGATTTCCTAGTTACGCCACTTTTTTTATCCATATAGGGTGTATTCTAGTGACGTCATCATCACTGTAGTGGAAGGCTAGTGTCATCCACCTTTCCCCAATAACTATCTACCTTAGAGCAATGGCCGCCATCTTCTCGTGAATACCACCTATACGCTATCAATTGATCGGAAGGTACGAAAAACGATTAACACAGCAGTGAAACTATTATGTGAACCTACAGAAAAATAAAAACATTTTTTTATTACACTTCTTAAAAATGAAGTAAAAAATAGAATTTGAATTAAAAATGTAATATCGTTACCATATATAAAATCAATCAGTAAACAAACGAAACGACAATTGAAAAAAATTAAATGTAAATTTAATTAGTAAAACCATAAACTTATGTTAAAACCAATAATACCTTAAAAACGATTTAAACTACCGACGTAGTATACAATATTTTCCGTGATTGCGGACACTTAAAATTAGAAACAAGACGTACACGTACGACGGTCAGAATACACACAATCCTTCTGATGTGTTAAGTTTGTTTGACCTATTCACAGCGAGGGGCAGGTCACTTCCTTGATTAACGACGCACCCCTCAAAAGATTAAATCCGATTTAATCGTGATTATTTTAGTCAAATTCAATTTAATCACGATTAAGTTGATCAAATCACGTTTAATCATGATTAGAATGTTTAAATCTGATTTAATCATGATTAAATGATTAAATCTGATTAAAATGATAAAATCTGTTTAAAATGATTAAATCCTGATTAAAAATTATATCGTGATTAGTATGATTAAATCGTACTTTAGTTTTGATTTTAATGATAAATTCCCGATTCGACCGATTATATTGATTAAATCGTGATTATGCCACATTCGACCAAAAGCATAAGTTTCGGTAGCGAAAACATTGCGCCATCTAAATTATGAAACTAGTTATAAAAATAAAGAAGAGATAAACTAGATTTACCAAAACATTTTTCAACAAACTTACATTAAAAAAATATACTAAACTATATGTCCTATAATTAATATAAATATAATGAGTGATCGAACGATCCCAATCATCCCAGTCGATGGAGTTTTCCCTCCGCCGTAGTAACTAAAGACGTTTCGGAGAAATGGGAAGTCGGGGAAATGGGAAGTCGGAGTAATGGGAAGTCGGAGTAATGTGAAGTCGAAGTAATGGGAAGTCGAAGTAATGGGAAGTCGGAGTAATGCAGCCTCGAGAGATAGGTTGAGTCCAAGGTTGGTAAAATTTGGACTAGAAACGGTTGCCTCGAAAGGGGGCTTTGATTTACCCGTTGTCTGATTCTAGGTCTGTTACTCAGCCTTCTACTGTAGTACATGACGTCACTGTTTCGAAAAATGCTAGGCTTCTCAAAGTTACAAGTGACATCACCTGGTTCGGCCAATAGCATTTATTTTCGTACATGAGACCCCCTTGGGTTGAGTCGGAGAAATGAGGTCGAACCCTTGCTTAGAACATGCACGATTTACGAACCTTGAGTCGGGCCACGGCCAACTTTGATCATGCGCTGTCCGCGCTACTACGGCCAACACATTCGTCGAAATTCCGCGAGCAAGGATTTTCCCCCTATAAACTGTACTATAATGTGTAGGAGTTCAGCGCCACGCTCGGTGGTTATATTGTCCCCAATGTAAAAACTATACTAAAAATAATAATCCACTAGGTGCGCTGACGTCATACACATCTTTTGCTCATAGGTTAACACAGTAACGTCAACGAATGAGATGGCCGCTGTAGCGGGAGAGATGCGCGAGAAATCAAAGTTGGCTGTGGTTGGGCCATAAATTTCAAAACATAAAAATAGCGGGAATGCTTCAGGTAATTTATGTTAAGGCAATTTTGAGCCTTGGCTCTTAACTTAAAATTTTAAATTCGAAAGGGTCTTTTCAAATTGTCAATGTCAATATGAGAAAAGTACAGCTTAGAAGAAAGTTCGGGAACCTATTGTGTTTATTAATTTGTGTGCTGTAACATTAACATAAATAATCTGTAACAGCCATGTTTAAATTTATCAAAGTATTTTTACCATAGGCCTGGTTTTGGAAACATGTCTGTAACAAGATTAACATATTGGTTTAAACCGCTTAGCAAAATGGGTAGTGCTAGTTCATGTAATTCTACCGCGAGTACTGACACTACGAATGAAAGTTTGCAATGTCCATTGGTTAGCAACATGAAAACAGGTTGTACCAGTGTATTGCAATATTCCTTGGCTAGCTATGAATGTAAAATTTCAAGCCAGAAAGATATAAGTAAAAAGATTTGCTCTAATGGCCAATCTGAAGCAAAGGACCTTGAAAAGGAAGGAGACCCGATTTTGAAAGATTTTAAATTAGCGGGTATATACACGCTGGAAGAATTAGAAAAAATTTGTGTTAAATTTGAGTTAAAAATGAACAGTGATCCTTGCCATTTGGATGAATTAAAGGAGATTAGGCAAAATGAAGAAAGTCAGGCATCTGATGAAGGTAAACACTGATTCACTGAAAGGACCAGGGGGAATCTAATTTTTTTTTTTATTAGAAGAATACGAAGTGGAGCAAATTACAAAATTCCGAGTTGTCACAGTTAGTTTTATTTTCAATTAGTACTACGTTTAATTAATAACAAATATTTGTTTTTAGGGAGTAATTGAGTATCGTGTGAAATGGAAGGGCTGGAGTTCTAATTTCAATACATGGGAGAATATTTCAAACCTGAAAAATTGCAAAGATATTCTTGATCAATTTCATACACTTCGTAATATTGACCAGTAAGATACTTTAATTTGTAAATACTTTCCTCTATTAACAACAAGAATATTTAGGTTTGGTAACAAGAGGAAAAGAGAAACAGTTAAAGATGTAAAAAAAATCAAGAAAGCTAAAATAGAATCTCTAATTGGGGATTTGGCCAAACGAGAAGATTTTGGTTCATTATTCAAACTTAGAGGAGTACCTGCAAACATTGTGTCAGCAAGTCGCAACAAATCCGTAAATAATCTGGCCAAGGAATTAAGGCAAATTCTAAGGACTGTGCCACTCAAAAAAGGCTTTTTAGAGCAATTAATCAGTAGTAAAAATGGGCAGTTAGATGAATTTTTCGCTTTCGTTGAAAGACGGAAAGAAGTCTTGTTGAAATTGAAAGAATGGGAAGAGAAAATAAACAATCTCCCAGGTTTGCAAGCTCCGATAAAAGTAGAAAATGATGTTGATGAAGAGGGTCCGCCTGAGCAATTTACCTACATCACCGATTATAAAGCTGCCAAAGGAATTATCATCCCTGATGATCCTCCAGTAGGCTGTGATTGTACCAATTGCTATGATATGCGCAAATCATGTTGTGCCAGTCAGTCTGGGAATGCCTTTGCTTATTCTCGATTTGGAACACTGAATGTTGAACCAGGTACCCCAATCTACGAGTGCAACAAGCGGTGTCAGTGTGGCCCTGATTGCTTAAACAGGGTGGTACAAAAAGGCAGACAGGTAGATTTCAAAGAAAATTGTGGAGTTTGGTTACTTTGGTTGTTACTAGTAATCTTTTGATAAACAGGTCAAACTGTCCATTTATCGCACTGAAAATGGCTGTGGATGGGGCGTTAAAACTCTTGAGAGAGTGAAAAAAGGGTCCTTTGTAATGGAATATGTCGGAGAGGTAATTATAAGTTTATTTATTTATTAATGTTGGTGTAAATTTCTTTGTTAAATAAGGTTATCACAAACGAGGAAGCTGACAAGAGAGGTAAAATTTACGATGCCATTGGGAGAACATATTTATTTGATTTGGATTATGATGATTTGGAAACTTTGTACACTGTCGACGCAGCTACATATGGAAATGTTGCTCATTTCATGAATCATTCGGTACTATGTCAATAATTGGTTTGGTGCAAACTAACTATTTACACTTTTTTTTCGTAGTGTGACCCAAATTTGGTAGTCTATGCAGTTTGGATTAATAATTTAGATCCTAAATTACCAAGACTGGCTTTTTTTGCTAAAAGAGATATCAAAGGTAGTTTTAGATGGACCTAATGTAACATTGGCGATATATTAACAATGCCTGTAAAAAAAAATTTCAGCTTTTGAAGACTTGAATTTTGATTACACTATGTCAACAGCTGGTAAATTAGAATTTGTTAAAGTGATATTATTCTGTAAACTAAAATTGTATTCTTTAAATTTAGGAAATGCTACTGAGGTTCCGTATAGAAGCCCTAAAACTAAAAATGAGTTGCCAAGAAAAACATCAGCCAGTAACAAAAGTCATACTATAATATGTAAGTGTGGGGCTCCAATTTGCAAAGGTTATGTCTTCTAATTGATAGAAGGAAACATTCCAACCCTGTGAAAATAATTTAAGCCTGTTTATGACTTTTTAAATTGGTGGTTAAATTAATTTTCTATAACTTCAACTACCTTTTCGCAGTTCTTAATTTTCTTATTGAGCATAGTTGAATTTCATTTTAAAAATTATCTTAACCCTAAACTGTGCAGAAAATAGAAGCATTTTTGGGTTTTTTTTAAATATTTTTTGATTTTTCTTAGAAATTGTTAATTTTTCTAGTATAACAAAAATTGTATATGCAAGGACATTTTTAGCATTAAGATTTTTGATAATAAACAGGTGGAAGAGATCATTTGATCCTACATATTTAGATTTATTTAGTTTAGATTACAGTCAATTTTGTGGCTTTTTTTACATTTCACTCACTACTAAGTAATCAATAGACAAAACTTCTTTTGGGATGAATGTTCACATATACAAAGAGTAAAATTTTCTATGATACAAAAGAAATGCTGGGAACAAAAAGATGCACAATTGATTTTCTTCCCAAGATTAAACTTAACGCGGGACAATATGCCCTCTTTCAATGGTATATGCTTGGAAAAAAGGATATGGATCAAATTTTAAAAATGAACAGTGATTATGACCTCTAAAATAAGAGGTAAAAAAAGTACATGATAATTTTAATTGGTTGTTTTTTTTTACTGTTAATTTTTTGTAAAATGAAATTACATTTTATTGGTTTTGAAAGAAACTTGAAGTGGTTTTCCTGCATATCGAAAACCATTTAAATTTTCAATAGCATACATAGCTTCGCTTAATTCACTCATTGTGACAAAACCAAACCCCCGGCTGGTACCCGTTCCTGTATCTCTAATAACATTAACTTTATGAATTGTACCATAATGAGAAAATAGTTCGTACAGTGATTTTTCGTCAGTTTCAACTCCAATGTTGTATACAAATAATGTGTGACCACCTTCTGGAGAACTGAGAGAATTTACACTGCCATATGGCATACCTCCTGTCATTGGATTATATCGATGCTTGTTCTGGCTATTATTGGGCCTCACAGGGCCCCCAGCTGTGCTAGCAGTTGTTTTAATTGGACTTAAAACTCTAGTTGTTTGCCCTATAGTTGGTGGGACTCTCAGTTTCTTTGCATTATCTTCGGCAAACTTGATGGAAAGTGGCTCACTCGCCCCTGGAAGCAGTTTTCCACTGAAAGATTCTATAGCTTTCTCTGCTTGCTCATGCAAATCGTAAAGTATAAATGCAACTCCCTTGTTTTCTCCAGTATAATCATCTTTCAGCATGCGACATTGAATAATTTCTCCGGTTTCACCAAACATTTTTATCAGTTCTTCTTGAGACATTGATTTAGGAATTCCACGAATGTATAAATTAGCATTTTTAATTATATCTCCTCCAGGTCGGGCGTAAGCTACTTTGATTCTCTTATTTTGCATTTGGTAGCCATTCAACTTTTCAATAGCCTTCAGTGCATCATTTGGATCCTCATAATCCACAAAACCAAAACCGTAACTATAACCAGTTGATTTATGTCTGACAATTTTACAAGCTTTTAATGTTCCAATACTCTCAAATATATTTCGAAAATCTGTGTCAGAAAGGGTTTGAGGAAGATAATTGATGATCAAGTTTGTTTTGCAGTTATCACTTTGATCCATCGTTTTTAACAGGGAATTTTCTGATTATAAGAATATATATTTTTTATCAGTGCGTTCACTTGATTTAAGAAAAAAAAAATTAAAAAGGCGTTAGAATTGCTGCAAAAGAATTAAGAAAAAGGAATGTAAGTTGTAATCTATTACTGTAATAGGATGGTCTAATATCAGTTAATCATGTTTATTTAGGTAGCGTGACATTTAGCAATGAAACAAAAAACCACTTTGGTATAGTTAATCAAGTGTAAGCCGGGATTTTAGTTATTCTGATTGTAAGTTACATTGTATGTCGTAGAGCTTTTAACATTTCGTAGTATCATTAGACTTAAAATTGTTGGTACTTTTAAATTAAGTTTTAATACGTAATCAAATACGCAAAGGCTTAAGTTTTAGCGCCAGAATTTCTATCCACGTTTAGTAAAGGGCAGCTCAAGTTACTCATTTTAATGAAGGTTTTTAAAAGTGACATTTTAGGTAGCAGATATGTTTTAAAGTAACCAAATGAAACGTTTAAATACTCAAATAATACAAACCTTAGATTTTCACATCAAAAATCGATCTTTTTTAGACTTTTACAAGAAAAAAAGTAACACCGTTCATTAACTAGCGCCAAACAAACTTTGCGCGGGAAATTCTTTCCGCTTCTTAAGCATTTAAATTTTCAATTTGGCGTCAATATTTTTTTGTTCTGCTTAAAATTATATTTTTAGCAGGAAATTAGAAATTAATATCTAATGTGTATTTGGGTTCAAACGTAATACAGCCAAGAAACGGACGTTAATAGTCATTTAAATTGCCATAAACGAGTCTAAAAACTGCCCAAGTTTGGCGTATAAAGGGCCACAAGGCAACATAACTGACACCGTGAATGGACAGTTGGACCGAGTTTTCATATTCCTAGGTTGGACCACGGCCAACTTTGATTTCTCGCGCATCTCTCGCGCTACAGCGGCCATCTCATAAGTGGACGTTCCTGTGTTAACCCACGGCCGTCTCGAGATCTGCTTCGCGCTCATAGCGGCCTAGGCGATCGTACGAAAATCGCGTATGGGAAATTAGTTCAAAAACTTCTCACATCGTTTTATGGCGCTAGTCTAGCCCCCCCTTGAGAAAATTCACAGCCATGTTATCGAATGGGAGGAACGGCGCGGAACTTTGGAATTTCAATTATTATCACGTAATGTGTAATTTTTTGTAAAATATTTTTTTAGTAATATTTAAGTTAATTAATAATAAAAAATTTAAACACCTCTTCAGATTTTTAACGCAAAGTAAAGTTTTGAAAAACGTTATTAAAATTTGGTCATTCTGGAGCCAGAAGTCACCGTTTCTGTATAAAAATGTAAACATAAACACGTGGTTCTCTTTACAGCTGTATTTTTGTTATGTAGTAACTTCCAGAGGCCTGTGTTTTGTATTAATGTTTAAAAACTTAATTGAATTAAAGTAGTAAAATAAATGAATTTTAAAAGAAAACAAATGTGACTTCTCTTGAAGATTATGTAAAAGTTTATTATTAAGGTATTAACTTGTTTTTTTAAGAGCCAAAATAAGTTTAATAATACATAATAGTTAGAATATAGGATGATGTATTATAATGATAATTTATACAGGACTAGTTGGAATATTGTTTAACATAGTATGATTATTTATTCAAATATTGACTAGTTGAAATATGGGTTAACGTGTGATAATTTATATGTGTTGACTAGGTGGAATATGAGTTAACATATAATGATGATTTATACTGGCATGGATTAACTAACTGTCACTTGGAAGATCTCTATGAATGAAAATAGTGATGGAAACTTGGAAGGTATTTAAATCTGATAAATATAATAAACCAAGGTGGATTTCCCACTGAATGATACACAACTAAACAATAGATAGGAAAAATTTAGAATTTACGACTTGAGTACTTTTTGAGAAAGAGGCTTATGCACAAGTTCTTTCACTTTCTAAAATTTTGCGGACAGAGTTTTGGTAATATTTGTGATAATTAGGGGTACGACCTTTCTACAAATTAAACCAGCAATTTCATTCGGGTGATTATTATTCAAATCACATTGGATGTAAGGGCATAGAGCAATTTTTGGCTACAAGTGGATTTCAATGTTTTTTAAAATTGCAGGTGAATCCCAAAGATAGGGTACAGCTCTCTCTAGAATGTTGTTACTATATCCAATATTAGCCATTAACATGATAAAGCTTTGCTGGGGATACCTAAGGTTTCCTCTGTCGGATAATTTAAATGGTGAGTCAGAATTAGGCACAATTCGCAAAAATGTTTTTCTTCTAGGATTTGTGCTACATAATCAGCCAAGTATGCGATACTTGCTAGCCGTCCAAAGCATTTAGTATGTCAGTAACTTCAGATGGTAATGTAACTTCATGGCTGATAGATCTGTGAAGCTGTCTTGGGGAACGTTAGATGTTTTAGGTTTTTGACTAAATTCTTTTTCCCATAGTTTCATTACCGATTGGAATGCTTTGCCATCAAATATTGTGACACAATCTAATTATCACAAATTCCGCTATTTATTATCTGAACATTTATCTGCCTGGTCATGATCTTTTAATTATTTTTTACTCGTTTGTTCATTGTTTTCTTAATGTTGGCTTTGCTTTTTGCTTTTAATTATTTGTATATATCTCATTATTATTACTATTATTATTTTTTTTGCTTACTTTTATACAATTTTTTATATTCTGTTCATTTTTAATCCTGCGATTCTGTAAGTCTACACATAAGTTGGCCTATGCGGCTTTGTAGATAACCTCTAAATAAATAAATAATGATATAGTGCCACCTGAATTAAAGGCTTCAAAAGTCGCTTGATGACTTAGGCCTAAGGTGGTGCCTTGGGTATTAGCCTAGCTGATTATTATTATCTCTTAAGGATGGATTCCAAACTGAATATAGTGGCTCTTGCATCCAGCATGTCATTCCCTCCAGCCATTTGCCTGAGAATGCTGAAAAACATTTCAATAGCATCGCTCGTTACATTTCTTGTCAAGACAAACTGGAAACCAGATTTAAGGAGGTATGACACGCAAGATATTGTAGACAATGAAGTTATTCTAATAGATTCATATGTTTCCTTTGTCAATATTTTCTTCTCGCAGTCGGTTTGAACTTTTTCTAGATATTGAGGAAAATAATTTTCTAGCAAAGAATGGACACTTGTTCTGATTTTAAAACTAAAATTTGAGAAATGTGAACTTAATTTAAAGAATAATAAAGCTATTTATTAAATAATATGAATAGTATTTTGGTTATTTATTTAAAATTCTGATAAAATAAATGTGAATACTGGTTTGAAAACTTAAAAACTTGAAACCTGTGAAAAACAAAATAAACTTTGGTTAGGCTTAGCAATTAACTAATATAACTCAATATAAGCATATTACTTTAATTAAATAAATGTTTTAAATGAAAACTTATTAGATAAAGATCAAATCATAAGTTGTATATCCCAAACTTTCCAGAAGTTTTTGAAAAACAATGCAAAAATGATTAACTAGTTGAATTTACCGCCATAGAAAACTATTAAATATCCCGCTGATTTTTTACATTTAAGGGGGGGCTCGGACAGCGCTCCTAGTGTTAAAAAAAGGTATTCGCGGAAATACATAGGAGAGGAAATCTTTGTCTGGGCCGCTATGAGCTCGAAGCAGATCTCGAGACGGCCGTGGTTAACCTATGAGCAAAAGATGTGTATGACGTCAGCGCCCCTAGCGGATTATTATTTTTAGTATAGTTTTTACATTATATAACCACCGAGCGTGGCGCTGAACTCCTACACATTATAGTACAGTTTATATGGGGAAAATCCTTGCTCGCGGAATTTCGACGAATGTGTTGGCCGTAGTAGCGAAAAGCCGTGTATTATTGTATAATTAATGCTGAGCTCCCATTGGAGCCGCCCTGTTACAAAAGGGTGTACTTTGTACGAGCGAATAAAAAACCTTTGAACCTTTGAACCTTAGACAGCCTATTTGTTTTGATCTTTGCCATGGAGACACGCCAGATTCCAAAACTGAAATTATAGCAAGGATCCTTGAGCGGGGGAACTCCAGGGAGCTGACATTGAGGCGTAATTTACGACTCCCTGTCTTATACTCCCTGCTCTAGCTTCTAGTGTCTGTGTAGGTTTCTGTTTTTGACAGTATTGTTGTGAGATCTTTTAACTTGTGAGATACTGTTTTTCTTTTAAATATCTTCGAGAAAATGTAAATTTTTTTAAAAATTTTTCAACAACTAACTATGCGTACTGTACCGGTATGGGTTGATAAAATCAGAGATCGAGACAATAAAGAACAATGGTAAATTAAATTTCTATAACTATTTAAGCCTTGCCGGTTTCAAATTGAACTTATTGAAGTACGCGGCTAACGCATGAATTCGGGATTTTCGTCTGTTTAGCTGGCGATATTTTCTTTATAAAATAAAATCGGCTGCTTAGCAGTCGAAAATTCAAGTTTTTAAGCCTCTTACATGGTGTAAACTGAAAAGGCTAATTCACCAAAATCTTTCCTTTTATCAAAAAAAAATTATTTTGTAATTTTAGTGTTTATGATGTGGCATTTAAACCAGATGGTACTCAACTGGTTGTGGCCGCTGGTGCTAGAGTATTAGTTTATGATACCAGTGATGGATCGCTTATTCAACCTTTAAAGGGCCACAAAGACCAAGTTAACTGTGTGGCCTATTCAAAAGATGGCAAAAGATTTGCATCTGGTGCCTCAGATAAACAAGTTATCATATGGACAGCCAAGCTTGAAGGGATATTGAAATATTCGTAAGAGCAATATGAATTTTTTATGTTTTAAGTCAGTTGAAATTAAAGATGACTAATTTAATCCTATAGGCATCATGATAGCATACAAGCACTTTCTTACAATCCAGTTTCTCACCAGCTAGCTAGCTGTTCGTGCTCTGATTTTGGTATTAAACACAATCTGCCTTTTTACTAGGAATCTCGATAAGTAAACAGTAATCTATACCAGAAATTTTTATCATTTGAGGTTTATGGTCTCCAGAGCAGAAATCAGTGAGTAAACATAGAGTTCACTCGAGAGTTACATCTTGCAGTTGGACAACCGATGGACTTCATCTAGCCTTAGGCCTAGTTAATGGATCAGTATCAATACGAGGACGGGTACTAGCAAATTTTTTTTTATATTATATTATTTTAATTTAACATTTATATGGGTAAATTTAAGACAGGTGAGGAACGATACAGAATAGAAAGACCTGGTGGCCCACAAACTCCAATTTGGGGAGTTTCGTGGAATCCTAATAAGTAAATTCTTGAAATTTCTGGATTTAAATTCTAAATTTATTAATGATAATTTTTTGATAGAGATGAAAATACTGAAATTTTAGCGGTGGTTGATTGGGGTCAGACTTTGTCATTTTACAATTTGACTGGAAAACAAATAGGAAAGGATCGACAGCTGGGTTTTGATCCAACATCAGTCACATTTTTCCCAAGTGGCGATTACCTTCTTATTGGTGGCTCAGGAAAACAATGTATTCTTTACACTACCGATGGGATTTTTGTAGGAACAGTTGCAGAATTTGGATCTTGGGTTTGGGCTTGTAAGGCTCAACAAAACTGCCAAAATTTAGTCAGTTATCTACTCCGTAAATAACACTTGTTTTAATATATTTACCTAACTCAATTTATTTCAGGCAATTGGTTGTCAAGATGGCACTGTTGGATATTACGAATTGGGTTTCCCCACTGTTCATAGTCTTTATCGTGAAAGATACGCTTTTAGGGAAACAATGTCTGATGTGATAATTCAACATCTTATAACCGATGAAAAAGGTACATTTTTGTTACATAGTTTTGATAATAGTTTTAAATAATATTTTTTCTAGTGAGAATAAAGTGTCGTGATTTGGTAAAAAAATTGGCAATATATAAACACCGACTGGCTGTTAGTTATGTCTTTTCTAAAAACTAAATTACCAAATTTAATCAGTTTTATTTTTAAGGTCCAACTTCCTGAAAAGATTATAATATATGAGTTAACCAAAGGAGATTCAACTGATATGCATTACAGGGTTAAAGAACGCATAAACCAAAAAGTTGACTGCACCTTACTAGTTGTTTGCACAAATCACTTAGTTCTTTGCCAGGTACTCTTTTGAGCTGTTACTTTTAGTAAGTTTTCAGATCTTGACATTTGGGGGTGTTTTTTACAGGAAAAGCGCCTCCAGTGTCTATCATTTATTGGAGTTAAAGAAAGAGAATGGATTCTAGAAGCACCAATTCGTTATATTAAAGTTACGGGAGGACCAGCTGGAAGGGAAGGACTTTTAGTTGGACTTAAAAATGGACAAGTAATAATAATAATATCTTTATTTGCCTTTGCAAAATTGATATCTCAGTTCAGTTTAGAAAAAACTGATGAGTTTCTTACGTTATGTTTTTAAAATAATTGAATATGATTCCAGGTTGTTAAAATATTCCTGGACAATCCATTTCCATTACCAGTATTAAAAATATCGGCGTCAGTTCGTTGTTTAGACTTGAGCACCTCTAGGAAGAAATTATCTATTGTGGATGAGTCTGGCACCGTATTGGTGTACAATATTCTCACAAAAGAGCTTTTATTTCAAGTGAAATTAGTTTTTAAAGGGAAGCACCAAGTTTTAACCTGTAGCATGGGCATATAGATGATGATACACTTAATTTTACCATGAAATCTGTGTTAAAAATTATTTAGCATTAGTTTGATAAGGAATTTTGAAAGTATAGCTTTCTTGATTTCCAGACAACAGTAGGGCCCTCTTCTGCAACGTTGACAAACAACGAGTAGTGTCTGTAAAATTGGTGAATCAGCTGCCAAATTTAATAGTTAGTGTTAGCAGCGCATGCATTAGTGTTAACCAATGTAAGTTTGTTTTTGTGCCATCGGATGTGAGGCTTTGTGGGATGAATTATTAGGGATTAGGATTTACACCAAAACAAAGAACTATTTGGTGGTTAAATGTGTTTTTATATTAATCCATTGTTTAACTTTAAACTAATAATTATAAAAGCTTGATGGTTCCCTTTTCATTTCTCATTCACACAAAAATCTAACAAAAGTCTTAAAATAAGGAACCAAATGCGAACAGTGTGGCTTGGAATAGCCACAATGAAGAAATGTTATGTTTTACTGGTGGAGGTTACCTCAACATAAAAGCTGGAAACTTTCCAATACACCAGCAAAAACTTCAGGGGTTTGTCGTTGGTTTTTGCGGTTCGAAAGTATTTTGCTTGCATTTTAATACCATGTCAACAATTGAAGTTCCCCATTCAGCTTCTATGTATCAATATCTGGAAAAGAAACAATTTGCGTAAGTATAACTAAATATTGTGATTATGTAATTTTGGGTAGGCACACCACCCCCAATGGTACACAAAACATTTGATCTCTTCCCCTGCATTACAAAGTTACATTTTCTGTTAAGTGTCAGATAGTGTAAGTAAGTTTTCCAACCAAAGGTGCACATAAAAGCCCTGATCACATTGCCAGATCGAAAAACTGGTTTCTCATCAATGAAATGCGAAAGAAGAGATAATTTAAAACCCTACCTTGATAAAAGGATTTCATCACTAGTTCACTCAAATACGTTCCCCACCAATGGCAGCCATAAAATTACTGATGGTATGCTGAATCGCGCAAGTACATTCACTGGTCGCGTGTTTAGATACAATGCATCAAAACTTAAGCTGCACCAACATTTTGTAAAACTTTTAGTACCATATAAGTTGTGGGGTATCTACCAGAAATTATGGTAGGATGAATAACAATATTTTAAATTTTTTAATTCCAGTGATGCGTATCAAGTAGCCTGTTTGGGAGTTCCAGAAAGTGACTGGAAATCTTTGGCCCACTCCGCAATGGAGAACCTAAAATTCCAAATAGCTAGAAAATCTTTCATTCGTATAAGATCTTTGCCTTATTTACAGCTTATTCAAAGTTTTGAGGTAAAGATTATGGGTAGTGTAGAGTGGTTCCTCATTTATATGCCGATAAACATACATGCAGGATAGAAAGAAACGAAATGAGTTGGAAAACATTTTCTTGGGTGATATCTGTGCCTATCAGGGGAAATTTGGAGAAGCAGCTCGTATTTATAAGAAATCGGGCCTCGAAAGCAAGGCCATGAACATGTATACTGATTTGCGAATGTTTGATTTGGCTCAAGTGAGTTTGTAAAGGCAGTTTCTATTTGTCCACAACTGCATATTTAACAATATCCATTTTAGGAATATTTGAAATCGGATGATGTACAAGATAAAAAACTTCTCATTAGGAAAAAAGCTGATTGGGCTAAAAATATCAATGAACCCAGAGCAGCTTCTGAGATGTATCTTTCAGCTGGAGAAAATTTGAAGGCAATTGAAATTATTGGGGAAAATGGATGGATTGATATGTACAAATATAATAACTAGAATGAATTCATGTTACCTGAGAACTAAGAGGCAAGTGGTGTCTACCCCTTTAACTGGTAAAAGATAAAACATGGTTTTTCTACTGTAAATCACAAGCTGCCTTCATATTCTCAGTTAACATTAATGTATTCCTGATGATAATAACAGTTATTCATTTACATGGTTTCATTGAATTTAATAATTTTCATAGGCTTGTTGATGTGGGTCGCAAATTGGACAAAGCTGATAGACCTTCTTTGTAGGTTAACTCCCATTCAATTTTACAAAAACCAAAAATTTAATTTTTTAATTTTTCTCTAGGATACTTTGTACTGAATATCTTCAACAACATAAACAAATTGTGTACGCAGCTGAAATGTATCAGAAACTTGGAGATCTAGAGGCGCTGGTGGCCATGTATGTTGAAAATCAGCTGTGGGATGAAGTAAGATTTTTGCATTCAGGGGATTTGGTTGATGCTTTTTAATTACAGTAACATTTGAAAATATCATATGTAGTGGCGAGCCACATGGGGTATAGGTCACTTGCGTTTTTTGTGTGAGTGCCTGCGTGACAGTGCTGTAAGAAAAGGTTATTATTTTGGGCAATTTTTGTTGTGGGTTGTTGGGTTGGAAAAAATGTAGGTCATATTGCCCAAAACAGAGCCGGTGCAAAAATTTTTGGTGCCGGTTTTATTTTGAAAGATAAATTGTTGTATGTTATAGGCAAAGACATATCTTTGAGCATAGTCTTCCAGAAAAAATTAGCTCGATAGTTACCAGAGTGATAAATTATAGATGGATTCCAGTTTTTTGGAGGTCCGGTGCTGGAAGTTGTTACAACCTCTATAGCAGCGGTTCCCAAAAGGTGTTCCGCGGAACCCTGGGGTTCCGTAAAAGGGTCACAGGGGTTCCGCCAGAATTCGCAGCGCGGCCATCTTTGTTTGTGTCAAGAGTTTAAGATGAGTAAAAAAAATGAGTTGGGGTTCCGCCAGAATTAGGTGGATAATTTATTGTTCCATAGCAAAAACGAATTGGGAACAGCTGCTCTATAGTACAGGTCTATAATCTTTAGTAAAAATCACTAGTATTCCAAGTGGCCGATAACATATTTCCAAAACCATTCAGGCAAGAAATATAAATGCTACATCAGTTCTTCGGGTATTAAAATATCGCACAATGACAATTCCTGTTTTTGACTGTTTGCCCATAAATTTGGGCATTGCATCAATAGATAGGAAATGAAAAGCATTCACATTAACAATTTCTATTTGGGTAAATAGGGGCCCAGATTTGGTAATTTAATATATTTCTATGTTGACCAATATTACAGCTTGGCTTACTGGTTTCTATTTCAGGCGTTTTTAGTTGTGGAGCAAAATACTGAGTTCAAGGAAATGGTTTACATTCCTTATGCAAACTTTTTGGCTGAAAATGAAAGGTTTGTGGAAGCACAGAAAGCATTCCATAAAGCTGGTCGCCAGGAAGAAGCCTTGAAAGTTCTGGAAGAATTGACTCAAAATGCTGTTAATGAAAATCGTTTTAGTGACGCTGGCTATTACTATTGGCTTTTATCCATGCAATGTTTGGATATTTTGCAAGGTAATATCTTTATCTTTAAATTATATGAAACTTTCTGAAAACCTTTCTCTGTATTAGAAGGTGACTCGCGAATATCCAAGATTATAACACTTTTTTGGAATCACAGGAGAACCTCGGAAATTTACTACGCTTATCATTATATTCACAGATATATTGTTAGTTTCTTACTTTTACTAATCCATTATGACTAAAGGAGGACTACTTGTATTTAGGAGGAACCTTTTACGTCTTTTTATCCTGAGGCACTTTTCAACATGGCACGCTTTCTTTTACACCAAACTTTATCGGTATGCCCCTCTGGAGTTTCACGAGTAGCAATTCTCTATGCTTTAGCAAAACAGAGTCGTAATTTGGGTGCTTATAAAATGGCAAGGCATGCTTATGACAAATTGCAAATGTTGAGGGTTCCACCAAGGTTTCAAGAAACAGTTGATTTGGGTGCAATTACAATAAGATCTAAGCCTTTTACGGATTCTGAGGTATGGGAAAGTCTTGGTGATGTGTTGTTTTTTGTATCAGCAAAACTGTTAGTAATGTCTGCTCTGAGGGACAACCAGGGCTGTTTTAACCCTTCAGTAGGCCTTGATCAAAAATCTCATTCACCATGTTTTCGGACATTCATAGGCTCTAATATATTGAATCATCGTCTGCCTTATGGATAAGGCGGCCCTCCCTGGGGACAACGCAGCTGCTGTACTTCAAACTACATACATGTTTAACATAATTTGACCCATAGGATCTCTTGCCACTGTGTTATCGATGCTCTACAACCAATCCATTGTTAAATAATAGAGGAAATTGTTGCATTAATTGTCAACAGCCTTTCATTTACTCATTTGTTTCATTTGATGTTCTACCATTGGTTGAATTTAATCTTGAAGATGGAATTTCTGATGAAGAAGCTGTGAAATTAATTGAATTAGAACCAGAAGAAAATATTAGTTCAGAAACAACTATTAAAGAAACTGAAGGTTGCTTTTATCTGTTCTAATTTGGTTTTTGATTTGCTTATAATTTTACAATTTTTTTTTAGACTTTCAAACTATTAGGTTTGATTCAAATGAAATTGATTACTCTACTGAAGATCCTTTTTCTGCTAAACTAATGACATATGAAGTAAATACGATGGACTTGAGATTTTTCATTATATGTCTTTAATTTCTTACATTTTAAAGGAGGGAGGACTAGATTTTATCCCAGTGACAGTAAATGTAGCAGTTCTAAAAGCAATGAATCGGGCTGATGTAGTAATATGTCAGTGGCCCCAACCTTTGAGGTATCAATTTTTCAAAAATTTAATGTCAGATGTGCAAATTACAAAGTGCAAGTCTTGTAACAAAGTAAGAGATTAGAATATTTTATTATAAAACATTTTAGTTCAAGTAATTTTTTGTAGGTCTTTCATGCTGATGATTATGAACTTCAAGTTTTACAGAAAGGTCACTGCCCATTCTGCCGTTTTAATGCTGAAAGCACACCTAGCGATAGTTAATTTAAATAAATACTTTTAAAAATCAAATTACATGTTCGCATAATTTTCCAAACACATTGAAACTTTAACTATGGATGACTCAATCCAGTCACTATTATATTGTTTACCTATTTTGGCGGACATTCTCTTTAAAAAAAACTCGATCCAGTCAAAAGGATAGACAATGCTTCAAATTGGTTGAAAACTTAATTCCAGCACTGGTACTTCAAATTAAATTATCTTTCTCTATAGGCAAACAATTATTGTTTTCAAACTACATTGATGCGCAGCTACTCTTGCACCTAATTTGGTTAAAAAGTTTTAACCGCCCCATGGGAATTAATGTAAAGTTTTTGATAATTAAACGTTAATTAACCTACCAAATGATATAAGAAATATTCCACTGACAATTTTTCCCGTTTATATGAACTTAAACGTAATATAAAACCGTCATGAAAAATCATTTATCACTTTATAAAATTCAAAAATAATATTTTCTCCCGCGCCATGTAGATAATCAAACAGCTACTCGTCTAGGTAAAGTTTTTATTTATTTTCAACGTGCATATTAGAAAGCCAAAGAGATTGTAGAAAGTAGGTTTTAATTCGGAACGATATTAATACCAAGAGCTATGTCTCTTGTTAATACTTTTCGCGAATTTTGTCATCAGTGAATTATAAATGACTTAAAATAAGTTTCATGACTTTTCATCAATCGGTTCGGGGATGTACCATAACCCCAACGAAAAATTCTCACAATTCTAACTGCCCATAAGAGCAACTGCTGAAGCAGGTGGTGTAATGAGCAGTTGCTCGGCGGCAGTTGGTGTTGCGAGGTACTTAACCCCAAAACAACGAGATAACTCTCTGAAGTAAAGGGAAAGACGGATTGGTTGGTGGAAGGATTTAACCAGAAGGAATTGGTCTCCGGGGGGTCACGGCTTTCAGTAATGAAGGCCGTCGACCTACCGAAACCTTTCAAGGTAGCCTTCCGCACCAAGGACGTCTACACCAAGGATGGCAATGTCCTCCTTCGTAGACTTAGGACCTACAACAACGCGCTAAATACGCAATGTTGGAAGGTCGTAAATAAAGCCGATGAGCCGACTGCCATCCGCTGGATCTTCCAGGTGGATGGAGAGTCGGTTAAGGCTATCAAGGAGGCAGGACACCGAGCCTTAACGGGTCTGGACAGTGGTATCTTTAAGATACTTCATGAACCTGACCCGACAGCTCCGGTGGATCCTGTAAAGGAGGGTGGTTCAGTCGAACCCTCTGCCTTGGAGATCTCAAGGATGGAAGATGAGGCTCTGGCTGGCGGGGACTCCGGAGAGGACATTCCAATGGAAGATAATCTCGTGGAGGAGCTAAAGGCCTTTGCTTTGTCGGACACCGACGAGACCAAAGAGGTTGTACCACTGGAGGGTGCAACAGGGGGGCAGGCTAGGGATGTAAGTCAGACCGGTGGGTGTGTTGGGGTTTCCATAAACACAACCACCACTGTGTCTGAATAGACATCTAAGGCCTGCAACCGAGCTCACCTTAAACTAAGATGAGTGTAAAAGTGCTGCAAATTAATTTGCACCACTGCAAGGCAGCCACTGCAGTTCTCTGTAGGAGGTTCGCAAAGGAGAGCTTCGACGTCGCTCTCATACAGGAGCCATGGACTGCCAATGGAAAGATACTTGGTCTCCAAAATGCAGGTAATATATTCTATGATTATAACTCTGCTACACCGAGGGCTTGTGCACTGACACGCAAGGGCATTCATGCCCTTCCGCTCTCAGTGCACACCTCCAGGGATATTGCCACGGTAAAGCTCATCACGGAAGGTGGGGAGGTTACTATGGCATCGGCATACCTACCATACGACGATGCTCTCCCCCCTCCCTCGCAGGGGGTGACCAGATTGGTCAGCTACTGTGAGGGTTCGGGGAGGAGGCTAGTCATCGGTTGCGATGCTAATGCTCACCACGAAATCTGGGGCAGCTCAGACTGCAACCAGCGCGGTAACGACTTAATGGAATATCTGGTTAGTACCAGACTTCACATTTTGAATAAGAACAATGTACCAACTTTTGTTACTTCTAACAGAAGTGAGGTCATTGATCTCACACTGTGTACAGTAAATGTCGCAGATAAAATCAAGAACTGGCATGTGTCTAACGAACCGTCTTTGTCGGATCACAGACACATTTGCTTCAATATTCTGGTCAAACCTGTATGGGCTTGTACCACTATTCGTAACCCTAGGGGCACAGATTGGTCCGGTTACAGGGAAGACTTAAATTTCTTCCTAAAAGGTGATAAGCCACGGCTGTCATCGGTGTTGGATTTTGATTTGGCTGTTGAACGCGTTCAACAGTCCATTATCGACTCCTATCACCGCAACTGTCCGGCAAAGCCTGCCAACCGGCCAAGGCTAGTGCCTTGGTGGAACAACGAGATTGGCAGGCTGCACAAAGAAACTCGTAGGCTCTTTAATAGGGCAAAGAAGGGGGGTGATTGGGATGCCTATAAACGCACCCTCACCACCTACCACAAGTCTATCCGCGATGCCAAGAAGGCTTCATGGAGAGACCGGATGGGATTTTTCCTATCCTCTTACAGGAGGGCATTGATATTCTATGCCCTATGCTGCTGAGAATCTACAGGGCTTGTATTGCTCTAGGGCATTTACCTAGCACCTGGAAGCTTTCTCAAGCGATCTTCATACCTAAGCCTGGTAAATCAGATTACCTGGAAGCTAAGGCATTTAGGCCAATTAGTCTTACCTCTTTTCTCCTAAAAATTCTGGAGAAAATGGTGGACAACTACATTAGGGAGGAGGTTCTTTGCAACTCTCCTCTGTCGACTGCGCAGCATGCTTACCAGAAGGGCAGGTCTACTGAGACCGCCCTGCATGGTATCAGCAGCTGCCTGGAAAAAGCAATTGAGCACAAGGAAATTGCGTTAGCAGTTTTTCTTGATATTGAGGGAGCCTTTGATAAGGTCTCCAGCGCAGTTATACTTAAGGCTGCGAAAAGGTTTGGTATCAATGACACATTGTGCTTTTGGATCAAATCTATGTTAACTGACCGAAAAGTGGTATCCTCCTTGCTGGGTGACTCCCTTATGGTCTCCACCAGTCGTGGTTGCCCGCAGGGGGGCGTTCTTTCTCCCCTTCTGTGGTGCCTGGTGGTGGATGAACTCGTTCGGAGGTTGAACAGGGGAGGATGCCGCTGTTTCGGTTACGCCGATGATATTGCTATCATCATTACTGGGAAATTCCCGGCAACAGTGAAGGACGTAATGAGGAGGGCCCTAGCATCAGTTGAGAGCTGGTGCAGGGAGGTCAACCTCATGGTTAATCCTAATAAAACTGTCTTGGTTCCTTTTACTCGTAGAAGGATAAAAGGTATGTTTGAGGGTATTTCCTTATTTGGAAAGGACCTAGTGGAGAGCACCGAGGTGAAGTACCTCGGGGTCATCCTGGATAGCAAACTAACATGGAAACCACACCTTGACTACATAGTCAAGAGGGGCAAAATGTTATTTTGGAGAACTAGAAGTGCAGTTAGCAAGACCTGGGGCTTAAGCCCCAGGACTGTGTACTGGCTGTACACCATGATCATCAGACCTATCCTGTCTTATGCAGCTGTGGTCTGGTGGCCAAGGGTTACTTTAAGGACTGTGCAGTTTGATCTGCGCACTCTGCAAAGGCTGGCTTGTGTCGGCATTACAGGAGCCATGAGAACAGCCCCAAGCGCTTCTCTGGAAATACTCCTGAATATGCTTCCTCTCCACCTTTTTATTGAGGAAGCTGCCCTTTTAGGTGCCTATAGGCTTAACCAAAATGGCTGGTGGAAGGCTAATAATTGGGAGCATAGCCACACCAAGCTCTTCCGAGATATGTCCAATCAGATGCCGATTTTAACAATGGGCTCTGATCTGATGGTTACTAAACTCCACTTTAGTAAACCTTTTGAGGTCAACTTCCCTAGCCGTGCGGAGTGGAGTCACTTGACCCTCGGTACCAGAGGAGAGATCGTCTGGTTCACTGATGGGTCTAAGACACACTATGGCACTGGTGCGGGGATGTATTGCCTTACTAATAATTTTGGCTTTTATGAAAGTCTAGGGATACACACTAGTGTATTCCAGCCTGAAATTTTTGCAATTTGCTCCTGTGTTGCTCACTGTTTACATCAGGGGTATCATGGGAAGGTTATCCAGATTTATTCAGATAGCCAGGCTGCTCTTAGAGCTCTCAGCCAGTATAGTATTCTTTCTAAACTGGTTTTTAGCTGCTTAGATCTCCTCAGCACTCTTGGGTTGCACAATAAAGTTCAACTTTGTTGGGTACCTGGGCATAAGGGGCATCTTGGGAATGAAAGGGCCGACGCCTTGGCCAAGGAAGGTGCGAGGGCTGGGTTCATTGGTCCAGAACCTGCTCTCCCCATCTCCCGAGGACTTGTACGCGGCTTAATCTCCAAGTTTATGTCGGATCGTCAACTCAGACAATGGTCTGAAATTGAGGGTCAAAGGCAGGCCAAAGAGTTCACTCTTGGCCCTTCTAGGGAGAGAGCTAGAGAATTACTCTCGCTCTCTAGGTCCAGTATTAGGATTGTTACTGGCCTACTAACAGGTCACTGCCATCTTAACAGACATTTAACGCTTATCGGGGTCAGTGATGACCCGATTTGCAGATCTTGTCTAGCTGAGGAGGAAACTGCCTCACATGTACTCTGTAGCTGCGATTACTATGCAGCCCAGAGGTTTGAGCATTTGGGTATGCATCGGTTGGAGACGTATGACGTCTCTAATATCACGGCCGGGCAGATTTTAAGCTTTATGTCGGCAATAGGACTTATTTAAGTCAACCAGTTTGGGGATGCACAATGGACCTTAGGTCGAAGTGTTTGGCTTGCCACCCCACTCAATAATAATAATAGGGACAAAGCCGACATTTGCGGATGCAAATGCGGGCTTTACACACCCCCACCCAAAAATTAGGCGTCGGGTGTGAGGTCAAGGTGGTCCATAGCGTCGACAAAATGCTCGTCGGTGCTCGACTGACTTGACAACGGAAACCCCCTGCACCATAGGGACCGCCACCGAAGGATACACCCTCAGAGCTACTTTCCCCACAGTACACCCCTGGAAGACATGGGGAGTGGGGCGTCCCACTACCCCAAGCATCTGCTGCTTGGGCCACCGGGTGGCACTGAAATAGGTCAACAGGCCAACGTCCATCGGTGCCACCCAGGTAGCCACGGTCCTCGACATCCGTTGAAGGGGCGTATGCCTCGCCTCAAAGGACGCCGGTGATGCTGTTGCGGAGTGGGTGGCCTGCCCCCTGGATCCTTGGGCGGTATGCCTTAAGGGTCCTCCTAAGGCCGTCTGCCTTGTGGTTTGGGCTGGTTGCCCTCCTCTCGACAGGGCGGTCTGCCCCGGCGTTCCGGGGGCCGTCTGCCCATTCTGACGTCCTCGAGTTGCAAGGCCTCTGGTGGAGGCGGCTGCTCCCCGCCCCGACCGGCGAGATCGGGATCGACCTCCCCGACCCTGGTTACAATTGCTAAAAGATGGCGCGAATGCGCAACAATCTTCAGCCAAAATTACGTACAATTCAAGGTATCTCAAATTCAACGCAATAAGTTAGACCCCCACCCAAAAAGTGTTACTAGGCATTTGCTTTTGAACGCAGATTGTAGCGATGCTTAGGGGGGTCTACAGTGCTCTCACCCCTTCTACGCCGTCTCTTTCTCTTGGGACGAGAGAGGGTTTCCTTCTTCTCGTCCGGCGTTTCCACCCCCCTACCGGTTTCGTCACACGGAGGGTCATCACCTTGCCACGGCGGGGTGAAAGTCTTCAGCTTGGACACGTGCGTTACTCCGATGAAATCACCGGAGTTCGGGTCCCCCAGCCGATATGTCAAAGGAGTGGTCCTTTCCTGCACTACAAACGGCCCCTCAAACTTATCTCCCAACGAAGCCGTGATACCACGACTCGCGTCGGAAAGTAGATGAGTTTTGCGCAATATGAGGTCTCCACGTTTGTAGAAAACAGCTCAATGACGCTTGTCGTAGTGTAGTTTTTGCATGAGCTTCGAATCCTGTAAATTCAAGCGTGCATGGTCGATTGCATCATGCAGCCTAATTTTCAGTTTCTCTTCGTACGTGCCTGCGCTTCGATTACCGGAAGTATTTCCTGGTATCAACTCCCAATCCAGGGGTGCGCGAAGCTGTCGGCCTAAGTTCAAAGCGGCGGGCGAATACCCCGTCGCTTTGCTCTCGCCTGAACGCAAAGCAAAGCCTAATTCTGGGAGACGGGCGTCCCAGTCCTTATGTCGTTCGACATATGAAATTATCATTGGCTTTATAGTTCTATTCATCCGCTCAGTCAGATTTGCCTGAGCGTGATAAGGGGCCGTCGTCTTAGGGCGAATGCCGAAATCCGAACAGGCCCTTTTGAACTTTTTACTAGAAAATACGGATGCATTATCAGTTATAACCTGTCGTGGGAATCCATATCGACAGAAAACTTCATACATTTTCTCCCATATTTTCTCAGTAGTCATTTTCCTAAGCGGGTAGAGTTCTGCCCACTTTGTAAAATGATCTACTATGACGAGTAGGTAGTGATTTCCCTTGGCACTTCGAGTGTAGGGACCCATTAAATCAGCGGTTACCAATTCAAAAGGCCTTTCACTGGGGACGCTAGAAAGTAACCCGGGGGCTAACTGCTGGGATGGCTTACTTTTCTGGCACACCCCGCAACCCCTCACATACTTGATAATGTCCCGCTTCATCCCCGACCACGTGACTCGGATTTTCAAAAGTTTAAACGTCTTGTAAACCCCCTGGTGGCCGGCAAGCGCATCGTCATGAAAATACTTAATGAATGGTACTCTAAGTCACTTAGGTACCACCACTTTCCAAGCATTTTCAAGCCCGTCTTCATCCTCCTCGTCCCAATGAGCGAAGTACCTAAACAATAGGCCATCTTTGTCCATTATATACTGATCTAGTACTGTCCCAGCTTCCAATGCCGTATTCGGACTTCCAGAGCTTCTAACCCGCTCTAACTCAGCGATAATCCTCGCTAACCCTAGATCGGTAACTTGCGAACTTATGATGGCTTTCCTGTCGAAAGGTAGCCCCCACTCCTTGGAAGAGTTTTCTCCCTCCGCGGAGTCAGAAGAGTTAACCTCTGAAACCGCCAACGTCTCCAACGCTGTGGGGATTCCCACGGCGCCGGGACTCTCATTGTCTACCTGACAATAATTTACCCTTTCGCCTTCCTCTTCGGAATTGAAGGGAACGACGCGCTGGGGTAGGGGGGCGATTGACCACCCTCCCTCGCTCATTCTTAGGTCTATTCTCTCCGCCCCAATAAAATCTCTACCCAAGATAACAGGGGGGGTCAGACCGTGAACTACAAGAAAGCGCTGGCGGCGAAAGCCGCCGGCCCATCTTATGGAAAGCCTGATACTGCCCGCGACACTAAACGTGCCACGGCCAAATCTAACTGTAGTGCTATTTTCGCTCATTTTCTCAAAAATGGGGATAAAATTATCACCCAAGAGAGAGACGGAGGAGCCAGAGTCTCACAAGCCTAGAAACGAATGTTCCAAAGCTTGGAACCGTAACAATGGAGGATTTTCCCCGCCAAATCTTCCGTCAGCACACCGGTTGACCAAGGGAGTGCAATTCTGAGTATTCGGAAGCTCTCCCTCGTTACCGGATTTCCAAACGTCAGAATTTTGCCGAGGCTCACTCCCTTTCCTGGATGTACATACATTTAATTGGAAGGCCTCCCTCGCCAGTTTCCCTGCTCGAGACATTGGCGTTTGATATGTCCGGGTTTTCGACAACCATAACAAACTAAATTCTGGCGCACCGGCCTAAAACTTTCTACAGGATTCTGCTGGAAGGTTTGCTGCATTGGTTGAGGGGCAACTGCCGCGCTCGACCAATTAGCAGACTGCCTCTGAATCCTATAATGCCAATAAGGATCCAGAGCAGCTAGGCCTACTCCCATAACACCCAATGCACCCAGAGATACCGGGCTAGAATTAGCCGGCACTCCGGTGGCTGCTAAACTCACCGCGCCACCAGAAACAGGGGGCGCTCGCCCAACCTGTCCTAAAGTTCCCCCGTAAGCCAGAGTTGGCTCTAGGGATTCTAAAGCGGTGGGCGGGGGGCGATAAATGGCTTGCGCGAGAAGGTCCGATTGAATAATCTTGGCCTCCTGCGACAACTCTTTCAGGGTGGCAAATACCTTTCCCCTTAAGTGATGACGGTATGTCGGATGACATTGCCGTAACACTCAAGCTACCTTATCAGCCTCGGTGGCGGTTCCCCCAATACGCCGGTAGTATTCAGCTATACAGTGAATATACTGCGTCAGTGGTTCATCCGCACCTTGAGTTCGGGTATCCAACTCAATTTGGATACGCCTGGCATAATCGGTGGCTAGATATTCGTGGCGAAATGCCTGACGAAAAACGTTCAAGGAGGGAAACACTCCTTGGAACGACCACCAAAGTGCAGCGGGTCCCCGCATGCACGACGGTAGTACCTGCAAGAGGATATCCCCTTCGCTGTACCCCGTAACCGCCTGATACCGGTCGAGAGCCTCCAGAAATTCCAACGGAGACTTCTCGTCGGCCGGACCCATGTAGATCGGCGCTTCTACATTTAACTTAACCCTCGGGATTTGGGCAGCGCGTGCTCCAGCATCCCGGCTGGTCGCAAAACCGTCCAAGGCCTTGCGCAAAGCACGAGCCATGACTTGCGCCATATCCTCCTGGGCTGGGTTTCCAGCACCAGTACCCCCTTCATTTCCCAAAACCATTCCGGACCTGGTTTTAATGTTTAAGACCTAAACCACGACTCTAAAATCCCTGGAGCCGCCTAACCCAAAAACCCCTCCGGAAAACCCACTGGGAAACAAAGGTACCCCCAATACACTAATATAAAAAATACACTAACACTAAAAATTTAACTAACCCATTCCCAAAAATTACAATTAAAAATTAAAATAACCTAAACTCTCGTACCTTCAACAACTCAGGCCCCACGTTGGGCGCCATTTGTGAAGCCTGGAAATGGTCGGCTTATGTCTAAAACCATGTACGAGAGTTACACTATAAAACAACCTTTATTAATCATATATATATTTACCAAGGATAACAAATCATGGCAACTAAACAAACTTTCTCTAGAAGAGATAATATAAAAGATATGACTGGTTAGGTCGTAGTCCGTAACCAAGAGCGGGTTAATCCATTGTCCCGACGTCCCTTATATAGCGGGCCCCTCTGATGACGCTACCAGTCTCCAACCTAATTGGCTGGAGGAGAAAGCCCGCCAAGAAATCTTTGCGGACTCACTGTGGTGCAATAGTAAGCGTCACCGGTAACTTTACCCGCTCTTAACCCTTCGGGTCAGAGGTCGCCACTTTCGGAGAATTCCAAAGGTGGACGGCGCGAGCGAGGATGAGTCATCCCTACCTTCCCGAGCAGCGTTGGCCCAAAACAACGAGATAACTCTCTGAAGTAAAGGGAAAGACTGTTAGGGACAAAGCCAGCACCGTAACCAGGATTTGATTTCAGGGTGGGCACGCAATGGAAACAAATTAAAAAAAAATAAAAAATTGTACATACAACCATACGGTCCAGGGTGGGCACGGCCCGACCGCCCCCCCCCCCCCTGGTTACGGCCCTGGACAAAGCCTACATTTGCGGATGCAAATGCGGGCTTTACACGATTTAACTTTTATTATCAATGTATTCATTGAGGAGGATGAGATATTAGAAAGAACACTTTAAATACATATAGTAATACAAATTTTGAGATGTACATTTTCTTGCGTAAGTTTTAAGTAGGGTTAATGGAGGTAAGTGTGATCAGGGGGTAAGTGTGATCACCCCTTATTATTTCCCCAAATATTATTATAACAAAATTTTTGATGAATGGATATCGAAATATACAAAATTATACACAGTTTGCATATTTCCAATATTAATTTAAATTAAATTCAGTTTTTAAAAATTTTAGTTGAAAAAATGTTATACTCTTCTACTCGTGTTTAGAGATTTTATGCCCAAAAGAAAAGTTCTGAAACTTTTTCTAACTGACAAACCGGTTTTACATTTTGGTATTTTGTAGTCTGCTTAACCTTTTACCTGCTAGGGAAAGTTTGTGTTTTTGCTAATATTTTGAGGTTTTCAAAATTTAATCTGAAAAAGTCTTGCGGTGCGGAGTAAGTGTGACCACACGAAGATATAATTTTACAGCTAGGAAAAAAATAAAGCTTTATTGGGACACCATATTTATCCGCTGTGTGCAATTTCATTGCGATTGATCGAGGATTTCACAAGATCACAATTACCCAACCTCCCTATCACACTTTCCCCGCATTTGGGGGTAAGTGTGTCCACACGAAGATATTATTTTAGATCTACGACAAAAATATAGCTTTATTGGGACAACATTTTTAACCACTGTACGCAAATTCATTGCGATTGGTCAAGGATTTCAAGTGATCACAATTACCTCACCCCCTATCAAACTTGCCCCGCATTTTGGGGGAAAGTGTGATCAGTAACAGAGTTAAATTAAATAATTAAAATTTATATCACTATTTAATTGTATTATATTTGATTGCGTGGTTGTGTAGCATAAAGTGGCCGTATTAATGGTACCAATTCTTAAGAGGGTGCTATTTTTAGTTTAAGAGTAATTTCAACTCCCAAAAAAAAATATTTTGATCACACTTACCTCCATTGACCCTATATGGATTTTTGGTTAAAAAATTAATTGCTCGTGCTCCCACAGAAATGTTTTCCGATCGCCGCCGCTGGCATCACGCAGAGCAGAGAGGATGGCAGCGTGGGGGAGGGAATCAATGGCTTTAGCGAAGTCGAGAAAAATCACATCATCGCTAAAGCCCTGATCAAGCCAAATTGACCAGTGATTAGTAGCGGAAAGGAGATTAGATCATGGACTGTAAATTTTAGAGGACGAGTAAAGCGTAGCCTTCTCCTGTAGAATTTTGGTTTCCCCGAGCATCAATCACTTCGAACTAGAGAGAGAGAGAGTCCGTCAAGGTCATTTGTACCACGCATAGAGATAGACCCCCCCCCCCGCATGTTATCTGGAAATCTGGCCGACCGAAAGACACGCGCTTTAGTTTTTTTTATGACCTTGAGCGACTCCCGTCAGCCTGATCGGTGAACGGGGCGTAAAATACCTCGGGAATACCGGTCCTCTAAAATTTACAGTCCGTGATTAGATAGGCAAGAGCACTTCGGGAGAAAAACATGTTGAGCATTAGCAAAGAAGTTGGTGGAGTTAAGAAAAAGACTAGGCTGATCAAAGACAAGGTAATTTAGGTACCTGGTTTAATACACTAATAGGACGAAAGTTTTGGGCTAGGGAACTGGAACCTTTTTTATGAATAGGCGTGACATTGGCTTCCTTCCAGGAAGGAGGAAGGGTACAACTAGAAATGGAAAAGGAGATAAGCAAGTAGAGGGGAAAAGCGAGAGACTGAACGCAATTACGAAGAAGAAGTGGATGAATACCATCAGAGCCAGGGGATTTGTCAATTTTAAGTTTGCCGAGTAGGAAAAGAATATCTGTTGGTTCACAGCTAAATCTATCGAAAGTAGCCGGTGGGGGAGGGGAGGGGAGCTAGCAATGAGGATGGACGGCAGTAGCAAAATAATTGTTGAATACATTGGCAGCCTCTTTAGGAGTAACTGTAAACGTACCGTTAGGTTTCTGAATTTCAAAAAGATTTAGGCGCATCACACGGAATTTGTTAATATGAGAGTAAAAATATTTTGGGTTTACCGCGATGAGATTAGAGAGAGCCGCTTAGTTTGCGCAAATGATTAGAGTGGCCATTGCGGGCTTTGCGATACGCGTCTAGATGAACGTTTTTTCGATAAGGATAAACGATGCCACGCTTGGGCTTTAGTCTTACGGCTCAGGGCGGTACGACGTGGGAGAAGGGATCTGCGTTTAGGACGGGTGACAGGGATAAAAGAGGAGATGGCAGCCTGGACAATAGAGTGAAAAAAGGCCCAAGAGTCAGTTATAGAATCACTAGAAATCAGGAGAGACCAGTCTATTTCTGAGAAAAAAGCATTTAGCGACAAGTAATCGCCCTTGAAGAAATTAGGCTTGGGGCGGAAAACGGGGGAATCGCAAACTCTAGGGCAAAAGAAAAACTAAGTACCGAATGATCACTAGAGCCAAGAGGGGGAAGGGTTCTAACATGAGAAACAAGGTCGGGGTCTGATGATAAAATTAGGTCGAGAATATTGTCGCGACACATTGCGCCGCCATTTCTAGTGGGAGACAATACAAATTGAGTAAGAGAATTTTCATTAATACAGTCAAGAAAATGTTTGGTTTGGGCATTGGCACCGATTGCCGGAATAGAAAGGGTAGTTAAAGTCGCCAAGGAGAAGACGATTAGAATCACAGTGGGAACAAAGTGAATTAATTAAGGAGATAATATAAGAATCGTTTGAATACTTGGCATTGTTTGAGCGGTATAATACACAAACCACAGTACACAAGGTTGGGGTAATAATTTGCACCTCAACAGCTTCAACACCGTGGTGGTCGGTTCCAGTAATACAATAACCAGTAGCACATTGGCGCCGAAATACAGTTGGTTAACAGTCCATGTGTCGGGTAAGAGTCCAAAGTTTGTAGACAGTAAATATTACAATTGGCCGACTGTTCAAATAACTGTCGGTGCTATACTTGTTTCGGGCCTGATTACCGACAGTCGGCCGACCGTTGCATTAAAGGTCTCTTTGTAGACGGTAAAAATAACCATTGGCCGACTGTTCAAATAACTGTCGGTGGTATACTTGTTTCGGGCCTGATTACCGACAGTCGGCCGACCGTTGCATTAAAGGTCTCTTTGTAGACGGTAAAAATTACAATTGGCCGACTGTTCAAATAACTGTCGGTGGTATACTTGTTTCGGGCCTGATTACCGACAGTCGGCCGACCGTTGCATTAAAGGTCTCTTTGTAGACGGTAAAAATTACAATTGGCCGACTGTTCAAATAACTGTCGGTGGTATACTTGTTTCGGGCCTGATTACCGACAGTCGGCCGACCGTTGCCATTAAAGGTCTCTTTGTAGACGGTAAAAATTACAATTGGCCGACTGTTCAAATAACTGTCGGTGGTATACTTGTTTCGGGCCTGATTACCGACAGTCGGCCGACCGTTGCATTAAAGGTCTCTTTGTAGACGGTAAAAATTACAATTGGCCGACTGTTCAAATAACTGTCGGTGGTATACTTGTTTCGGGCCTGATTACCGACAGTCGGCCGACCGTTGCATTAAAGGTCTCTTTGTAGACGGTAAAAATTACAATTGGCCGACTGTTCAAATAACTGTCGGTGCTATACTTGTTTCGGGCCTGATTACCGACAGTCGGCCGACCGTTGCATTAAAGGTCTCTTTGTAGACGGTAAAAATAACCATTGGCCGACTGTTCAAATAACTGTCGGTGGTATACTTGTTTCGGGCCTGATTACCGACAGTCGGCCGACCGTTGCATTAAAGGTCTCTTTGTAGACGGTAAAAATAACCATTGGCCGACTGTTAAAATAACTGTCGGTGTTATACTTGTTTCGGGCCTGATTACCGAAATGTTGGAAATCTGAATATAATTAAAAAATTGAAAAAAATAATTTTGATATAAATATCTTAACGTTGGAATTCAACGGAAGCCCGAGCGTAAAAGATGTCTGCTGAATAGCGACCGCCATGCAATAATTGGTGAAGAATTTCACTATAAATTGCAATGAACTGCTCACATATAAGGCACTCTGAATGTATATTAGTTTTACTGATATCGGCAGATTTCCGAGTTCAGCCAGAGTTCCTGCACAGTACTGATGAGCCCCAAAAAGGGCGAAAGCGGTCTACTGTTGGAATCTCTAGCTAAAATTTTGTATTTTGATTATATTGCACTGTTTAAATTCTGGATGTATTAATATAATACGTTTTTATAGGTTCATACCAGAATTATACGTCTAGAGACATCTTAATATTGCAAAGAGTTCGTGTTGGGTATGACTCCGTAACGGGGTCGGGTATGAATCCGAAATGGAGTTGGGTATCATTGCAATATTGAGTCGTAATACCTACCCATTGTTAGTCGGAAAGCAATTTCTTTGCCGTAAAAATAGTTTCCCCGACTCTTATTCGGGCGGACATAGTACCAGTCAAAAGAGTAGTTTCCCGACTGTATTTTGGCTACAAAATAGTCGCCGTCAGACTGTCGGCCCAACCGAAAATCGGCGCCGTCGGGCAGGCAACAATTGCTACCGGGGATCTATACCAATAATATTAAGACTAAAAGGTCGAACACGTAGGGTGTCGAGTACATAGAGAGCGGTGCCCCCATGGGGAATCCGAGCACCGCCACGGGGATCACACTTACGATCAAAACGAAAAATAGAGAATCCGGGGATTCTAAGTTCAGAGTCAGAGATATCACAATTCCACGAGGTTTCAGTAATAGCTACGAGAGAAACTTTGTTGTTAGAAATAATGTTAGTAAGTTCGTCAAGTTTATAACGAGAAAGTCCAGCAGCATTGATGAGAAGGACAGTGGAAGTAGTAGAGTAGTCCGGTTGAGCCGATAATGAATTCTGATCAACGGGTGCAGGGGAAATTGAGTTGAGTTCGCTAATAATAGAGCGAGAGTAGGTTGCACTGGATGGGCGAAAGTTTTTTGCTAGTACGTTAAGAGAGTGTTCATTAAAGAAAGGGCTGTTGATGGTAAAGTTGAGGGAAAGCGTTCGCACCATTTGTAAAGTTATTGGGAGCTGAAGTGGCCGAACTGTAGAGGTGAGAAAATCCGGGGGGGGGGCCCTGAGTAAAAGAATGCATTGGGCTGGGGGAGGGGAAACGGGGTAATTCGGTAAAGCCCTGGTCATGCGAGTTAAACCAAGGAGTAGGGCCACGTAGACGAAGAGGTAGAGTGGGACAAGGGGTCTTAGGGATAGCACCGGTAGCAGTGGAAGATCTAGAGGACTGGACGGGATGGGTAAAATGAGTAGCAGTGGGGGAGTGAGGCAACATTTGATGGGGTGGAAGAGGTAAGTAATCCCCGAGGATTGGCCGAGAGCTCTGGGTATCACGAGGTGAACGGGGTTGGAAAGCTTTCACAACTTTGAAGTTACGGATCGCCAGAGTTGATTTTAGCGTCGAGTTCCTCTCTGGCCTTGGCATAACGACCACGCTGAAGAGGGGTGAAGTCATCACGCACAGAGTAGGGAAAGTTACCATCCAAGAGACGCTGTTGCCGTATATAGTTGAAGAGTTTAGATTTTTGATGTGGAAACTCCAGTACAACTTTGATGGGACGAGGGCGAGCACCGGTGGGAGGTAAGACCCTACCCAACCTAAAGAGTCGGACAAAGCTGGGAATGCCACAGCCAGATAGAAAGTCAGAAATGACTCTGTGATCATCCTCAGGAGAAGATTCCGTAAATCCAAACAATAGCACATTGTTACGTCGAGAGATAGTGGAGACAGATTCCGCACAGGCAGTCTCAATTCTGGAAGAAAATGAAGACTTTGCTTCAGAGAAGTTCTTCAACTTTGGCGGAAAAGCAAAAGGTTTCTTCAATCTTGTTAAAATAGGACAATTCCCTCTGTTGTAAGATAGGATTTAGTTTGTCAAAAACACTATTAGCAATAGTGGAAGTTTGGAGGTCTAATTTTTGCGAGAAAACTTGAAGCGTAGAATCCAGGTCGGAACGTATACTAGTTGAGTCCGTGGAGAGTTTTTTGTAAGGTTGAGAATGTGAGAATCAAGATCAGATTTAAGTTTTGAAGAATCATCCGAGAGTTTGCTTGTAAATACACGGAACTGGGCGTCGAGATCTGATTTGATACTAGAGGTATCAGAAGAAAGTTGAATAGAGAGTTTGCCGAATTCAGTAACTCGTGAAGATTCTATGTCTAGAAGCTTAGATTGCAGATCCGAAACTGCAGAGACGCAGCTAGATATTTCTGTCTTGGTGAGTTGTAGAGCAGTGTCAAGCGCAATGAGCTGAGCCGTGGAAGAGGATTCAGAGTTGCGAAGAGAGACAGCATCCGCCTTGATGAGTGAGAGTTCATTTTCGAGTACTGTTTGCTTAGCAGAGATGGTACAAAGTCGGCAAGAAAAAACAGTAGAGTCGATTATATCTTCATATTCAATTTAGCCAAAAAGAGTAGAGTTCTCGAAAAGGTCCCCTCTGTGACAGTCATCGCAACAAACCCAACCAATGGAATTAACGTTATCACGTGTTGTCATAGTTTTAGTTTGGCGCTTTTTTGGCATTGTGGAGGTAAGATAACCAACAAGCCACCTCAAAGCCCGTTGCCTAATCAATACAACGGATACTCCGCTAATCCCTGATCTATATAAAAGTTTTCGCTAAGCATAAATCTAAAAACAGAATTCAAAACGAAATTGAAAAATAGCGCGAGAAAAATTCATGCGACTGCGCGTGACGAATATCACGAGTTTTTTCTGCATGAACCCTGGTCTTGCGAAGAGTGTCTAATTTGAAGAAAGCCGTCAACTGGAGAGCAGACTGACCCGACCACATGCTCCAGATACACACCAGGTCATTAACCGCGTGTCTGAGAAGCGGGGAGTCTAGGTTGAGGGCCTCATTCCGCGCAACCGGAGGAAAGCACTCGAGGCCCTTAGTGAGTTTAGTAAAATGGTTGTGGGCTTTTGTAAGGTTGTCCCGGTCACCTTGAAGGGCCGTGCTCCACACTTCGGATCCAAAGTTGATATAGGGCAAGACAAGGGAGTTGTACAAGGGACGTATCAGCCGTGGGGAGCGAAAATAAATAGAGCGACGCGTCAAGCCGGTGATAGAATTAATCTTTTTAACAGCTTTTGTGCAGTGGTGACTGAAGTTGAGGGAGGAGTCCACCCAAACTCCGAGATCACGTACCGGAGAATCACTGGTCGGGATAGTAGAACCACCCAAAAAGAACGAAGCACAGGGATTAGAACGCCCAAGGTGGTTCACTCCACATTTAGAGACATTAAATTCCATTTTGTGAACTTTAGCCCAGGCCGCCACAGCCTGGAGGTCTTGATTGAGGCGCTGTTGATCAAATGAGGTGGAAACCTGGTTTGCTAATTTTGAGTCATTGGCAAATAAGTAGAGTCGAGAGTGCTGGACCGCCTGCGGCATGGAATTGATGAAAACGGTGAAAAGGATCGGACCAAGCACACTCCCCTGGGGAACCCCTGTGAGAGGAGTTTGTGGTGGTGAAGCATATCCTTGAAGGACAACAGAATGCCAACGCCCGTAATACCAGCTTTCTGCAGAGCAGCAATCAATTCAGGATGGGGGATGGTATCGAACGCTTTTCGGAAGTCAAGATAAATTACATCGACAGGCTTCCCCTCATCCAACCAGGTGGTCCAGTCGTTGGTGGCAAACAAAAGATTTGTGGTGCAAGAATGTTTGACACGAAATCCATGTTGAGACGGGTGGAGAAAACTGGCGGCCTCCAGGAAGGCACGGATAGGTTTATCAACCAAGCGTTCTCCAATTCGAGCAACGTGACAGGTGTTGGCAATAGGTCGGTAATTGGCAGGATTGTCACGGGCGCCAGCTTTATGAATCGGAGTGATGTTGGCACTCTTCCATTGCTGGGGTACAATCCCTGTAGTGAAACTTATATTGTACATGATGCATAACGGAAAGGCGAGCGCATTGGCTAGGAGTTTAAGCAGGAACGGGTGTAGCCCATCGGGGCCAGCAGATTGGGTAGAGTTCAACGACAGCAGTTGTTTGTGTACATCAGCCGCAATACAAGAAAAGGAGTCGAGAGAAGGCTGGGCACTGCCAGGGGAGGGAGGCACAGTAGAGGGCGAAAATGATTGATTGACAGTAGAGGCAACAGAGAGGAAATGGTCAGTGAGGATAGTAGCCATCAAACTTGGTTCAGTGACAAGTTGGCCATCAGAGGCCCTCAACACTGTAATGGTGAATTTAGTTCGCCGCAATCTATTAACATAACTGTAGAAGACCTTCGGATTGGAAGCAATTTGCGCAGTGAGGTCAGCTTCAATTTTTCGCTTAAAGTTCCGACTAGCGGTCCCCCACGAATATTCGAGCGATATTCCCCGTAAAAAAATCTATAGGACCGGCGAAAACTGGTAAAATTTCCCGTAAAATAGGCGAAAATCTCGAACGCAGAGTAGAAAACTGGAAACACTGCTCCTAATATATTGGGTACGTTCAGTAACAGTCAATGGAAAAAAACCCGATGGATTTGATATTTTCCACCGATGAGCTTTTTCGTCATTATGACGTCGTAAGTTGTTGAACGCTTTTATGCAGTCATCGGTGTTTTTTAAAATGGCGTAGCTTTTATAGTAAAGTTACAAGAGACCACCTAATGACTGTGAGAAGGATGATAAAATACGCGAAAAAGTAGATTAGTCCATAATTAAAAGGGATAATATATCTAAATCCTAAACAAATTTGAAGAAATAAAAAAACTTACTAATAACTCGTACCGATAGGTCTTCGAGCGAATCTCGGATCAAATAGATATTCGAGTAATAAACTACATAAAAACTAAATAAAATAGCCAGAAATTCCAACGGTAGACCGGTTTCGTTCTATTTGGAACTCATCAGTACCGTGCGGGAAATCTGGCTGGCGACTGTTATATCGAAAAGAGAAACTAAGCCTAAACATTAAATTGGGAAGATTTTCGATCGCCATTTCAAAATACCCACGAAAATTTTTCTAAAGAAATATTGATACTGCCTTCCGAGGAAAAAGAAAGTGCCCCCTTCCACCTGTTCGGCTCTAAAACGGTCCTAACTTTTACTTTTCATTCTCATAAGCCACTGTACCCACCCTTAGTCCCCCCTCCATAAAGAACGCAAGGCGTCGCGAGCCGCAAGGAAGAACGGGGGGGGGGGGGGGGATCATGATGTGCGCCAAGTTCCAAGAAAGGCGAAAGGTCGCTGCTGCGGTTACAGCTGGCCTTCGCATTTCTTGGAATTCGTCCACAGTCTTATCTCCGAAACAACTTGGGGGTAGAGAAAAACGAAGCTGTCCATTGTCCAATTTGAAGAGGAGCAAAGGTCAAATGGGTGTGGGGGGAGCGGATTCAGAGGCTTAAGCTATAATAACGTTACTGTGGAATGCTTATTGCATTTTGAGATCTAGCTTTGAGGTCAATAATATCAATTGCACTAACTTTAAGCCAGAACCCCGACATTTCGATCTCCACAATTCAAAAATGTATAATGAATAAATGGTAGAGATCATAGTTTGCACCTAAGGGAGGGGCCTATGGTCTCCTTGGAAACAAGGAGGGGAGTGAAAATTTCAAACCATTTCGCCAAATAGGTAGCCATTTTGTTGCAGAGATGGGCAAAAGTAAGTTCGCTCTCCGCTCTCGGGCTCTCCCTCTAGTGCGAGAGCGCCAGATTGAAGAGTGACATTTTCGTTCCCCTCTTGCACTTACGATTGTAAGCTCTGTGCGAAGAGCGTATTTTCCCCTCTTTCGACGCTCTCTCTCTACGCGCTCTCCCCCCGGAGGAAGAGCGCCAGAAAAAAGGGTGGCACTTTCGTTCCCCTCTCGCACTTGCTATAGTGGGCTCTACGCGAAGAGCGTATTTTTCCCCTCTTTCGTAAAGTCGCCCTTCTAAAAGTGCGACGCTCTCGTCCCTCGCTATTCCGCTCTTTTCATTTCCGTGGCGCGCTTCGAAAGGGCGCGAATTTCGAATTTCAATATTTTTTCACCCTTTAATGGCTGATAAATCAGAAATTCTATTTATTATAAACGTCGAAAAATTAATAATTGGAAATTTTTTTAAAAGCAGTTTACTTTTGTGTGATTAATTGTACGAGCTTCATGATATGAAATATAGTCGATGAAGTCATGCGCTTCGTATTGTGGTGTGCCCAATTTGTGTTTTATTTTAAGCTTATTTTTTTTTTATTGTAAGAGAACTTCCTTACCTATTTAATGTAAGATTTTTTAAATGTAAGATTATCTCAGAGTTTTCGTCCATGTATAGCAAGTAAGCCTATTTTAATGATTTCGCCGGAGATATTTTAATACTACGGTAAATATTTAAGTTCATTATAACACTTTAATCGCTAATTTAGAAATTGTGATTTTTCGACGCCTTTTACTGGTCTCTCATTAATTAATATATCTACTTTCCCGCCACACACACAAATACCCTGGTGGTAGGACCACGTGTTCCACGGTTGGCCTACCACCAGGGTATTTGTGTGGCAAAGTAAGTTTGAAAGTAAATTTAAAACCTAGGCCTTTAAGTTAATTAGCTTCATTGTATCGGTTATTTATTTCCGTAAAAGCAATACACTTATTATCCGTTATCACTTTTATCTATCAATGATATTTGTTCATAACTACACTGGTAAAAGTGACAAAAGTAAGTAAAGGCGTCAGTTTGATGACGTTCAAGACATTTAACGCCAAGAGCGTATTGAAAGGGGGGGAGGGTGGATTGGGGTTTCAAAAAAATTATCAGAACCGTCGCCAGCGCATTACAAATAAGAAAGGGGAACTCGGCATTTGGGATGAGTTTTTCTATATCCCGATATTTGCGGAATCTTTAGTACTGACGCCCATATATTTCATACGTTTATTTAAATGTTTCTCGTCCTAAGTTTTAAACGTAAGCTTATTAAAACTCATAAGGTTTCCTAGTAATAATTATCTTACGTAAACTTATTTAAAATTTCCTCGTCCTAAGTTCTAAACGTAAGCTGATTTAAATGTCTCTTGCAAGTTTTAAACGTAAGCCTATTTAAATGTTCCTCTTTCTAAGTGGATCTATCAAAAAGGGATGTTTCAATTGAAAATAGCATTATTTAAAGCGAAAACCACTGAAAAGGTTTTTTCTTATATAAAATGAGTTCAATACATTATTAAAGGCTTAGTTTCACTTTGAATCTGGAAAAAGGTGTTCAGGTGGGTATGTGGCTACCCCTTCTGACCCCTCTATTCATCTCCGACGCACGGTGACCGTCCCGCTCTCGCCAATTATCGGCTTATCCCTCCCGCGCTCTTTCGGGTTAACTGCACTACAAAATTAACTTGTCGCAAAGAATATAGCAGTACGTGTACAAATAACATGATAACTTGTTAGCGTAGCCGTATGCTGGGCAGGTTAAGATTTGCACTCCATATTTCGCAAGGAGTGAAATCGGAAAAATAAAATGCGAGTCGAGATTGTAACATTGTGCGATAATCTTATATTCTTAGTTCTAAAATAAAACATGAACCTATATATTTGGAATTTTACTTATTTTCCTGTATTTCATATTCCTTTTTACATAAGATATTATATATATATTATATTCATTATATGTTGATTTAGAAATTTTAAAGCTAAATTCAAATAATAAAACCCGTATAAAGAAGATTAAATATAAATACCTATTTATTTTTAATTTTATACAACAAAGGTTAGACAGAAATGTGCATACATTTTATTCACAATATAAAGCAAATTACTCTGTGTTTAAATTCAAAGATATGAATTTTTTATTTTCGAACAATTAAATTTTAAATATATTTTAAAAGATACGCCTTTCGACAAAACAATGGTGTTATAGTTATGAAGAACCCTCGTCATGGAGGTACTCCACGTGAAGCCAACGCTGGCAGCGAAGCGGAGGGCTTGACATTGGATTTTTTCGACTGCGTGGGAAGCCACTGGTCACTCCACTTGCTAATTGTATCTAGGTCAGATTGTAGAGTGTTACAGTCTTGCGACGAGAAGATCGTCCTGGAGAGGGCTACATCATCCGCAAAAACATACATCTTAGAGACGACGTTGTCTCCAATGTCACTGATGTAGATGATGAAGAGTAGAGGTCCCAGGACCGAGCCTTGTGGGACCCCAGACGATGCTGGGAGCCAATCGGAAGTGGCACCGGGCAGAACAACCCGAAACTCCCTATTTTCAAGATAAGCAGAGAACCAGTTTAGCGTACGACCCCGGACCCCATAAGAGTGAAGCTTGGCCTTGAGAAGCTTGTAGGGGACCGAATCAAATGCTTTGCGGAAGTCAAGGACAAGGGCGTATTTAACGGGGGGGGGAGTTCAACCCCCCCCCCCCCAAATGCTGATGACTGGGGGGGGGTGCCTAATAAAAATCAGTGAAACTTCCGTCAGCACCCCCTTGAAATTTTCCGTCAGCACCTTCTTGAAATTTTCCCTCAGAACCCCCCCTGAAATAAAATCCTGGATACGCCCTGAAGCCGTGCTGGGACGGATTCATCAGATTGTGCTGGATGAAATGCGTAGAAATGGCAGACGCACAGACATGATCATCGACTTTCAGAACTAGGGACAGGAGAGCAATTGGGCGGTACTCAGTAGGATCGGATTTATCTGCACCCTTGGGTATTGGCGTGACGTTAGCCCGACTCCAATCACACGGATTAGCACCTGCGTTATTAGACAGCTGGAAGATGGTCACAAGCGGAGCCGCTAATGCATCGGCGCACTGGCGCAATACAATTGACTGGATGCCATCAGGGCCATTGACTTTATGCGGTTTGACTTTGGTCAACCGCTGGTGTATTTCTTTGACTGAGAATATGATGTCCGGCATGGGCGGTGCAAGAGGCGCCAAGAGTGAAACTTCGGCTACATCATACGTAGGAAAAGTACGCCGGAAGGTAGACGCCAGGAGATTGGCTTTGTCTACTGCTGTGGTAGACTAGCGGGTAGAACTTTTTCCTGTGGGTTGAGATATCTGACGCTACTTTGTCAATATGATGGGTGCGCGCAGCTCGGAGTGCAAATTTGACCATAGCACGATGCCGACTGAAGGCTTGTACATTGGCAGCAGAAGGGTACTTCCGGGAGCGGTTGTACCTACGCTTTGTGATGCCCATCAGATGTCTGAGGGAAGAGCCTACCCACTGGAGGATAGATGCTTAGTGGGAACATGATCCGTCACCACTTGCCTGACGGCCGAGGTGAAAGCGCTCCACGTCTCTTCAATAGAAGTGACATCGGGGAGGTGGATATCAGAGAGTGAGTGTGTCATGGACGCAAAGTCGGCCTTGTTGAAGTCAGGGCCGATCGAGGAGGATTCCTTGGTAGGGGGCGGACCCCACGAATATTGAGCAGGAGAAAATCATGGTCACTGATGTGCGGAAGATCGGCAACAGTTTCAAGAATGTTGTCATCGGAAACCAGAACGAGGTCAAGGATGTGGGAAGCAGAATCACGTTCTCTGGTGGCCTCAGTGAGAGGCCAGGTGGTTATGTAGAAAGCTCGTTGCCACTGACCCAGTCAATACTGGGAAAGTTAAAGTCGCCAGTGATGATGAGATCGGACTTCCCCCCAGCAAGAGATCCAAGGAGGGAATTAAGTCTCTTGGTGTACGTGAGGGTGGCTGACGGTGGCCGATAAATGCAGCAGAGACGGAGACATGAGGAGCCGATGGTCACCCGGGCGGCGACCGCTTCGACTTCAGTCTTCAGGTCCAATGGCTAGGACTTGTGGTCCTTGTGGACGGCCAGGCAAACACCACCTCCGTGTAAGTTCCTGTATTTCCGGTTGACCTCGAAGTCAGGACCAAAAAGCTCGAAAGATGATATGGTAGCATCTAGCTTGGTTTTGGTGAGCGCTATGTTCAGTAAATGAATGCGAATATCGCCATTTATTGCCTTGCGTAACTAGCAGGCCAAATGATTTTATGGGACCTGGAAGACCTCCGTGTGGTAGAAACAGTTGCGCAAGGAGGACATTGTACGGCCATTTTTGGAAAATGTTGTACAACCTCGAAGCGTGGACCGATCCAAGATACTTAGCTATGAAAAGTACAGAATTGACCCGGAACAATTTGAACACTGTGTTTCATCGGAGGCAAATTATGCCAAAATGTGTTTTAAATTGTGTAAGGAATAGGTATCCTAATCCGGATGGGGTGGACTATATGGCTCACAAATGGCAGTCATTTTTAACATGTTTTTATTGAATAATTGTAGTAAACCCATTGTACTAATTAAATAAAATTTAGCTGCTATTCAAATTGTGTTCCTTTCAATATCTTAATACGATATTTTATTTAATAGTCCAAAACGATTTAAATTTACATTACAATATTTTTTAAATTCCAAATTTTATACGTCGAAAACATTAAAAAATAAGTAAAATTCCAATAATAAAATATATATATATATATTTTCATGTTTTATTTTAGAACTAAGAATATAAAATTCTCGCCCAATATTACAATCTAGACTCGCCCTTTCTTTTTCCGATTTCACTCCTTGCGAAATATGGAGTGAAAATCTTAACCTGCCCAGCATATGGCTACGCTAACAAGTTATCATGTTATTTGTACACGTATTGCTATATTCTTTGCGACAAGTTAATTTTGTAGTGCAGTTAACGCGAAAGAGCGCGGTAGAGATAAGCCGATAATTGGCGAGAGCGGGACGGTCACCGTGCGTCCGAGATGAATAGAGGGGTCAGAAGGGGTAGCCACATACCCGCCTGAACCCTTTTTTCCAGATTCAAAGTGAAACTAGGCCGTTAAGTATCTTTAACCAAAACAAGAGTGGCCCTGAAAAGGGCCAATTTTAATAATAAATTGGCCTTTGTCCGATTACTCGGTCTTGGGTCGCTTCCCACCACAACATCCTGACACTGCCACGTATAGTGCGTTGTGGGACGTCTCCAACGTTTTCTTATACTTGGCGAGTTTGTCATCCATTTCCTTGTTACGTAAACGTTCTTGCAAGTTGCAACAACAGGTCCCGATAGTGATCTAAAAGATTCTCTAAATTAACTTCAAAGGAATCAAAACTCTGCAGGCCGTCTTACGTTTCAAGGATCGATTTTCGCCTCTCAGCTCTTCAAGACTGTTCATGACGAAAATCGAAGAAGTAATGAAAACCAAAGATAATCTAGACTACGTACCTAGTCTCTGAAAACCTAGTCTCTCGCTTTCGCGTTTTATACCGATGGGCCGAAGAAATGAGGGAAGGAGATAACGTAGCCCCCGTCCAAGGGCAGATTTCGCGGGCGTTGAAGAACCAGAAAAAAAACCGGGACAAGTGTTCTCCCGATTTCGAGGCGCCTGGATAATCGCGACAAAAGAAAGGATTAAACGAGAGTATTTGAACAAATATTTTCCGTATGGACTCACTGTTCGCGGGCGACAATTCGTCGCTTTCTGGATACGGGAAAATGAGACGTGGAAACCCCGAAAAACCGTCACGATCCGTGAATTATTTGAATTAACTTGCTCACTTAAAATTAATTTCAGGCGAAAAATGGTAAAAGAAACTTACATTGGTCGAAGACTTAAAAATTTAAATAGTGACAAAAACAGTCATTAAAAAAAACAACCATAGCGGGACAAAATTTTCAGAACAGTAGATCTTAGTTTCCAATTACGTGCGAAAATATTTACTTACGTTCTTACTTAATTTCATATTTTCGGGTTTGGTAACACGTTTTGGCTTATCCATCAAAAATATTATTTTTTTATTATCAAATCCATTTTTAAATGAAATGACCGCCGATTTTACCATAATCACCTATAATTAATTCTTCTAATATTTCTGAAAGAAAAGCAGGTAATCTTATTTCAATTGTGGGAGCTATTGTTATTTCAGATCTATGGAAATAGACCGTAATGTCTTTAGAAATAACTAGAGTGGGTATCATCGAACTTAAGCCACTACCACCACTGGAGAAGCTGCATCCCTCCTGAATGATTTCTTTGCTAGTACTGTCAGCACCCCGGCCCCGGGAATCTTACCTGCATACCGTATGACTACAGCTGAACTTCCACCCCTCCCTGCTTCTCAAGCGAGACTAACTAGATTCTCCTGTGAACTTTGGAACTTATACAGACTCCTCTCTACTTCAAAAGTTACTAAGTCCCCTGGTCCGGATGGCCTTCACCCTTTCTTAATAAAATCGCTTGTGGATGTTCTTGCCTTTCCCTTTTACCTAATAATTTCGCCCTCTTTCTCCCACTGCAAACTACCAACCTCCTGGAAGGAAGCGAACATCACGCCAATTCACAAGTCAGGCTCCCGTATCGACCGTACTAAATACCGTCCGATTAGCAACCTTAATCATACCCCCAAATTGAGTGAACGCCTTGTGTACAATCAGGTTGCTAGCCACTTAGCTAAAACCAACTTCTTCTCTCGGCGTCATGTCTGACCAATCTCCTGGAGGCCACTAATTTGTGGTCTATGTGGCTCGATGAGGTTTATAGCGTAGATGTTATCTACTTAGACTTTTCAAAAGCCTTCAACTCGATTCCTCATGCGCGTCTCCTTGAATCCCTTCATGCTGCGGGAATTACTGATGATGCCCTGGCTTGGTTAGCGCATTACTTAAGTGGCCGGCGGCAACGGGTCGTCCTTAATGGGGTCTCATCTGCATGGCGTGATGTGGGTAAAGGGGTTACCCAAGGGTCAGTCCTGGGTCCCCTACTCTTCAACGTCTTCATTAATTATCTGCCTGATGCAATTACCATTGCTCTCATACTCCTTTTTGCGGACGACTTCAAACTCTTCCATAAACTTCGGGACATGTCCCACTGTCAGGAGCTCCAGGCTGATTTGGACAGGGCTTACTACTGGGCAAAATCACGTGGACTTGCCTTCAATGAGACTAAATGCTCTGTCCTCCACCTAGGGCATAAGAACCCCCCCCCTTTGTTTACCATATCAATGGCACACCCCTTAATACCACTTTGTCTGAACGGGACCTAGGTATTCAAGTTCACCCCTCATTGAAATTTTCCATCCACACTAACAAGGTTGCCAAACGTGTCCGAGCTGTGACAGGGCTGGTCCGCCGTAATTTGTGCTTCCGCTCTCCTGTGTTGGTCAAATCCCTTTACAACTCCCTAGCATTTCCCATTTTCGATTATTGTTCTCCAGTATGGTCTCCATACTTGGAGACTGACCAACATTCGCTCCAAAAAGCCCAGAACCAATTTACTAAATTAGCTAACAAAGTCTCGACCCGCTCCGCCCCCGCTCGAGCAAAGGCTCTGAATATTCAACCAGTCATGATTCGACATAAACTCAACAATTTATGCTTACTTCACAAATTTTTTCATAAGCATCTGGTTCTGGGCTTTTCGGACTATTTTTCCCTTGACTCCGGTTCTCGAACCAGGGGTCACTCCCTCAAACCCCGGGCCAATCGCCGGTTACATTTTTTCTCCCACTCAGTTGTTATTGACTGGAATGCTCTCCCACAATCTATTGTTTCGATTACCGACTATTTGAAATTTCGTTCCTCTTTAAGTGACCATTTACAAACCTCTTCGTGACCCTCCCCCCCCCCCCCCTGTTTGACAGTATTCGGTCATTATTGTGTATTTTTTCGCTTGCATTTCTATTTTCTTAATTCACTTGTTTTGTATCCTTGTTTTTTAATTCACTGTGCATAAGTCATCACGGCTTGGCAGAACATTGTCATTTATAAATAAATAAATAAATATATAAATAAATAAAATACACCTACCCTGAGAATTTCAGATTTCGGTACTTTATCTGATACATAGCGAATCGTTTAGTAAGGTAATAATCAGCGCGTTCTTGATTATTATGAAAGTTATGACAAATACTTATTACTTATCTATTAGTTTATTTAGTAATCAAGTTAATTTAAATGAAGCCCAGCTATTCAAAAATAATATAAAATTTTTCACTAACTATTACCATAAGTAACATAATAAATACATGCTTTTTTATCATTGAAGCCTAATATTCCGCCTATCTATCTGAAACCAGATATGTCGGCTTAGGCGGAAGTCTCGCGTACTTTAGACCAAATACGTTTCATTGTAAATCTAATTGTCATACTTATCCTTATTATGTTACTTATGCTATAGCACAAGACTGAAGCCTCGAAAATTATCACCTCGTTTTTCCCGTTAATGAGATTTACGTAAAATTCAGCGAAAAATTACATATTTCACCTATTTATTTATATTTATTTGTTTTATTTTTATTTATTTATTTTTATTTATTTATTTATTTTTATTTATTTATTTATTTGTTTAGAAGTAAAATAGGTACAATAAGCCACAGAACGGGCTTGTACAAGATAAAATTAATCACGAACCAAATTAAACCCCATTTAAAAATTTACCGAATTACTTATACAAGATAAAATTAATCACTGAAATATTATACTTCATTTAATAATTTACTTTGTTTTTACTAAACCTAAACAAAGGGAATTTCTGATTTCTCAACCATTAAATGGTGAAAAAATATTGAAATTCGAAATTCGCGCCCTTTCGAAGCGCGCCACGGAAATGAAAAGAGCGGAATAGCGAGGGACGAGAGCGTCGCACTTTTAGAAGGGCGACTTTACGAAAGAGGGGAAAAATACGCTCTTCGCGTAGAGCCCACTATAGCAAGTGCGTGAGGGGAACGAAAGTGCCACCCTTTTTTCTGGCGCTCTTCCTCCGGGGGGAGAGCGCGTAGAGAGAGAGCGTCGAAAGAGGGGAAAATACGCTCTTCGCACAGAGCGATTCACGTGAGAGCGAGAGCGAAAGAGCGACCGATTTTTCGCTCTTTCGGTTTTCGCACTGAGCGTCGCCCATCTCTGTTTTGTTGGTAATCTCATCAAAGCGACAAAACGTACGAAAATTAGATTTATACTTTCAAATTTTTAAATTGATATCGTTAAGGGCCTTAAGAAAACCCAGATAGGATTTTAAACCCGAGTTATTTAAATAAAATAGCAAATAACGACAGGAATATCTAAGAAAAGAAGTTAGCAAAGTTTATCAAATTAGGCCTTTGTGGTGATCTCTTTTACAATTACCTTCGGTATTGAATAAAATGACAATTTTCGGTTTCCCTTTCTAATGGAACTACTCGAACAATTTTAACTAGGCAGTTAACCATATTTAACGTGAAACTTAATTCTTAATCATTTAAAAATAATTAAAATCCACAAACCGACGATTGAAACTGTTAACCCTTGCGTTTTACTGAGAAACCTATACCAGCAAAATGGCGACATCGTACCGTTCATTCTTGACTAAATTACATATTTATTCTTGGTGCATGTATCTATACTTGGAACTGCGTCATTGATGACGTAGGGATGCAAACTATGATAAGCAAGGAGGTTAAAGTAAACTAGTTCTTTAAATATGACATTAATAATTTTTCTAAAAAATAAAAATAAATAAAATACAAAACCAAAAAAACCTAATTTAATTTGGTCCCAAAATATTGTACATGTTTTCCGAGGAGTTTTCGTGAATGTATAGGCGTATAGGGGTTGTGGCTTTTGGGCGGTTTTTCACCGAAACTGTGGGATTTTTAACTTTCGAACATTGGCAACACTGATTGAAATTTTTTATTTAAAATGGCGGACAGTGGAAGCAGCATTTTGCAGGCCAGAGAAACCTTTGAAAGTAAATTATTTCTAAATATTATTTGACAATTTACATTTAACGTAGAGTTGAAGCTTATTTCGGTGTGATTTTTTTACACTATGTTGTTTATCTTTATTTTTCGAGTGTTTGGGGTTTAGCTTTTACATTAGTATACACTTTCAAGGGATGAAACTGTTCCCATCCGTCTTGTTTGAAATAAGCTTACATTGAACTATTCACAATAATTTCTAATTGCCAATAACTTTATGTTCAAAAGTTTTGTTTGTTTGTCTATAATTACTACTATTATATATGTAAAAAAAAAAACTGTAGTGGCTTTTGGATCTTGCTGCATCAAAAACTAAAAATTTATATTGGCATATGTATCATAATAAAATATGTACGACACTTCTTATTCTTCCAACTAAACGATAGTATGTTTCTCTAATAACCATATATATGTTAATGTGACTAATTACTGTCAACTTGTCATTTTGTTTCTAGTCTTGGAACTGTCGGTTAATGACGCGTGAGAAATCGAAGTGCTTAGCCTTTTAAAATTGAATATTGTAAACACTTGGTTTGTTGTTGTAGATAGTTATATTTGAATGCATTTTCTTTCCTATTTATCACCAAGCAGCTATTTTGATTGAAGAGAGTAGGGATTTATGAATTTCCTATTTAAAATTATCAATCATTATGTAATTAACTTGATATTTAAACATTTTTGGTGCTGTTCATTAGCTCCTGAGGTTGAGTAAGAAATATGTAATTTGAAAAATTGTGGTAGAATATGTATGTACAAGAAGGTTAACTAATAGCCTAAAGATTAAGCACTTTTTAATGGTTATGTTGCTATATTTCTCTGATATTTTTTCTTACTTCATGTAGCACTTAAACTCATCCTTTGAAAACTGAAGTTCTATAAAATGATTTTTATTCAACAGCATTGGAACAGATATCAGAACTATTAAATACGGGTCTAGATGCTGAAACCCTGGCAGTATGTATTCGCCTTTGTGAAAATGGAGTCAATCCTGAAGCTCTTGCTTACGTCATTCAAGAATTGAGGAAGGAAAATCACAATCTCAAAGTATGAAAATTGTAAAACAAGATAAAGAAGGCTGTTAATCCCATTTTATTTCTAGGCACATGATAGAGATCAAGCTTGAAGCTTAATTATTTCATCTGTAAATATCCCGTTTAATCCAAAAAAAGGTTTATTTACAAATATGTAAAAAAAGGAATGTACATATTTCATAATTGCCTTCTTACTAAATATACTTTAATTTAACATAATTGAAAATGTGGGTTTAAAACTACAAATTGCAGAAACCACTTTAAATAAATGGCAGGCAGATGTCACTTCATTGTGTTCTCAGTTGATAATCCCCATTTTGAGTTATGTATCTTACCCATGGCAGAGCTTGATAACCGCTCTTCTCAATGATTTTCAAATAACGAACCTAAATTGCATAGAAACATAATTTACAGTTAACTATACAAGACAAAGTTATCCTAAAAATATGCCCATTTTATATAAGATAGATGTACTTTTTTCACTAAATATCATTCTACCTTTGCTTGAAGATACTTATTTTGTGCCAAGATTTTGTATTTTTTAACCTTATTTTAGAAAAAGTTTCCTATTTGCAACCCAAAATTAAATTCCCTGACATTTCCCTGATTTTTAGATTAATTTTTAAATTTCCCTGATTTTTATACCCATATTCAAATTCCCTGACTTTTGCAGGAATTCCAGGTACCCTGTTTAATGGTCAGGTAGGAGGGTGTTGGCAACTATATTACTATTACCCTCAGCAAGCTGTTATAGAAAGGGGAAACTAAATAATTTGGGACAAACCCTTTTAACCAGTTGGGAGATAACAACTACTGCGTTTAGTTTTAAAGTTAAGTGAAAGTACCACAAGCTCGGATCAAACCAGGCTCCTCTAACCATTCCACCTTAGGAGTTGAACAATATACAATAGGGCTTTTGGTTATAGTAATATACTTGTGTTAAGTTGTATTAAAGGAACAGGATAAACAGAGCTTTATTTAATAGGGTAGTTCCTAGTCTCTGTAAAGGTAGTCCTATCTCCTAAAAAGTAAGTATATATTTGTATAGGCACATTTTGGTTGATTTTTGTTCATTGTTGGGACTAAAAGAGAAGTTGATACAACTATACCTGAATGCCTGAAGTAGTGAAGTAAGGGATTTCAAACTTCACTTGAATGGGTGGTTTACCTTCAGTTTCTTCACTTTCTACACTAGGCAAACCAAAGTGGGCCCTCATTAAATATTCTTTCCCTCCCTGAAAATGTTGGAGACATAGTTAACCAGAGCAATTTTCACATATGAATGTTTAATTTACCGGGAATGATTTGACAGTCCAAATAATAGCATTTTGCTCTGGTGCATATTTAACACTACCAACAGTTGTTTTGAATTTTGGTGAATCAGCATCGTGTGGAACGGGAATAACAATTTCAACATTGTTGGCCGTAGATCTTCTCTTAAATTGACTTTTAGCCTAGTGAACAAAAAAATTAAATGTAACAGATAAATGAATTGCTTTAGATTTGCATACTTTAATCATGTACTCCACTCTGCTATGAGCATGTCTTTCAATAACCGACTCAATCCAGATTAATGGTTTCACCTGTTGGAATTATTTAAAGGTCAGGCAATGATCATAATAACATTGATATCTTATTTTCTTACATGAGTGTTTAACCTATAAGACATAAGCTCAAATTCTCCATCAGGAGGAATGAAAGAAATTGTTCGATCATTCTCAAAACGAGAAAGTCGGACACATTGATGAAATTTAACATCTTCCAATTCAACAGATTTACTTTTGCCCCCTGAAAATTAACACTTATTCAGAGTAGTACTAATTATAACTTTTTTGACAGTTTCTATCAAAATTTGTTTTAAAAATGCCTAATTTTCACAATATTTTTAAATGAGTTACAATTTTTTTTATCATCAAAAAACTTTAACCACTTACTTCCAGTACTTTCAAACAACACTTTATCGTTGAGACCTAATCTTAGTTCAGGCATTCCTGATAGATATACCCTCATCTTAATACAACCAACAATTTCACTTCTAAGTACGTTCCCACTAGCATTTGCCTGGTCAAAAAAATATTTTTAGGTAAAAATTCCTTGTAATGTTATAATTTAAGGTAAGGATGGATGAAATTCATACCAATAGGTTAACCGATTCAATTACATCTAAGAAAACCTCATTTTTCCTATATTTAATCCCTTCAGACCGCCATGACACAGCGTTTGTGACTGCCATAGGTGGTCTTGGTTGGATCTCCATTTTATGACTCTCTTGGGTGATGTACCTAAAAGTATGACAGGATATATTTTAAAAAGCATATTCTGCAAAAATCTTCTTATAATTGCAACAAACTCTTGTAAAATTTTGCTATCAGTGGTTTGTGGGTAACCAAAGTCCATCAGTTCGTCTAGCAATTCGTATATTACAACAAAATTGTCCCTAATACTTTCTTCTTCAAGTTCCTTGAAATACTCTATAAATACCTAAAAAAAATTAAATTAAAGGTAGAATTACGCTTTTGATCTAGTCACACATACTTGGACAATTTTGTGTAAAAACACAAAAACTAATGCCACGTTAGCATTTTTCTTTGTCGTTGCCACAACTTAATTAAAATTCAAGAATTTAACAGTGATTCTTTGGTTTTAATTTCAATAAAAAACTAAAGGATACTGTATAAGTTGTTATATTTTATGTAAGTAAACGTAATTCCATTGTTTTGCAAAATGGGATTCATGCATCCTTCTTCCTCTTTCTCCATTAAGAGAGTCAAGAATTTATCAATCGAAGTCATATCAATGTCACCACGGTAGTTTCGTGATATTAAGACCTGGAAAACAAAGTATTAGTACCAAAGTTAACCTGTAAAGTGTATCCTGCAATTCACAGGTGCACCAAATTACAATTGCATGGGTGGACTAAACCTAGGTTACACGTAAATTGATATAACCTTAAATAAAGAAAGAACAAAATATATAAAAGATTCCAAATTTACCTTCCCCTTTAAATCCAAAATATATATTGCAGATGCGGACATTTTTATATTATATACTATTTTACACTTAAGAAAATTACACTTTAAAATGTTGCTAGGCTGACCCGGCCCTTATGTGGTTCCGAAATCAAGCTAACAGCCTCACAAACGAAAAATTCAACTCTATTCGAAATACAAAGCTTCTACCAGAGACTATAATATAAGCTAGTCTTTGGCGTCTACGTAATCCTGTCCAAAATACTTCTTGAAGTAGGCGGTAAATTTAGCAACACGAAATTTTTGTGAACATTTTATTGGACGTCAAAATTTGTACAACGATTTATTGGCCTGTTTATCGGGCCTTATAAAAGACTCCGCCTATTTTTAGTAAATGACAAAAAAAATCGCCATGCTGTCGGACAAAACCGACGTCAGGGAACAGGGACTCAAGCATATTATTTTTCAGTTTTACGGACAGTACGGTGTCAAAAGATAACGCGCGTAACGTAACGTTAGCGTTCTTGTTGCGTTTTGTAAGTACTAAGTACCGATTTTTTCCTTTTTTGTTTTTAACTTTATACTTATATCTGTTACTTTAGCTAAATGTTTCTTTGGTAATTTTTTTTTTATAAATGCCTTAACATTTGTACAATTTAGGAAAACTTTAGTTTTTAAAAATGTACGTAAGCCTTGGTGCGATACCTTGGCTTCTTTTTCAACCCATAGACTTTTTCGGTTTCCCTTTGATTTTTCGTTCGGTAATATTTTAGTTTGAAAATAATGCATCTTCTGCGATAAGTTCAAGTTTCAGGTCTTTACCACTTCTATTTTAAAGGAGATATTAAATGCTATGATGATGTAAAAATTGCCCTTTGCCATATCATCCTAAGTGCTACCCAAATAACTCAAAATTAGCTCCAGAATTAACTCAATACCTTGAACTACTCTAAGCTAGTTATCTACCACCGCTAGCGTAAGGACTGACAAAAAAAGGGAGGAAGTCAATACAAATTACCGGGTCTGGGTTTGAACAAACGAAGTATACTTCTCCCAAGATTTATCTCTGAAATAGTATATGGCTCTCTCAGGACCTAGCATTTATATTTTACTGGGGCCTGGCACGCTCTCAGTGGTTCTTACTAGCATTATGGGCTTACTTTTTTCCAGTATTAGAAACTTTAGAATTATAGGTTCTCTGCTGCAAATATGAGTGTAATTTTTTTAATTTTAACAGGATTTTATAGATTATTTAAACAAGGTAGTTAAAAATATAATTTATCTAGAGACTGGTATCAAGTTATAATATTGCACAGTGCCAAGTTTCAATAAATTTGATCAGAAGCTTATAATAACTCTTACGGGATAAGTATCTACCTAGGCCATCAAACTGAAAAATGCACCTTAGGCTAAATGCAGTTTCAAGGGTAGTGAATCTTAAGCCAAATTGGGATGTTTAAACACCGCAATGTTTACTGTGTATTATTTCGCCTAAAAATTTAAAACTTACACTTCCTGAATATTTGTTAACTGATAACCATATTTTCAAATGTAATAATTTTAGAAAATCAATATATGACCTATTTTCCCCTTACACCAGCATTACTTTTTTTTTTTAAAGTCAGCAGAACCCTATAAAGATGCATGTTCTAAGTGCTGAACATTAACAAGTTAGGGAGATATATAACAGTTTGCTGCACCCTAACATGTAGTGATCATGTTGAGCCAAAAGTAAATTTTGAGATCTTTCATTGGTTCAAGTTGCCTAAATATTGTGAACTTGATCAATTTTACACACCTCTTAGGAGGTTTCAAGTAGAGTTGAAGTACTTTATCTTTGAAAAAGCTAACCCAAGATTCTAAGTAAAACGTTACAGTAGCGAATGAATGTAGCTTAGAATTTAAAAAGAACAATTCCCTGAGAAGGATTTTTAACTTTCCCTTCAATTGAAAAAGCTCTCTTGCATGGACTTTTTCCTTCCCATTCTGACCCTCTGTCATAATCGACTTCCCTTCCTGCTGCTGAGGGGCATCAAGGCGGCAAAAAAGTTGGAGAGCAGCGGGAGAGTATAGCAATATTTTCTCATTGCTACTGAAAAAGCCTGGGGGGGTATTTAGCTTATTGCTGTTGGAGCTGGTAGCTAGTTCTCCCTCCAGCAGCCTAATAATAAACATCATTCTACATGTTCTGATATATATGATATAACTATAAGTCTTATATAACTATAAGTATTATAGAGCCTGTAAATCTTAAAAGAAAATGCTGCGCCTAAATAGACCTTCAGCCAAGCCACAACCATTTGGTAGTGAGGGTGTCTTTTGCCTGAATGGAAGATTATTTGCGATAATCAGCTAGAACCAATGTAAGCTTTAATGCCAGTTTTTACCATTTTCCCCCCTCATATTTTGTGGTTTTTAATATTAAACTATAGCTTATACAGATAATAATACATCAATGAGGAGAGAACATCACTATGCTGATATATATTTTTTTTAGATTATACCTATATTAGTGGTGTTTTTGTAAATTGGTTTCCTTTTAACAGTTCCATTTTTATATATAATTTAGGAAATATTTTTGTGTTATTTGCACTTGCCAACTTTCGATGTATAATCTTCTTAAAAAGTAATATTTGTTAATATTAAAGTTCTAATCAGCTAACTTGACCCCAGGACCTGTTCTGGAGTTATTTTTCCAGTTTTAGAGACCTATATTATGGTCTTTGAAAGAATATTTTAGTTTAATTAGTCTCCTTAAAAACCCGGCTATAGTGGTGCAGTGGTTATTTAGCCCAGAGCTGCATGTAATAAATGTTAATATACTAGAAGTAGCTGAACGACTTTTCTTGGTAAAAAAGTTGAATGTTTTGAAGCCATTTGGTATAGCATCTCTCTCTCTCCCTTTTCCAAAAGAAAAAAAGCAGGTTTTTCAGGCCCCTTAAGTCATATTGACCTTGGACAGTATCCATAATGTTATTTCAATAATTTAACAGTGCATTGGCTTTAAACTCGAATTACTGCCGGACTTACGATTATTACAGTATACGTTGATAATTTCAAGACAATTTTTGTTTCGTATAATAATTTCAACGGGTACTATTATAATAGTAGGCTATTTTTGATAATTTGGCCCGAGTGTGTGATAAATTATAAAAATAACTTAAAATTAATTACAATACTCAATTTAATTTAGGCATTACTAAAATTAGGGATTTCTCAATATTCGAACAAAATTGAATTTTGAAACTAATTTTCCGTCGTACAATTTTTCTTACTTTTCATATTTTCAGATTTTTCGTAATATCTGGCAAAATTTGGTATAACGCGATATTATCAACTGCCAGAGGATATATCTTTGGTGATGTGTTAAATTGGAGTTACTCTACTCCCGCCGAACAAATAATTATTAGTGTGTTAAATGTGTGAAAAGTTGGATCTTTACTTCTTAACACCACCATGGCATCATGGATGTCAACAAAAATGGACTATCCCTTGGATTCGCGAGTGCTTCAAGATAAAATTAAAGTGCCTTTGTCCCCGTTGACCTTAGGTCAACCCGGTGGATTCAAAGGACGTCACGCTTCGATTTACGCTAGAAGGAAAGAACCGGTGGTGAGTATTTTCCATTTTAGCTTACTTCGGTGGATAATATTTTTCTTGTCATTAAGTGTTAATAGGATGATTTCCACATATAGTAATAGGAAATGACTGAGCTAAAAATATCAGCTTGCTGGTACGGAATAAACATACAGGAGTATAGGTGTAGAATTATTTTAGGTGACCTGAAAGTATGACCATTGGGCGTTGAAATAGAAAACGCTGGTGACGTACTGTATGAGGTGAAAAAAAATGTCCCTTAAATAACGGAGGTTATTTCATTTTTTCCTCGTGATTTTTTTTTTAAGAAAACCCATTTAGTATTTAGATCTTATCGCAAGGATAAAAATTTTTGATTATATGGATTTGTTCGTACATACTTTAGTATATGAAAACTGAAATATTTTAGGTTGCCAAGCCAATTGCGCAATTTGATTTTTCCGTTTGTTGCAAAAGATCGAATGTGTCCAATCTCAAACAAGAATTACATGTAGCGCAAGTGGTATGAAAATTAAATTATTTAGACTGTGCGTTAGTCAAAAGTCACTCAATGACAAATTGGATTTCAAAATTTGTCCAATGGGTTTTTTATGCAAAAAACTATTATTTTTAATATTCTAAACATCTTACGAATGGTTTGTGAAAATTCGACTTTGAAAAACTGTGTATGATGTAAAAAGTGGCTTTGACCCTTAAATATCTTGACTCAAAATGTTTTAAATATTTGACATTAACAGTATTTATTAACACAATTTGGGCAATGTTAACATTACGTATTTTCGGAAATTTCCAATTTGACTGGTGGAAGTTTCTCGTGTTATCTCAATTTGGGTAAATAAAGGCAACTGCGTATTATTTAATAGATATTTCAATCGTAATTTTTTCCCCTTTCTAAGCGTGAGGTAGGGTACATAATATACTTTTTTTTCTCGAAAACAAAGTATTTTCTTTGGGATTTTGATATTTTCTAATTAAACAAATCGGGGGAGGGGGTGGAATTAAAGTACAATTAAAAAGGTTGTTACACACAAGGTTTAAAGCTTCACAAATTATTTCGGGGAAACACACGAAAAGCTTCAAAACTAACTTGGGACGGCAACGCCATTATTTTCATTTTGTGAAATTTTTAATTGTGATATACCTCAAAAACCATACATTCAACATATTCCAGAAATCGTTTTTTTTTTCGCGAAAAATATTAAAGATATAGGGTTATTATAGTAATTTGCAGGTCACGTACCTAAATGTAACCAATCACCATCAATTTTGACTACCGCATCTTCTTCACCTCATTCGTTTTATTTGCCTAATAGTATTCAACATTTACTTTGCAGCCAAAAGATTATGCTGGTAAATGTCCAATGGGTAGCCCCAAAATTCGAAAGCCTTTGAATCCAGTTTTGCACTTAAAGATTCCTTTGAGGACACTTCCCGCTTCAAACGACGCCCAAACGAATGCCTCGAAAAAAGAAATTTCATCACCTAAACTACCTCCAGGCTCTAGCATCGGCAAATCACCCTTAGCCCTGTCGCCGAAACCAATCTCTTTAGCCCTTTCGAACTCCGCGCAAAATTCCTTTTCAACCACGCCCATTTTTGATACCGGTAACGGAAATTTGCGCAATAGTGTCTTAGCAACTGTAACCATTCGAAGTCGAACGAAGTGTACCTTAAAAAGGCCTACGTCCATGTTGGTTTTGCCAACCCAAGGCTTGGGAACTGTTTTGCCACGATCGGTTAGCGACCTTATTTATTATTCAAAGTTAGCTAATGACGCGCTAACATTCTGTTTCGCATGAAATTAGCGTCCACCATCTCCGTCCTACTTAACGTCGGGCAGGAGGACCCCGTCACCTGGCTCTGTTTTAGACCCCGCTTTCGTGGAAACAGTTCGTCAGAGGATAAGAAAAGTTCAGAGAGCTAGACTTTATTTATTACAACAACCAGGTCCACATTCATTTCTCGTAGCTGCCGATTCACCTGAGCATAAGTACAAAGTTATCATTGGCCCACAGGTATACTGCGCTCAAATAGACAGATTCTAAAATCCCTTACAAGGAAAAAGAAACATTAGAGGGGAATGCCTTTAGAGGTTCGATTTTAACGCTTACGCTGATACTAGATGGCGCCAATTTAAACTTTATGGCGGAAGGGATTTATTGATTTATTACAAACACTATTTTAAACGATGTTTTATGTAAAATAAAAACTAAAAATTAAAGGTGGTAGAGTGTATTAAGCGCAAAAAGATTTTTCACTATTTTAAATAATTTAATATAATCATAAATTTTAAACTTATTAGAAGCCATGGAATTTAATATATAGAAATAAATTTCAATGGCTAAAATCTTTTTTTTTTACATTTCGAAATTTATTTCTATAATTTAATATATTTCAGACTTACGCGCCATCATTCTGGTAAGACTACGCCTATATAAAAATCGACCTTTAATGGCGTTACCCTTCTAACGGATCTTTTGCCCTTGTCAAAGGCGTATCAGTCAATAACGACCGAGTGAAAGCCTATAACCACAATTATCTTTAGAATTGCACATGTGGAAAAAGTCCACACTGCATCCACGTTTTATTTGTAATGTTACGGGTATTTCAAGTTCGAACCACAGACCCCAAACTGTTCTCTAGAACCTTAAAGAATTTTGAGGTATGGACTCGGACTTTGACATTAGTTAGTTCAACCAATAATAACGCTCATAGCGACTTTTGGTCTTAGGTTGAAGAATTGATAAAAAGGTATGAAATCAGACGTAGGAAGCAAGCAAATTTCAAACCCAATACAGAGTCACCCTCAAAGAAAGCTGGTACTACTGGAAATAAATGCAAAAGACCGATGCTGCAAATGTCCTCTTCAGAAGGGTCACTTTCCAATCCATCCTGCGCCTCATTTACTCAAGAAAAAAGGTGTGTTTTATAATAATAATTAGCCTGGCTAATGCCCAAACGCGAAGAAGTAAGGCGAACGATTATCGGGGAAATCGAAACTTAATTAGGGAAGTAGATGAGGTATATCAGCCGATAGGTTTCATTTCATTTCTTGGTCCTTGTTACTATGCTTGATAGATAAACCTAAAATACATACAGATATTTGTTAAGGGTGTGTCGTAAATTTTGCTATCCTCTGTACATTCTTTTTAGCCCGCGCAAAGCCACTAAGTGTACTTTTATCTTATCTCGCTATGTTTTGCCTGTTATCATTGTTTATGAAATTCTTCTATGATATTTTTTAAATAACCTAACGGGAATTGAGGTTATGCTGGATACTGTAACAACAGCGAATGTTACAATTTACACGTACCACTTAATGAAATCGTAGTAAGAAACACTTGTCCTTATCAACATGGCCATCTGAAAACTATGTGGGGCTTACAATACACATTTTACCATACATTTGGCACTGATAGCGAAGCACCATTAGTGTTTGTTGTTTTTGACAGTGGGTTTAAAAATTATGCTCATCTCGGAAGTTTACAGGTCCCTAGAATGCCTAAAAGTTCCTAACTTTATTTTCTTTATTTCCGGTGAAAAGCATAAAATATTTAAAACCGAAAACTGGGAGGTAGAAACTGATTTCTACCTCCCAGTTTTCACGTTACATTTGTATCGAAATCTGCATAAATAAATAATGTGACCATGGGCGCATTTTCATTTCTGGCGAAAGTAGGAGTAGGATCCGGATAGAAAAAATAGTGCCGAAACGTATGGTTGTTGTAACTTGTTTTTCAAATGCGTACCTCTTCCCCTCCCAGTGTGGATTTATATCTTACGGTGACTTGGGAAAAATAAGAGTTATTAATAGTTACGCGGAATAATTTTTACATTTTGCATGTGATCAATTTTGAGCTATGATTCGGTGTAATAATACAGGGTTGCCACACGTCAGGGAAATCAGGGAAAAGTCAGGGAATTTAAGAATGGACCTAAAAAGTCAGGGAAATGTCAGGGAATTTTTAGAATTTGTAAAAAGTCGGAAAAGTCAGGGAATTCAATTTTATCTTGGCACTTTTTTAAGTTTTATTTTTTAGACCAGATCTATGACAAATTCTATGATTATCATTTATTTCCTTGAAAGTTTGGCTAATTTTTTCAACATTGCAATAACCTTTTTACTGAAATATAAGTTCATTAAAATTTATTAACTTCTGATAAAAGTAAAATATAAAATAAAAATTTGGCCTTAAAAAGTCAGGGAAAATCTCTTAAAATGGTCAGGGAAAACAGGGAATAGTCAGGGAATTTGAATCTCAAAATTTTGTGGCAACCCTGTAAGAGTATTTTGCAAAGAAAAGAAAGCTTTGCTGTCAAACACTGAGGCAGTACCTATTCGGTGTGGTTACCCGAGACGAATAAGATAAGAATTTTAAATTTACAAAATATTTCATTCGTACTTGCGAAAGTACGTGTTTCACTTTTATAGCTAATAGACAATAGCTTAGGGCTGTGCGATTAATGGTTTTAGGCAATCGAGTCGATTATCGAGTATCAATTTTTTTCATCGAGTATTCGAGTTGAGTAATATTGAAGTCGAGTCGAGTAATCGAGTACTTCATTAAGGGGAAACTTTCTCTTATTCGAGTCGAGTAACTAAAACAAAACCTCGAGTCATATTTTTAACGAGTCGGGTTATCGAGTACTTGATTAGTAGCTGGTTTTATTCAAGTAATTATGAAATTAAATTTATAAGTAGTATAAAGTAACTTTCAATGCTGAAAAATATTCCTTTAATTTAAATGAACCACAGTTTTCACAACTTTGTAGGTACCGTTTATTGCCCTCCAAAAGTTGTAAAAACCCCTCTTTTGAACTTTGAAGCAACGATAATACAAAAAAACCAAATACTCTACAAGTTTAGAGAGCAGCTTATTCGAGTAATCGGGTACCCGAATATGTAAGTTTTTGGTACTCGGTAATCGACGAGTATTTTACAATTACTTATTCGAGGTCGAGATCGAGTACTCGACCTCAAAAAGGCCAAGTACTCGATAATGTTAGAGTACTCGCACAGCCCTACAATAGCTACTTCTCTCCTAAGAAGTATATTAGTTACTTTTGGTATAACAGAAAGCCAAAGCTATGGGAACGTAGCTAGAGCATTTGTAAACCCCAGATGTACTCCTGCTTATTTTCAATTTAGTTTTTTGTCAGTACCAGGAAATTGATATTCCTGTTTGGTACTTTGAACCCTGCTCTTAAATTAACACCTTGGTCCAATAATCGCTGACTTTTCCTCGCAATTTTTTTTATTAATGAATCTCCCCTCCCCCTCTTTCACTCGCTTGGGATCCTCTTTCTGGGATATAAAACATCCGGTTTTTTATGGTGGGTGTGTTTTTGTGTATGATTGATTACTCCCCTCACCCCCTCCCCCGTTTCCTTTTTGACGGGGACATTTACTAAAGTGTTACCATTAAACATTTCTCGAAAAAAGAGACAGCGCATTGAAGGTTCTCCATTTTAACGTGGTTTCGCGCGTTATCAAATTCTTTGCGAATGGCACCCACGTAAATGGATCGTTAGATTCGGAAACCGCAAACTCCTTCTAAGTGAGGTTTTTTGGAACTGGGTTGTGTTGAGGCTCCTTCAGGGGCTTTATCTCGTTTTAGGGGTAGATTGTTACGAGCTGCCGCTGCTGCTTCAGGCGTTGTTGGTATCCTATTGCGGTCCTCCTCATCCTCTGTAGTTTCAAGCTATCTGCTTATTAACGAAGAATCGCTGACGCTTACCAGCTTTTTATTACTTTCTAAAGATATTTGGGAGTTCTTTAATTCGAGGCATTAATCGTGGGCGTGGAAAACTAAACTTATGTTTCAAATACAGTTTGGGTTAACTGAAGGTAACAAAAAAGTCCTTTCCTTATTAAATTTAAATGTACCACGCTACGTTCTTGTCTGCTCTAATAACAAACCATATGTTAAACTAAATCTACTGCGTTTACATAGGCGGAAGGAAAATTGAGTGGTTAACCCTATGTTTGAGAAACAGCTCTAAAATTTTTTGATGTATTTTAATGAAAATCCAATAAATTAGTCTAGGGTATCTCGACTCGCGGCTCTTGGATTAATTAAACGCAAGAATATACCGCACCCGTTGCAAATCCCACGACGGCGGTGCTCTATCCATCGGCTCCCTGGTTATAAAGGGTATGCGTTTCAGGAATTCATTCGTCTATGCCATCTATGGGCGCTCGGGTCAACTCTGGAGTTGTTTCACTGTTCGGGGTCAGAAAATAAGATTTGCTCGAATGGTTTTTTCTTTATTATAACCCTTAAAGTTATTTTTGGGCGGTGCCCCCCCTCCCAACACCCGTTTGAAGTTTATCAAGCGGGTCGCTTCAAACTGCTTGATAAACTTATGGATAATATTTCAATAGAGAAGTAGGAACTGTTTCAGCCAAAGATGAGTGAGGGAATAATAATAAAATAATAATCAGCTAGGCTAATCACCCAAGGCACCAAGCGACTTTTAAAGCCATTAATTCAGGTGGCCGGGTTACAACGCGCCCTTCATTCCACGTGAGCCAACAGCTCCCTACACTAACCTCAACCAGCTTTTTGGAAGGGGAAACCGTAGAGCTTGAGGGAAAACCCCTTGAACCAGCGGGGAGAGAACTTCCTCAACGCAGAAGAAATTGTTGTTCGAAGTTTTCACCCAGTTCCACAAACTGGGATCGAACCCGGCTCCTCTTGTTGCGAGGTGAAAGTGCTAACCACTCCGCCACCCCACCTGACAACAGTGCCATAGAAATGCCACTTAGAAATATTTTATCAATCCTGGTTTATTAGTGAACGAAACTAATCGAGGTGACGTAACGGCGCTAGCGTCTCCGAGGTAGCGCCTACGATCTAGCGTCTGCTACAGACAATTTTAAAAAGCCATAACGTTTTTATTTAAAAAAACTTATAAAAATATAAGCAAACGATGCAAAATTATATTAAAATGCAAATATCATTTTTTATAAAGTTAAATTTACGAATAACGATGAGGAAAAACTAATAGCGTCTGCTTTAGCCGCTACCTATCTAGGTTTCCATGGCGAACCAAAAGGGGCGTCGCGATAGTTTTCGGTCGCGAATTAACTTCTGGTGACATGGAAATTGTATAATGTTAGACATCTTCCTACCCAAATTTTTTTAGGCTTTGCAGCTCAATTTCAAGAGTTCTAAGTGCATTTAACTTGACCCATATGTTATGGTCTAATGTTGAGTATCTGAGATTAATGATATAAATCGTGGACCAGTGGTGTAGCCAGAAATGTGTCAAGGGAGGGGTGCTTAGTCTATGTTAAATTATAGAGGGGGACTAAGTTAGCTTGGAAATTTAATAAACGCATTGTGCTAAAAAAGAGTCTGTTCCTCTTGTCTGTGTCACTGTCAAGAACTCTGATTCTGAGTTAGCAATTTATATTTCTTCTTAATTTTCATGGTTTTCTCATTCAGGAGTGAAAATGAGGGAACAGTGGAAGAAGAAAGCGCCCTTTGTCCGATTTGCCTTCTGGATATGGTTGAGGGAGAGTCTCTAGTTACTTGCGAACAGGGGTGTAGAAATAAACTTCACCATCACTGCATTGCCATATGTAAGTTCCAGCTGGGGTCTTTCCATCTCATTTACTAAAAACTTTGGTAATAATTTAGTTCTCTTTTTTTTCAAGTCTGTTACATGTAATTAACTTCCTATAGTCTTTTTTCCATCTGGTTTAAGTCCAACGCTTACTATAGACCTTAGTTAATGACTTTCAATGACTAGAAATGCAAATTTTAAATTAAATTTTGAATTTTATTTTTTTTACGTGGAAAATGAAGTTCAAACAAAAAATTATACATTTTACTTTTTTGCCATAACTTACATGGATAAACAGTGTATTATTATGACCTTTTTGAAAGATGATAAGATAAGATCCATACCAAGCTATTATATTGCAAATTCCATGTCAGTGGTTATCTCTTTCAACTTCAGACCAGTTACTGGGCAGTTTGAGGCACAAATTAAATTCAATTAATAATTAAACTTCAGTTATGGTTTAGTTTTAAATAATTTTCTTTTGAAAAAAATTAAATGAAATTTTGTTGCAGGGGCTGAAGAGTGTTTCCGACAAAATGAGAAGATCCTTTGCCCATTATGCCGAGCAGAGTGGCTTTCACCTGCCTTAACAAACAATAGGTTAATATTTTATCGAATAACTTATCTCCCTCATACCTGTTTTCCCTCTGTTAGTGTTTTGTTTGTTTATAGAATTGGTCAGAAAAAAGATAGTGGGCAAAGTCCGGACCGATTATCCAATGTACCCGTACCTGTCATATCAAATAGGAGTCCTAATAGCTCAAATATAGCAGCTATAAATCCAAAATTCCTTAAAAATCACCATTTGTATTCGTCCAGTCAATCTCATTCATCATCCTTATCAAGTTCATCAACATTATCAGCAACTTCCATCAGTCCAACGTCCAGTTTAAAAAGTAGCTCAATATCGTCTTCCATTGACTCTCATCCAACAAGATCAACCTCTCGTTTGAAACTTCCAGATGCCCAAGCCTGGTTACAGGTACAGATTTTCCTCGTTCTTGAGTACTTTTTTTTATATTTATTTTTGTCCCCTTCTTTCCTCTTAACCTGTACCTTAATTATTCTAAACGCGAGCTATTACGTCTTTAAACAATAGTACCGGTTTCCAGGTTTTTGGAAATGAATTTGTGAGTTCCTTGGCATCACCCAATTGGTCCCTGAGGGAGAAAGCTTTGAAGTGGTTAGCTAGGCAAGTTAAATCCATCCTGGTTTTGACTGAAGAGATCCACGATCCGGGAGTAGAAAATAATGTCAACTTGTCCAGTAGCAACAGACGTTTGCAAGATTGTGATACCATTTGCGAGACCTGTTTCAAAATTATTTTGTCTATGGTGACGGATCCTGTTTATAAAGTTTACATTGCAGCTTTGGTGAGGATACTTTAGTTGAAAAAGGACTGACAACATTTAGGCACATTGAATTAAAACGGACTTTTCAAAGAGGCAGGATTCTTATCAAGGATGTCCTTGAAAAAGCTGGGGGGCGGGGGGGAGACGTGGATAGAGTAGGAAATAGCTAGTGATTTTTTTTTCTAAGTTATCACTTATCAGTTCTTTTTAATGGAGTTTATTTTCTAGTTGCACGTAGTTGGGTTCTTTGCATTGATATTTAATTATATTTCAGCGGGTTCTGAGAGTGGTTTTAACTCATAGTTTGGCTAAAAGCGAGTCTGATCTGAAAAAACTTCAGCAAAGAGTTAAGCCAATTGTCAAGGCCATTTTATTGAAGTGTGCTGATGGTAGCAGGTATTGAACCTTTATCATTTTTTCAAAATTAAGATTATCTGCTAAGATTAGTTAATTATCTCTGTGTCTCTCTTTAGACGTACTTCCCAATTGAGTGCAGCTACATTGATTGAAATGGCTAGAGGTCAGGCAGGGGCTTTAGCAGTTGGTATACAAACTAAGCAACCAGGTAAGTGGTTTAATTTTTATATTGATTTCAATTTTCAGGGTTGCTACGCGTCAGAGAATTTAAAACTGGGCCTGAAAAGTTGGGGAATTTTAAGAATTTGTAAAAGGAAAGGGAATAGTCAGGGAATTCGATTTTCTATTGACTCTTTTTGAAGGTAATTTTACTCTAGATCTATGACAAATTCTCTGATTATCATTTATTTCCCTGAAAGCTTGACTAATTTTTTCAACATTGCGATAACCTTTTTTCTGAAATATAAGTCCATTTAAATTTATTAACTTCTGATAAAAGTAAAATTTTATAAATTTGGCCTCAAATTTCTTAAAATGGTCAGGGAACTTTAATCTGAAAATTTTGTGGCAACCCTGATTTTTCGATGGAAATGTCATGTTTTTCCCTGCATTTTTTAATAGCTGCCGAGGGATTAGGGGGTGTAGACTTTGTTATAAATTGTACACTGGAAGATGACGTAGATAATCCAAAAGTTATGACCCATTGGCAATGGCTCTTAGGTTTGTCACATTAAACCAGATGAAATTGGTTTTTTAACCTACTCTAAGTCTTGTCCTGATTATTTACCATTCTTTATAATTTTAGGAAGACTAGCTGTTGTAGAACGTTTAATTGAAGAGTTTCCGCACGAGTTTTACCTACTCTATGTCCAACTATATCCATCTCCTCCTCCTACACATAGTGTTAGTAAGCTGAGAAATGAAGAGTGCAACCGACAAAAACTGCTTAATTACCAGCGATTAACTACTCTACTGGGATTTGCCAAAAAAGCTGTAAATATGAAGCAAATTCAATTTAAAACAAATAAAACTAAAAATTTTTTCTCTGGTAATTAGTTGAGGCACCCTCATGCCACAGTTAATAAAATGGCGCATCAAGTATTTTTGATGGCTTGCCGGTTGGCAGCGCACATTCCAGCCGTATTTTCCCAAATCTATGATATGATTAGTGATTTGGATACGAATGTACAAAATGCTATTTTGAGGAAGCTACAGAAAATGTTGGAAGACCTCCGAACACCAATATACTTTAAAGGAGAGAAGGGAAAAAGAAAGAAGCATTTGCCACAATCTCTGGTATTGGATTCCTCTGAATCCCCTAGTTGTAATCTATCTTCGAGCCGTCCATCTAGGTAATCTCTTAGCTTTGAAGCCCATTTTACGCTTCTCAATTTTTGATGCGTATAATTTTTAGTTGTAGTAGAAGAAATTCTTTGATTGGTCGTAACCAGGAAAGAAATTTGATACAAGAAAAGCTTGTGTCTGAAGAGCAAGATAGTTATTTTTCGCGAAACTCTACGCAACGCTTTTCCGGACGGAGTTTGTCATTTAGTTTTGAAAATCATTCCAACATGAACTCTGTAAAGGATTATCAGAATCCAAAATCTACAAGACCTTCTTACCTGCCATTGCGCAACACCAACTCCCCTTCTCCCATTTTGAATCGAACTGGGAGGGATAGCTTCCGAAACAAGAAATCAAACAAAAATGAAAATGAATTTACATGGAAATGTGAAGAGGATTTGAATCCGTCATTAAAGAGTACTGATACTGGTTACTTTACCCCATCAGAGATAGATCTACCTTTTCACAAGTTATCAAAGGAACCAGAAGTGGTTGTGAATGACATTGACCTTTCTCCATCCTTAACATTAACACCATCCTGTGACAGTGGTGCTTTTAGCCCAATCTCTTTTCAGTCGGAAGTTACTACTCCAGTTACGCCTGATGATGCTTTAAATTGGAACCAACGGGGATCTAATATATTGGGTACTATTTTATTTCGTTATTTAAAATATTATGCCTCATTAACTTACATTTGGATCAATAGTGTCACCAAGAACTCCCGATTTTGAAATAAACACATTTCCGGTTATTCCTGGTCTGAGGAACTCTCCAAATGAGGAACTTGTCATCAGTATGCAACCCGATGTAATAATATATATATATATATACATTTTCATTTCATTGTAATTGAAGTTTATATGATAAATTCTGTCTTAAGATTACTGAAAACCATAATGGAGATGTGGTTCTAAAAATGGACCCAGGAAATACTGGGTCATACATTGAGAATATCCACTGGAATAGAGGGCCTTTGTTGGGCACTGGCGCCTTTAGCAGTTGCTACCAAGCGAGAGATGACAGAACGGGTATACTTATGGCTGTTAAACAGGTTTCCTTCTTCCGAAATGACGTTGTTGAGCAGGAAAAGGTCATGGAAGGAATTAGGGAAGAAATTCTAATGATGTCAAAGCTGTGCCATCCCAATATCCTAAGAATTTTGGGAGCTACGGAACAAGGAGGACATTACAATGTTTTTGTTGAATGGATGGCTGGGGGCTCTGTGGCGAGTCTCTTAGAACGCTATGGACCATTCTCAGAGCAGATTACTTTAAAGTATACCTGGCAAGTTTTAGATGGCTTAGCCTATCTCCACGATCATCAAATATTACACAGAGATCTGAAAGGTTGGAGATGAAAACGTATTTTCATGAGACTTGACTAATGACTAAATTTTTAGGAGCAAATTTATTGGTGGATAGTACAGGAAACCACTTAAGAATTGCAGATTTTGGGGCTGCTGTAAGAATGCAATCTCAATCTACAGTAGCTGGTGAATTTCAAGGGCAGTTATTGGGAACAATCGCATTTATGGCTCCTGAAGTTCTTAGGGGAGAAAATTATGGGAGATCTTGCGATGTTTGGAGTGTTGGATGCTGTTTAATCGAGTGAGTATTGTAATATAGTTTTGCTCAACTCTCAAACGTGGAGTTAAATCAATTTTTCAATTTAGAATGTCAACCGCTTCAGCTCCTTGGAAAGCTAATGACATAAGCAACCATTTGGCTCTAATTTTTAAGGTAAGCCTCCATTTCATTCAAATTGGTGTTTGTTGGGTATCTTTGGTGAAACACCCAGTCTCATTTCCTGTTTTCAATAAATTAGATTGCTTGTTCAAACACACCTCCACCTATTCCGGAACATCTAAGTTCAGCAACACAAGACTTGGCCTTGCAATGTTTGAAAGTGAAATCTGAGAGTCGGCCAACTGCTAAGCATCTTTTAGATCATAAATGTTTTAAACAGTGCCTGGTTTGAAAGAACACTAGGTTTAGTGTTCAATAATAATACCTATTAGTGAGTGAGGCACTTTAGACAGATAATCTATATCCAGTTTGGTATAACTTGAGAGAGCTAGGATTGGAGCTTTTTTTTTTTTCAGTATTTTAAAAATATATTTTATCTTGGGGGACCAAAAAGATATACATATATATATAGTACCAATTTTAGGTAGCATTCACCTTTAGTTTTTTGCCAACATGAATTTTCATAAGGGCTCAATTTTAGTATAAACAAGACTAAATACGAAGGCGGCAATTTTTTAAATACTTTTAAGAATTTTCTAAATCTATCCATTTAATATAATCATATACAAAAAATATAAAAATTTTAAATAAGGAATTACGTTAAATAATTTCTAGTAAATGTTGCATAAGATTTTTCATGAAATTGCAACTTATTTGGGACGGAAATTGATTTGATTTCCATTTTATAGTAACAAACGGAAGCTAAAAAATGGTGCTTACTAAACCTTTAACAGTACTTATAAAATGTAAAAAAAACCTTTATCTACTAAATGAAAGCCTTTATGAACTTAAATTACAAACATAAATAGTGAAAAGTAATAAAATTATGTAGTATTTGGTTATTGCAGGGATTTGCGAGAGGTTATTTATTTAATTCTTAGACTTGTAAAAGCAGCCTTTTATACTATGCCTTCAAAACAAATTAGAATTTGAGAATTATGGTACAAGATATTTTTAATAATGGTATTTTTCGAGATACTGAAGATATCAGAATGCATTTATCTTTGTAGTTTGTATAATAACAGCTGAATGCCATTCTCTTGGCTAGCTAAAACTTTTTACGCATAACCCAGGCTTATTTTATATTAGGCAACATGGGTAATGCCTTTTTTTTTTTCGTAAATGGTTTTTCAACTTCTGGAAAGTTGGGTTTATGGACCAATTTTATATATCAAGTTTGTTCTGGATAATTTTTTAAACTGATAATTGAAAAGTAAAAAAAAATTATGGTGCCAAAATAAGAGACTCCCCCTCAACTTTTAAGGATTTTAATGTTATATTTATGCATGAAAGTTGATTGTATTTTTAACTTAGAATGCAGTTTTTAAACTTCAACAATTACTTTTTATAAATGAAAGTATAGTAAAGCAGTTTTCAAATAAATGTTTAGTAGGATTCAATTATGGACTCTGACAATGTTTAAAGAATGCAATAGTATTTTGATTATAAAATTTTATAATTTAAAAAAAATTTACACCAAAAATGTTTTCCAAATATTTCTAAAAGCAAGCGTTAAAAGAGTTGAAATGCAACTTTATTTGGTGATGAAAATTAAAGTTGCTTCATCATCGCGTAAGTTGGTTATCTTGTATGAGTTACCTGAAATAGAATTTTCTTTATGACCCGAGCATATTATAATTTTTAAAGGTTACCTTTAGGAATGACAAATGCATCTTCCTTTTCCATGACCATTTGAAAATTGTGAATTTCTGCTAAAATTCTGCCTTTTGTAACAATAAAGGTCTGTAACAGAATTTTATAGATTATAGCAATAGAGAATGATGCATTTGCTTAATAATGGCTTACCAAAGAATCATTTGGACGTTGGCTGAATGGTTTTTGACAATTTCCTCTTAGCTTCAAAAATCCAAAGAAAGCTAGAGAGTCTTGTAATGGTTTTGCAGTTATGAAGGGGTCTTGAACCTCGGCATGTAATGAGGTAGGTCCAAACCAAGTCAAAGCTTTCCGCTTACTGTACAGCTCTGTTTGGAGAGACATGCATTCAAAATATTAATAGTTGGAATGCATTTGGTATGGTGTATAGTAAAACTAACCATAAGTCACTTCTTGTTGAGTGATAGGATCTATAAATTGTGGAAGACTAGCATTCAGTCCTTTGTCCATCACCGACAGTTGATGGACACTAAATGAGCTCTCTGAACCTTGTATATTGCGCTTTTTGACCATGCGTTGCTGCAGGCGTCTGGCTTGACCTATGTTTTCAGGAGTGCAACCAAGATCAATGCCCACTGCTGAGAACCCTCCTACAACAGATTAAATTTAGAACTTTTGTAATTTTATGATGTAGAATGTATTATTACCAGAAGGACGCTTTTGGTAAATAACCTTTTGATTTAGTCCATAATTTAGTCTAGGTATTTTTTTTCTTCGTGAGCGCCTTACATTGGGAGTATTAATAATAGGTGTATGTAAAGACAAGATATTTTCCCCAAAATTTAGTTTAGTAATATCCCTAGCCAAAGATAAATTTTCTGTTTCTTTGAAAGATACACTCAATCTAGGTTTTTTTTTTCGGGTTCCTTTCAAAGAGCTTTTTAGCTGCTGCTTGATCAATTCCACTGAATCTGAAAGTAAGAATGAAATTTCTTGTTGCTGTTGTTTGAAAATATCGATTAAATATTTACTGTAATTATTTATTGCACTGCTCTGAATGTTCAACTTTGATAGTAAAACTTTTGGCTGAAAATCTGGCGAGTTCCATAAATTTGCATTTACAGCTTTTTCATTGCTTTCCATTATAGTTGATAGCTTTTTCCCAACTTCTGAAGTGCGCACTTTATTCGGCTTAGCTTTTTTACTTCTCTTTATTATTGGTTTCCATCTTGAAGTTGAAGGAATAGCCAAGTCTTCAGGATCTCCTGTGGACAATCTCTTAATTTGAGGTTTGGATGGTTTTGAAGGGATGTAAATGTGGCCATCAGATTCGCTAGCATCATCAGAATCAGAATCTTCAGAACAGTATTTCTGTCCCACTGAGGATGAGCGGCGCTCTCGCACAAAATTACGCTTTGGTAAGAAATGCTTTCCGCCCTTGGCATTTTTTAATTTCTTACTTTCTATGTGGGGTGGTTTATTTTTTACGCCACTTTGACTTTCACAAGTAAGCTCATCTCTCTCCGAGATACTCAAATCTGAGTCATTCCTTGAACATGCACTTTCGAAGTTATTTTCATTAGTTCCATCCTTTTCATTTAGTAAAAGAACTCTAGAACATTTATTTTTGTTGGAAGAAGTTTCATATGCTTTTTTTGGAATAGTGCTTGTAATTTTTTCGGAAGTGTTGGAAATTGTTTTAATTTTTTCAGGGCTGAGATTTTCAATTTCCAATCTCACATTGGAGCAATGTTTAAGAACATTTACAAGCTCATTGTGATCAACATTTTCAGTCTCAAGTTTTTTACAATTTTTGTTCATACTATTTTTGCATTCAGATTTGTCCTTATTACGTTTTAAATTTTCTTTAGTTTTTGCATCAAGAATTGTTTTTTTTTTATGTTGAAAATCTGCATCAGCTTTTTTACTTTTTCCAGGTGAACATTTAGTGAACAAGTCAACTTGGCAAGATTCAACTCTATTGACAAATGATTGACTATGGCTTAGGTCCACAACCGTCACGCTGCATGGATTTGTGGCAATTTTGATTGGTAGACCATTAGGAAGATTTACATTTTTATCAGAGTTCTTGTGATCAGACAGAGAATATCTATTACCACTTGTAGCTGTTTCCATTACCCTGTTAAACTTAACAATACGGGAATCTGGATTGGATTGAGCAAGGCACCTTTCAGTCTTCTGATTACGAACTTCACATAATTCCAGTTCAGTTTCAGGTTTTCTTTTCCTAGAGGTTTTCTTAGTCATCATGGTTGGACCTTCATCAACTTTCTTTTTATCACTAAATGCAGACTGTCCAGTCAGTGATTTTTTGATAGAAGCCAGATTATTAGCTGAACATTCTTTATTTGAAATTTCATTAAGAGTATGGTTAACTTTCAAAACCGTAATGGCCATTTTTTCATTTTTCGGTGAAGGAAGGCCATTGCGCATTGAAGTACTAACTTCTACATGCCCTAGTTCCATTAAATCTGAACTTTTACTCTCCCTTTTCCTTGAACCACTTGTATTCTTTGATGACTCATTTGAATCAGCTAAATCTAAATAAGATAATTAATTTTATGTCAAAAATGGTCGATATAATTTGATTATTAACTTTTAATACACCTTTTATAATGGATTTGGTGAAATAATCGTCAAACTCTTCTATTCCAAATTCATCAGTTCTGATGATTTTACCCTGTTTAACCTCTTCTTCATCTTTTCTATAATGATATTTGCTAATAAGTTGCGAATATGGTAAATAAACCTTGGAAAACTCGATTAAACCTTTTTCTTCTATGTTTCTTATTGATAGGAGATTTGTTTTTTGGGATAAATATTGAAGGTTCTCCAGACACAGCGTTAGAATTTTTAACACCATTGTTCAGAGGAATGTTATTTTGTGATACAAAGGTGGAGAGGCTTTCCTCATTCTCATAATTTTTGTCAATTCTATAACCTCTTGAATTTGGGTTAGTGGTGGAGTTGTCATTTTCAAAGGACCCAGCAATATTTGAATCATCAGAATTCATTTGGTATCTCATTGAATAGTGTTTGCACTGACGGCTTGTTTTTGGAGTGGTGTTATTTAATTCAATAGTTTTCTTACTTATGGCACTTAAATCTAAAAACATCAATTAGTAGATACATTGGTGTGGGAGTAATATAACTTTTTTTTTTTAAAATAGCACCTCTCTTATGCTTCTTTAAATGTCCATCAAGGCATTTTTTAACTAAGGGGCTCTAAAGAACAGGAGCCATGGTTAAGTTTTTTCTGGCCTGGTAATGGTAACATGATAACTGGTAAATCGTTTCTTTAAATAACTTACTTTTTTAGATTTCTTAGCGCCCGGCATTTTATAGAACTATTTCAATATTAATACTATTATATCACTAAAAATTAAGTTATTAAAGTTTCATAGGGAAAAAGTTACCTGATGCCTAACCTTTTTTTGACGAAACTTCGTTATTTGAATATCTTTTCGAAATTAGTTCGGACTTGTGAAAATTCGTTTTAACGCTTAATTTCAGGGTTAACCAATGAAATTTTAGCTTTGGTTACGTATTTTGCCATTTTTTTGGTGTAATCATAAATCTGGCCAATCAAGTCCTCAAAAGTATTCTACTCTTCAAATTGGCGGGAAATTTACGTTATTGTTGCTCGTGCGTTCGAAGTAGAAGGTCACGGTATTTCTTTTCATCAAAATAGTGTGGTGGAAGGCAGCTTAAGTATTGCTAGATTGTAACTTACTGTTTTAACTAAATACCATGGCTTGTGTAAATGGTGAAATTTTAGCAAATATATTAACTTCCTTAAACTGTAATTGTGACCGAACACTTGACGGGTCAAGTTTTGATTGGCTTTTTGAAAACGTAAAGTTAAAAGAATTTTTAGAGAGTTTTTGTAAGGCCGCCGAATTTAAAAAAATCGCCAATGTTGGGGCTCATGAAACGTAAATGGTTTATCATCCTTATTTGACAAAGAAAACTAAAACTTGGTATATTTTCCAGAATAAAGGCTAAGAGCAACTTGGCAATCCCCTTACATGATCTAAAGAGTCATATTAGCATATCAGAAAATGAAATACGGTGAGTATGATTTGTGTGCTTACAAATGTGCCTAACAATGTTCATTCATTTTTTAACATTAAGGGAAAAAAAATGTGAAAATAAAATGAAAGAAATGGCAAAAATGGAATTAAAAAAACAGCAAAGAGTGCTGAGGTACTTCAAATTTGTTCACATATTATAATCTTTTATTAATTTAAAAATATCTGTATAATAAATAATAGACAAGAAATAAGTATCGTTAAAAAAGAAAAAAATAATTCAGAAACACTGAAATTAAAAGTGGGACAAGATTTTAACCTAGAAAAAGAAAACTGTCAATTATTGCAGAAAGAAGTAATATTTTATTTTAATTTTTCTGATATCTAAATAATTGTTGTTTTTCCCAAAGCTTTCAGAAGCACTTGACAGTATTGTGGTTAATTTAACAGAATTTATCAACGTAGTTGAATGTCAGGCCAATGACACTATAGTTTCTAGCAAACAGCAAAATAGTATCTCCAGTTCATTTTTAAATGTTGAACCTTATTTAAACATGGAGGAAGCGTATCTAAACAGCTTGCATGGATATGTGGATAAGCAATTTAAAAATGTAAGGACAAACATAATTTGAATTAGCTTAAGCTTCAATTGTTGAATTACTTGTTGCTTTAATGTTGAATGAGGCTAAGCTGACGGGTAAAGTCTATTACTTCAATATCCGTCGCTAAGTTGCTGTGAATGAATAGATCTCAAATCGTTTTAATCTTTAGGAAGTTTGGGGGATTGATTACTTACAATCATTTTCTGGGAAGAACTCTGACAGTGATGTTTCGATTGGTCAATCTAACTTTTTGAAATGGAAGAGAGAATTGTGTCGACTTAAAGACTGGTAAGGTATGCTTTTTGTTCTAAAACTTTACTAGTAGAAAAGAAAGAACTAAAAAAAACGTATTTTAGCTTATTAACCTCTAAAGAAAAATTAATTAGAGGTAAAGTTCTTAGAGAGACTTTGAAAGAGCAAATTTCTCTACTTGAAGAGAAAATTGCGAAAAATGTTCCTGAACAGGGTTTAGATGGTTGGCAGTTGAAGTAAGAAATCTTAAATTTTTTGCAATATTTATTTCATTTTTTCTATTTCAGACTGAAAATTGAACAAGGATCTTCGAAATTGGATGATAAAATTAAACAACTCTACTTTTTAACCAAAGAGATTTTACCCAAGGAAATTCTAAAAATTGTAAATTCTATATTGAAGGATGTGATAACTGCTAATTACGAAATTAAAATTAAGAGACAGCAATATTTTGTGGATAAACAAGCTCAAGTATTTTAAATCATCTTTTGATTTTCTGTTGGGTAGTTATTAAGAATGTCTATTTATAAGTTATTTCAGCGACTCCTTCAGCAGCAAAGTCGACTTTCGTTATTGCACATTGCAGTTCAAATAGAAGCTCGTCAAATTTGTCAGCTTGACCTTCTTGTCAGAACAATTGTTACGGAGTGTGGAAAAGAAGCGGATCGTTCTCAAAAAAGTGTAGTAAGTTGGTGTAAATTTCAAATATAAATATTTTTAAGTTTAAACTTTTTGTTAGGATTATATGAAGAGTTTGAAAATCAGTGGTGAAAATGAGGCAAAATATTTACCGACTCCGACTAATTTTGCTACCAATATTCTTGCAGATATTATTGGTACTTAACACTCATTCACTATTATATTTTTAATTCTATATTGGGTTTCTCTCGGTTTAGGTAAAAATAAAGAAGAACTATTTGTGAGCTATCAGTCACTGACTACCTCAGCTCGAGATTTTCAAAGAAATTCCAAAGATCTTAAGAAAATTATTTATAAAAATTCATGCGAGGAAGAGTTATTGACATCCCAAATGTACTGACTTTATTAACATTTGTGATAATTAATTAATAATATATAAATTTTTTTACCCCATTTTTTTAGCGCATCTGGTTTTCATTCCTTGGACATTATGGTTAGTCCTTTGGTGTCGGACTGCGTTGGCAGTGTTGAATTGAAACAGCAACTTGGCTTGCTAGAAAGTGAAATGAAAAAGCTAGAAGCAAACTTAACTAACATTTCTTCTACTTTCAGTGAAAAAGTTAAGGTACAATCCCATCTAGCCATTGTTTTTTTTTACAAATAAAAATATTTAAATATTTCTCAGTTTTCAGAAAATTGTGAAAGAGAAAAGCTCAAAAGAGAGGAATTACGCTCTCTTTTAACCATACAAGATTAAGATTTTGGAGAGTGAGTTTTCAGTAATTATTCAGGAAAAAGAAGCAAGGAGTTTTTCATAACACCAATTTTCCGTTTTATTGCTTCTCCTAAAATGTAAAGACCAGGAAAATTACATTGACTTTGAATTTTTTTGTGCCTTTCAAACTTTTGGAAAATGAACTGAATGCTAATTTAACTCAACTGTTAACGCATTAAATTAACTAGTTTACTTGAATGAACTTTTAAAATTTGACTAGCTAGAAGTTTAAAGTAACAAAAAAACTATTTAAAAATATTAATTTCTTTATAGTACGGTACATTTTTATCCAATAGAATGGTACGGTTTGATTTGAGATTCTTTTTAAAATTCTTTAGAACATTTAAACACTTTTTCACCAAAATAAATATTTAACATTAACATTTAACAGTACGTTCTACGTGAAACAAATAGAACAAATTAAGGATGGAAAATATTTTTCTCCCTACTTTTTATCTTAAGTAGGGTTGCCTTGAAAAAAAAAGGAATAATTGGCAAATTGTTAACTTAATTTTTATACAGACAAGAAAGTAAATAATGTGCATATAGGAATGTCAATAATAATACCTAAATTAAACAATTCCAATGACCTATAATACAAAGTTTTGTATAATATTTACATGCTATATTTTTTGGTCAAACCATTTTTTCATTATTATTATTATAGGAATTTTCGTTGCCCCAAAAGTCTGTTTAACTGTATTTGAAATGACTAGTTAACTGGATTTTGCTTTTCAAATTCACTCCACGCATCGTTGAGCTCCATGAATATTAATTTTGACAAGTTTTCATTATCAGTTCCCACTTGCTATAAACAAAATAAGCCAAATTCATCAAAAACGTGTTTATTCCCATTATGTTTTCACCAATTTTACCTTATCTGGATGCACTGCCAGACACGCTTTGCGATATATTTTCTTAACGTCATTATAGCTTACAAGCTGATGCATTCCCACTTCTTGCCACCTTGTTCCCTGCCATAATACAGTATGAAGGGAACAAAGTAGAGCTCTTATATTTCTTTCTTTATGTTCAGTCCATTCCATTATCTGTATAAGAAGGTAAATCAGCGGGAACTATGGCTATAATGATAACTGATGTATTTTTAACAAACCTTTATTTTTTCGGGATCCATCTCTTTGATCAATTCTTCTTTGCGAAGTTCTCCCATAGTTTTGGGACCAGTATCTTTCTTACCAAAATTGGAGAAACCTTGAGTTCCCAATAAATCTTCAAACTGGTCAGAAGTAATTTTTGGCTTGGGAGCTTTTCATATTGCACAGAGACATTAATGAAATGCACAATTTTATTTTATGTGAACAAAATCACTCACCAACTCCAGTTTTGTTATCAGCTTCTTTGAAAGCTGGTCCGAAGTGTGACCGGCTATAATCTGGTTTAGTAACTTGAGGAGCATTTCTAGTGTTGGGAGAAGGACTTGGTTTGGGTGGAGGCACTCCATTAGTCTGGGTGGTTCCTTGAGGCCAGTTATTTCCACTATTCCCAGCAAAAGATGATGGACGAGGCATATGCAAAGGGCTATTAGTATTTGATTTTGAACCCAAAGTGGCCCCAGCAGCAAAGTTATTCATAAGTTTTGGAGGCGCACCCTTACTTAAATTTCCTGAAAGAAAACCTATTAGATATAAGTAAACAAAATTTAATGTGTAGTTTCAACAAACCAAGATCAGCAAAAGGATCCGCAGATTTATTTTTCAAGGCTTCTAAATTTGGGCTGGAGGCGTTACGAGGTATATTAGCTGCTCCTAAAGGTCTTGGTAAACCTTCGTTAGTTCCTCCCAATAAAGTTCCAGCAGCAGTAGTATTTTGACTAGATCCTTGCCCAGACTGGAAAATAGAATCCCAACTGCCCAAAAATGCTTCTTGATTCATGTTAAAGGCTGAAGCGCTAGAAGAAATAGTCGGCTTATGCTAGAAAAACAACACAAACATTAAGAATTGCCAGGCCTAATATGCGGTGAAAAGGTCAAACACAACGGAAGACTGTTCAAAATTGTCTTACTAGGGGAGTATTATTGGCACTGACACTCGATCTTATACCAGTGCTAAATGGATCAAAGAAATCTTCGGATTCAGCAGCTGTGCCTGGAGTATTGGCGGTGCTCTTATTAGTTGGCTGGGTAACTCCATTTTTAAAAGGATCAAACAGATTTCCATCACTTTGAGTGCCAAATGGATCAAATCCGGGTCCGGAAGTTGTAATTGTGGGTACTGACGCTTGGGCATTTGTAAGCAGGTCAAAATTTGAATTTGCATTTTGTTCAATATCCAACAAATTAGCAAATGGAGCCGTTCCATTTTGCACATTGGAAGTAGTGTGCATTCCACCCGCACTGCTGCTGCCAATATTGAGTAAGTCCGCCACTTCATTTTTAGGAGACAGGGGTCTAGGAGGACGCGGTGGTCTCAGAGGTTTGTCAGTGAGCTCTTCACATGGCTTAGCACTAAATAATAGCCCTTCATCCTCATCATCACTCTGAGTATCATGATAACTTGGCGCTGATGAACTATTTGTTACTACTTCCATTGGTGGGGGTGGCCTCTTTGGCTTGTTTTGGAAATGGGCTAAACACATGCATTTTAAATTAGGTCGTTTGGTTTCTACTATAATGGCTAGTTAATAAATTTACCAAGAGTTTCATCCATTTCTAAATTGTTACTAAATATAACTTTGGGGTTCAAATCTTTCCTATCCACTTGCAACCAAGGTGAGTTACGTTCTTCATCTTTCTCTTCACGATTAGTAAGGATACTGAAATACAAGGTTAAACTAAAACTGTCCGGGTAGCGGTCATGTTCTTCAATACCATCCAACTGGTGCCTTAAATACGAATCAATTGAAATCATCCAAAACTTAACCTTTTAATATATAAGGTTCAATACCTGTTGAATGTTAGCGAATTTATACCAGGGCTTAGAAAACCAGTATGCAGTTGCAATTGACAAATTCTAATAGCTGTCACCTGAATTATTATTGTTATTAAAATTAGCCAAAATTTTATGATTAAGCCAAGTATTATACCTTTCCTTGCACTTTTCCACCAAAGGTAGATCTTGCATGATACAATGCAACTGTAAAATCACCAGAAACTGTGACTTGTAGAGGTATAATAACTTCACGATCAGTCACGTTAAAATGTCTAATTTTTTCATACTCCTGGGACGTAGAAAACACTCTGTCTTCATCCATGTAAACTTCCGCAAAAGGGCGACAACCATCCCTTTAATAAGTATGTTAATTTTGTACCAGGATGGATTGATTTAAAAAGTATCAACAAGAATGGATCTATTTATATATAGAGATAATATTTATATTCCATCAGACGGGAAGCATCGTGAACCAGGGGAATGTACAAAAGGGGAGGGGGAAGGAAATGTAATAGGAGGCAGTCACAATTTAACGTGTCACTCACGAGAATGTTTTAGGGAACCGATGGTGCGCCACCCGGAATTGATTGCATTTAAGGGGAGGAGCCAGGTTTTGGTCCTAGAGCTGGAATGGGAGCGATGGTAAAAATAGACTGAATATAAGCTTTCTCTCTATATAAAAATAGATCCATTCTTGGTATCAACCAACTTTAACTTAGTAAAAAGAGGAACAGGCCGCACAGCAACCGAGACAATAGCTATTGGATGAAAATGAGGCATCATTGGCTGTGGAGATGTGACTTGTGTAACATATCTCAAGTATCTGCGACAGAAAACCAACATTATAGGCATATACACATCTGGTACTTAATAATTTACCTTAGTTGGGAAGCATTTAGTGATAAAGGACAACGAGCAAAGGCAAACATTTGCAAGGCTTCCTCTGGACTTTCAAACACTCTCGTAAACAAGAGTAGTGAGCATACAAGTATACAAGAAGACACTTTACCATCCTAAAGGATTTTGTGAATGGTTAACAAGAAGCTAATTAATGAATATATTTTTCAATACCAAACAATGAATAACACAGATATTTTTCTCTTCATTTTGCAGCCAGGCCAGCAGGCTACGACAAAGTCCGATAATTTTTCTAAAGGCAGGGGCTTTCTTGGAGGACCAGCCAGATTCTATCACTCTGACCCCTGAAAATTTTGTAGAGTGATACGTCCGTCCAGAAATATTATACACTACGTAATGCCCTTTGTGTCTGGTTTCCATGAAAGCTTTAACATCTTCTATATGGTTTCTGTAAGCAGATTCTAGTCCTTCAGCTGGGTAAGACATAACTATAATACGAGAGGTAATGTAGCTGATATCTAAATCTTGTCTTGCTATAGACCTGCAATTGATAGGAAATAGTTAACTGCGTGAATATAATTAGTTACAAAATTACAAATTACTGTTGAACTGTGGCCATGACTTTGGATGAAGTATCCCCTAATTTCTTTAAGAAGCTGCCGGCTCCTCCCCTCAAAGATGTGAAGAGGCTCCCAGAACCCGCAGCAGCTAAATTGCACTGGGCTCCAGCAGCCACTTGAGGATTTACCCCAGGAGGTTGGTTGTTCATTTGATAAGGAATATTCGTACCTTGAAAGCAATTGAAAAAAATGTTTTCCATCTATATGCATAAAAAATAAGCCACGATGATCCTACCAGGATTAGAAAGCATTCCCATTTCAGGTAGGTTAAATTTGAGTGGATCTTTCAATCTGATATGTCTCGCTTCTCCTATCTCTTCTAACCTCTGAACCACTTCCTCTATTGTTGGTCTATCCTCAGGGTTAATTTGTAACATACCACGTATCAAATCGTGCAGAACTTCATACTGAGTATCACTAGGAGGAATGTTGTATTTTGCATTTATAATGCGTAACTTGGCGGAATCTTCGAAAGGGTGCTCTCGGAATGACAATAAGAATATCACACACCCTAAAGCCTTTAAAATAAATTTGGTTAGTTTTGAGAAATAATAGATAAAATTAACATCATCTTACCCAAACATCCATAGCTTCATTAATAGGGTAATTATTGTAAGTATCAAGAATTTCTGGGGGTCTATACATGGGTGTAGTGTGTTTACTCATCTGTAATAAACGTTTTGACAATAAATAACTTGCAAATTCTTAATAAAGCTAATAGATTCACAGAATTATAAACTTTATACCTCATCTTCTATAAGACTGCGCTTAATGGCAGTCCACGAATTATCGGGCTTGTAAGATTTGGTGGTAGCACTTCCAAAATCACATAGTTTAATAACACCGTCATCCCCCAGAAGTAAATTTTCAATCTTAAAAACAATCAGTCTTTCTCATTTTGAAAAAAATAAAATAAAAAAATTTAAATTGAAGAGTTATACTTTCAAATCTCTGTGTACTATAGGCGGTTGTTGGTTATGCATATGTTGAACGGCACTACAAGTTTGGTACACAATCTGTACCACTTGTTCTAAAGGTAATGGACCTTGTTTGGCTCTTAAAATATCAACTAGAGGACCACCTATTATTGAAAAGTTATAATCAAAGCCCAAAATACTGTAACATTTTATGTCACTAATTTTAACAACAAACCTGAACATAGTTCAGTGAGAATTAGATATTCCGTTTTTCCATGTCCAGATTTTTCTTTTTCTATAGACGCAGCAGAAAAGAATTCTATAATATATGGGTGACCAGATAGTTTTTTCTAATTATGGGATTTTAATGTCAAGGATATTATTTTTTTAAAGTTTTTATTAGGTTTAAATTATTTTATAAAAAGATACGAGAAAAGTGATTTCTTGAATAATTTCTTGACTTGTGTCTAGATCTGCAGCTAACAGTCGCTGAAAAATAAGTTTGTAAATAGATTTACAAAATTTGATTAGCATATAGTTGTGAATTTTATAATCTCACTTTTAGGGCATATTCTTTTCCTGAAATTACATCCTGGGCCACAAATACAAAACCAAAGCCACCTTATATCAAAATTAATAAGGAATATAAGATTAAAATTTATTTTATAATATCAATAGTGCATAAACTAAAACATTTTCAAAGTTGTGTATTCTTATATTTATTATCAATGGAATCGAATATTTTTACACATATATGTACAATTTCATCCACCAAAGTTGATGATATTAGGGGCCCCAAAACTACTTTTTAAATTTCATGAAAGTATTAAAAGCCAAAAATGTTCTTTCATAAAACTTTTTCGAAAATAAACGAGAGAGATTGTGTTGGGTTTACCTTCTGCAATGACTTTTTTAACTCTTAATTTTTGGTTTCCTAATTCAACGATTTGACCAACGAATTCGTGATCAGTATTATTCGGCGCAACGCCCGATATATACCCTAAAGCCGATTTGAACAAATCTGCCATATTTTTTCTTTTAATGTTGCTTTAAAAATCATTAAATTATTAAATGTTTCATAATTTTTGACAATTGATTAAGATTATATTTAAAGAAGTCTATTTTGAGAGAACATCAAATGTACGCCATATTGTACACTTTTTACACCCTTCGTAATGACTGCAGCAGAGAGCCCGACTGCCCGACCTGAGCTTCTATTGGCCAACGTCTATAGGTGCTCTCAAAATGTCCAATAAACTTAGTACAATACGTTGCGTCATTGACCAAAGACAACAAATTTTATGGATTATGACAATTTTTTTTTTTGTAAAATAATGTTTAATGGTTACCAATAGATGAAGTAGCTTAGCTTATCACAAAATATTAATGTTGGTCTGCTAAACCATGGAACTAATCAACGCTTTGACAGCATGAAAAACGCAAGGTTCCTAGAAAAATCTCTTATATAGGTTGGCGCATACAGCCTCTTTTCATACAAAAAAAAACAAACACTCCCGTTAAAAAAAAACCGGGGAAAGATTTACGGTTTCCCCCTAAAAACACTTCACTGGATGTCCGGCAACAAGTCGTCGCTCCCCTTTTGTCGTGAGAATCGAGTATAAAAATTTATCTCACTGCGCAAACGCGAGTGACGTCGTTGGAGTTTTATTTTGTTTCACTTGTTTATTCAGTAAGGTGGGATACTCTTGTGTACATAGCTGAACGGGCTCTACTCACACTAAGAGCCCGAGCTCGATTTTATTTGAGCCCGAGATGAGACCTTTATAATATAGCGTATTTTTGTGAGCTTGAGATGAGACCATTAAAACATAGTAAATTTCTTTGAGCCTGAGCTGAGTCCTATATAGTATAGTGTATTACTACGAGCCCGAGCTGAGACCATATTTTTGTACCGAGCCCGATATGAGACCTTATAATTTTTAAGAGACGGTTGTGTCCGTTTTTGCTCGATTGTTTCCCTTGGCCACTGGGAGCGCTGTGACGCAGAGCAAAACGGCCGTAACCGTAACACTTTCTTTCTCACCGATACGACCAACTTTGATTACGTGCTGTTTGCGCTATGGCTAAAGCGTGAACAGCACATGATCGCAGTTGGCCGTATCGCCCTTGAATAGAGCTCTCACCTACTGGGTTAACACGGAATTTACGTAATTGGCTATTTCGGATAACGTGAGTTAACCCACTCGTTTTCTGATTGATCCAAAGTAAACTAGCTTCTAGAATTTTCGAAGATTGTTGTAATGAACAAAATACCAGGCCTGGTCGTCGGCTGTTTCGTTTGACTTTTGTATCGTGCTGTGCTGCGTCACCGGCGTGTGTAAGGTAGCCTAGCCCTTGCTCCTACTCCTAGAGGGAAAGGCAATGACCCGGCGGACGGTTTTTATGACGTCAGTATGTTAACTTAACAAACAACAACGTGAGAGGGGAGCGCGCGCAGAAGGGATTTTTTCTCTCGTAGGCGGGGCCAAAACCGTCAGAGTGATCTTACCATACGTGGTACGGAAGGATAAGGATTCCGAGTAGAGGTATGGATTCTTGATTGAGTTGATAGTTGATAGGGGATAGGAAAGAAAAACATCCGATTTAAAAAAAGGTGATGTAATAACTGAATATCACCTACGTTATAATATTTGATAATTTTCGTACTTATTGTTCTTATATTACTTATGGAATTATTTATTTATCTATATGAAAAATATTAAGACTTAAAAAGTTATTAAAAGATTGGAATGAGTTATGCAAATTCTTATGAGACTGACACGAGCCCTTGTTAGTAACAGAAAAATATATGAGCCCAGCCCGAGACGAGCTCTCGTGTTTCAAAAAAATATTAATGAGCCCGAGACGAGCTCTTGTATTTAGGAGAAAAACGTATGAGCCCGAGACGAGCTCTCGTATTTAGGAAACGAAAAATTAAGAGCCCGAGACGAGACTAAGGCCAAACAAAAAGTTTGGTGAGACTGAGCCCAAGACCAAGTCTTGGTGTTCAGCTATGCTTGTGTAGGGTTTTAGCAGCATGGTTTTAGGAAACCTCTAGCTTAAGTCACCTGACAGAAAGATTTACTACCGCATACGCTAACCGTGTATTGAAATTTAGAGAAAATATTGTTTTCATTGTGAAGACCGAGGAAATTTGAGAAACGAAAAAAAGCCACTACTTTTTAGGCTTTTCTTCTAACTGGTCACGATAAAAACCAACGGCAAATGTAAATTGTGGCCGTTATGAAATAAAAAAAACAACAAACAAACGAAACATTGTTCAAGAAATAATTGATGTTTTTGTAAGTATTAATTTTCCTAATAACGATTTTGAGGTATTGATAACTTTCTCTATTTAATCGTGATCAGGCTCCTTAAAAAAAACTACTCCCTCAAATGAAATTTCGATTTGCCCCAGCTGCCCCCTCGAAAATATCCACTGCCCTTCCTCTATTTTAGCTTGTCACTTAATACGTCGAAATATTTATGAAAATTTTAATGAATACAGAATAAAGATGATTTTTTTGTATAATTTTTGGTCCCAGGCATAGACCTCTTAGTTTGACTGTTTAAGAAACTGATCAAAATTTTAATTACAAGATACTTTCAGTGGCGTAATGACCAAATTTGGGCCCCCCGCAGTAGGATATTGAGTGAGGTTGAGCACAAGTTCTTCGAAAATACGGGGTTACGTTCCAGATTTCTACATATTTACCAATAATTGAAGATTAATTTTTAAATTTATTTAAAATGAATACTTAAAACGAAAGGACCCCTATTTAGTTAACATTTTACGCCCCCCCCCTCGCGGGGTCTGCGGATCCTTAGATACGGTACTGGATACTTTTCCAAACTTTAAATTTAAATAATCCAATAAATCGGATAGTTTTGAATTAAAATGGCATTAATGGTTGTCATTCAATGGAATAATTTAAAATATGACTCAAAATAAATGTTTTTTAAATTATATAATTAATTTATCAAGTAAATTTTAATTTTTTTGAAACATTTCAAGTGACATTCCCTTTTTTAAATTTGCAATATTGTAAACAAATCAGACTGGGGCAGTAAGGAAAAAGAAACGACAGACAAATGGAAGTAAACTATAAGCGCCATACAGAGGGAGCTATCCACGGGGCAGTTTTAATTCAAGAATTCCCCAAGGTCCAGGAGGTTGGAGCGGACAGCATGGATCTCGTGTTTGCAAATATTGCAAAAGTGATCAATACCATGCCAACAGACAGAAAGACTGCCCAGCCTATGGCAAAACATGTGGTTATATTGCCAAACGTTACACCACAACCGAGCAGCCTGCGAGAAACTTCAGCGGGATCATAAAAATACGGTCTATCAAGTCCAGGAGGAAGTCCCTCAATTTCCTTATCCACCAGCATATTCATCAGCTGCATCAAGTCCAGCATACGTCATCAACCACTCTGTATCAGCCCTACCATTACAGCAATATGGACTTCCTTCTCAGTCAAGTGACTTTCAAGAATTATTCATGATTGAAGATATAGCGATGGTGGGCCGGGAAAGCAGGCACCCCAAGAGGTTTTTCGGTCAAATACAGATTCACGAACCACATATTCCACCTACGACGTTACGGTGTCAAATCGACACAGGAGCTACATATAATATTATATCTTATTATGATTACTGCGTGATTAAACAACATGGTAATCCCTCGCTCTTTCCATCAACGACACAATTGTGGTTATATGACGGCACGATGTTACACCCTATGGGGGAATGCACCCTAAACTGTTCAATCGCAAATAACAAGCATCTTAATTGATTCCAAGTCTTACAGGGTCGGTAAACCCTCTACTGTCAGCAAACACCTCTATTGCTTTGGGACTGGTGACTATCCACAACATCTCATTTCAACATATATAATTTTTGTTATTTTACTAATTCAAATAATTACCCTTTACGCGTTTGTATATTCGAAATTGAGCGCGCGAATTCACATAAAATATGGGACGCGAGCTGCAAGGAAAAAATAACGCGCGCCATGTAAACCGCGAACGATTTTATTTTGAAATCAAATAAAGAGTCAGTTGCATTTTTATTGTGAAGGAGAGTAGAATGTTATTTAATTTGGTGCCTGTCTCCGCCCATTGTAACCAACTATTTTCGATCGTTTATTGTAGAAATTAATCGCGGCTACTAATTGTACGAACCCTTCCCGGTTGTTTCACCCCTTTTTTAGATAAATTCAGTTTTATATTTAATTTCGCGTTCTCGCTGTAACATATGATTACTGCGTGATTAAACAACATGGTAATCCCTCGCTCTTTCCATCAACGACACAATTGTGGTTATATGACGGCACGATGTTACACCCTATGGGGGAATGCACCCTAAACTGTTCAATCGCAAATAACAAGCATCTTAATTGATTCCAAGTCTTACAGGGTCGGTAAACCCTCTACTGTCAGCAAACACCTCAATTGCTTTGGGACTGGTGACTATCCACAACATCAACCAAGCCGACGCTGTACCTTTACCAGGCAGGCAAATCTCGGACCCGGTAAACCAAGCCAGAGACGCAGCCCTGACAATTATAGCAAACTTTCCGTCAGTTTTCGAGGGCCTCGGCTGTATAGGTGAGCCCTATCAAATAGATCTCGATCCAAAGGCTATACCGGTTCAACATGCACCCAGAAGAGTTCCTGTAGCGCTTTTGGATCCTCTAAAAGAAAAACTACAAGAGCTGACACAGCGAGGCGTCATCGAAAAAGTTACGAAACCAACGGCTGGGATAAGCAGCTTAGTGCTGGTGCACAGAAAGGACAAGAATCTGCCTGGACCCCCATGATCTGAATAAAGTGGTGCAACGTCCCAAGTACCAAATGCCCACATTGGACTATGTTTTGCCTCGACTAAAAGGAGCCAAATTATTTTCCGTCCTAGATGCAAAAGACGGATTCCATCAGGTGGAACGCAGTGAAGAAAGCTCTGACCTTACAGCATTTTGGACCCCATTTGGGATATATAAATACAGGAGAGTTCCATTTGGTCTACGCTCAGCGCCAGAGGAATTTCAGCGGTGACTCTTAGAACTCATTGAAGGTCTAGAAGGATGACATAATAGTCATAGGACGAGGCGAGACACCCGAAGAATATATAAAAGACCATAATAACAATCTGACCGCCCTACTTCGAAGAGCCCAAGATAAGAAGCTGGTTCTGAACAAAAAGAAGCTTCGCTTGGCAATGACGGAGGTAACATATATGGGTCATGTGATCACTGACAAAGGCATCCGACCAGATCCTGCGAAAGTAAGAGCAATAATACAAATTCCACCACCAACGAATAAAAAGGGGATACAACGTTTCCTGGGAAGTGCAAATTACTTGACCCGCTTTTTACCGTCAATGTCCACCATCAGCGAAACACTACGAGGCCTAATGGAAAAAGACTTTGTTTTCACATGGCAGCAGAGGCAGATCACAGCCTTTGAGCAATTGAAGACACTTATTTCACAAGCAACAGTACTGGCATATTATGATGTCACAAAAGAAGCCACAATCCTGTGTGACGCATCCGAAGCGGGTCTAGGTGCTGTCCTTTATCCAGTCGCCTATGCCTCAAGAGCATTAACCCCAACCGAACGTAATTACGCACAGATTGAAAAGGAGTGCCTAGCCATACTCTTCAGCTGCCTTCGGTTTGATCACTATATAGGCGCCAGACCATTAATAACCGTGCAGACGGATCAGAAGCCACTTATTCCAATATTCTCGAAACCAATAAGATCTGCTCCTAAGAGGCTTCAGCGAATGATCCTACAATTACAAAACTATAATTTAGAGCTCCAATACCATCCTGGAAGCACCTTACTAGTAGCGGACATGCTCAGCCGCGCATATCTACCAGAGATACAAACAGAGAGACCACAACAAGAAGTAGTATATGCAGTCGAGTCTGTCTTGCAAGACATAGCAACCACGAAGCAAGCACGGTATCTTCCTATCAGTACCGAGATGTTAACAGTCATTCGAGAAGCTACACTCAAGGGGTACGTTCAGTAACGCGAATCTGGGAAAAGTCGGTTTTTACTTGATGTTTGCTTGATGACCGCTCATCGTCATAGTGACATAGGAAGTTACTGAACGGTGTTATTTTAGTCAGCGCTGTTTTTAAAGATGGCGGCTATAAATGTTAACACCGACGCGTTTGACGTCAAGTCATCAAAAAAACCTTCTCGCCGAGATGGTTTTTTTGATGAGCATCGGATGCCTATCGTGACGTCAAATCGGAAACGTGAAAAATCGTACAGTAACAAAATGTTGGCATCGATTACTCAGCGATGTTTTTGATGAGCGTTACTGAACGTACCCAAGGATGAGGTTCTTCAACAGTTGAAGAAGGTTACAGCAACAGGCTGGCCAATGAGTAGAGCCCAAGTTTCACCAGAAATCAGAGGCTACTGGGACAGTCGTGGCGAAATTGTGGTACAAGGCGAGATTATACATAAAGGCCAGAGGATAATTATACCACAAGCAATCAAACAGGACATCCTTGAGCGAATTCACTACAGTCATCTGGGCGCAGAGGCGACAATCCGAAAGGTGAAAGACGTCATATATTGGCCAGGTATGGCGGCGGAAAATAATCAGTATGTTAGTCATTGCAGCAGTGGCGTAAATAGGGCCCCCGCAACCCCGCGGTGCGGGGGGGCGGAGTTCCAGGGGCCCCTTTTTAGTTCGTTTTATAACCTTGCTTTTGTTCTGTCACGGCACGAGCTTTTCAGTCTGTAGGAAAAGAATTTCGGTCATTGACGTGTCGACGTCTTTATCTTTTTTTTTTATCAATGTATAAAGTTCGTTTTTATTCCCCAAAATGAATGGTATATAAAGAAAAGTACAGCAACCCTAAAGCACTTCTGGCGATGTAATCTAAATGCATAGTTCCTCCTTTTTGTAAATAAATATGTTTTAATCGTAACTTTCGCATAGTATTAATTTTCTCTACAACTTCGAACTGCACGATACAACAATGGCGACGGGATACGGGATGAACCAATAGATTAGATTTTGCTATTCCTGCTGACGACTGCTACAACTGCTAGTTCTTACTGAAGATCCCTACAATTACCAACATCTTCAGCACTACTCAAATCATCATGCCTTCTACCGGAACATTTCAACAGTTTGATGGATCTAGTGAAACATGGACCTTATATGCAGAGAGAATGGAGCTGTATCTGAAAGCGAACAAAATTACTGATGAAAACTTGAAAGTTGCGACATTCCTGACATTACTTGGACCGAAGACTTACGCCTGCCTGAGAAGTTTGGTAAGCCCGGCGAAACCTGCAGATAAACAGTATGACGATTTAGTCACCATACTCAACAATCATTTTGATCCTGCACCATCTGAAATCACCGAACGCATCAATTTCGGTAACCGGAAGCGAGCTAACGGCGAATCAGTTGCGTCGTTTATTGCAGAATTACGTCGGCTAGCCAAATTCTGCAACTTCGGGACTAATCTCGATACGATGCTCCGAGACCGATTAGTAGCTGGAATCGAAAACGAAGATATACAGGGACGATTTCTTCTAGTACCAGCAGCAGATTTAACGCTACAGAAAGCCATAGAAATTGCCATAAGTATGGAGTCCACTGCTAAAAACCTTTCAATTCTGAAAGACAAGCCAACTTCAGCTGAACCAGAACAGATCAATGCACTTTCCTCCAAAGCTACTGGACGACGTGGTAATAAATTCCAAAGTAGAAATTCTAAACCCGTTTATCGTTCTAGAAATCAGTGCTACAGATGTGGAAAACCTGACCACCGAGCCGACAAATGTGAGCACATGAATACCCATTGTTCCTACTGCCAAAAGAAGGGTCATTTGGCTCGCGTATGCTTATCTGCGGAACGAGACAAGAGAAATAAGAATGACAACAATTTCGAAAAACCAAAGTACCACAAACTACACTCCTTAGAACAAGCGTCAAACCAGTCCGGAAGCTCGACTCACCAGGATAGTAAGAAGAATGACTCTAATGAATACTCATTATTTCAACTTACCACACTAGACCCAGCGCCGAAACCATACCTATACGAGTTTCAAATCAATGGCGAGAAAGTTACCATGGAGCACGATTCCGGAGCTGCCTACACAGTAATGTCCATCGAGATATATCAGAAGCTTGGAGAGAAAACCAATTTACCAGATTTGCTACCAGCGCCCACGACATTTCGATCTTATACGGGATTTCTTGTTGAAATCAAAGGATATGCCATAGTCAATTCTACTTACCAGAACGTAAGCAAGTCTCTTCCCCTTTTAATTGTCTCTCATCCTGGTTCAAGCTTGTGTGGCCGAAACTGGATCGAAGCCTTCAATCTAGCTCTACGACAAAATAGTATACACTGGACCACTTCCGACTCTACCGATGTCCGTATTAATGAAATACTAACGAGGCACAGTAAACTGTTTTCACCTGGTTTGGGAAAAATCAAGGGAGTTCAAGTTCACCTGCATAGACAAGGCGACGTCAAACCTCGCTTTTACAAACCGAACTCTGTACCGTTTGCGTATCGAGAAAAAGTTAATAGCGAATTAGACCGACTTCAATCCGATGGAATCATAGAATCAGTTGCAACGTCAGAATGGGCTGCACCGATTGTCGTCGCGCTCAAGCCAAACAACGCAGTCAGAATATGTGGAAGTTTCAATCTTACGGCCAACATAGCTACATCTACCGAGCAATATCCTCTGCCAAAAATCAACGAACTCTTTTCTAACCTTAACGGTGGTCAACGTTTCACGAAACTTGATCTCAAGGATGCCTACAATCAAATAGAGCTTGATGAAGAGTCAAGAAATCTAGTGGTAATAAATACTCAAAAGGGACTTTTCAGATATACCAGATTGCTGTTCGGAGTCTCATCAGCTGCTGCTGTATTCCAAAGACACATGGAACAAATTCTTGCCGGTATTGACAGAATAGCAATTTTTCAAGACGACTTGCTTTTGACTGGTAGAAGCGACGAAGAACATATCAGTACCTTAGAGAAAGTTCTCTTTCGTCTGGAAAATTCTGGAGCAAAGTTGCGAAAAGAAAAGTGTGAGTTCATGGTCGAGTCAGTCGAGTACCTGGGACACGTACTTGATGCTCAAGGTCTACACCCATCGCAGAAACACCTGAAGCCTATTACTGAAGCGCCGATTCCAAAGAACGTTCCTGAACTTCGCTCATTTCTGGGACTTGTAACGTACTACGCTAAATTTGTCCCAAATATGTCTACATTATTGGCACCGCTCTACAAACTTACACGCAAGGGTGAAGAATGGATATGGGACTCTAGTGCTGCAGATTCCTTCCGTCGAGCCAAGGGAGTTTTAACTTCGCATTCTGTTCTAGTGCACTACGATCCAACTAAGCAAATTACTCTTGCTTGTGACGCCTCACCCAGTGGAGTTGGAGCTGTTCTTTCACACGTTGAACCTGATGGCCATGACAGACCTATTGCCTTTACCTCACGAACTCTAAGCAAAGCCGAGCAGAACTATAGCCAAATTGAAAAAGAGGCTCTCGCTCTAATCTTTGGGGTTACCAAATTCCGTGAGTACATTCTTGGAAGAAAATTTACATTACTTACAGACCACAGTCCACTTGCTACTCTACTGAATCCTGCAAAACAAATACCTACCACAACTGCTGCGAGAATTCAAAGATGGGCAATCACATTGGCTGCCTATGACTACGTTATAAAATATCGACCTGGTTCCAAGAACGGAAACGCAGACGCTATGAGTTGACTACCATTACCGACACCAGATATCATTCCACCGCAACCATCTGAATATATTATGCTACTTGACGCCTTGCGCCAGTATCCAATCTCATTCAAAGACATTGGACAAGCTACTCTATCCGATAACACTCTATCTCAAGTTCTGAAGTTCATCGAAGACGGTTGGCCACGGAAATCTCCGACTGATGACATGAAAGCCTTTTTCAGTCGTCGAACAGAATTGACTTCAGACTCTCATATTATTATTTGGAATAATCGAATTTTTATTCCGAAGCAGTTTCGATCTACTATCTTAGACGAGTTGCACGTTGGACACTTTGGCATGACCAAGACAATAGAGAACTCCGTAGCCGATTGGACTGTTTACGACCTCCAGTGAAAAGTAACGAGCGAGAAAAACAAGAAAACATCAACAGTTCCTTTAAACAAGGTGATACCGTCTGGACTCGAAACTACGGTAAAGGTCCAAAATGGTACGAAGGTACAATCTTAGCGCCGATTGGAAATGTGATGCTCTCGATTCAAACACCTGCCGGAAACCTGAGACGACATGTCAATCAGACAAGACTTCGTTCAATTCCTTGTTCAACGACGGCAAGTAACAACTCTGGTCAGACAGTCATGAATACCAGCGTTCAAATTTCAAATCAGCCACAACCAGACAACCCACCTGATCCAGTACCCAGAGCAACGCATCAGCCTCCGATTCCAAATTCTAGCCATCACCGCGCCGTAGCAGACATAAAGACCGCCTCGGTTCCACAAACACCTAGACGGTCATCCAGACAACAAAGGAAACCGGAAAGACTTCAGTATGACTAAAATTTTCTTGGGGAGGAAATGTGACGTGTCGACGTCTTTATCTTTTCATTTTTTTATCAATGTATAAAGTTCGTTTTTATTCCCCAAAATGAATGGTATATAAAGAAAAGTACAGCAACCCTAAAGCACTTCTGGCGATGTAATCTAAATGCATAGTTCCTCCTTTTTGTAAATAAATATGTTTTAATCGTAACTTTCGCATAGTATTAATTTTCTCTACAACTTCGAACTGCACGATACAACAGTCATCATTTCCGATAAATCGAGGATAAGTATAAATGAAGAAAGTCAAGAAACTTCATTGGCAGAGTTTCTTAAAAACGTGTGCAGGGGTGGAGAAATGGGGTACGCAACTGCGTACGGGCGCAAAGATTTTTGGAGGCGCAAATTTTCTAGTTCCAAATTTCGATGAGAAAGTTGTAGAGTGCTGTCGAAAATGTTCAAAGAAATTGGTTTCATTCAAAAGTAAATAGGGGGAGAAAGTCTGGCACTTGGGTCCAACCGCACGACGTCTTATTTGAGGGGTAAAATTTTTGGGCTTCGGAAATGACTTCCCCCTCGCCTCTTTACAAGTTTACAGGGACACAAAGGTATCGGTTGTACTCCGCCCCGATGAAAAATATTTCTCTATAAAATACGTGAATATTAAACTTTTGCTTTCGATAATTTGGTTAATTTAGTTAATAAATAAAGTAGATATATGATAGAAACTAAAATGCGACATTTTAAAAATAATAACACGACTTTTGAAAAGAAATAAACCGTAACTAGAAAAACGCTCACTTAAATCGTGGAGAGCAGAGATCGGGACTAATTCGTATATCTACGATGTTAAGGCCTAACAATTTGCAAGTTTAACTGAAATAAAAGATATAGCTACGAGCTTTTTTTGTTTATTTTACAATTGATATAGACATATAGTAATTAATAATTAAAATCAACCGTTATCGAAGGAAATAATGGTCAGTATTTGAAAGAGAGACTATTTGAAATCGAGAGGCGGTGACATGGTTGCCAGGGAATAAAATTCAAAATTTTCATCTTGAGCGCGGACCGGAATACCACAAATGCACTACTTCGTGCGTAATGTGCTATCCTTATTGGTTAGAAATATCACGTTATCACTAGCTCTTTAAAAAGGGTGTCAAGCATGGTGGAAGGTAAAATCTGAAGGCAGTGATAGACTTTCTCCCCCTATTTACTTTTGGTTTCATTGGAAAAGAGCACTGTTTCAAATTCCTTAAAAAAGTACATGTCATTAACAAAAACGCCAATTTAGGCGTACAGTAGACCTAAAAACGTGTCATTAGGCCAACTACGCACAAATGTCAAGTTTTCAATTAGTATTTAATGTGAAAACTTTTGTTTTCAACCGTTCTCTAACGCTTATTGAGTCTAATCAACATACCACTAAATTTTTCTAGTGATCTGCGTGCTTTTATGGTCGAGTTATTTTATGGTGAAGCCAATCGTAACGCGGAAAGGGTTAGTGAATTTTTCACCGTTCGATATCCAGATAGAAGACCAAGCCACAACACCGTTCTAGGAGCTGTTCGTGACTTTCAGACATACGGAAGCATCAATCCCAGATTTCGTGGAACAGGTCGTCAAGTCATCAACATGGAAGACACCGTTCTAGTCTATTTTGTTGCGTATCCTCGAGCAAGCGTCGGAGGTACAAGCGACGATCTCGGGTTATCGACGAATTACGTGTGGACCACTCTTCACAATCATAACTTCCATCCGTATGGAGCGACCCTCCACCAAGCTCTTCACGAAGGAGATATGGAAAGTAGATTTAATTTCTGAGAACCCCTCATTACATTACATCAATCAAATGCTGGTGACCGACGAGTGTTCCTTTGGGAGAGATGGGCCTTTCAACCATCAAAACGCCCACATGTGGTGTGACGAAAATCCTCACTGGGGCTTTCCTCACCTTCATCAACAACAACTCCGACTGAATGTTTAGGCGGGTTTGCTCGGGGATCGAGTTATTGGCCCATTTTTCCTCCCAGCTCGTCTTAATGGACAACGCTACTTGGCGCTTTTGCAGAACGAAAAAGCAGACGCTTTAGAAGATATTACGCTGGGAGCTTACCGACAGATGTGGTACCAACGTGACGGCGCACACGCCACGTACCTAGATGTGTAGTGGAGCATCTTAACGAGTTCCCTCAGCGTTGGGTTGGCAGGAACGGTCACGTTCGATGGCCTGCGAGGTCTCCGGACCTAACTCCGATGGACTTTTTGCGAATATCGAAGATTTGCGTCACCGAATCATTGCAGCCTTCGAACTTGTCACTCCTGATATGATCAGACGCTCGTTTCAAAACACGCTTCATCGTGCCTAAACATAGGGCTCCTAAAATATATAATTTAAGCATTTTAAATTATTATATTTGTTATATGAATAAATAAGACTGTATATGAATAAATATATAATAGTTATCTTGCCCACAAAATGTATTTCTAAACAATTATTAGCCTAGCTGATTATTATTATTAAATATTTAAATTAGAGTATATATATATTCAATTTACTGCCGTAAAGAAATATGTCTATATTGTCTTATCAATTAGGCAATCGTGGATTTCGATATTTTACAACGCCAAAGAAAAAACCAAGTGCTTCTACAATTAATACTTTGCCGCGATCTTTTGTATATGTTTTTTTATGAGCAAAATGAAGTAAGATCTATTTATTAATATTCAAAAACACAATCGGCCGTATTCTGCATGACCCCGCAAGTAAGAAGGGAAACGCCTACTTACTTCGGCGCTACCATTCGCCGAGTGCTCACTGATTTCCCTCTTCTTCCCCTCTTGCTTGGCCAATTGAAGGGCTGCAGCGACGTCACTAGTGTGACGTGACTCTTGATGACCCATGTTCCGGAAATAACGTTAAAACACCCCCTACACCAAAATTAAGCGTACAGAGTCATCAAGCAGACTTGGAAATAGTGATATTTTTTACGGGGGTCCTGCGGGCCCCCGACCCCCTCAAGTTTATTTTTATTGAGAGCCACTGGCCCGGGGGGGGGGAATTAGGTAGGGAAATAGGAAAATAAAAATTGGTTACGTTACTTACATAACATTTATTAACTTTAAAACAAGCAAGTATATCATAATATCACACATAATCATTTGTACCGCTAGATCCGAGCGGCTAGATCCCGCTCTCGTATAGGGTAGGAAAACAGAGTTTCAAAAACGGCGTACAAATCATGTTCCAGAAATTTCTGTAAAATGTTTAATACATATTTTTTTAATTAAATTGAGAGCCCTGGTGGCCCGCAACCCCCGTTCGAATGATTTATTTTAAGAGCCCACTGATTTTTATTAAGAGCCATTGGCCCCAAGACTCCCGCTGATTTCAAGTCTGTCATCTAGTGTTGTTTTAGGGAAGATAATTTGCAATGCCATCTATTTTTCATTTTTTATTCAAAACTTTTGTAATGCCATCTTCTTACAAACCGAAAAGTAATAGCCCTAAGACAATGCCATCTACTTTAAATTTCATTAACTTTAGAACAACATCTTTTAGGATAATAACAATAATTAATTAAAACAGAATATAATTATTTTTTACAATATTTTTATTACATATTCAGGTTTAGTGTACAATTTATTGAATAAAATTTACATAAAAGTACAGCCAACTTTGACCACTCAGTTGCGCGGGAAAAACGGAAGAAGAGCTTCGTGAAGTTACCAACAAGTGAAGAATATTCTGTAGTTCTAGCAAGAATTATGAAATAGGAACCTATAGGAGTAGCGAACTGGTGATTGTATTATCATTAGCTATTAAGCGGCTGGAGCTCTGTTCCAACAGCCAAATGTAGGTGGTGGTGATATTTACACCTTTTATGTTGCTATAATTGGCTGTATTCAAATAGGGATGGCTCTTAAATCCACTTATGGAAATAACTGCTCACCCATTCTCCATCCCTACAGGTTTTTTTCTCCCAATCACAAAAATAAATAAAGTTTTTTAGTATTGTTTGGAAAATGTGTAGAAATTTGTTAAATAAATATTTGACTCAATTCGGTTTTGTGAAATATTTTCGTAAGCACTAAGCAATTGTTTAAAAATGGGTGATGAAGACCCTTCATATACTGTGGAGGAAGTGGAAGCCTCAAGTCCCCATCTTAAGGAACCCAAATGTGAAGAGCTTCAGCGGCGTAAAAGCAGTGCTCATAACTATAAGCCGAATAATCGATGGGAAACAGTTGCACTCGTGGTTAATCTGCTTTTCTAGCCCCCAAAATTTCCTCATCTGATTTTAAATTAATGGAACAACCTAAAATCTGATGCAAGAAGTAACAATACTGGTGGCGGATAATATCCAGACATACTTAAAAATGAACCACTTAAAAGAAAACACTTGTACATATTATTGCATAAATGTCGTACGCAGGAATACCTTGTAGTATTTACATCTGAATAGGGGCTTTCTGTGAAAAATCTGCAATATATAAAGAGTGGTAATGATGCGATGAGATAATTGTTAATTGTTACATTCAGCCTTCTGACTGCATCCAGAGAGAGTGAGACGTTCGGACGATTAATGAAGCTTCTGGAGTAGGGAAAATTTTTAACTAAAAAGCAATTGTGATAAAATAAATATTACCTTTAAGTATAATGCTAATGAAATAACTGAGTTTAGTGCTCTTGATTGAAAAATATTCTTGCCAATTGTAACAGGACGGGGGAAATTTTTCAAAGTTCGAAAAATTATGCAAGAGACAGCAGGATAAAATTATATTCCATCGACACATCGGCCCTAACAGTAAATAAAAAACATTACAGTAAATATCATTCATATTGACGTATTTTTAAGCCCCAGCCCTTGTGGGTTAGGACACTAAGCCAAATATACATGCGAATGTGAATTATTGATGTGCGCAGAGTTCATTCGGTAGTATGCATCTGCAAATAAAAATATTTGTATTTCCAAATCAATAATGTAATCATAATTACAAAGAGTATTGTACCATTGGCTCTCCAATTTTATAATTTTGTACCGGAAAGCCGCATGTGTTGATGAGCGCATGGACTAATTCGTGAAATTTATTTCGTTGCGAATCTTTTTAAGAAACGGACATCTAGTTGTGAACAGAAATCTCGCTATTTTTAGGGGGCTCTGTGCTGAACTAAAGCATCATTGTGAAATAATTTTGAAAATCAGGTCGCGATAATGGCTTATTATTGGCATACTTATTTTCATTACGTTACTTATGTTAATACTACTCGTAATTTGATTGAACAGCCCTTCTAAGCGTGATGTATTTAATATACTCTCTTAATAAGCCTTTTACTACACTGTGCGAAAAAAAAATTGGATTGTTATTGCCGGTATCAGAAGTAAATTAAACGAAGTGATCCTATAGATTCAAATATGGAAGAAGCGGACGTTAAATATACAATTTTAACTTTCAGCGTTCTTTCTCTCGACAAACGTTTATACGGTGCCCCGCACCCGTCGCTTGAGAGAGATTCGCAGTCAGGACGGGTACTTATTCACAGCTGTTGTGGCTTTTGTCATCCCACTCTCCCCTGATTTTTGGATATGACAATTGGGGGAAAGGACCCCTAAAATGGGTTGGGGTACTAACTCTACTTCGAATAATAATATTGTTGGTAATTTCAGTTGTGGATCCCACTCTAAAATTAGATTTCTTCAAAGAGAACTGTGACAAAAGTACCGTAAAGAACATCAAATGCGCAGTAATAAACACATACAACAGATTTTACGACTCGATTATCCAATTTATTCTTCTGGTAGCTGCAGTGTTGAACTTTCAAATGAGATGCGTAAGATATTCCCTAAGCGGCCCGAAAATGTTCAAATGGAACAGAACTCCTTCTATATTTAAAGGACGAGCTTGCGCCACCCAATACAGACATTCTTCAATGGTGGAAGGTAATTAAAAATCTTAGTTTGTTCTACTCGGCGTTGTACTATAGTAATTGGTAGCACGAGACTAAATTGGTTCCTTTGTAAATGAAAGTAGATAAAATGTCTTGGTTTAATGTTTATCTTTATTCTTAGATAAATGAGCATAAGTATTCAAATGTTGCCAAAATGGCGAGGGATTATTTATCCATCCAAGGTTCGTCCGTACCATCAGAAAGGATGTTTTCCAAAGGTGCAAATTTGGGGTCGCCAAAGCGTGGCTCAATGAAACCGGACACCATTTCAGCGGTCATGAGCCTGAAATCGTGGTGGGCCTCGGACTAATTTATTTTACAATAGGATAAAAAAACCTAACTTATCTCGATTTATTTGTAAAGAATGTTGAAATAACCCTTCATTTTATTTCTTGACATTTCATATCTTTTCTACAATAAATGGTTGAAATAAATTAAAATAAATTCTGGTCATCGATAAACGTTTAGACATTGTTCTTTTTTCCGTTCTCCATAATAAATACTGGTAGTGATAAAACACAACGGATTGTGTATGAACATGGATATTGATGAATAAAACCGCTCTGTGGATTAGCCTAAAAACATTATAAAGCCGTAGATATGCTCGCCGTTAAAATTGTTTGTAAATAATCTTAATCAGATGTAACGCGTACCTTTTTTATCAGTTTAGTTTCCCATAACGAATAATATTTGTTTATCTACAACTAAAAAGCCGTTATTTTTAAACAATTTATAAAAATTCATATGTATAAATTAAGTTAATGTATAATAAAGTCCGACCCCTACCTAAACATGTATCGCGGCAAACGGAGGTATCATAGAACCTCACTTAAAAAATTCTTATGTTTATTCGAATTAAATGTTCAATTAAATCTTTGAGACATTTCTTTCATTTACGTACAAAAATGCGAATGGGGGGGGGGGGTGTGCGTGCGTGCGTTACCGGGACTTACGCGTTACCGGAGCAAAGTCCAAAACGCGTTACCGGAGCAAAGTCCAAAACGCGTTACCGGAGCAAAGTCCAAAACGCGTTACCGGAGCAAAGTCCAAAACGCGTTACCGGGGCAAAGTCCAAAACGCGTTACCGGAGCAAAGTCGAAACACCGTTTTTGAAAACCACCGTCTGACGGTAAGCGTTAACGGTTGGTGCGGTTGTTTTTTTTTCGTTAAGGCTCCACGTCGTGACGGTTTCAACTTAGTTTCATCTGGTTTCATTGGAAATGTTATTATTGTAATGTTTATGTGTAGTGCGGGAATGTTGAGTTTGCGTTATGGCGGGTGTGGGTGATGATTTTGTTGTGTATGCGTTTTGTATCTATGGGTGTTTGCTCTCCAACTTCATTATGCTGACTTTTGGGACGGACTAAGTTTCAGAGGGTTACGATCAACGTCCAAATGGCAGGGTTTCCACCAATTGTTTACGGTATTCGTCTTAGTACCAATTTTGCAATCGTATCGGGCGGGATTCGAACCCGAGCCCTCCTGCATGACAGGCGAGTGTTCTACCACAGAACCACCGATACATGTTACGGTTCAAAGAAAATTATAAGCTCAGCTTAAGCGGAATCGTTTTTACAAATTAACCGAGCATTAAATTTCAGTTTTTAAAATAGAACGAAATTTCGTGTTCCATTTAAATTATTGCATCGAATGTAAAGTCTCCTCCGTTGATTAAAAAGGATGTGCCGCCCAGGATTCGAACCCGAGCCCTTCTATATGACAGGCGAATGTTCTACCACAGAACCACCGATGCATATAACGTTTCTTAGAAAATTATAAACTCAGCTTAGCAGAAGAGTATATTAATGGTTTTTAAAGTGTACATTTCTTACGTATGAAATTTTAAAGGTCAAATATTGTTTTAGCGCAGTCAGCAAAGATAAAGGGTAGAACCTGTGGGTGGTCCACTTTGTTAGTTTTTTATTATTTATTTACGGGTTTTATTATCGTCTTAAAAATAGTTGTAATAACGCAAATGCGTTTATTTAACGATTATTGATATAAGAGCTGCCGTTTAGTCATGTGGTCTCCTGTGCCTTGTTGATGGTAAGGTTTTTGCTTCTTGGTAATACTTTTGGTGTGGATATTTGGATATCTACGATTCCTAACGCATTCATTAATTTCCTGGGTGTGCGAGTCATTATATGAAATTGGAAATTGGGCGGCATTGGTCTTTTGCATGCGGTATGTGTCACAACGTCCACTGGAAGTCTACGAGTCGTCCACTACCAGAGGTCGAATATAGATATTCTACGGTATCTTCATCAAAGGCGAGTGTTGAAATAATATGAGCGTTAAAGTTGCGGCAAGTATTTCGTAAGCGAGAAAAATACAAATACCCTGTGTAGATATTTCTTTCATTAAAATTTGCTTCGTATTATATTCAACTGATAAACTTGTACTGTAAAAAGGGGTTAAATTCAATTGTGCATTGTTTTAGTACGTCTAACTCACTGTTGTAACTACTTAATTTATAATATTCTGAATAAATTAAAATCGGTTGTTTCGTCTCAATTATTTTAATCATAATTAAAATTTATACCAAGAGGGATAGAACCAGGATTACGTTTTTATTAAATAACTCTGAAATGCGGAAATATATCTTTAATGGCCATCTCGAGAATTTAATACCACTAGGGACAATTCTTCCGAGGAGAGGTATATTTTGGCAAGCTTGCCAACTTGTTTGTTACAAAACAACTTGTAGCACTTCCGATGGTATGACACCGCTACGGCTTCGGAATAAGATGCTGACTGAATGCGCTCGAATGATTCGATTTAAAGAAATCATTGAGAAGAATAACCTTTAATCGTGGCCATAGATCCGTTAGTGACATTTGAAAATCATCTTTTCGTTCTTCATTACAAATCAAACAAACTTCAGGAACATGAGCCTCCATTAAAATAAGATGAAGCCAGAATACTGAACGAACTATAAATGTAGCGTACTGATACCATTGAAAGTGGTCAAAGAAATAACTACAGAACCAGTTCCTAAAAATGTTTGAACACTATAGGAAAATAAAAAGCCTCTTGTGTCAATTTCCTGTGAACTTTGTACTTAGGATACATTCCAAGAAAAAAGGGCTTGGCTTCTTTTAAAGAAAATGAGCTAGCTATGGAATATTTTACTTAAAATAAAATTAACACTAATTTTCGTTTAATATAGTACTACCAAAATTTATTAAATTATCTACATAAACCAGTAATATTAAAATACTTATGCTATGCGGTTGAATTTGGTGTATGTTAGATCACTTTCTTAAGATTGTGTCCAACGTACACACCGTTTCGACCACTAAAAAACATTTTTTTTATAATTAGAATGCTAGAAACTAATTGAAATATGCCTCGAATTTTTTATGACAAGGCTAAATATTTTCATTAGGGTGTGTTATAACTAATCCACTTCAAAAATCCAACTTGGTAAATTTCCCAAGTAGAGACGAGTTTGCGGAAAAGAATTCGTAAACAGAGTTGAAAAAAATCATCTTACTATGTGTATTAGAATGCTTGATAATTTTTAGCGTTACAATTTCTCAAATTATGACAAGAATACCTAACTACTGCGACATTTCGGTCACAGCAATATATATCGTTGTGGAACTAAAAATTAGTGTTGTAAGTCGGAAAATTTTCCGGAAAATGATCGAGGCCTTTTTTCTGGAAAATTTTCCGTATTTTTCCGAAAAAAGTTTTCATTCTGGCATGATTAGTCTAATATATAATTTGCAAATTTAAATAAAGCGGAATTTTCACCTAATTTTTTCGAATCTGAAAGTAAAACTAAACCTCTAGAATATAATTTTTCCGGAAAATTAACAACACTATAAAAACTATTAAAATATGGGTATTTTCGAGGTGAATTGTCAAGTTTATAATAAATTACGTAACCAAAAAAAACACACACTTTTTCGACACTCCCCTCTCTCTCTCGTAACGCGGAGTAACAAATAATAATAATAATAATAATAATAATAATAATAATAATCAGCTAGGCTAATACCCAAGGCACCCCCTTAGGCCTAAGTCATTCAGAGACTTTTAAAGCCAATAATTAATCTTAATTAATTAATACTACAAATTTCTCTATAAACCTTGTAAAGCAAATGTACGCTTTGTCCCTAACAGCCTTTCCCTTTACTTCAGAGAGTTCTCTCGTTGTTTTGGGCCAACGCTGCTGGGGAAGGTAGGGACATAGAAACTACCACAGGAATAGAAGGCCCTGCCTTTGTACTTGCTTTACTAAGATTACACGGGCAAAAGGTTCTCCCTTCATTTCCGGTTATCTCTGGTCCAATCAAAAAAAGCTTTGGAAATGACGGCCAATTAGATTCCAGCGGAAATGAACGTAACACTTTTCATCGACTCTTTCTATTCCTCTTGTAGTTTCTATGGTAGGGATGACTCCTCCTCGCTCACGTCGTCCACCTTTGGAGATCTCCGAAAGTGGCGACTTCTGACCCGAAGGGTTAAGAGCGGGATAAAGTTACCGGTGACTCTTACTATTGCACCACAGTGAGTCCGCAAAGATTTCTTGGCGGGCTTTCTTCTCCAGCCAATTAGGTTGGAGATCGGTAGCGTCATAGAAACTACATCAGATTATAGTATTTATATACCCCCAGTTCCGCTAGGCACTACTGGGGGTACCACAAGTTATACAAACTAGTTTGTATCATATCACGCATGTTCATCATCACTTTTTAATAAAAAGTAAAAACCACAGCACAAGAACATGTATAAAAACCCTGTAAAAAGGGGTGAAGAGATAAAAAACTCTAAAACGACGTGTAAAAATAAAAGACAATAAAAAACTAGTATCAACCTGGACAAATGTCCCCGAAGTTACTAGTTAAGAAGCGCATGACTTTCTCAAAAACAACCATCTTTTCTGTGAGCTTCATATCTCCGAGGTTGCCTCTAGGGACCAGATGGAGAGTGAGAGGGCAATTAACTAAGTAGTGCTCAGAATTGCCTGTATCTGACCCACAAACACAGACAGGACAGAGCACATGTCCTAAGCCATGCAAGTAGCTAGGAAACTTGCCGTGACCACTGAGAATCTGCGTTGAGAAGTGGTTAGGGTTGATCGCATTGTATCCCACGTTAGGAATAAAATTCCTTGTAACATTGCCTTTATCACTGTCGCTCCAACTATTCTGCCAATGCCTCTTGGTAATGCCACTCAAAATACTTTTATTGCTACCCTTATCGGGTTTAATAGAATGGATCACCTGATTCGTTAATGCGCTCTTGGCCAACGCATCCGCTCTCTCGTTACCTAGAATACCACTGTGTGCTTTAACCCAGTTAAGGGTGATTCTAGCGCCGTGATTATTAATCAACTCCCTAATGTTAGCACACATTCCATTAAGGTTGGAAGGATTTCCAATGGCTCGTAGAGAAGATAAGCTATCACTAAAGACAGCTCTTCATCGTGGGGTCGCTCCCTAGCGAACCACTTAATGCTCTCCAGTATGGAGTAAAGCTAAATATAATAAATACTAGGATTATAACTCATGTCTAGACGAAATGTCTTTGACACGAGTTCCAATCCATTAGAGAAGACCACAAATGCCGCAGAAGCGGCATTCTCCGATAGCGAGCCATCGGAGAAGATCTCTAAACCTGCATTAGTGGGAAGTGCGTCCCCACTTGAAATCTCTACACGAGAGGCTGGGTGCCTTGCCCAAGGTTCGCCCGGGTAAAGAAAATTTCCACCTATGACATTGTAATCACAGTGTTTAGCGCACATCTGTTGGTAAAAAGACCTAAAGATGGTTGCTTCCTCACTTGCAACGTTTTCTATCGGGGTTAAGTTGGTAATTACCAATAACGCATCGGTAGAAATTGTACGATATGCACAACAAACTCGAAGTGCCGCAATCCGTTGGATTGACCTGAGCTTTCGAACCATCAAAGAGTTCTCAATCTCGCGCCACCATGCGCCAGCACCGTAGGTGACAATACGCTCAATACATCCTATGTATACCACTCTTAAGGCTCTATAATCCAGACCCCACTCGACCTTTGCAAAACCAGCAATGGATTGAACGAGACGAGTGACGTTATTCTTAACCTCCTCTAAGTGAGGCAAGAAGCATAAAGTTTGATCCAAGGTAACGCCCAAAACCTTAACGGTTTTGACATTAAGGATTCTCTCATTACTAAGAGACAAAATAGGAAGCCGATTCATCACCTTTGTTTTCGCAAAGGTGATTGCAACAGTCTTCCTAGCGCAGAACTTCAATTTATAAATTTAACTCCACTGATTGAGAGTATCCAGAACTTCGTTACCAAGAACCTCAAGGCCCCGCCTCGAGGAACTTCAAACCATCGCCTGCAGGTCATCTGCAAAGGCCTGAATAGCACTCGCAGCCGGGTAAACCCGACACAGAGTGCCATCCATGACTAAATTGAAGAGAAGAGGTCCGCTACAAGAACCTTGTGGACACCCCTTTGTAAGTGACTTACTAAGAACACTACCACCTATATTAATCGAAGCAATTCTGTTACTTAAGAAACTTTTGTATAAAAAATACAAGTTCTTTGGACAAGCAACCTGCCGGAGTCTTGATAGGACCCCCGGAACCCAGACATTGTCAAAGGCCCCCTCTATGTCTAGGGAGATTAGACTGGTGTGCAGACCACTCTCTTTGTTATGCTTGACACATTCGACGATGTTATAAAGATCATGCGTCGTGGAGCGGCCATGTTTGAACCCATATTGGGCTGAATTCATGAGACCTCTCTTGTGAAGAGAGTAGTATAGTCTTCTTGATAAGAGTTTATCAAGAACCTTACCCACTACTGACAGTAGAGAGATCGGTCGGTACGATCGAGCGTTCCGCCTATCTCTCCCCTCCTTATAGATCAATGCAATCCTTGCCACTTTCCAAATTTTTGGAAAGTGCCCAAGAGTCAATCATGCATTGTAGAGCCTAGAGGCGCACGAAAACCAAGGGACAGACCAAGAACATAATCTTAAAAAATTCGATAGTAATGCCATCAAAACCCGGGGCTTTGCCCCTTTTGAAGGAATCAATGACATTTAGTACTTCCTCTTCTTTAAAATCTACGTCGTCTGACTCGACGTACGGGACGGTACGGGGCTTCGACTGACTCTCTGATTTCCTTGTGTACTTCAAGGTCATCAGCCTGCGAGTCGTCTAAAAAAAGAGAATTCAGAATAGTTTCATATGTTTCGGTAAGTCCCTCTGTCAGCGTGCCATCCTCTCGTTCCACACAGGAGACAGCATCTTTACGTTTGGCCTTGCCTGTTGCCAATTTATAAGGAAGAGAGTAAGGATCCTCCTTCGACACAGAAGAGCAGAAGTCCCTCCAAGACTCCAACTTAGAAGAAATAATAAGGCTCTTGTACTCTCTCTGGAGAGTCAAGAATTCATGTTTGTAGCGTTCTCTCACCAAGGGATCCCTAGCCACCTGCATACGTTTTCGCGCAGTGCGTACTAAATTTCGCTTTATGCCAAGACCCTCGTTCCACCAGGGAGCCGAGTTATATGTCTTGGCATAGGCATTACGCTTCTTACTAACCTCACATGCTTTATGAAAAATTTCCTCTATGGAGGATGCACCATCATCGATCTGATCTCTAGGGACAAATTCTACCTTATTAAGAGCCTCAAGAGGACCAGCGATTTGGTCACGAAAACGATCCAAGTCCAGATCCCTCAAATTAACGTACCGGTCCCCATGGACCCTATCCGTTATGGATATATTAAAGAAGATGAAATTATGGTCACTGTTGGAAATATCATCAGAGACTTCCCAACCAGTGACCATATTGAAAATATTCATAGTAGCCAGTGTCAGATCTATCCAGCTATTACCATTGGTACTAGAGAAAGTGGGATCTGAGCTAGGTATATAAATGGAGAACACTAAAAAAGATAAATCCCCCGCCTTTATACCTACGATCGTAACGTAGTCATTACTGAAAAGATTAATTAAAAGAAACCTTGCATTGAAGATGGCAATAGCAGTCTTTGGGTTCTCGTCGGAGCACACCACCCTGGATGAAAGTGGGAGACCCACCAACCTGCCGTCCACCACATGAGGTTCCTGAATAACTGCGATGTCGATACCGCCCTCTTGACAAGCCTGCCTTAAAGTAGACGTGGCAACCTTCCCTTTGCCAAGGTTAATCTGGACCAGTTTAATTTCATTGTCCATTGGGCTTAGTTCTAAAATCGGTTCTCGATCGCAGATATTGCAGTTCCCTCATGTAGAGTGGACAAAGATTGTCCAGAGAGGAGTGCTCCGAGTTGAAGTTAGTTTTTTTTATCCCTATTGCTTCTGAACAATTTACACAACCTCTAATGGCATTACTATAGTCCGTGAACTTATGTTCTTCGGATCCACAAAGAGAACAAACCTGCTTATTATTTTGATCGCAGGATGCCATTACGTGTCCAATACCCATACATTTGAAGCACCTCGGGATAAAAAGATACTCCCTCCAACCATGAATTTGCCACCCAATACGAAGCTTCTTTTTGCCTAATTTAAGAACGTTTAAAATGGCATTAGGAATTTCTAGCACCCAATTCTTGCCAGCTTCCTTTTCTACCATTTTCTTAGTGTGAATGAAATATTTGACGGTGATTTCATCCTCCCCACATTCAAGACGATTGCCTTCGATCAGTCTGCTAACGAGATCTTCCTTAGAGGTCTCGGGATCAACATTAAAAATTACAATCCTTGGTTTGCCCAAGGATGGATTGCGCATAACTAAGTGGTCATTAAGACTCGCAGAGTCTTCAATAGTACGCTTTAATTTATTGACATCATCCATGGTATCTAGCTGGACGACCATACCCTGGCCCCTACAGGGTCGAACTGACTTAATATTATGATCTTTCGGGTCTAACTCTTTTTCTAGACGCCGTCTAAAATTGTCCGCCGTTTCCTCCTTATCTTTCGGGTATAGCAAGACTACATTTTCTTGCCTCGGAGGCAATTTAACTTTTGCAACTTTCGGTTTATTAGAGACGGATGGCTTTCTCGTTTTAGACTTAAGGCGCTGTCACCCAACTATTCCCATGGACTCTACCGGAGTAGGATCTACAGCTGCTGAGGCTATCTCAGCGAAAGATGTTATACGGTGCTCTTGTTTAGCAAGAATTTCAATAGTGTGGTCTTTTTGCTCACTGGAACCCAACAGTTGAGCTATCTTTAAATTACTTGCAATGACTAGGCTCTCTAGCTGTTTATATACAGTTCTTATTTTGGCACCTACGCCGATTGACACCTACGCCGATTGACACCTTACTACTAGCGTTTGTTAAAACAGATTCTAGCTCTGAAGATAGACTCAGCAACTGATTCTCTATACGATCTTCAGTAACTTCCACCACTTCTGCCTCAGTACGGGGCCGCTTACGTTCATTAACTGAACTCGATTTACCTGATTCACCAGTTGGTGATTTGGTTGTCAGTAAAACCTCTGACTGGTTAGTTTCATTAGCCATGTGAAAAGACTTAAGATTCACACTCGTCCCTCCCCACCCACCATGGAGCCCCACCAGGGGACTTTCATTCGAAAGCCAGAGATAAGACGGGTGTATACTCAGCGCCATGAACCCACCATGGACACCGATTGACCTACTCCTCAGCAACTGAGCTGCTAAAGGAGAGCCGCTTGATGCATTACCGGCCAGCACGCAACATCTGTCTCAGCGCAGGCCAAAACCAAAGAAGCGTGTTGGGAACTGTTGATCCGCAGAGCAACATCCCCTCAACTCCCAGGGACTTCATTCCATGCCTTACAGAATGCCTTTCCCGGCAAACGAAAGGGCGAAAACAGCATGTCCAACCTAATTACCTGGAAAACAGGACGTCCAAAGACACAAAACCAAAAATACGTTTCCTTGGAAGGAAGTCTGTCACGCCAGAAAGGCAAGCGAAAAATGCGTGTTCATAATTATTTGAACTCCCCATGAAATACTCAAGGAAGGGAGCTGCCACAACAGTACTTCATGAATCCCCCTGCGTGGACTTTAAGGGGATTATACGTATTCATAATTATTTTTAACTCCCCATGAAATACTCAAGGTAGGGAGCTGCCACTAACAGTACTTCATGTATCCCCCTGCGTGGACTTTAAGGGGATTAACTTTGCCGACGACCTGGTTCCCCCCTGACGGGAACTACTAACTCCAAGGAGTTAAGGAACCAGCCGCCAAAGAAACTACAAGAGGAATAGAAAGAGTCGATGAAAAGTGTTACGGGCTCGATACGGGCAAAAGGTTCTCCGTTCATTTCCGCTGGAATCTAATTGGCCGTCATTTCCAAAGATTTTTTTTGATTGGACCAGAGATAACCGGAAATGAAGGGAGAACCTTTTGCCCGTGTCATCTTAGTAAAGCACGTACACAGGCAGGGCCTTCTATTCCTGTGGTAGTTTCTATGGTAGCGTCATCCGAGGGGCTCGCTATATAAGGGACGTCGGGACACTGGACTCTCTCTCTTGGTTACGGACTCCGACCTAACCAGTCAAATCTTTTCTATTCTCTCTTATAGAGATTTTCTTTAATTCTTTAATTTAATTTACACTTATCAAAAGGTAAGGGACCCATCACGTCAAGGTACAGAGTATACAAGGTTATAAAATCAGTCAAGCACTTCAAAGTATTGCGCGAGAGCTTTCTGAAACTGAGCACGCTGCGGGAGGACCTTCAGGTACTCAGGGAGGGAGTTCCAGTCGCGAACGAAAACCTGGTAGGATGAAAGTGGCGTTTCGGTATCCCCGCGGGGGCGAGACCACGACGACACAGTTTTGGAGAGGGGGGCAAGAGCCCCACTTGCGTTGTGAATGACACTGTTCACTAGGGTGAGACGGCGGAGGCGTCGTCTGGTGGCGAGGGTTGTCCAATTGAGGTTGGTGAGGACACGGATGACACTGAAGCTCCAGGAGAACCCAACATTAGAGGTGAACCAAGCTGCCCGCCGCTGAATAGTTTCGATGGAGTGAATGCCGCTGGTCGAGGTAGGGGACCAGACCGCAAAGCAGTACTCGAGCGTGGGCAGGACGTAGGTTTTTATACCCAGGGACTTCGTGGTGAAAGAGCAATGCGCCAAGTGGCGCCGAACGAGGCCTAATGAGCGTGCCGCCCTAGACGTTTCATGGTCAATGTGGGTGCTCCATTCCAGGGTAGGCGTTAAGGTCACACCCAGATATTTGAGGGACGTGACCTGCTTGAGGGGATCCCCACCCAGGGTGTAGGCGGCAACGTGGGACGGACAACCGCGGTTGTGAAGGGAGAGGACTGTACACTTCTTGAAATTGAGCGGAAGCTTCCATGTCGCGCTCCACTCCTCAATTCGGGATAGGTCCAATTGGAGTATGGTTTGGTCCTGGTCAGTGGAGATTGTGCGAGAGAGTGCAACATCATCCGTAAAGATATATAGAGTAGAGAGGATGTTGTCTCCAAGGTCGTTGATGTAGATTATAAATAACAGTGGTCCAAGTACAGACCCCTGAGGAACGCCTGACGAAGCTGGATGCCACTCAGACTGGGCTCCAGGAACAACCACTCGGAATTTTCGGTCAGCCAAGTAGGCCGAGATCCAGGTGAGCTTGCGCCCTTTGATGCCGTAGGAAGGGAGCTTTGACTTGAGGAGCTCGTGGGGGACCGAGTCGAACGCCTTGTGAAAGTCGAGGAAGATGATGTCGACTCGTCCGGCCCTCTCGAGCCCGGAAGTCCGATCCTCAACACAACACAGCAGTTGGGTTTCAGTGCTGAAACCCGTCCGGAAACCATGCTGGAACGGGCGGATTTGGTTGTGCCATTGGAGGTGGACTGTAATATCAGATGCCCCTATGTGCTCGACTGCCTTCAACACCTGGGAAAGCAGGGCAATGGGTCGATGCTCAGTTGGATCCAACGGATCCAAACCCTTTGGGACCGGGTGACATTAGCAGTGCTCCAGTCATCTGGGAGGACCCCATGGTTGTAGGACTGCTGGAAGAGATGAGTTAGGGGCGCAGCCAGTGCGGGCGCACAATTACGGAGCACAATAGCCGGGATACCGTCCGGACCAGGGGCTTTGTATGCATTGGTGGTAGCCAGTAGTTCTCGCACACCTTGGACCGAGAAAAGGATAGGAGGCATGGTCGGTGACCGAGTCGGTAGGAGGGGAACCGTTTGAAATTGGTGCGCAGGGAACGTTTTTAGGAATGTTTCCGCCAGGAGGGTATTTATTAGTTGCTTTCCATGCCTTGTAATCTTTGGTAAATATATATTATTATTAATAAAGAGTATTTTATAGTTTAACTCTCGTACGTGGTTTAGACATAAGCCGACAATTTCCAGGCTTCACAACCATGAATTCAGGTGGCCGGGTTACAATGCGTAGGATGGTGGTGGCAAGCTCTTCATGCCACGCGAGCCGGGCTTGGCGTTTGGATAAAAATTAACCACTTACTTTATTTTTATCCATAACCTACAATTATCAAAAAATATAAATTATTTTTTGCATGTTAAATCGTTGTTTATCCATGGATAATATCCATAAATAAACAGTTAACCAAAATATTTACGATTAATCGAAATTTTGACAGTTAATTTATCTGTTACGCAGAGCTCTAAGCCAACAGCTCCCTACACTAACTATTACCGTTAACCTCAACAAGTTTTTGTGGAAGGGGAAACCGAAGAGCTCGGGGGAAAACCCCTCAAATAGACCCTGTAATATTCCTTTATTTAGTAGAATATTAAACTAGAACCTCTATTTAGTCGGTTATGTAAGAATAACTAATCTAGACGTTAGTTAACGTAACAAAATATAAGCTTTAATATGCTGCGACGTTATTACATATTTTATACAAATAAAACTGTCTCCGGTGCGGTAGTGATGACGTAACTTCTTCCAGAAGGTTCTCTTTTAGTTTCGAGTCCAAGACTACAACGCCATCTCGTGCTACCGACATAAACTAAATTACAATATATATCAGACCCTCCACCCCTAAATTACGTCACAAATTCTCAATTCCCCCTCAATGATTAAAACACCTTGAAATAATTAATTTACTGACTAATTGGATTATACATTATTCCACTTTCTTGAAACTCCGAGTACCTACATTTCGCGTTTTCCGCTCTTCTTACTTCCACCTATTCAAGTTATAGTCCGAAACGAAAAATTGATCATTTAAATATATTTCGCGCTATTCCGATTACGCGCTATTCCGGTTACAGACTATTCCGAAACGAAAAATTTACCATTTAAATATATTACGCGCTATTCCAGTTTCTCGCTGTTCCGAGTACCCACTATTCCCGTTACTTGTTATTCCGAGTACCCACTATTCCGGAATGAAACATTTGCCCTATAAATACATTACTGGCTATTCCGATTACGCGCTATTCCAGTTCCTTGCGGTTCCGAGAACCCATTATTCTGGTTATTCGTAATTCCGAGTACCAACTATTCCGGTTACCGACTATTCCGGAATGAAACACTTGCCCTATAAATACATTACTGGTTATTCCGATTACGCTATATTCCCGTTTCTCGCTGTTCCGAGTACTTACTATTCCCGTTACTTGTTATTCCGAGTACCCACTATTCCGGTTATCGACTCCATACCTCCTCCAAGGCCCTACCATAAGGCAAACGGAGCGGCCGCTACAGGCACCAAGCATCGACAAATTTGTCTCAGGGGGCGCTTCATTGGTAAAGAAAAATAAAGGAAAAAAATATTTTTATATTAGGGGCAAGCAAGGGGGGCGCCATAATCGAATCTCGCTCCATAAAACTTGCCTCGGGCCTGCACTGTACCGACTATTTCGGAATGAAACATTTTACGCGTAATTCCAATTACCGACTATTTAGAGTACTTAATTAGCCATCAAATATTTTCCAAAGGCAAAAAATATGAAATCTTGTGCGTTACTGGCCAGCTGCAGTACAATATATTTTATCCCCCCCCCCCTAATAATGACCTTCAGTGCAAACGTAGCAACTCCAAAATGGGGCGTAGTAGGTACAGGGGAAATTAAATGGTATAACCCGCTAACCTAAAGTTAGGCTATACAGTTTATACAATTGTACCTCTCAAGCGTACCTCTACAACATTTTAAAATGTCTATAATATCGTCTAATATTTACCGGAAATGATACTAACAAATTTTAGGAGGGACACCAAAATTGGTTGCTTTCGGAGTCGTTAGATGGAGGTAGCTGTCTTAGAAATTTGGACGCATTAGAAAAATAGTTCAGTCGGAATCGATAGATGGAGCTATCTGTCTACAAAGGTTCCTAGTTTCGACCAATAATGTTTTTGTTTTTGTCGGAGTTCGCAGTGTGTATTTATTACTATTTAATTTATGTTCGGCCACCTTTTCTACCGAGAAAGCTATATTTTCGTAAACCTTCCCTTCTTGTGTAGCCCAATTTCGGTGTATTTGGAGAAAGCATAATCATTTGCTCGAACCCTTCGTGATAATTATACGTGTGTATAAACTAAGAAACGTTTAATATACCGTGATAGCGCTATTAATTAGTGTACGCCTAACGGAACGAGTACGATTACGAAATCGGTTACTTTTGGCCGCTGACAACTCGTTCAACCTTGATTCGGAAGTCTGAGACCTTGCAACGCGAAAACGTCCGTAAAACTTCGAACAAATGGCAATGACACAACGGGCCTCGAATATAAAGTGAGCTTTTCTTTCGACGATATTTTTTTGGGGAAGGTCGGCGACGCGTTATAGACCCGCGCGTAAAATCGCCTTTTTCTCTTCCCCCGCGCCTTTTCCTTCCCCCTTCTTTACGGAAACTTAACCGGGTCATTGTCAACCACCCTTTTAGCTTCGCCATTAAGTAAATTATTGCTTCCTGGTAAGCCAGCGAAAATGTATTCTGAAGCGTGCGGGCGGGCGCGGCCATTACCGAAGGTCTACGCCTACTATTACGCGGGCAGCGCTTTAATTTTAAGTGTGAGTAACCTACGAAGTTTTTACTTTCGTCGTGGGTAAGACGACATCGCGTTCTTACACGGAAGGTCTGATTAAGCCGATCGCGCAAACCTTACCCCTTTCCCCGGTTCCCGGCTGGAATGCCAAATGGTTGTACGTTCGAAAGTGGCGAAAGACGGAAACGCTCTGATTATTTTTGATGAAATTCGAACTACAAAGCGCGAACACCCCCTTTTATTGTTTATTATTAAGAAACTAAATTAAATGCCGTTATTTCTTACCTGAAATCTAACTTTCTATTACAAAAATAGCGCATTTTTATTAATCAGTTTGTATGGAAAATTTCTTCTTGTAGAACTATCTAAGTATTTATATCGTTAGAGGTTGATAGGCCAGTTAAGGAAACGGTTTTGAGACTACTGTTTCCGACCGATTCTCAGATAACAGTAACGTTATCTGAACCGAGGAAATAGCCAAAAGTTTAGATATCCGATTATCCATATTTATGTTCAGATATTATTAACCAAATAGTTTAGTCCCGAAACTTATCTGAATTTATTGTAAACTAACAGACAGAAGGTGAACAGATATCAGATGCCCTACAGTTAAATTATTTTTAATTTTAATCTGTTAATATTAATTGATTTTCACAAACTGAATCTGGTGAGATGAGTGATAACGGATCAGTTCAGATCGGATATTTGGGATAAGGTATCAGATACAGTTAGAAATCAAATTTCTTGGTGACCGGAATATTAAAGCTATCTGAAAATTAACCCGACATAATGCGATTTTTAATTTGGTCTATTAAATGGTGCTCTTAATAGCCTTGAAATATCTTCGTAAACAAAGCACTTCATTAACCGTGTCATTTCGGTTAATTTCGGGGATGACGGGACTATTGTTTTTAACTTAAAGATTTATACGGCCAGCGCTTTCATTTCATCAAAAGGGGGGAAAAATACAAGAGTAAACTTTCTCACCATAAAAGCTGGCATTATTCTCATTTTAATAAGAATGATAAGTTATTCGCCCAATAGCCGCGAAAACTAAAACTCGCCAAGGTGTCAAACCGGAAAGGTATCTAATAGTATAAAAAACGAGGCTACAACCAAACGCGAGCGGGTGGCTGAGAAAGCCATTGTGATAAAGAAAACCAACTACAAACTAACGTAAGCCAATGAGTTTGGGAATGGGGGGCATAATATACCAAGTACCCTGGATTGAAATTATTACGGTTTAGGATCACTTGAGAATTTTTCGTAAGAAATGAAAGGAGATATCCCCTTTTCGCTTACGTGTCGAGTGAGCTCATTTGGTCTCTCAAGCCGCGAGTCTGTCTTATCTGGATGAGAAAATGATGATGTTATTACGTCAAGGATAACCGCTAAAACGCGTTTAAATTACGACCAAAACTCCCTCCCCCTCCCGTTTCTTTCCGAATAGCATCCTTCGTATTTTTTTTAGCTATTATATTTATTTGTTATTTCCCCCCAAAACACGAGCGTATATTTGAAGTTATTATAACTGGAAAATGGCTGAAAGTTGGTTTTCCAACATTTTTTTGTTGCTTTTTCTAATTCGTCGTCCAAGGCAACCTAGATTTTTCTTTCGTTTCTTTCTCGAGTTTAGTGTTTTCCAAATTACCCTTTTATTTGCGTAAGAATGGCGTTCATTGTGTTTGTAAAAATAATGGTCTCGGCTATCGCCACCTTGGAGCAGACTGTATTTCTTTTTATTAATGAATATTATAATAATCATGACGGGTCAGTTCGGAGATCTTCGTATTCCTTTGACTAACGAGGTTAAATATTTCTTTGGTTTGTCGTATTTTTCCCCAAAACGGTTGGGAATTTAGCGATGGAGCAATTGATATACCATTTTTGCCGTATAGTTTTTAGCGTAATTTGTAATATACCCTTTTTGAATAACATCAGAAGAAAATAGGGGGAAGTACGCTTCTAGTCAGCTTTGGAAAGGCGTCACTTTTCACGAATTTTCGCGCCAAAACGGTTTGGCGGGAAATCGCGGATGAATACATCGTTTAAAAAATCAATGTCCTTCTCATTCTCTGCTAATTGAGCTAAGGCGTATTTGCTTTCGTCGTTTATAGCCGAGTTGAATCAAAACAAAAGTGGAACTACTTTTTCAGTTTGGTTTATTATGCGTAAAAAGGCATTTTCGTGGGTCACACGACGACTTCTATGGCTCAAAGCTACAGATACGTACTTCCCCTATTTTCTTCTGATAACATTTATTGGTATACAGACCCATTTAATAAATTTTGATTTGTTAAAATTTCATCTTCATCCTTTCATCTTCATCATCATATAGTAGTAATAGTTTTGGGTCAACTAAATTTATTTATTTTTTTATCCTTTTTCTAAGTATTAAACATACGTATTTCAATTTTCAACTATGGAAATTGGTAGCGTAGTTTTAAGTAAATCCTGGTTTAAGAATTTTTATTGGTTATAGGATAAAATTTGGAAGAGCTAACAATTACACCGATACCACTAGAGTGTGCGTAGAGTAATCGCAATAACGTAGGTCGATAAGAGAAAACTTATATACCTCTGATTATAGACGGATTTATTATTGTCACCCACGCTAAGAACCCCTTATTTACCCCCCAATTTAAGGGTAAGAAATCCTTTCGCTCTCGTTCCCCTGAAAGGGCTCTACGAAATAGAAACGTTTCGGTAGAAGGCTGTAAATGAAAGGAACGTAGTAAAATAGCAATACCGCGTATCTCTTTCCCGCCGCTGTCTAAGGCTGCACGCGACCCTAAAACGTGAGCTTCCTCAATTTGGTTCATATTTGTTGTCATTTATCTCGCTCCTTCCAGTGCCCCTCCAAATAACGTGTTTATTGTCAGGCGAGCCCCATTTTTTCGCGCTAAATCAAAGGCAAAGAAAAGTGAAGGTTTTTCGTTTCTTCGCCGGGCGAAGAAGCGCATTTTGCCAAAAATTTCCGTAACCGGTCCGTCTGGTGTTTGACCCAGAAAATATCCCACTTCCCGCCCCCCGTCCCGTCCCGGTTGGGAACGATTGAAATGTTCTCGCCTTTAAATATTCACGTTTACGAACACTTCGCCATCTCTACCCTTATGAAAATTTTCTTGGGTTTTCTATAGAATATCATAAAGTGGTTTAAGGGGTTGTAAAGTTTTCTAAGTCTAGTGAAAAATTCTAGAGAATTTCTATAGAAAATTTTAAAGACACTTCGTACTACAAGCTTAGTAAAATATTTCTATAGATTTCTTTAGAAAAATCTTTAGAAAATATTTTTAGGGCGTGAATGTTTTCTTTTGGTAGAAAAAAACTAAGATATTTCATAATTTACCTTAATTACAATTTTGTGTTTTTTTTTATTGTGTTCTAAATTAAGTAAGTCTATTATCTTTGAAATTTTTAATACGTTTTTCGGTAATATATTCGCTGCACAATATTTGATAGCAATTGTCTAAAAATGGGAACCGATTGCATTGTTTTATAAGTTAGGTAATTCAAAAAACGGCAGCTTTTCTAGTTAATTTCCTTCTAGAACACAATTTATGTCGCAAAGAAAGAGTTTATTTTCGAGTTTGACTTCCAAACACTTATTAACACATTCATTAAAATTAAATATGACGTTCTTGGTCGTTTCTTCATATTCCATAAAAATATTAATATCTCGATGAATCGATGTCTTGAGTTTCTTGCATTTCAAATAAATCATATTGTTTCCATTACTATAAATTGCAAGTATTTTAAAATAGCAATTTTCATTTTCATTTCTTAAAGATACAATAGAATCTTTGCATTTCTTACTTCTGTTAAGTTTGGCGTACGAAATTCCACAAAATTCAAATTTTTCATGGCTTAGTAGTGATGCAATATTTAATTCATTTTGAGTTAAAAAGTCCTGGTCGGTTTTACTTTCCGAAACTGCCGGAAATCCACGCCCTAGTATAACGTGAATTTTAGATATATTTCGAGAAGGAAATTGGCTGTAGGACTTGGTTAGTGAATCGTAATATTTTTTTAATATTGGGTTATCGAAAAATGCATTTATATTTTCAACTGCTTTGGGTAAACATTGCATTAACGAAAATTTTTCCGCAATTTGTAGCTGTATGGATTGGGTTCCGTGAAAAAGTTTTAAAAGTAATCCATTATTATTTTCAAACGGAAATGCGGAATACAGCCAAAGAGGACCCCATTTCGAAACTGAGTCAATTAAGTGAGAAACTTGATGAATATTGAAACTCATATATTCTTCTCCGTACAAATTTTCATACGTTACAAGAAATTTGTTGACTAATTTTTGAATTTCATATAGACAATCTATTTGAATGGTACGTGCCAAAAGTTGATGAGATACATCTATTAGGGTTAACCAGTTTTTGTAGTATTCACGTTCTAAGATGCCTTTTAAAATGATTGGAGAATAGAACAATCCCCAAGATCTCCATTCCGACGCTTTCCAATACGCCCGTTGAGTGAGAGATCGCGGTTTCCTGGAAAATTCTTTGGGAACCTTTATAGACAGCAATCTTTCGTCCAACTCTTGGATTTTTTTTCCAATGTAAAAACCCTCATTACTGTATTTGGAATCTAGCCACATATTGGTGGTATTACGGAAAACGCCTAAACACAAACAGTGCATGTAGTCCACCATTAAATCGCCTACAACGTCGAAATGGTTCATTTCAAAAAGTACAGTGGGACCTTTAATTCCGTTTGAGATAGAATTTAATTCAACCGCCTTTTTACAATCATCGAACCGATTTTCATGGGTACGCTTTTTTACATTTTGCAATTTCGCGCTGTAAACTCTGGTATGTCCTCCTCCTTTTTCAACAACTTTCCCGGGATGGTAACACCAAGGGCATCCGAATTCACCATTAAACTGACTCATGTTTAACAATAAGCATCTTGCAACAGCATCAACGGAGCAAGGGCCAGGGAAAACTCGCGATTGTTTTGCCACGTTTTTTTTAGTTTTCCACGTAAAGCCATCTGACGATAATTTATTCATAATATCAACGAAAGGTTTCATGTAACAATTGATGTTAGGCTTTTTTTCACCAAACCAAATACTTGCTAGTAGCGTATTGCGGTGCCGGACACTCCAAGGGAGCTCGTTTATTATAAATTGAAGTGGCCAAATATTAAACTTCGACGACTTAAAAATTGGAACTCCATCGGTATTAAAGGATATTGAAACATTGTCTTTCTCCATAGCCTTTTGGTTATATCTAAACGACTGGTTTATGTCTGAAACGTCAAATTTTTGCCCTTTTTCTGGTAATTTTGGATCTAAAAGTTCCATAACATTTTTTATTTGTTTCTCGAAATCCAAAACTAAAAAATAGCTTCCGATTTTCATCATTTCATCAGCTTTAAACGAGGAATTGCATATATCGCAAACGTACGTATTTTGCCCGGCAGTTTCTTCGCCAAGATAGTTCGACGCGTCGCAATTATTACAATAATAATGAGTTTTCACGTTACCAATTTCTTTCTCGAACTGTTTGAAAAACAAATATTTTGTCACTGGGAATTTGGCTGACTTTTCCTTCGGTAAATGCCAACGAATTAATTGAAGTAGACTGTTGGTGGATTCATAAGTTGAGTGATGACGTAAAATATGAGCCATTATTAATAAAACGCTTTCTTTTTTTGTTAGGTGAGCGCCTTCAAAAAGCGGTTCATCGGCTTCATCCTAGTTTAATGAAAATAAAAATAAGTGATTTGTAATAAATATCGCAAAACTGGATATACCTTTTCAATTATATTGTCGAAATAGTGTATATTTTCGATATCGATGTCTGTAGTATCAGATGAAGAAGTAGAACTTTCGTTGTTAGATTCATCGATTCTAAAAAAAAAATCATTATTCTCAGTATAGGTAATCGTTAAATAAATATATATTTACATAAAATGTTGTTCTTCGACGTCGACATCATTATACGCATTAATGTTATTGGGCACCAAATGTTCCGCAACTGTGAATTCGTTGTCAGTTTCTGAATCTGACGAAATTACTTTTGTTATTTCAGTTTTTAATAACTCTTTTCTGTATCTCGTTCTTGAACGTTTTGGAATAGTACTTCCGGAAGTAAGGTAATTTTTATAATTCCTTTTGTTTCGTTTCATAGCGATAGTATTATGGCAGTTTTTTTACGAGTTATTAGGTTATGATTGTTAATTTTGACTTTCACTCGAGTTTCAAATGTCGCGCATACCGTTTCAAGCGCGCCAAAATTGTTTCGCAAGAAACGATCAGTCTGGAAAGATATTTCACCAAGGTCAAAGCCGCGCGCTCGTTTCGTTATAGTATAAACCTTTTGGTACCTGAAATTTTTGGCCTCGCGTTTCACGGGCTTTACAGCGCGAACAGAACTACAAGGTGATACGCTTTAGGCCCTAAAGTGGAGATAGCCCCAAGGAAGCGAAGAGCATTCCTATGCCTATTGTCCGAAGCCAGGAAATAGTCCGAGTGACCTTGCTACCATAGTCTCTATGTTGCTACTTTTATCTCCGATTCTCGGTATTATTCGAGTGAAAAAGAGCGCGGGTAAGGTAAAGACTGCATAGATCCCGGTTTGGCGAAGAAAAATACTGATCTATTTTATTGGCAATTCGCCATATTCGAGTCTTCGACACTTTTGGTCAGCTGTTTCTTCTTCAAGCTAGTGTCTTTGAACGACTTTCGCAACTTCTTTTTAGCGTGTAGATTGGGCAGGTTCGTTTTCTAAGACTGGATTGTAGAAATTAATAATAATGAATGGAAAATCAAACGGGCTTCATATGTTAGTGCAGTGGATTGACTCTGATGTTAAAGATGTCTATCCAATTAGGAAGATAGTTAATAGTGCACTCTCCACCAAAATTGCTCTTGCCAATGACTTTGATGAGTTTATTAACACCGTCACGGATATAGATTGGGATGTAAGCGGAAAAGAGGAGTGCGCTCCAGGAGAGCTAATTGCATTTGGTAAGTTCTCTAGAAATGTCTTTTATATTTTCAGTTTAGGCTTATAAAACCGGGCTTAGACTTTGTTTATGAAACCAAAGCTTATTTTTATACTGAATTAAATGTGTGGTAAAAATAACACTTCGATTTATTGAACCCCGTTTTATCAGCGTCGTCTTAATATGGCATTACACGGTTTTTCGTACCGTTTAATTAATTAATAATTATTGTTAATAATAGTTATATTAACACTTGTTAATAGTGTGGAAAAAATTTCAGGAACGCTATGATGTAAAATTCATTTTTATCATTTCAATTATAAAATTAGTATTATTACAAAATTATTAATTATAACTAAAGTAAAATGAACCAATATAAAGTTAAATTCCTAGAGGTCGGGGACGGTGTAAATTGATTTTTTTCGGTAAAAAAATGTAAAAAGAAATTTACCGGTTAATATTTCGGAAAATGATTAAAAAACATGTATCGAAAAAAAGTCGTTTTGGCGATTTATTTTACAAATTTATCAAAAAATTAATCGGATAATACAGAAATATAAATTACTTGATCGAATCTTTTTACGAATAATTTTGAGAGATTTATCTATTGAATAAAAGTTAACCATCGCCGACCTCTATAAATCTCATTATTTAATAATATTCTGAATAATTATTACTTTATGATATTATTACTGTTTTTAAATTGTAATAAAAATAATTTTAATTACAGGATCTGCTAGTGACATGGAAAAACTGTTTAAAAAAAATCTAAAGGTGTTAAGTCAACAAAAGCGAAAAAAACCAACGCTGCGGTTAATGAGGTATTATGAACTGAATACGAAGGCTAAATTGGTAGTCTGCACAATTTAATTTCAATTATTGTTATTTTGTTAGCAAAATAAAAAAATTTTGGACAATTTAAGTGGATCTTCTAGGGATTCTACCGAAAAGGAAATGGAACTTCTCGAAAAAATTTCAAAACTGAAGGAAAAAAATAAAAGATTGAAAGACGAAGTTCATTCATTAAGGGAAATGTCGGGTATTAATTATTTATCTACACAGACATAAGATTTTCCTTCCTTTTGATTGACATGTATTTTATATTTTCCAGATGTTGGTATATGGATAAAAAAGTTAAAAAAAATGCATAGCAAATGCCACAACAACGAAGGCAAAACTCCTATTACCGAACAAGAAAAGGAGGTGGAAATGGTAAATTTAAAAGTTAAAATTATAATTCCAAAAGTATATATTTAATTTCTTAATTTTCTGAGCAGATTGACATTGGAAACAATGTCAAAATTAACAAAACGGATTTGGCTAATGCAGAGTATTCCGCCAGCGGAAACGGCACATTTTTTGCACGAAATCTCCTAATGTGCATGTTTAACCGAGAGGAATTGGCGAGTGGATCGCTTTCGGGGAAAGTATCGAACGCCCATAAAGCCTGCCCCCCGAAAACAAAATTGGATCCACAAAAGATTGATGCGATCATAAGTACTATAGTTTTTGTAAATATATTGTTCGGTTGAAATTATAAAACTAATTAAGTTAATTTTTCAGATTTAACATCCAAAAGGTTTAATTTACCATCGATGAAAATAAAAAAAACCATTCAGGATAAAATAAAAGAAATATCAAGAAAAGAGAAAACAAATAATTAATCAATTAACTTAATTGTTATAATTTGAATAAATTTTGGTTGTTAATAGTACTGGACAAATTCATTCGCATACTTAAAAAAATATCCTTGAATTGTACACAATGGTAACTGTGTTACAAAATTGTGATCAATAATACCATCCAGCGTAGAAGGGGCGAGACCTTAGAGGGGGCAGAGCTAAGGGGGGAGAGAACCCAAAGGGGGGCAATAGCTAAGGGGGGGGGGGCGGAGCGAGAGAGTGTACAATAATATTTCTAAAGATATTCTTTAGAAAAATGTATGGGTATTTATAGAGAAAAACTTTATAAAATTCTATAGGAAAACCCAATGTTTTTCTTTAGAAAAATGTATGGGTATTTATAGAGAAAAACTTTATAAAATTCTATAGGAAAACCCAATGTTTTTCTTTAGAAAAATGTATGGGTATTTATAGAGAAAAACTTTATAAAATTCTATAGGAAAACCCAATATTTTTCTTTAGAAAAATGTATGGGTATTTATAGAGAAAAACTTTATAAAATTCTATAGGAAAACCCAATGTTTTTCTTTAGAAAAATGTATGGGTATTTATAGAGAAAAACTTTATAAAATTCTATAGGAAAACCCAATATTTTTCTTTAGAAAAAGGGGCCAATATTCCGAAATATTCTTTAGAAAAATCTAAAGGAATTCTTTAAAAATTTATATTTAAATTTCCTTTAGAAAACCCAAGAAAATTTCCATAAGGGTATCCTTTTTATCCGGCGAAATAATATTTTTAAAATTGAACGCGTCGTTTTAATTAAATAGACGCGCGGGTCCAATTAGGCGGCCGGGTCCGGTTTAACTATATCATCTCGAATGACCTTAATTCAGTTTAAATATGTGGATTAATTATAATTAGGTTTTAATCGTCTTATTATCGAACGACCTTCGCCGCCAGTAAATATATATTTAAATAAGGGGACTATTTTTTACCCGATTGTCGTATTTTCTTACTAATTGGAGACTGTTTTCGCCATAAATTCGGAATGTGAAATTAAATTTGAAACAGAGCGTTGGTTCGTTGCCTCATATTCGTTTTAACACGGTTATAGTACCGCCGGAAGTCATTAATAATATCCTATAAGTGAGTCAGTTTCCCATAATAATTACTGACTGCAATGTGTGGAGCAGTTTCATGCAGCATTTAAAAAAAAATCAAATATATATTGAAATTAGAGAGATTAAGATATTAAATATTAAATAGCTACATTCAAATTAAGAAACTTATTTATCATTTAATATTCGTTGCTTCTGCCAGTACCATTTAGTCAACATTCAATTGAAAGTACAAAGGGGGGGGGGGGTTAAGAGCCAGGCGATGGGCCCTTATCTTACCGGGTCCCTAAAAAGCACGCTCGTGGGCTCTTTCCCTTGGCCCCGGGGATTATTTATTTAATAATTTGGTATTTAATGATTTGCCAATTTAATATTTTTAGGAAATCACTCTATGATGATTTTACAATATTTACGTTGGAAGCCTAGTACTTTTTTTAAGAGCGAATGACATTAGCAGGATAGGGTTACTTTAGAAATACGAAGAATTTTGGAGGTGGATACTTCTTTCGTAAGTTATGTATTATATACTTCTGGTGATATTTAAAACCTACACCACTATTGTGACGACAACAAAAAGTTTCATAAGAAAATGTTATTTGAATGAAACATTATCCCAACTTATCGCTCTATTTTTGGGGGCTCGGCTCGGTCCTAATACACGGTAACATCCCGTTGGAAATAGTTTGTTACGGCACCCTTTTGACCGGTTATACGAGACGAGTGCCCTCAAAAAAAGATGATACTAGGGCGAACCTTCTCAAACAGTCGAGCCGAAGAGAGAGCTAGACCTTCGGAAATTCAACTCGGCTTCACTCTCACGTGTATCTGAAGCCCGGCTTTGAATTGAAAGTCCCGGAAAAAGGGTCGTCTCTCCAACGCGTCTGCCCCTTCCCCCAAACGCGGCCCCTTCTCGTCATCTTCGCCGTTGAATGCGGAAACTGGTCTGGTTGACCCACATAACGCGCCGCGGAGAGAAGTATTATAATCACGCGGGGAAAATACACTTCAGCCTTTATTTAACGGGGAGAGAGAAAGCTAGACCCACACGCAAAATTTTCATCTTTTGGGTGGTTTTGAAGGTTACAGGGCGGACGCTCGTTTTCGCTCTTTGTGGTTTCTTCCGTCGACGTAACAGCGGCTTTTGATTCGCTGCGAACATGGAGAACTAATTGCAGTTCTTTAAAAATACTAAAACTTATTTGATCATATTACCAATTTGAGCAACCAATATTTGATCATATTACCAATTGGAGCAACCAATATTTTATTATATTACCAATTTGAGCAACCAATATTTTATCATATTACCAATTTGAGCAACCAATATTTTATCATATTACCAATTTGAGCAACCAATATTTTATCATATTACCAATTTGAGCAACCAATATTTGATCATATTACCAATTTGAGCAACCAATATTTTATCATATTACCAATTTGAGCAACCAATATTTTATTATATTACCAATTGGAGCAACCAATATTTGATCATATTACCAATTTGAGCAACCAATATTTTATCATATTACCAATTTGAGCAACCAATATTTTATTATATTACCAATTTGAGCAACCAATATTTGATCATATTACCAATTTGAGCAACCAATATTTTATTATATTACCAATTGGAGCAACCAATATTTGATCATATTACCAATTTGAGCAACCAATATTTGATCATATTACCAATTTGAGCAACCAATATTTGATCATATTACCAATTTGAGCAACCAATATTTTATTATATTACCAATTTGAGCAACCAATATTTGATCATATTACCAATTTGAGCAACCAATATTTTATTATATTACCAATTGGAGCAACCAATATTTGATCATATTACCAATTTGAGCAACCAATATTTGATCATATTACCAATTTGAGCAACCAATATTTTATTATATTACCAATTTGAGCAACCAATATTTGATCATATTACCAATTTGAGCAACCAATATTTTATTATATTACCAATTGGAGCAACCAATATTTTATCATATTACCAATTTGAGCAACCAATATTTTATTATATTACCAATTGGAGCAACCAATATTTTATCATATTACCAATTTGAGCAACCAATATTTTATTATATTACCAATTTGAGCAACCAATATTTGATCATATTACCAATTTGAGCAACCAATATTTTATCATATTACCAATTTGAGCAACCAATATTTTATTATATTACCAATTGGAGCAACCAATATTTTATCATATTACCAATTTGAGCAACCAATATTTTATCATATTACTAATTTGAGCAACCAATATTTTATCATATTACCAATTGGAGCAACCAATATGTTATCATATTACCAATCTGAGCCACCAAAAAAATTGAAGAACTAACAAAATAATATCAAATTATGAAAAATTAACGTAAACGTTTTTAGGCTAAGTATAATTCGCTCCCCTCAGTTAGGTGAAGCACTCATTTCTAAGCTACGCTCACTTTCAGACCACTCGATCATCTTGCTCATGAATAGCTAAATATAGAAGCCGCTCTCCTCTCAATAGTTGGAAATTTCCCCCTCATACTGACTTCAAACGCTACGACGCACTCCTAACTCATACGACGCACTCCTAACTCATACGATGCACTCCAAAACCATACGATGCACTCCAAAATCAGGTTAGCTTACCAAGAGTCACGCAGTGGCGGCCTAAGGGGGGGGGGCGGGGGGCGGTCCGCCCCGGGTACCAGGGCAACAGGGGGTGCCATCGGAGAAGCTCGAGGGGGGGGGGGGTGCAGATCAGAACGATTAAACTTGAAGAAGACGGACCCGTGAAAACTTCTCCACGGTCCTGGGGGTGTCACAAACCACTGCCGCCGCCCCGGGGATCCAGCCTCCTCAGCCGCCACTGGAGACACGTGTCCTTTTGGATCTCTGGTGTGTAAAATTACTTTGGGTTGTTGACCAATGAAAATTGGGACCTGTTGTTTCGTTTCAGTGGCGTAGCTAAGATCTCCGGGACCCCCACGAAACTATTTTGGGGGTGCTTATGCGTAATGGCGTTTATAGGGGAAGAGTAGATATCTAGCCCATAGATCGGTAGAAATGGGGGGGGTGAAGTGGAGTCTCCCCCTGTATTCCGTATTGCGGGCTCTGCTAGGGTTTCCTATACACCAATGCTTCTTTTAGTCATTGGTCATATTTACGCAATGTCATTGAAAATCCATCGAGCCATATTTACCGTAAACTGGGCCCCAACAACCGCCATTTACTTTCTTCGGAAATTCTCAAACTGTAAAAATGTTGAGGCTATTTTGTGAAAGCGTCGTTTTTCAAGTAGGTGGGTACCCTTCAAGGTTCGTCGAAACGATTTCTCTACGAGAGAAGAAACGCTAGTGGCGTGTTAAGGCTTTTCTCCTTGGTTCGCGAGAGGAAAACACAATTACCGTTTAATGGCGTTCTTCTCGTGGCTGATGATTCCGTCGAGAGAAGCCAGAATTAAGCTTAGAGTAATACTTAGGGTGTTGTTACGCGTATAGTTTCGCCACACTTCCATAATAGACTCTCATTGTTACTTTCCCGGCCAAACATCAGCGAGGAGGGTGAACGAGGGGTATGATTCCGCGAAGGTGAGAATCAAACGCGAAAATACTTTTCAAGGGTGGAAACTGTTAAACTCCGCAGCTTCGTTCTTGAAATGAACAAAACACGAGCAAAACGGGTGATTAATTGAGACCCGTATTTAATTCGAAAACACCCCTTTCCGGAGCAAGTTGCTTCGTTTTAAGACCTTCGCGGGCCTTCATTTTAATTGACTTTTTATACTCATACACTTCCTTGGGCCCCATTGGAATTTCATAGACCCTGGCCACAGTGTCCATTGCGCGATTTGTGCCCATTGGATTAAACGGCCCTGGCCAGTGTCCATTGCGCGAATTGTGCCCATTGATGAAACGGCCCTGGCCACAATGTCCATTGCGCGTATTGTGCCCATTGGATGAAACGACCCTGGCCAGTGTCCATTGCGCGAATTGTGCTCTTTGGATAAAACGGCCCTAGTAGTTTAAAATTGAACCTCTACCGCGGATCTAAATTTATCAGTATCGCTAATTTCTACAGGCATCGAGGTATCCTAACTACGACATCAACCCGTTAAAAACTACATAGGCTAATTGGGAAAGTTTATCAGAGTGTTTCCTGGGTTATTTCCGTCGGATCGATCTCGTTAACTGTCCCTCAGTTGGTAGCCCCGCAGCGTTCGTCTCGAATTTTGCAGCCTTTCGCCAGACTCGAAACGAAGCGGCTAGACTCAGCGAAAGCGAAGAAAACGTAAAATGTGGAAGAGAGCCTTTTATCAAAGCGTGTCTGTCCACCGAGCCCGAGCTTTCCAGCGAGCCCCGAAATTAGGTCAACATTTTTAGGTGTTCTTCTCTTTCCATAGTTTTTCCTCTTCTCGCTTTCGAGGTCGTCATTCAGAATGGTAATTACGTTGATTACTCCGGACGTGGGTGGAGATTCGTTCCCGAAACGAAGCTGGGATTAAAAGTATTTTGGAACCAATGTTTCTCCTATTTTTAATTTCTCCACAGTCGTCCCTAGTGACGCGAAATAAAGACTGCTCAGGCGTCAATGTACGAGCCACGACGAACTCTAATGGCTTGTACGGTAAACGCAATTAATAATATTCTAAATTACAACGCAGTCGCGTTGCCAGATATTCGGCAAGGAGGAGGCTGACTGAGGGGGCAAAGTTTAATTTGATAATCAACGCTATGTTCTTTAATATATTGCGCCAATTTCTTCAAGGAATTTGCCAATAAACTCATTTATCGTTTGTTGTGTAAATTTTATTATTAATAGAGTTAACTATTCTGTAAGGTATATCTGAAATTTGTCTTAGTATATTCAAAACACAAATTGTAAAATAATTTGTCCGTGATCGCTCTTTCGTTGAAGAAATTGAACTGCCAGTAACGTTTAGGCGCTGACTCTCTGTTAATGTTCATTCTAATTAGAGTAGATCAATTACGCGCGAGGAGACTCGCGTTTTAGTACTCCGGGAGCCTTGAATGGACTCGCGTATTTGCGAGAGGCGAATGAAGGCGACCGAAGGTTCCAGCGTGAAAACGTGCTGTTCCTTCGTAAACGTACACCGCGGAATATCTCAAATGAAATTGTAATCGTTTTCAATATCAGCCCGTTATTTCTCAGCTTGGAGCAAAAGTGCCGCTTCGCGTCATTTCCAGCGTCCTTCCTTCGACGAATATCTCAATCACGAGCTTTCGGTTTTTAAGCATTTTTAGGGTAAAATACGATTCATTTCACCCTATTATTTTTAAGAACTTTATCGCTCGAAAGTCTAGTTTCCGCCAAAGTCTCCGCGTCGCAACTATGCGTATTTTTGACGGTGTATACTATATTTGCGGAAATAGCTCGCTCGATTAACAAAGAAACCGATAGTGAGGCGACAGGAAAGCCGCGTTCACACTAGACACTTTGAAAACGTTTTAAAACGGTTTCGAAAGATCAAATTGTAAAATTTTGGCGTCAAATGTATTTTTCGTATTCCTATTAATAGAGTTGACACCGAAAATGTTCAATTTGATCTTTCGAAACCGTTTCAAAACGTTTCCAAAGTGTCTAGTGTGAACGCGGCTTTAGTGGAAGCCAGAAACGAAGGGTAAAGTCTGCGCGCATACGTACAGTTTTTTGGCACCGGATTGTAGCTTCCTTTTTCTTTCGACGGTGAAAAGAATTTTAAGAATTTGCGCTAAAGCTTCTTCGTCTTCTATTCTCGTAATTTGAATAATTCTGGTGGGAGGTTGTAATCGTAATATTATATTCGACAAAGAATTTCGATTTATTTATATCATATCCTCTTTAGATTACCAGTTTGAAGAATTTCGCATTTAGCTTTTATCGTCACGAACCGTCGCTTTTCTCATTACAAATGCCCTTTTTCGTATAAATTGAGATATTTGGTTGTAGTAAAAGACTTGTTTTTAATAATTTTGAGTAATTTTCTTAGACGGTTAAATTAGCAACTTTCAATGAATATTGTGAACGAAAACCCAATCTGATTTATACGAACTAGAGTCGAAACTGTTCACTGACGAAGTTGACCAAAATTTTCGCGTAGATTCAAATAAAATAAGCGGATAATAAATTTTTCAAATATCTTTATTTTTCTCTCTTTATAACAGACAAATGTTTTCAACAGGGGCGATGTCACAATGTGAATAATAATAATAAAGTAATAAGTAGATTTTTCAAACCCTCGATTTTTGGCATCTGACACTAGAATAAATATTTTGTTATTTTCACGGGTTTTTAATTTGTTCGTCTTTCGGGACGAATTGACAAAACAAAAAATAACCCCGAATGTTCCCGTTAGATTTTTGGACAATAATTTTTATTTATTTTTTATTTTTATATATATTCAATTTATCTGGAAACATCTCGAAAGTCTTAGGCAACGTCATATAGGGAAAGTCATACTGAACTCGATCTTAATTGCTATTCTACAAAGGGTAATACTTCCCCTTTTTTTATGAAAGTAACAAATTTATTTATTTGAATCTCCCGAGCGGCAACCTTGGGTCTATTAAATCGTGCGATTGAAATATATATATACTTTTTGTATTGACAAATATGTAAATTTTCTTCGGTGATGGGGAAAGGTAGCTTCTACAGTTTCTAAATTGTAGAAAATGAATTAGTATCTTTCATTTAACGTGTTTGTTTATTTACGCACAATTTCTTGAAATTTTCGCTTTTTGTAACAGGCAGGGAGCCAACCTTTTGGCACGGGGCAAAAAATTGGCTTTCGCGATGGGTTTTGATTTGAGTTAATGTTCAGGAACACCACGTACAAAAATGGATGTTTCGAGGGATATTTCAACGCCGGAAAGGTAAGAAAGATAGCGCTAAGTTCTTACCATTACTGACAAATGAAATTTCATTAACCTCTTATTAATACTTTCGGAATTTAAAAAGAATAATCAACATTTTTGAGCGGAAACATCAACAATTTTGCGTCATTTTAACCGTAAAAATTTATTATAAATGCTCGGAATTTTAATATTACTTTTGTCCCGCTCCGTAAGAATCCATAAGCTCGTGATAAAGGCTTTATATATACGTGTATTATAAATATATTATCAACATACATATTATACGTATAGATATATTTATTTCATTCAAACGGCCAAGTTCTTCGGTAATAATTCATTTGGTTTGATATACTTGTAAGTCACGTAGTGGTCAAGCGAATGAAACGGCCATTCTAAGATATCTGTCACGTGATTTTGGTAATGATATTTTTCACTCTTAAAACTGTAACACCAAATTTGGGGAACATTTTTTAAATAATTTCTGTAAAGATTTCAAACGAGTATAACGATAATTGGTTTGACGTAATTGGCGAATGACCATCGTCCATAACCTTGCCAGTTACGTTAGAAAAAGCGGAATGTGAAATAAATATCCCTCGTAAACGATTTCAACGTAATCGAAACGTTTTACGTCACGCCGTAAGATCATATTCATATTTTTTTTTATTAATTTTAATATTTCTATATCTTAGTTGTAAAAAATCGACGCGAAACCTCGGGGCCGAGTTAGAGGGTGTGTACTCGACCTTCGGGCTCGGTTCGCCTTTTAACGTTCAGTTCCGGAATTTTATCCCTTTCCTCAAATGTCAAACAACTATCTCGGGGTTTAAATTCGTCTAGGATCACAGTTTAAAAATGGTTCTGTTTTATTTTAGAAAATGTTAGTTTGACGCGTGAAGCGTCCTTTCAATACCGACGTTGGCTCGATTGGTTTCAGTAATATTGAGCCGATGGAATGCCTGGCTCCAGCATCATGACTTTCCTCATCGGAACGTAGTCGGAGTCCCTGTTGTTGTTACTCATCAAGATCTCTTTCAAATTGGCCACTTCGGACGCCAAGCGGACCATCTCGGACTTCAGGGCGTGATTCTCCGTTTCTAGATTATCTCCGGGCCTGGGCGCGTCTCTTTCGCCGTGAATAGTCGAGGCGGCCGCTGGTGGTGGTTGAGAGGAGGTCGGCCTGGGACTGGTGGCTCCCGGCTTGGGCGAGATTTCCTCGTGGCCCCGATATCGCCTCTGTTTGTGTTTGTTTCGAGACTCCCGGTTGGCGTTGCTGGCGTTGGAATGAGACTCTCGCGCCGAGGAATGAGACTCTCTGGAGCTGGTACTCGGTCGCGGCTCCTCCTGGTCGTTGACCGGCGGCGAGTCGGCAGGATCGTGTCCGTGGACGCTGCCGGCGCTGTCGCCGTCCGAGGGGCAGGAACTGTCTTCGCGGTTGCTGGTGCAGCTGCTTCTTCCGCTGTCTCCGGGGCTGATGGGGTGCATGTTCGCGGATCCCGATTCCCGGTCGCCGATTCTCGATTTGTGCCTCAGTTTGTGGGGCAGCGAGAAATGGGCGCCAGGTGGCATGTTGATGACTTGAGAGTGCGCCAGGACGGCGGCCGACGAGCCGTGGATCGTGTCTTCGCCGTAGGACCACGAACCGATCGAGGAACCGGCCGAATCGATGTCATCGGGTGAGTTCCGGTTGGCGGGGTGTTGACTCGATAAGTGGTGGGCCGGACCTGGGACGACGTCGTCGACGCCGCCGTGGATCGGGGATCCGGCGACGGGATAGCCGTACGCGTGGTGGTGAGGGTGCGGTGGGTACGGGGGCCCGCTCTGGGAGCGCTGGTCTCCGTGAACGTCTACGTGGCATTCAATGTTCTCTTGTCCGCGCTCGGCGACGCCGTACGCGTTGCTCAGGGCCGCCGAAGCTCCGCCGTCCGGGCTTAAGGGCGAAGGGGCCACGACGATGGACGGTAACATCGAGGATAGGAATTTGTTTCTTCGGGGAGACACCATCGGAATTGGGAGCCCGTTGTCCGACACGAGAGTCTGTACTCCGAAATGGTCTTTCAGAGCGACCAATTCGGCTTTAAGGATGGCGTTCTCTTTGGAGAGTTCGAGGACGCGCGATTCCAAGACCATGTCGTTGATCCGACGCTTTTCTCTCGACCTCTTGGCCGCTTCGTTATTCCTTCGGCGACGGTCCCAGTAGTTCTCGTCCTTCTTCGAATCCGGGATGAACTCCCGCTGTTTTCTGGCCGGGAACAGGTCCCTGCTCTTGACGTGCGAGGTCAAGTCGACGGGAATGACTCCCGGGGGACCCGGTTCGCCCATGCTGTGCGGGGACAGGCTTCGGTGATGAGGATGCAGGCGATGGTGAGGAACGACGGACATCAGCGAGTCCATGGAGTTGTTGGGCGACATGGCCGGGCCCGAGGGACCCAAAGGTGACGCGACGCCCATGGTGGGTGAGTGAGCGTGCGACTGTCCGTGTAGTGGCATGGTGAGGTTGATGGCCGGCGGCTCGGGGGAGGACATCATACGGATATGCTTGGCACTCATCGCCGGGTCTCCGTCAGCTACCATCATTTCGCGAGGATCGAAACAGACTGGTTCATGTGGCCCTCGAGATATCCTGAAGGAACGAAAGAAAAAAAGTTCGATTAGTTTTAAAATTCGGATTTATTTATTAGTTTCTTAGCCACTACATTCCAACAACCCTCCCTGTCGGGGTCGAAGAAATTGCTGACGCTTTATTACGAATAAAATTTAAATTTCCAAAGGAATGATATAATATATTTTCAACAGAAGTCAATCGTGTCGCAATATCCCCTTCGCCCGCCTTGTTATATCGAATATAAGTTGCCTTTCCGTATGACAAATGGCACTCTATATAAAATACTCGGTATCTGTCCCGTTCTCCTTATTTCGCTACCAATCTCGGCAAGGTCATATTTCTGCCCCCCGCTTTTTATCCAAGATATCCGGCCGCTTTCAGGCGCGAATGGAAATCTATTTTAGTATTGAACCACCCCCCCCCCCCCCTTTCCATTAGTTCTCCGAGAAAACTGAGTGATTGTTTTCAAATTTAAAAGAGAAAACTTTCTCCTTTAAAATTTTCTCTTAAAGTTACGTATAGATAGCGAAAAAGATTGCGAAGAAAATTTGAAAAAATGCCTTCTGTCCCTCTCATAAATAACTGTAAGTACGGACATTTGTCTTATTTTTGTCGAAATGAGTTGGAAAGTTGTCCAATAAAAATTCTTTCATTTTCGTTTTCTCCCGATGTAATTAATCGTGCAGCGCCTAAATATAACGATTTTATAGTATAAACAGGTCGAAAGTGTTTCCCGTTTCGTTCGACAGATGTCGCCAGCGAGCTCCTTTCGCGGTGGCGTGCCGATTACGTAACCGAGCCAATAATCTATAATTGGGTGCGCGGTACAAGTATACTTGTTTACTACTTTTGCGTAGGGAACAGGCGGGGAATTCTATACCCGGCGACTGAGTGCCTGTACCCTTAAGGGAAAGCCGACCAGAGGGGCTCTTATATAACCGAGAGATTTCGAGGCAAATCGTCGGAAACTGGGAAGGGGGGGGGGGAATTACAGCTGCCCCACTGCCGTAGCCTTTCTTTTTCTTTAATGCGACTCAAATTGTTATTAAATTATTCAGCCCTTCGCCCCGAGTGAAAAACAACTTTACTTTTTGGGTCTTTTTTTTCCTTTTCTTAGTTACACCTTTCGACCCTAAACGCGACTAGTGGTTTCCCTTTAAACGTTCATAATTATGTCAAAAAATATTCGACTGTATTAATTTTCAAACACACATTAATGATTATCCAGCGCGATAAATCAAGGTATTTTAACTGTCACGAGCCTTATTGTTTCCACGCAAAGTCAAACGATTTGATACTCGAATATCGTCGTAATTTCTCGAAGCGGGATTTCATTTTCAATTGAAACTTTTATTTTATTAATAAATGAAATCGTATATTGCTAAGTTCTATTGACTAATCTCGCGTCACAATGGGCAATAATTTGCCGTCGTTTACGATAATAAAAATAAACCCATAACACTTTATAACTATTGATTGGAAATCGCTATACAGGTATAGATTTGTCGAAGTGCACCCTCCATTTCCCCGTTAACCTTTCGCCAATTTTGATACGCGAATATCGATTTTTCGGGGATGTTTTTGTACGATTTTCTTATTTCATCACGCGTAGCAGGTGCGCCGTCAGAATCTTTTCGAAAACAAACTTATTTAAACGACCAAAATAATGTTTACGGGCGACACTGGTTCGTCAGGGTTAGATAGATCTAGTAGAATAAACGAGCACGTACCAAATAACATCTGTGTGTCTAGTTGGATCAATCGAAATTAAAAACTGCCCCACCAGCTGCCTTATGTAACGGGGATGCTTACATTTTTCTCATTTCAATTGAAATCGTTTCTTAACTAAATAATAATAATAATATAAAAAATGATAAAAATAACAAATACGTTAGCGAGTAAAATAGTACTACAAAATATGACCTTGCCAAATATGAAATTTTGTATATTTGGCGCGTTTCCAAAACGAATAACTGAGAATCAACGCTTAATTGGTTATTATTTTTGATTTGTAAAATTGGTTGACTCGATATTTAATCAGCTAGAGAATGATAACTTTTCTTTTTAAAACTAAATGAAGATAAATTTATTAAATTTCTAAATCACGTTTTCTAGTTTCTCGGCAGATTCGCTAATTGTTCTACGGCGGTAACAAATTGGGAAATTCTTAAATAACTCGAGTTAAATTCTTGGACACGGGAATCTAAATCTTAATTTCTAGCGCGCGATAAAACGGTAAACGCGGTGCAAAAGGCGAACTCAACGCTTTTACCGTAGGAATCTTATAATCTTGCCTTATAATAGTAATAAAGAAAAAAGTACCGCTGGTTAAAGATGTTTGCGGTGACTCTAAACAAAGTCGCGTAATCCATTTTCACGTTTAATTGTTCCACTAATATCGTTCACAAACTACGGGTTAAAAAGTTCTCCGAAGCTGTCTCTATTTTCCGTCGATCTGACGGTATAGAAGTGGGAGGCATTCGCCAGCAAACGTTGAGGTACGAGGGTAGGGGGGGGGGGCAAAAGACCATTACTTCAGAATAATTACGCGTTGAAAAGGGGGGCGTAAATATACCTTTTAATTACCTTCACCCGAAATAAATAATTTCGCTTTGAAAATGATGACAACGTTTCTACAACGTGTAACAATCGTTACTAGCATTCTGTACTAATAGCGTTCTCCGCCGGGACAGTCTAAGATCTTCAAATCGTTGAAATTTTTGGGATGAAGGTAGGGGTGAGTGGAGCGAAAAGTCTGTTGATATTTGCGTCTACCCGTGGAAATTGACCGTCCGCGAATGGTCAAATAGAGTATGCCACTACCGCGTCGGTCGTTTTGAATGAATAGTCCATTAGTAGTTTTCATCGACTTGGCGTTCGCGTGAATAGATGTTGAAAAGTAATCGTTATATTTCACCTTCCCAGAATGCGAAAAAACAGCGTCGTTTGTTGATTCGGAGACAAAGTTTTCGCGTTAATTGCGAAATGGCCAGGCGCCTTACGAAAAATTTTACCGTATAGATCAGTTGGCACGCGTATTCTTATAATATATTTAAATTTTAGTTTAATACCAAACATTTAGGCGGTTCGTGATTATAAGTATCAGGGGCGACACTAGGAGATTTTTCTCAATTGTGGGCCCCCGATATATTGACTTAAAAATATAAATTTTGCTAAGATTTAAGCATAAATCGACTCGTGGAAGCCCCTTAAGTCGATTTATGGGCCTACCCCTCTGATAAGTACGTAGTTTTACAGGCGGCGTTGGAGAAATTGTCATTGATTAAACGAGCTGACAGATTTGGTAACCTTTTGCCAACCGAACCCTGCTTAATTATACAAATTGAAAATACCCTTTTCTATATAAAAATTTTAGTTTAAAATATTCTAATTTAACATTGACGATGAAGAATAATCCCAAAAAAAATGGTTTAAATAAAAATAAATAGAAAAATAAGAGAATCTGATCCTACCTATTACCCGAAATTGTCATTCAGGCTTTTGAAATGCGCTGTGATTTCTCGTCAGTTTCAATGCGACGCGTTCAAATAATCCAATTGGGCCTTTTCAATTTGGCGCTAGCCGCGCAAACTTTTTAAATAGCGGCGAAACACGTTGTCGCGAAACTTCGGATGGACTGCGTGAGTACGAGACGAAAGGGTTGGACGACTCTTCGCCGAGAACGAACCGAGCCAAGACTTTGGCGCGTGACAGCAACGGTTCCTTCCTCCGAAAAAAAATGTATTTTTCAAGGCTCGATCCCGTTTTAATTTTCTCGCTTCGAATATATCGGAAACGGTTCTTTTTCCGTCTGTTTGGGAAGTACGTGAGAGAGAAGCTCGCTTCCTCTTCGCTACCTGCCCGTTCTTCAAAAATCAGGTCAGGGTGGATGGATGTCTTTAATTCTACGGCTCTCTTCAAAATTTCGCTAGTTCGCGGGAGAGGTGCGCTCCGCCAAATGAACACTCGCTTATTTTTCTCTCGCAGACACCGTATTTAACTGGGCCAAGGTGACGCGCGCTCCGGAGTTCCGCCGAACGCCCGACGACGACAAAAAGACGATCAACGCCGGTGACTTCTATTTCGTATTAGTTGTCAAAGTTTTCACTTTCAATTTTTACCGTTTTTTGAAACACTAAAGGTTTTTTTTTTATATTTAAGAATATGTCGACTCTTTATTTTCATTCTACCGAAATGATTATTATTAGTTTAATTATTGTTAATTAAAGACTGTATCTCTATTAACCTTCCTTCTTTACGGGAAGATGCAAATCGAATGATGGTATTTGAGAGCGCTCGAGATGAACGCGTTTGTCTCGTTCGGAAGATTGAATCAATCTGAAGGTTTCCGCCGATCCGTTTTCCCTCTCTCCCTCTCTCTCTCTTTCCGTATTACGCAAAACTTGTTTTGAAGTCATTTTGCGCGCGGGGAGGGACGGAAATAAAACGGGAGGGGGGTTTGTCGAAACGCTTTCCCCCCGACTGTACCCCGCTGAATGGCTTTAACCGGCGCTGTCAGGTAACGACGGGGCGCTCGTATAGCGGTTCGACGACGAGCTAGCGCGGGTAAGAATCGATCTATTCGCTGGCGAAAGGGGTGGGGCGGGGGCTAAAAACACCACGAGTCAAAAACATCACGTGCGCGTCAGGTTCGGCTCGCCCGCCACACTGCTTCCGTCGCTCCGCGTGTTTCTGGGTTAAATTTAGGATATCGTTTTATCGCGTCGAGATGACCGTTACGCTATGTTTTCTCTCCGCCGGCCAACTTACACCCGGAACTCTCTCTCGTGGTCTAGAGGGTGTTATTTGGTAGCGTCTTCGTAATTGGGGAAAAGTGACGCAAAGGAAGCCCGTTATCCGATTATAGAGATTATTTTGGGAACTTTTTCTTTTTACTCATTCTCGTACGGATCGACAGTCGTAATTCCCTCTTTATTAGCATTTAGCTGTTTTCGTGATTAGATAATTGTCGTGCTATAGCCAAATTGATATTAGAGAAATGTTGTTGTTAAGCGTCGTTCGATAATCGACTGATTGTCCCTAAAAATTGCTAACTTGTTACTTTTTATCCGATAATTTTTTTTTAATTTTTGGATAAGATACCGTTGCTTTACATAATATTATTATTTTAATTTTTAACTGCAATATTGCTCAGCCTAGAATGGCTGACCCCTGGTGACAGAAGTGACAACTGCCGATTTTTCTAAATAATATTACTAAGCGAAATAACTCGAATACTGACTTTGAACCAGGGCCGTCTTAAGGCATGGGCTAAATGGGCTACAGCCCAGGGCCCGTAGCCCGTTTTGGGGCCCCGGAAAGGCCAGCCATACAGCCTATACTCTATAGGATAAGGGTTTAGTTGGTTAAATATTATTTATGATCATTTAATATTACGTATCTTTTAGTTAGGTCTAAAGTAGTTTGACTCATCGCCACATCGCGTATCATAAGGTACCAACAATTTCTAAACCCTAACAACGAATCACTGTCAGTAAAAATTTTAATTTCAGGAAGCTTATGTTATACTTTTGAAATTAATTGTTTTTGTTTTATTATTGTGTAGTTCAATTTAGACAACGGACATACAAAGGCTGACCGTTGGGGATCGCAAAGGTCTTAAGAAATAATTTAGCCCAGGGCCCCAGAAGGTGTTAAGACGGGCCTGTGACTTTCATCGGTTAAATATGATTCACAAATCAGTAACTATCCCTACTGATTTATCATTTATCATTTAAAATTTTTGGATCCTAAGGGGGTAAATTCACTGCCATTTGAAATCGCGTACAGCGAGCGTATAACTTTAGTGGCTGAGATGTATACCTTTCTATTAAGAGATATCTAACGTACTTCGGCGTTTGAATAAGAAATTATCAAATTATTTATTTTTATTCATAACCGCAAATTATCCAAACAATATACGGAAAAACCGATTATTTTTGCGTGTTAAATCGTTGTGTATTCGTATAAAATGTTCATAAAAACAATTAACCTAACTTTTTATGGTTAATCGAAATTTTGCCGGTTAATTTTGCCGGTTAATTTATTCGTTCCGCCGACCTCTACGCTGGAGGTTATTTGTCGATGATCGACTGGAAGCGCAATTCGCGTCACTTCCGGATTTTGTCACAACGTAAATGCAACTCCACTCGTTTGTAATTAGGGGGATGTTACGAAACTAGTATCGTCGAAAGTAAACCCCTTCCAGTCCCGCCTAATAGGTGGCGTCTCTTAATTAAGGAACGGCGTCATTAACTCGGCGAACCTCTCGAGGATTACGATCGTCTTAGCGGTTTTAAGATCCGAGATTAGAAACGATCGCTTTTAAATTATCTTTGTTTTGGTTCGTACAATAAAAGCTTTTGACCCGACGCCATCACCGAATCGAACTCTCTCACGTATAATCCCGATGACACGACGATGACGTGTGTAGCGAGGGGGGGGGGTCAAAGGGAAGAGACCCCCTTCGAAGTTTCTTCACTTTTGTTTCGGATTCTGTGGCCCAGTTCTCTATTTCTTCACTCAGCCCCCGCACGCGCACTATTCCCCTCCCACCCTCCGATTAAAACTAAACGTATATTTTTTCTGATTTATGATTGGATTGTAAAGATTGAAACGCGGCTCAAAGTTTACTTTTCCTAACCGTGTAAAATGTTAAAATTATAGCGCGTAGAATATGTACTAACTAATTAATAATTTTCCCACTGAAATAGTTTTAGAAACTCTCTATATGATGAATTTCGCTCCTACTATGTTTTCAGATTTTTTCTTCCAAAAAGTATTTTTAAAAAATCGGCGGACGTACGTGTTTTAAGCGATTAAAATCCATACTTCTGTCGTAAATATTTTTATATCAGCGCTTCTGGTACTACCCAAAAATGTTCAGTCTGGAAGTCATTTTGGGTAGTCGTAAAATTGTTTTAAACTTATCCTTATTTTGGTTAATTCAAAAAAATCCTGAAAATAGGCAAGTGCTGTTATACGGAGCCCTTGATGTAACGAGGAAATGTTTGAAGCCTTGGGCGCGCCGTGTGTGTGATGTGCATAATGTAGCGGGAATTAACCTTGGACGCTGGAATTTTTCACTTCCAAATTTCTCGTCTCGAGATATCATAGTTTTGTAAATATGCTAATGCGTAACGAGGTACTCTTAAAAGAGAGTGTACAAGGCGGTCGAATATTCAATAATATCAAATATCTTGGCTTCGAAAAGATTTACGCTCAATCGAGAATTTAGAAATTTTTAAACCCGATAAAAAATTATAATAATTAGTTTAAAGGGAAATATTTTGGTCGGGAGCCGAGGCAAAAATATTCGGTTTAAATGAGTTTAGGTATTTAAAATATTTAAACTTTAACGGATTGTAATCGATGCTCGGTTTAGCTAAATCTTTATTTATAAGCGCCGTGAGATAATAAAACACCGCAATTCTTACATTAATCCGTTGACAAATATTTAAACGCTGTTCAACGTCCATTTAACTTTTTCCTTTTTTTATTGTAAATTTAACGATTGAATTATTATTTGGTTTGGCGGTCGTCCGGGATAAAGGAAACAAAAAAATTCGCTCGAGCTGGACAACCTTAGAGACTAGGCGATAAATTTAATAACTATGATTTAATTCCAGAAATAAATCCCAAGATCGAAAGAATGGCGTACGAAGAAGGTCTTTTCTAAATTCAACTAGTCGTATTTGAGCGTCGCCCGAATTTGACCATCAGCCAGAGCCCAGTATCATTCAGTTGAATAATAAAAATAGGCGTGCAGGGTTATCCAATATTGATCGAATGGTAAGGTCAGTTGGCGCGTACCCTCATCCAATTTCTCGAAAGATTCCAGTCTCCGCGAATCACCCTTATTTCAAGTTACATTGAACGTGTTTTTAAATTTGCCAGCACGTTCTCGCTTTATTCTTAGTTTCTCCTTCGACTTTTCCAATTTGCCAGACCTTGTATTTATCCGCCCGTAGAGACGGGGCGTATCGACGCGGACCGTACCTATCCGTCTATCTCCGTGCTAAGTGTTAGCTAACCTCTCCGATCGAGCGATAATAGCAGCCGCTCTGAAAAAGAGAAAGTTTCGAGTGTTTCTCGGGGAGTTCTTGATTACGGCTGATTCGCGCCTCGGGCGCGCGTGTCCTTCCGCGTATTGCGCCATTTCACGCGTCTCCATCCGCCCGCCGTACCATGGACCGCTTTGGGGTGAAATATTGAAAATTATTTAAAGGGGAAATTCGATAAAATGTCGATAATTATTTTCGTTATATTTTTAGTAATTATATGAATGCGCTAATGGCGTTCGATTGGCGCTACCCTTTTTGATCTTTTGTTAATTCCGGCGTTCATTGTTACCCGAAAGCCTTCGAATTGATTTCGCTGCCTGATTAAAATCAGCCGCGTTTCGCTGTCTATATTGAATTATCCGTGTCTCGATTCTAAATAGTGTCCCCTGGCGCGTTTAACCAGATATTTCACCGATTCCAATGTCAATTGTAATTTTAATTGGAATTCTTGTTTAGCGGGTTTGAGTCGTGGTTTACGAATCTGACCAGATTTTAAGGCTGCTTTTGCCGTTTTGTTCGCGTTGGGGTAATTACGGCCTAAATTCGCTATGGCCATTAGAATTAAAGTCATTTTGGGGGTATACGCTTAAATATAAAACTTGTAGAGGTTAACGGTAATAGTTAGTGCAGAGAGCTGTTGGCTCGCGTGGCATGCAGGGCTTGCCACCACCCTCCTACGCGTTGTACCCCGGCCAGCTGAATTAATGGCTTTAAAAGTCGCTCGATGACTTAGGCCTAAGGTGGTGCCTTGGGTATTAGCCTAGCTGATTATTATTATTATGTAATTATAAATTCTATATAAAGAAGTTTATTTTAGATTTGTTTGATGTCTTGTTTTAAAAATAATTGTTTTCCATACAGGGTGTTAACATGAATATATCTAGCTATGAATATCCAACCCTACGATATAGCCCTTCTATCATGTCGATTTGATTTGGGTGGCAACTTTCGAGACCAGTGAAGCGTTTTCAGCCAATCAGGAGACTGAAGGAAATGACGGCATGCTCCTCACTCGGTTGGAGCAGATGTGATTGATCACGTGACTAGATAAGCCCCACCTAAATTTTAGTGGGAGGTTAGAGAGGCTATAGCTATTGTATATTCATAGCTAGATATATTCATGGTGTTAACTAAAAAACCAGACACAGCCAATAACTCAAAATGTGTTTTAGCTAGGAATGATACATTTTCAGGACACATAGAACGTGCAGGGGGGTCACTTGACAACGGAAATTTTCATGACCTTGAACCATGTCTTCAAGAGCATCAAAAGTTTATCTCGCGAACCATTAGAGATACAAAGTTGGTTTCAATTAGAAACGTGTTCCCCGTCACATTTTAGGAAAAATAGCTTTGGGCCCCCCTCATTTGACCAATATCCAGTCGGGGCATTTTAATCAAAAACCGGTAGGTCGTGATGAAAATTATGTACCAGAGATCAAGTGTGGAGGGCTAATCACTTGAAAAGTACTCATGCTAGAGTATCTAAATTTGCTAGACATACTCATGTGGTAGGGGGACTTTAGAATTTTCAAACTCTGATGACATTGAACTCATGGTTCAAGGTCATTCAAAGTTTTTCTCGAAAACCAATGGCTTTAGAGAAATGGTTCCAATTTGAAAAGGGTGTGAATTGAAATTTTAAGTCTAAATGACTTTAACCCGATGCTAAATATCAAGATGAAAAGTGTAGTACCTTTTAGAATCAATATCTCTTAGACAGAAATAACTACTAAGGTTATTCGAGTGAAACATGTTCTTAAGATCCCCATATTTTTATAGATTTGACTACTTCTCTCTAGATATATTTCATACTTCTGGTGAAACTAATACGAGCAAATCCCTCTAAGGTCTATCATTTTCAGGTTCACCTTTTCGGTTGGGGAATATAAATTAAAATATTTCTATTGCACACCTTTATCAGTTATTAGTGTTCGGAATTGTTTATTCATTATCCACAAATTTTCCGATTTATTTAAAACACTTTGGTAAAAAGAATATCATTTTAACTTATTTAATTATGTTTTTTTACGCAACCAAGCATTTATTTGAATAAAAGTGGTATTTATTTAAATAATTGTTTGTTTTATTTAAATAATAGGCTTATTCACTTTCGATTATTTAAACATTTTACAATTTTTATTCAACTATAACCAATATATTGGTTATTTAAATAAACATTATTTAAATATAGCCGAGCTTATTTTATTCATGGATAAAAATTAATTGACTGCCGAGCACTATTAGTTATAAGTCAATAATAGGGCTTAAATTGAAAAATATCTAACGTATTTATCACTAGAAAACAAAATTGTTATTATTTGACTATTGTATTTTCAACTCGGAAGAAAATATCGAGGTGATAAATTTGAAGAAAAGAGATTGAAATCGGGCTGACGTTGGAAGTAACCTTTCCGGGGTCGAGCGCCTTTTACGGGGAGATCACCTCATTATCTTGTTCTTTCGGCGATTTGTCTTATTCGATGACAGGGCGGTCGTCTTTTCGCTCTAAGCGATGACGCTCTCGCGCTAAACCCAGCTCGTTAAGTAGGTCTCTGAGTTCAAATGCCGTCCTAATACGTCACGAGCGAACAACATTTTTATTTTTATTATTTCTGATTATTTTATTAAGTCGGCCCTTTCTTTTTGTTTTGATAATTCGATTATTGGAATGGAATCATCCCCGTATTCAGTACCCGTTCTCAGCGTTGTTCAAAATGCTTTTCTTTCAAATTCAAAATACTTTCTCCATAGCTCAAAATGCAAAATGTAAAATGCCAAATACTTTCTCCATAACTCAAAATGCAAAATGCCAAATACTTTCATAACTCAAAATGCAAAATGTAAAATGCCAAATACTTTCTCCATAACTCAAAATGCAAAATACTTTCTCCATACCTCAAAATGCAAAATGTAAAATGCCAAATACTTTCTCCATAACTCAAAATGCAAAATGCCAAATACTTTCATAACTCAAAATGCAAAATGTAAAATGCAAAATACTTTCTCCATAACTCAAAATGCAAAATGTAAAATGCCAAATACTTTCTCCATAACTCAAAATGCAAAATGCCAAATACTTTCATAACTCAAAATGCAAAATGTAAAATGCAAAATGCCAAATACTTTCATAACTCAAAATGCAAAATGTAAAATGCAAAATACTTTCTCCATAACTCAAAATGCCAAATGTAAAATGCAAAATACTTTCTCCATAACTCAAAATTCAAAATGTAAAATGCCAAATACTTTCTCCATAACTCAAAATGCAAAATACTTTCGTAACTCAAAATGCAAAATGTAAAATGCCAAATACTTTCTCCATAACTCAAAATGCAAAATACTTTCGTAACTCAAAATGCAAAATGCCAAATACTTTCTCCATAACTCAAAATGCAAAATACTTTCGTAACTCAAAATGCAAAATGCCAAATACTTTCATAACTCAAAATGCAAAATGCAAAATGTAAAATGCAAAATACTTTCTCCATAACTCGAAATCCAAAATGTAAAATGCCAAATACTTTCTCCATAACTCAAAATGCAAAATACTTTCTCCATAACTCAAAATGCAAAATACTTTCTCCATAACTCAAAATGCAAAATACTTTCTCCATAACTCAAAATGCAAAATACTTTCGTAACTCAAAATGCAAAATGTAAAATGCCAAATACTTTCTCCATAACTCAAAATGCAAAATACTTTCGTAACTCAAAATGCAAAATGCCAAATACTTTCTCCATAACTCAAAATGCAAAATACTTTCGTAACTCAAAATGCAAAATGCCAAATACTTTCATAACTCAAAATGCAAAATGCAAAATGTAAAATGCAAAATACTTTCTCCATAACTCGAAATCCAAAATGTAAAATGCCAAATACTTTCTCCATAACTCAAAATGCAAAATACTTTCTCCATAACTCAAAATGCAAAATACTTTCTCCATAACTCAAAATGCAAAATACTTTCTCCATAACTCAAAATGCAAAATACTTTCGTAACTCAAAATGCAAAATGCCAAATACTTTCATAACTCCAAATGCAAAATGTAAAATGCAAAATACTTTCTCCATAACTCGAAATCCAAAATGTAAAATGCCAAATACTTTCTCTATAACTAAAAATGCAAAAGGTAAAATGCCAAATATTTTCTTCATAACTCAAAATACAAACTGTAAAATGTCAAATACTTTCTCCATAACTCAAAAATGCAAAATGTCAAATGCCAAATACTTTCTTAACTCAAAATGTAAAATGTAAAGTGCCAAATACTTTCATAGCTCAAAATGCAAAATGTAAAATGCCAAATACTTTCATAACTCAAAATGCAAAATGTAAAATGCCAAATACTTTCATAACTCAAAATGCAAAATGTAAAATGCCAAATACATTCATAACTCAAAATGCAAATTTGAAAAATGCCAAATACTTTCATAACTCAAAATGCAAAATGTAAAATGCCCAATACTTTCATAACTCAAAATGCAAAATACAAAATGCATTTTGAAAATTGGTTTTTCTAAATGCAAAATGTAAAATGGTTTTTGCAGCTCAAAATAAAAATACAAAATGCATTTTGAAAATTGGTTTTTCTAAATGCAAAATGTAAAATGGTTTTTGCAGCTCAAAATAAAAATACAAAATGCATTTTGAAAATTGGTTTTTCTAAATGCAAAATGTAAAATGGTTTTTGCAGCTCAAAATAAAAATACAAAATGCATTTTGAAAATTGGTTTTTCTAAATGCAAAATGTAAAATGGTTTTTGCAACTCAAAATAAAAATACAAAATGCATTTTGAAAATTGGTTTTTCTAAATGCAAAATGTAAAATGGTTTTTGCAGCTCAAAATAAAAATACAAAATGCATTTTGAAAATTGGTTTTTATAAATGCAAAATGTAAAATGGTTTTTGCAGCTCAAAATAAAAATACAAAATGCATTTTGAAAATTGGTTTTTCTAAATGCAAAATGTAAAATGGTTTTTGCAGCTCAAAATAAAAATACAAAATGCATTTTGAAAATTGGTTTTTCTAAATGCAAAATGTAAAATGGTTTTTGCAGCTCAAAATAAAAATACAAAATGCATTTTGAAAATTGGTTTTTCTAAATGCAAAATATGTTTACAAATGCACTCTGTTTACTTTTAATTATCTATATTTTAATTATTAAAAATTAATTACTAATTACTAATTAATTATTATTATTAATTAATAATTAATGGAGATTTCAAAACAATTCTCGCAGCCAGCGTGGGAAATAAAGTGGTGGCACTGTACGAATGTTCGTCTGCTTCTGAGTAAGTGAGTAACTGAGTATCGCCATCTAGAATTACTTGGGAGTAAATAGCAGACGAACTTTCTCTACAAGAGCCGTGATGATGGTACCAGAGTAAAAATATTTTGAAAAAGTATTTGGAAAATGTTTTTCCACGTATCAAACCCACCAAATGCAAAATGAAAATGCAAAATAGTTTCCTAGGAACTCAAAATGCAAAATGCAAAATACTTTTTCTAACTCGTTCTTCCCTTCAGCGGTCGAGAGACGAACAATCATAGCTGCACGCAGGGGCGTAACAACATTTGGCTCCAGGGGGGGGGGTCAATTAGACTTTTTGAAGGATTGCAAAATTTTTAAGTCGCTAGACTTGTTAACAATTTTTCAAATCTATGATTATTCTTGTTTAGTGCTAATCTTTAAATTATTAAATTCAAAATTGTATAATCCTTTTAAATTAACTAAATTTGCTCATTATGGTACCCGGCAAACGCGCGGACTAACCTTAAGCTTAATTCGATCTTCGGCAAAGCGGCTAAGCAATTTAATAAATGTAACCCTCCTGTAAATGTAAACATTGGCGCTTTTAAAAACGAGGCGCTTAATTATATAATAAATTATGCAAATAATGTTCTATATTAATTTTTACAATCGCCATGTCTGTCTGTCGGTGGGTCTGTCTGTCTGTCTGTGGGTCTGTCTGTCTAAGCTGCGAACGCGTACCCATTTTCGGGGCAAAAAGTAATCACTGCGTTTGCAGTTTCTTGGAATTAGGGAAGAGCTTTTTCCAAATGAGCCTTCTTTTGGTCATAGGGTGTAATATACATTTTTTCCAACTTGCGTTAGTATCGGCCGGGATTCAAACCCTAGCTTTCCTGCACGCCAGTTGAGCGTTCTACCACAGAACCACGGATTCATGTTACGCTTCACTGAAAATTGGAAACTCTTCCGAGGAGAGGTATATTTTGGCTGGCCAACTTGTTACTTTTTAAATTAAAGTTATCTTCATATGTGTAAAAATATATAATATTCTTTTTTGTTTTGTTGTTTTTCTTTTATTTATCTACTTATTTATATCCCTTTCTTTTGTTCTTGCTCAGGCCTAAAAGTCTTTTTTACCTCTCCGAGGGGACTTTGTACCCTGGAGGGGTATTACAATCACCGTGTCCGTCTGTCTGTCTGTCTGTCCTGCGAACGGGTTCGCATTTTCCGTGCAAAGGTTAATCATTGCGTACGCAGTTTCTCGAAGGGTTGGCAAAACCACCGTGTGACGGTGAGCGTTAACGGATTCATTTGCGGTTTGGTTTGGATGGTGTTGTCTCGCTCACCGTCGTGACGGTTTGGTGTATTACGTTTTTGTAATGTTTATGCGTAGGTTGTGAGTGTTGAGTTTGTTGTGTTTGTGTTTTGATGGTTGTGCATGTTGAGTTCGTGTTATGTCGGTTTTGGGTGTAGAGATTGTGGTGGGTCTGTGTTATGATGGTTGTAGATGTTGAGTATGTTGTGTTTGTACGGGCGTTTTCCCTCCAGCTTCTACTTAATGACTTTGGGACGGACCGAATGCTGAGTGTTATGCAACCTCTCAACGTCCAATGGCAGGGTTTCCACCAATTGTTCAAGTTTTTCGTCTTAGTATCAATTTGCGATTTCTTGGCGCCGGCCGGGAATCGAACCCTGGTCTGCCTCGTGCAAGAGATTTACTCGAACCACTCAGCCACCAACGCTTGTTAAGTTACGGTGTTTTTCTAAAAAACAGCTTTGGCGAATGTCATTTACAAAGTTATAACGTTAGGTACTATAATTTATTCTACATCATTTTAAATATTTATAAATTACATTAATCTAATATTTAATGAAATATTTATAAATTACAGTAATCTTATATTTAATGAAATATTTGTAAATTATATTAATCTTATATTTAATTAAATATTTATAAATTATATTAATCTTATATTTAATTAAATATTAATAAATTATATTAATCTTATATTTAATTAAATATTTATAAATTATATTAATATTATATTTAATTAAATATCTGAGTATTTTAATTTATTTGATCGTGTTAAGGAATTGAACTCGGGTCGCATCGTTACAATGCAGATAGTTTACCGCCGAGCCATTGACTTCCTTTAGGAATATAAAAAGTAAAGAAACCATTATGATAAGGCGGGTTTTTTACATTTTAATAACGCTTAGAAAAAGGATAATTATTCAAAACTCCCGCGGAAACTATATAAAAGTAATAATATAGCGCCACCGTATGGAGAACTATCAATCAAACCGGGTAAAAAAATATAATCTCTTCAATTTTTCGAACTTTAGTCAAATCTTGACGGGTTTAAAAAACACCAAATAAACGTATATAAAGCCGTTGCCGTCAATATGGAAGATCTAGTCTTTCTTAGTTCTTGGCTGTAAGATGAACTACTACAGGACGGGGTCCTGGTGTCGGTCAAAAGTTATGAGGTAACTTTGCGTTTTTAATTAGTATGTTCGGTCTTCGGCCAAGAAAAGGGTTAAATTGTGTTTCGCGTTTGGAACGTGAGTGAATGGACTTAAGTGTATGAACAGTGCGTGTTTAAGACTGAAAGTGTTAAAGTAATTGTGAACTAACTCAAATCAGCTGTAAGATAAAATTGATTGTTTCTATTTTTTGAATTGGAATAACCTAATTATACCCTTGAAATTATCAACTCAACCTGTGAGGCTAATTAAGTAGATTGGAAGTAATTAGTAGCGAACAGCTCTCAGCTGTTAATTAAGACAAGAGTTTATAGTAAGGTAGTTTGAATTTAGTTAAAATTACTCAGTATAATTTATGATATTTACTTAAGTGTAAGTGTAAGTGTGTTTTGGTTTATTTTTCAATCACGATGAACTAAGACAAATCTAGTCTTGGACACTTGAGTACCAGTTCTGTACAATTACGTAGGAGGGATATATATTGTTGGGTTATTGATGAAAGTTAAATCTAGAACGTTCCATAGACTGTTCTGAATAAAAATAAACATTTATAATTTTGCATAATTCTGGTTGCCATTTTATTTTCTAATCAGTCGCCCACAACATTAAAGTTCTGGCAATCCCGAATCAACTAAATTGTCGATATAACGGCGACGGGAAATTATTCTCGTAAATTTATCGCGCGGCCTTAGGGAATATTCTTCGATAAACTATCGTTTAATTAAAATCGGCCCGATTATGTTACAATTATAAACCAAAAGCGAACGGTCGTTATAATACCCTCTGTAGCTATTTCTTTCATTAAAATTTGCTTTGTATTATATTAAACTGACAAACTTGTACTGTAAAAAGGGTTTAATTCAATTGTGCATTGTTATAGTAAGTCTAACTCACTGTTGTAACTACTTAACTTATGATATTCTGAATAAATTAAAATTGGTCGTTTCGTCTCAATTATTTTAATTATAATTAAATTTTATACCGGGCGGGATAGAACTGGGATAACATTTTTAACAAATAACTCTAAATTGCGGAGATATATCTTTAAGGGTTATCTCGAGAAATTAATACCACTAGGGACAATTCTTCCGAGGAGAGGTATATTTTGGCTTGCCAACTTGTTCTACTTGGCCTTCCGAAAGATGTGTATAACATAAATGTGTTAATAAAGTATTATTATTATTAATTGGGCTAGTAAATTCCCACCTCTAATCCCTAATAGTGGGATAGAGTTATCGCGCTACATGTGACGTCCTAGTACGTCACTCTTTCTCTTTCCTATAGATTAAAAATTGCTATAGGCTGATAATTTGGACTTGGAAAATATCGTTATTATTATTTAGAAAATAATATTTTGGCATTACATTTATAAAAAGATCGATTTGGTTTTTGTTTAAATTAAAATAGGATATTCCGTTTTTCTTATTTTTTTCGGAATGTGACTCATAAAATTACTTAATTCTGCGCTGAAATAAGCATTTTTCAGGGGGGGGGGGGGGTAATTTCATAGGTTTTCCCCAGTCTAAATTTCAGGGATATACCTTGTCCCCTTGTCCCCTTAGATGATACGCCCCTGGCTGCGCGGCTCGAACCACGAGTCCCAGAGGAAATAATAAAAAGGTTTATTAAAATAAATAACTAGTTTGAAGTATTATTACAATGTCTAGGCCAAGTCATGGATGACTTGTAGGCCTTCCTATATTTCGGTAAATCATGAGCTTGAGCTAAATCTATTAGAAATGTGTATACATTATGGAGACCAAGAAATATTTTGCCTAATATTTTGCTTGAGTCAAGATCGAGCGGTCAAGATCGAGTCGAAATTTAGTCGAAGCTACGTTTTTCTAATTTTACGAGCCTGAGCTGGGTAATTAATATCACAAATGTTTTAGTGTAAAAGACACCACTCATCCTAAGAACAATTTGTATTAGCTACTTCAAAGAAAAATTTGTAGAATGATAAATAATAGTATTTGGAAAAGTGATAAAATGTTTAACCTTTGTGATGTAGTTTTGTCGCGATTTAATCGCGCCACGTGCTGTATATTATGACGGTAGTGAGTTCAAGGATGAGACGAGTGGAATATAAAATTATTTATTTATAGATGAGCCCGAAACGAGGCACTCGAAATAACCAAAAGAAAATCCAGTGTAATCTGAGATCTACTTAGAAATGGACTGAATTCTGAGTGCTTTTAAATGTATGGTTTTAAATGCGGGAGACTGTGGCGAATCCTCAAAATTTACTTTGTGAAAGTCAGCCCTAGCCAAGCCCAAAATATTTTAGCCTAAAAGTATATGTATTGAGCCGGAACCCGTCTTGAAGGGCCACAAATTCGTTTGAAAAATGTGTACGAAACTCCAGTAGCCCCTCCTCTTCCGCACCTCGTGATCGAGGCTTTGGCCAATCGTATTCGCGAATTTTCTAGCTCGGGCGGGAAAGTTGTGGACTTTAAACGGTTTAAGTATACGAGTGAGTGTACGTCTTTCCGGCGTGGAATAATAAATGGGGTCAGGCGCATTTTATACTCCACCTACGTCATAATGCCGTTTCACTTAAAACAAATCAAATGCGCTCGAATACGGATGAAATTTCCTGGAATTCCAGGGAAAGATGGAAAACATTATTAATTCAATTCATCTTATTAATATTGTGATCCCGAACTTTCCTTTTCGCGGCGCTCTCCTCGAAGCGCCTCTTTCGGGTAAAAGGCTCCGTGACGAAATTGGCCGCTTTTCCACGTTGTCTTTCGGCTACTCACCATTTATCGGCTCTTGTACTTCTGGTGGTTTTCTCATTATGGTGTCTCTTCAGAAATAAAGGCGCTAGGTACGGTCTACTCTCCAAATTTGATTTAGATGCAGAAAATTCTCATGACAGTTAGCTTCTCCCTGACATGTTTACAGGCAAATTACTATTTTCATCCATTAAAAACCGTCAAATTTTTAAAAGGTCAAAAAGTGAAAGAATTTTAAGATGGTGGTCAAAACGTGAGGGAATTTTAAGAAGACTGTCAAACATTATGGAATATTTAAGATGGTGGTCAAATGTGAGGGAATTTTAAGAAGACTAAAAATTTCTGGGATATTTAAGATGGTGGTCAAATGTGAGGGAATTTTAAGAAGACTCAAAATTTCTGGGATATTTAAGATGGTGGTCAAATGTGAGGGAATTTTAAGAAGACTCAAAATTTCTGGGATATTTAAGATGGTGGTCATATGTGAGGGAATTTTAAGAAGGCTGTCAAAAATTCTGGGATATTTAAGATGGTGGTCAAATGTGAGGGAATTTTAAGAAGACTCAAAATTTCTGGGATATTTAAGATGGTGGTCAAATGTGAGGGAATTTTAAGAAGGCTGTCAAAAATTCTGGGATATTTAAGATGGTGGTCAAATGTGAGGGAATTTTAAGAAGACTGTCAAACATTATGGTATATTTAAGATGGTGGTCAAATGTGAGGGAATTTTAAGAAGATTGTCAAACATTATGGGATATTTAAGATGGTGGTCAAATGTGATGGAATTTTAAGAGGACTAAAAATTTCTGGGATATTTAAGTCGTGGGTCAAAATGTGAGGGAGTTTTAAGAAGATGGTCAAACATTCTGGGATATTTAAGACGGTGGTCAAAAATTCTTGGATATTTAAGACGGTGATCATAATGTGATTGAATTTTTAAAAGTTAGTCAAAATAATTGAGTTAAATTTAAGAAGGTATTCTAAGCGTCTGATATATTATATAAAAGTGAGCGAATATTAAGAAGGAGTCCTGACTAAAAGTGTGAATATTATGAGGTGATAGTAAAAAATTTTAGGATGAAATACGTAATATAACTAAACTTAAACTAACCTACAAATAAAATATTAAATTCAAAATGGCCTTTTTTAGGCTTAAAACGCCTGACAGCTGGCAAGGAAATCTGAATAGCATTGTGGAAATCCTTTATGTTGTATAAGCTACACGTTAACCAAATTAATTTTGTTTTTAAACCATTAATAACAAAATAATTAAACGGTAGATACGGTGACATTGGCAAAGTATAACGTATAAATGTCGAATATTACGCCAATCATTTCGTCAGCTGGTTTTGTTGTGTCGGAAGTTGCTTAACCGTTTAATTTGTCGTCTACACGAGCGTAACAGTGCCTTTTTCAAATTAAATTGTTGCAAAGTAACGCTCGTAAACGATATTCTAACGCGCTAGCTGCCGTTCGAAGAAAATAAAGCGTCCGATTCGCGCGGGTATATAACTAAACGACAATTTGGTTCAGCCTGACCGATTCGTCCTTGACGAAGGCGAGGTCGTCTACGCGATGTTGACTTTTTTGGCCCGTTGTCTCCCGGTGGCTGTCTTCACCGTCTCATTCCGGACCGACGAATTGGGAGCGAGGCCCTTTGATCGGCGCACGCCGCTACTTCGCACCGTCTCGGATGTAGACCCTTCTTAGCGCGTAGATACGCGCGTGTGACGAAGTTGCGGGCTCCCGATAGCTTTTTTTTTGACAAGTCGGAGCGGCGTAATTCTAAACATAGTTCTCTCTCAATGGTTCCGTTTGAATTTCACGGCCCTGATTACTGGGGCGTTTATTGGGACGCCGTCCAATCTCGCATACTTTTGGTCATTCCAATTTCAGAGTCGATTTCCCTTCGCCGCTTTCAAAATGAGCCGTTTTCACGTTTATATCTAAAATTAGAAAATTAACGCTCGAGAAATGGCGAAGGCGTTGCGACACCAGTTGCGTCACTTTGCAAAGATTGATTCTCGTCAACCTCCATTTCGAGCCGTGTGGGATAGATCCTACTTCCTAGGGGCGATATTAGTGACAAATTTGCAACGGAAGCCGAGTACGGGATTTTGAGATTTCAGAGAACGATTTTGGTGTTGATTTCTGGCTTTTTATAGGCTGATTTTCGCCCAGATTTCTCTATTTTCAAGTTCATTTAAAGATTTTTAAAATCATAATTATTATTTTTTAGTGTACGAGATTTGTTCGATTTTTTTACTTTTGGAACAACGCAATTCCGCATGTAGATAAGCATAAGCGTACATTTTGTAAATGATAACTAAACCTTCGCTTGGGGTGCAGTTTCGGGCAAATTTTGATCCGTTGTTTTGCCAACAGTCTATAAAAGAAGTCGGCAGTGGTGTAACCAGCTTAGAACGAGGGAATAATTTCATTCCTAATTAATTTCTATAGACAAGGTGCACATTTTCGTAAGCAACTAACGTAGGTCTGTGAAATTTTAAAAGAGCATTATTAACGGTCTAGCTAATCATTTAAACTTTTCCGAGAAAACGGAAAATCCTTAGAGCCGCTCTTCCGAGAAATGTCCTAAGTTTGAATGCTATTTTTACCCTCCTATTGTCCCTTCCATTTCTTTCCATTTGCGGCGCATTCGTGCTTTGTTGCGCGTTTCCCGCGCGTGACTTTGAAGCCTCCGGTCCCACCTTTCGATGACGGAGACGGACGCGCCGCTCGGAACATGTGAGTCGCAATCGCGTGGTGTTCTTCCCCAGAGACCCTTTCTCGCTTCCGACGCTACGAGAAAAACTCTCATTACCATCCGTGTTCACTCTGTTCGCTTAAGGGACACCCAACCGTTTCAATTTTACTACTTTTACGTAAGAGCTTCGGGAAACGGGGTGGCGGAGTGGTTAGCACTTTCGCCTCCTAGCAAGAGGAGCCGGGTTCGATCCTAGCTTGTGGCACTGGGTGAAAACTCGGAACAACTCCTTCCGCGTTAAGTTTGCAAATGCTCTTCCCGAGCTCTTCGGTTTCCCCTTCCATAAAAACTCGTTGAGGTTAACGGTAATAGTTAGTGTGGGGAGCTGTTGGCTCGCGCGGCATGAAGGGCTGGCCACTAACCTCCTACGCGTTGTAACCCGGCCACCTGAATTAATGGCTTTAAAAGTCGCTGGATGACTTAGGCCTAAGGTGGTACCTTGGGTATTATCCTAGCTGATTATTAAATAACTGATAAAATAAACGAAACGCGATTCGCCAAAAAAGGTGGATATTCTTAAATTTAACCCACATTTTTCGAACGCCGTTGTGGCCCTTTAAAGGCTCATGGAATCGTTCGGGAAATTCGGGTAGCATATCCTTTTCAGTCACGTGACTCAGACATACAGTTCCTGCTTCTCAAAACGCGTGATTATGTAACTCCATCTTAAAAATTAAAACAAGTATGTGGCCCTTTAAGCGGGTAAGCTAGAGAGGTATTAGTCAATTTTAGTGTTGTTAATTTTCCGGAAAAATAAAATGCGGAAATATTTCCATAAAATTTTCTGCAAATCGGAAAAATAAAAAATTGAAACATAAATTACTTTTTAAGGGTATTTAAGGTTTTTAACTTTTTATCCATATAAAATGTCTAATATCAGTAAACATACTACAAAACATTAATAGTGTTACATTGTTAATCAGTTTAAACTAGCCTAGAGGTTTAGTTTTACTTTCAGATTCGAAAAAATTAGGTGATAATGCCGCTTTATTTAAATTTGCAAACAATATTAGACTAATCACGGAATGAAAATTTTCCGAGCGGGAAATTTTCCGACTTACAACACTATAGTCAATTTAAAATATGACTATTTTGATGTATCGTTTCTATCATTTTCTAATTGTCAGATATTTGGACAACATTTTGTAGTAATGTCATTTAAAATAATTTGCACATTTTAGTGGAACAGTCCTTGTTGAAGCTGAACTGACCTCGCGTTAATTTGTGTTTCATAGTTTTGTTGATTTATTTGGGAGGCATGAAGCGAGGTGTGAAGGCTTTTATTCAGGGTTTGGTGTCCTCTGAACACTCCTAATAATGTTTAAAAACTATATATTTAGTCCCCGTTAAATTACGCATTTTTATTTAAACGCTTCGTTTGTTTGTGATATCTGTATATAGTTAAATCTTATTTTAATTTAGACTTACGAGTAACGCATTTTGCTGTCGGGTATTACGTTTTATCAAAAGTACATTATATCTCTCTTACAGGAGAAGTATCTAGCTCCCTATTATCGCTTGAAACGTGTATCTTCGCGGGCTTCCCGCTGATTCTAAATGGACGGAGCGAAATATATAGTACGGTGATTTTATACATTTATCAATATACCGGGTGTTTCAAAAGGTTATATAAATATTTTAAGGATTTGTAGTGGGTGAGTTGAGAAGTATGCCTGTTTTCCCCCATTTTCCTACGATGAGTAAAAGAGCGCCAGAGAGCTTCAAAGTGTGGCCTACTAGCCCCTGGAAGTAGGCTGCAACAAGCGCCAAACCAAGCAGCAGGGAATTGTGAGCATTAAGGTTTGCGTTCGTGTGATAGGTAAAAAAGGACTTAAAATCGAGGTAACCAGAGTAAAAAGGTAACTTAAACAGTATTTAAAGTCCCTGCTGCTTGGTTTTGCGCTTGTTCCAGCCTACTTCCAGGGGCTAGTAGGCCTCACTTTAAAGCTCTCTGGCGCTCTCTGGCGCTCTTTTAACTTATCATAGGAAAATGGGAAAAAATTAGGCATACTTCTCAACTCACCCCGTACAACGCCTTAACATTTTTGCATAACTTTTTGAAACACCCTGTATAAAAATATCAATAAGTGTAATTTGTATATTTAATATAAGTGTAATTTGTATATTTAACATAAGTGTAATTTGTATATTTAACATAAGTGTAATGTGTATATTTAACATAAGTGTAATTTGTATATTTAACATAAGTGCAATTTGTATATTTAACATAAGTGTAATTTGTATATTTAACATAAGTGTAATGTGTATATTTAACATAAGTGTAATGTGTATATTTAACATAAGTGTAATTTGTATATTTAACATAAGTGTAATTTGTATATTTAACATAAGTGTAATTTGTATATTTAACATAAGTGTAATTTGTATGTTTAACATAAGTGTAATGTGTATATTTAACATTTTTATAGGAGCAACAATACACATTTGCTGGTCCGTATAGCGTTTAGGTTACGCTAGTCTGTACAACATTTTCGGGAATAATATTTACTATAAATTTGCCACATTCCGGTATATGCGCAGATTGCAGAATCAGCCGGCCGTAAAGGCTATTTTATTTGCGGTGTTGAAAAAAGCCAGATTCTTTCGTAAAAGTATGCTACGTAAGATATTCCATACAGCTACAAATTATATACTTTTTACATAATTCATATTTAATACGCGTTTGATGATGTTTATTAAAATCAGCTAGGCTAATACCCAAGGCACCGCCTTTAAAGCCTTTAATCAGTCGACATCAACGAGTCTATTTGTCAGCAGGCTCGTCCGAGGAAGTATCGTCTGCTATTTTCCAATTAGCTAAGATAAATCTGGGTGTCGTAATTGTAATAATAATCAGCTAGGCTAATACCCAAAGCACCACCTTAGGCCTAAGTCATCAAGCGACTTTTAAAGCGTCCTTGTTACCATGGAGGAAACGCGAAACTGTGTAAAATTATAATCAAAAGCCAATTCTAACATTTTATAACTTCTATTTCATCCATCATAGCCATCTTAATTGGGTACTATATTTAGAAATTGGTAATAAAATGTACGACTGCTTGTACACGCTCAATAGAACTTTATTAACGCTATCAAGAACTATATATTTCTTAACTGGAGATATATCCATCTAAGCTGTATATAGCATGTACTTTCTCGGGCTCTTTTCAATGGACGCGATTTTCTCGCCAAACCGCGTACGTGTACACCTTATCACGACTCTAAATTAAGCGCATTGATTACTCCACCTAACGATGTAAAATGGCAATATTGCACCAGCCAGCCATATTTATTTATTTATAAGCCATATTTTCCCGAAGGAATGGTTTTATAAAATCAATAAATGTCGTATTTCGCTTCGTACTATTTTTCTTCCAAATGTATTTAAAATAACACCGTTTCAAGCGAATAACATCAGGGAGATGGATACGTCTCTACTACTACTTCTGATGATCTATATTTCGATCAAATTTAAATTTAATCTCAGTTCAAATTTGACAAGTTGGCAAGCCAAAATATACCTCTCCTCGGAAGAGTTTTTAATTTTCAGTGAAGCGTAACTGTATCCGTGGTTCTGCGGTAAAACGCTCACCTGTCGTTCAAGAAAGCTCGAGTTCGAATCCTGGCCGATTAAAAAATTATACTACACCCAATGACAAAAAGAGGGCGCTTTTGGAAAACCTTTTCCCTTGTTCTAAGAAACTGCGTACGCAGTGATTACCCTTTGCCCCGAAAATGCGAACGCGTTCGCAGGCCTGACAGACGGACCCACAGACAGACAGACACGGTGGTTGTATAACCCCTCCTAGGGTACAAAGTCCCCTCGGAGAGGTAAAAACCTTAAATAACAGGAAGGATATTCTGTAAAATTCAAAAATGACAAAAAAAACCTCGATCCGTCAAAAATGGCAATGCGCGTGTGGAGAAGGGCTAGATATCGAAATATCAAACTATCGATTGTGTAAGTTCAATTTTAAGTAATCATAATAATAATAATAATAATCAGCTAGGCTAATACCCAAGGCACCACCTTAGTGGCAGTATGTTACGCTATATCCGGTGTTTTAGTGAAATTATAAACTAAATGCTTAAGCGGACGTAAAATACCCGTTTACTATTGGTGCCCAAGAATTTTTTTTTTGATATTTACAATGTGGTGTCGGCCCGAGGCCTTAGTAGGTGCCCAAGACTTAAATTGGCACCATGTCGAAGCGTATCATTAAAATCACATTACAGACCGCCACGATTTTGAATTTGACCAATACTATCGATAATTTGATATTTCGATAGCACACGCGCATTGTCATTTTGGACGTATCGTAATTTTTAAGTCATTTTTTATTTTTAAATATTCGGTATAAGTATTGAAAATATAAGACCGTAATAAAATGAGTGGCGGACCTCGTTCGTCTTGGCAGCCTTTTTACGTAACTACGATCAAATAGCGAAAATATTTGTTCATTCGTTGTAATTGGTTGAGTCGCTAGTGCAAGCTTCATTTTCCAGCTAATCGAGTAATGAAACACTGAATAAATATTTTTCACTTCGAAATCATTTGATCCGCAGCGTCTCTTTGAACTCGCGTGTTTACTTTTCAGGAAAGGGTTATAATTTCGTTTGCGTCGGCTAATTGGCCGCCTTAATGCGTTTGTAAAATACCCCTTCTCCACGTTCAATAATATATTTTTAAATATAGAAACAACGTGTCGGTGAAACAAAATACCAAATTTGCAATAGACAAGCTAAGCCTGCTCTAGAAAACGTGAAGGCATAACGGGTAGGGAAAATAGTATACTCAAAATTAGACCATAGAAACTACAAGAGGAATAGAAAGAGTCGATGAAAAGTGTTACGGGCTCGATACGGGCAAAAGGTTATCCGTTCATTTCCGCTTGAATCTAATTGGCCGTCATTTCCAAAGCTTCTTTTTGATTGGACCAGAGATAACCGGAAATGAAGGGAGAACCTTTTGCCCGTGTCATCTTAGTAAAGCACGTACAAAGGCAGGGCCTTCTATTCCTGTGGTAGTTTCTATGATTAGACTATAAATATACGCGATCTTAACTGGTAAGGACTGTTAATTTTTCATTTTAAAAATTGCTTTATTTGATTTAAATTGGATTTTTATTGACGTTTTTTTAACTCTTTATGAACCCTTGTCTTGACAAATTGATTCATAATGTGAGTGCAGCGATAACCTAAACAACATTTTAAATTAAATTTAATTAAATTATATTTTATGTTGTTAACTAAATTAAAGTGGTTTTCTCTGAATTGGTATTGCTAGAGAGCGTACATTAATTCTATTGTTACCATAGTAACCGACTATAGATAAGAATACGGCCAACTTTGATGATGCGATAGGACTATGGCAGCGAACGGTGGAGGCCGATTTTTTGGAGGTCTCGTGCCGGAAGTGGGCAAACCGCTTGTTACAAAACCGTCAATCAAAAAGCTCACAGAATTCGAATATTTGGGTATGGAGTTCTATATTATCTTTGATTGTATAATGGGTGATTTAAAAAATAACCTGAATTAAATCGCGATTGAAATTGCTAATTTATCTCAAATTGATTTAAATCAACCGGTTCATTGATATTTTTAAAAGCTCTAACTTAAAAAACAGGTGAAATTTTTTAATAGTAGAATTACATATTAAGCTAATTTCTTTTAATTTTAATTGAAAGAAATTAACTTCGGGAGGAATTCTTAATTTTAAAGCGATTAAATGTAAAAATTATTATCGTCCTTGGTTGAAGTACTTACGGAAAAAATTTCTTTCGATTAAAATTTTATTTAAATTTAAAGAAAATGGCTTCGCGCGTAGTTCTTCTATTTAATAATGAAATAATTTACGCGCTTCAACTATAGACCATAATAACGTTGGTATTTATCCGTTTAGAAATTGTTTGTCTAGCTTCAATTAATCCGTGTCCCACATAGAAACAGATAAGCATTTCCCTTACCGCATCTAGCCCATATACTATCAATTTCCTAACCACTGAATAGCAATTACTCTTAATAGTTCTCCGGCGGGGGAGAGGAACTATCTCCCTCTTCAACGTGGGAGGATGGAGAGCTCCGGCCTGTCACGTGGACGGTCCGCGTGACAGGCTCCAGCGTTGCCAGATGTACGATCCGGATCATATTTGTACGATAATTGAGCCCTCGCGACGATACGCGATATAGTTCCAGCCTTGAGGGAGGAGCGCGTATTTCGAGTTGGCGGCGAGCGTCCGTAATACGCTGACCGTCGTCCGAATTCTTTAATTGTTAAACGATATCCTTGGGAGTTCTCGGGCGGGTGTCGGATTACGGGGAATGCGGGAGAGATTCGCCGCTCACGCCTCGGATCAACTCGTGGCTTCCCGACTAAAGCCCCCGAAATACCCTTCTCATCTGACAGCGACCGACACGACGCGCCTCGTTCGTAATCGCTTTCGTCGGCGCTGTCGGCTGACGTCGCTTAGGCCTATTCGTCTCGAGGGACTGTAATCATAATATTATCGACGATCCTCCCGGAGCGCTCGCCTGATGGAAAGACTGCTTCTGCGGATGGCGTAAGAAGAAAAGGGTCGGCAGAGTTAGAAACGCGTGTCGTCATCGGAGGCGGGGGGGAAGCGACATTCACGCGCGTGGAAGGAGAGGGGGGGGGGGGCTGCCTTCACGTGTTCCGACGTTCAACCGCGGCAGCCGAGACTGTTCGACTCGAGGCACGACGGTGGCGTAACTGGGCCCAACGCGGTCTCGTGCGCGTCTCACGTGACTATACTTCATCCAAAGTGGTAAAACCCCGCCTTCGAGAGGGTTTCAATTTTTTCATTTGCCTTCTTAGCACTCAAACAGTTTTTTTATTTATTTAGTTCGTTATTTTTTCCAATGGTCACTGATAAAGGTAGACGATCTAATTATAATAAGGTTAATTAAATGTTTTTCCACGTCACAAGGACGAGGGGGGAGGGGGACAGGGTGACCAGCCATTTATATTTTATTCGTATACTCTCTATTTCAACCGTTAAAATTATTGCTTTAAAATAACTATTTGTAAAAACTCGACCATCTCTTACAATAAAGAGGACGCGATAAATTTATGGTTCGAAACACCAGTTTACAGCGAGCCATTTATTTGGTTATAAATTATTAGCATTAGTTTACCATTAATTTTAAAACAATAGATCATGTGGGAAAAATTTAAGAAAAATTCAGTTAAACGGATTTCGGATCATGATTCTGCTAGCATAAATTATTTATGTCTTGTTCAACTTGTTTAAAAGTTCCACGCGCTCCTTAATATTTTAGCGTAAAAGGCTCGCGCATGTTTTTATTTTATTTTACGGAGCTCGTGCAAAATTGCTTGAGACCATGTATACGTGTCTTCTGTCTTGCGTCTGTTTCTCTATAGACGTCCAAGCCGTTCAACCTAGGACCGCCAAATTTCTCACAGCTATTCTTATGGCGCAAAGGCAGCGAGTCGCGCTATTTTCATCGATTTCCAATTAAGTTAATTAATTAAATAATGTGTTTTTGCCCCTGGAAAGGTGCCGTGAATCCTGAAACCTACATACACCTATACAACCAATATTTTTCTGCGCTGGGGGTGGATAGAGTTTTGTTTATGCCATGACTCAGTCTTCACGGGATTTTAGTTCTATACCAAAATAGAGTTTATGATAGAGTTCATTAGTGGCTACGTATAGAGTATTCAACTACGTAGAGTATTCAAATAAATAAATTATTTAACTTGTTATGAGATTGTTCTTTTAAAAAAAAATAAAATTTTGAATTTAAAGTCTACACAGTTAGAAGATTCGAAATAAGTATTGCTATATTTTTCAAAAAATGTTTTTTGAGCAATTTTGTAACTATTTCTTTTGAAAAACCTAAATTATTTGTGTTTATAGGCATCTCAAAGTATTTCGTTTTGTACAAATCAGATGACTTGTTTTTTTATTTATTAATAATTTTATTCGTGTGGCTAAGATCAAAGAGTACGTCCAGAATTAAAATTTTCGATCGAAAACTTCAACTGAATTTCGTTCACTTTGCTTGACCTGATTATTTCTTGTTTACATGGAATTTTGAAAAAATAAAGTGTAAATATGCTATTTTTGATGTAACCTTCAATATACAAGGAGGGGGGGGGGTGATTGACGAACGCCTCACTGTGCACACTCACTACGGATAAAAATGCCTATTATTGATTTAAATATACAGGGTGTTCACTACAATATGACCCAGGGCGAATATCTCCAAAACAGTTTTAGGTACGAATTTGAAATTTTTAGGTCGCATAGAGTGTTTAAGGGGAAACCTACTTGGAAAATTTCGATGACCTTGAGTCATGTATTCAAAGTCATACTAAAATTATCTCGATAACCATTAGGTTTAGAGCAAAAATTCCAAATATAAAGTTGTTTTTCGTCACATTTCATGTATTAATAACTTGAAATAAGTTTTGAAATTATAATTTCTAATTGGAATTTTTGCTCTAAACCTAATGGTTCTCGAGATAATTTTAGTAAGACCTTAAAGACATGGTTCAAGATCATACAATTTTCCGAATATTAAAATCTCCTACCATGATGAGATTGTCTAGCAAATTTCGATAATGTAGCACGACTTGTTTTGAAGTTACTAGCGCTGTCTTGCAATTTTCCCTTTTACGACCTTTGTGATTTTGGTAACATTTTTCTCGACCTACTATTGGTCGAATCCGATCATGTTTACGCTATGCAGGCATAAAACGTGATGGACAACACTTTTCTAATTGGAACCAACTTTCTAACACTAAAGGCGGGTTTATAAAGGAGCGAGAAAATCCAAAGAAGCTTGTGCATGAAGCCGAAAGCTGATCGACGCTATCGGAAAAAGCTTTCGGAATCTGCCTCTGCACCGTAAGCTACTGTTTACAAAAGCGCTTGTCGCGCACTCGTGCTGAGCCCGTTGCTCAACTTGACGTGATCACGTGGTTTTTTTTAGTATAAATGGCGGCTACAAAAAAGTTGAAAAATTGTGGTGCTGAATGCAGTTTTTTATTATTGCTTCAAAAACGAAAATTGCTAATTTTAAAAAAGATAAATAAATTAAATTTAAAAAAAACAATAAATCCACGAAGGTCATAGAACGGGTTGCCTTATTATTGGTTAAATATGACCACGTGATTGCAAGCGAGAGCCGAGACCCTAGAAAAACACGCGAGAATATCAAACGGAGTTTGATGCCGCCAGCGTCGGAATTCGGCGTAAGCTGTCTGCTACAGCAAGTCGGAAATCGGCTCTCGCTTCTTTGTAAACGCTTACGCGAGAGCCGACGCCGAAGAAAAAGTTTCAGTTTCTACAAAAAGCTTTAGCTTTTCGCTTGCTTATAAACCCGCCTTTACGGTTGTCGAGATAGTTTTTGGATGACCTCGAATACATGGTTCGAGGTCATCGCAATTTTCAAAGTAGGTTTCCCCCTACACAATCTATGCGACCTAAAAATTTCAAATTCGTACCTAAAACTGTTTTGGAAATATTCGCCCTGGTCCATATTTTAGTGGACACTGTATAAACTGTACATTGAGTTAATAATAGAATCTGCAATCAAAAACTACAAAGTTTGGTACTAATTTTGACCGAGGCTCCGCAAGGATTTTTTTGGACATAGGCTTGGAAATTAACGGCTCCCATCTCGCGAGCAACTGAAAATTTGAGGTGGATTCCCTGTTACTATTGGACAAATGGACAACACTTAATTTCATTTAGTATTATATTTTGTATTAAAAAATACGTTCATTATATTCTAAACATTACTCATTTTGCCAATTGAAGGCCCTTTTTGGAAATTTTTAAGTTGTTTTTGGATATTTTTACTTAATTTTATTATATTTTTATGTCCTTTTTGAATGTTTTTACTTCCTTTTATTATATTTTTATGTCCCTTTTCAATGTGTTTACGTCCTTTTAGAATATTTCACGTCCTTTTAGAATATTTCACGTCCTTTTTGGATATTTTTTCGTCCTTTTAAGATATTTCACATCCTTTTTGTATATTATTACTTACCTTTTTGAATATTTATACTTCCTTTTTTATTGTTAATACGTCCTTTATTGGATATTTTTACTTCCTTTTTAGATATTTTTACGTCCTTTTGGGATATTTTTACGTCCTTTTTGAATATTTTGAGGCCCCTTTATGAGGATTTTGAGGCCTCTCAAAATATTAACATAGGCTACAGCCTATACTAGCCTACCTGTAGTGGCGCCACTGCATTTTGACAAAATTGCATCAACTATCGTGTAAACGAAGATTTGAGTCATTCATTTTCGACCCTATCAAATAGCATCGTTTACTCGAAAAACTATTTAAAATAATTACTATTTTATATATTTTAAATGCGTGTTTTTCTCTAATTTCAGCTAAATTTATCCTTTATTTTCCTTTATTTTTAAAAAAATTTCAAATAAAATTGACTTTAAATTTTCCTATCACTACAAAATTTTATTGTAATTCCAAAGTATAGCGAAATAGAAAGGAATAGTGAATTATCATTTCCATAATCTTCCTGTTTCTTTTTACCTTCAACCATGATTTTGGTTCAGTGGGGAAGGGGACACAATTGGCTAAAATAAAATTAACAAAAAAAGGTGTTCGTACCTCCATAACTTTCAGGGGGAGGGGGAGAATACCTGTCCCCGCACCCCCCTTGGTTCAACCACGCGATTTCCGGAAAAGTTCCATCTCGACCACGAGCTCATCTCTTCTTGAATTAGAATGATATTAGCCTAGACGTCTGTAAGATTTATGTCCGCGAATGCTAGTCCGCGGGGAGGGGGGCACGAACCCCGTGTCCAAAATGGGGCTCCACTGTAACGATCTGTTTTCGAAAGATCGACGACGACGAAGACCCGAGAGACTGGTTGATGTTTCCGAGCCGAAGCCGAATGTAAACAGTGGCTCGCGTGCGGCCCTCCCACCCACTCAATCCGCTTAAACCTGACCCCCCTCCAAACCCTGCCTACGTTAGTCAAATTCGCATTACGCAACATGTCGTGATAGCTACATTAGTAAATACCGCAGCGGTAACGACTGTTACATCTTTTAAAAAAATATGTTCAATAAAGTGCTTTTTATTTGTTTTATCGTACTTTTATTTGGTTTTTAAAACAATAGCATTTTATTTTTATTTTCGAAAATTCTTCAAACGTAATCGATTGTGAGCCTTTTCGACTGAATTCCGGTGTTAGGGGGTCTTTTCAGCCCCGCGTGACTTGCGCGTGTGAATTAAATCCTGGAAAACCCCGATTTAGATTGGCCGTAGCGAAGGCGTTTTCAAAAACCCAAATCGTAAACAGGTGAATTAAGGACTCGGTCGGAAACGAAAATTGTCCGTCCGTCCGTCGCCATAGCGACGAAGGTCAAATCTTACCTAGTTTCGCGAAGTCAGAGGGAAAGGGGAGGGGGGAGCGTTGGTTACGCAAAAATTGGCACGCGGCCAAAATTGTCCGCGCGTGTATCGAAAACATTCTTGGTCTTTTTATTTTGTCACGTTTCGTTTTTGTCAATTTGTGACCGACCTATGGTATGCACGCCTATGATTATAGTTCTCTCTCCTCTGAATTAATTTTCTTTCGTTTTTCAAAACCGTTTTTACGCCAAGATTATCCAGAGAAGAATTTATAAAATCAGCGCCAGACAATTTAAAATCGTTATTTTGTAACTGCCTGTAATTAGACTAACGGCCAACTTTAGACGAAAATAGAGGGCGCTGTAATCGGAGGGAAAGGCGCCAAATTGAAAAAAAATCAATAAAAAAAAAATCAATTGTGTGTAGAAGCATACAGAAGTTACACACCAATTTCTAAAAGATTACGAAAATTTGAATATTACAAACACTCGCTTTATTTCTGAATGTAGTTATTTTCGAATTTAACACCCAAACTTATCGCCATCAGATAAATCCGGCAGATTACTTTACGCTTTTGGTACGAAAGTTTTGCCTCTGATATTCAATCCTGGACTATTTTAATATGACGAAAACATCGTCGAACAATGAATGAGGTTATTGTATACCAAATATAAATAATTCATCGGTAATCCTAAATGTCGGCTTAGGTCAATTTTCTCATCTTTAATGCGCGTCGAAAGCGTTTAAAAACGATGTCGCGACTTCGATTGAGAGCGAATACGTATATCCTGACATGAAAAAAACCAAAATCCCTCTTTTAATTGATTGTTTCGTTATCAAACTATTAAAGCGATCCCGTTAGATTATCTCAGAAAGCGAATCAATTTCTCCTCTCCCTGGGAAAAATATACAGAGTTTACTCCTTCGCGAACTTTTCGCCAACCTCCAGGTGACTGGGGACGAGGGGAGGGGGCTTTTAGCGATTGTCCGGGCTCGATGCGCCGGTAGTAAGTCATTCCGCCCGTAACTGGGTTCCCTCCGTACGGGCAGAATGATGTTAGAGGATGAATCATTTCCCGTCATTGGAAATTCGTCGTTTAGACTTTCCGACTTCCCTGCATCCGTCGAATTAACATTCGACTCTAAATCTTATTATTATCGGAGAAACCCCCCCCCCCCCCCCGTCGCCCGCCCTACATGAGATGAGCGCTCTTTAACGATGAGATCGATAACCTTTGGTTTTTCGCTTCATATTGTTATTTCAACGCGATATTGGCCCGAAGCGGCGAAAGCTCGATATTAATTTCAAAGTTACGCGATAAGTATGTTTTGATTCGTCGTTGATTAAAAACGTCGCGAAAATGTTTAAAATTCGTTTCCGGAGAAAAACTATGTTGACAATGTTTCGATATTACTTTGTCATCGTTCAAAACATATTTGTTTGTCGAAAATTGATTCGAGTCCGGTCGAAATGACGGTTGACCACTGACGATGAAAGTAATACCGCGCTACCTGACGGCAAAAATTAAGCGAGACACTTTTGAAAGAAATTCTAAATCCTAAAGTACAATTGTTTTCGAGGGGCGTTCTACGTCATAAGATGAAGTGCTGACGTTTCCTCTCGTACCGCCTCCTCTCCCTCTGACTCGGCAGCTTGTGACGTCAAGACGCTTCTAGAGCGCTTTTCATTGCGCCCACCTCACGCGTGAGCCAACCTTTTTTTTACAAACCTTTACTGTACTAACTGAATATTTAATTTTCTCTAAATCGTTTAACTTTCTAAGTGTATTCCAGTATTAGATTACCATTGTCACTATTCTAGATTTGAAACAAAAACAATTTTTTTTTGTCTATATAATAGTGATTTTTAGATTTGCTTTGGGATCCTTCTACAGTTTATTTTCAATTTTTCGGCGTTATCTGACCGCGCGTAAATATTTTAAGACGAACAATATTTTTATTCGTAAAGATTAGATTACATCACGTGTACCCCGATCCGACCAGATTAAGAATTCCTGTCCAATATTTCCACTTTCAACGTTTACGCTTGCCCAACTTGTAATTTCGTCTCTCGGTTAGTTCCGTGACTATGTAGAACTGAGCCGGGGACATAAAAACAACGAGGCCAAGTTAATTTATATATAGGCCTAGATAGCGTACTTATCTGATTTACCACCCCCTCCTTTGCGTTTAATTTATCGACGGTTTTCGCTTTCAACGTCTAGAGTTCTTTGACTGGGAAACGAACCAATCCTCCTTCGAAAGTGTGGAGTTTATGTTTTAGCTTGACCAACTTGTCTTCACTTAAGGTCCGACGAAATTAGCATTTGAATCTAGACCCGATTAGTAACGAGCTAATTTCAACGGTGATTGTAAGTGCTAGTGGTGCTTATTGCGAAAGCAATTCTCCGAAATTCCGATGGGGCAACGCCCACCAAATATGGCCGTCACTTTGGAAAATATCATTTTATCTAGAATTTTTATTTAAATTATACTGTTTTTTTTTAAAGATTTCAACCCCCATTTAAGATATTGGAACTACAATAGTGTTATAAAATTTAACATGGCATTTGAAATGTATTAATTTCCATTTTCCTTAAATTAGTATAATTTTCCCACCCGGATTTCGAGATTTCAGGTATGTACTTTTTAGGGCTGATTATGAGTTTCTGGTGAGTTCAGCTACAATTTAAACCCAAGTTCGTGTCAATCTGTTAAGTAGAACCAAACTTGGCTGAATTGTTTGGGATTTTAGCCGCCATTTTCAAAGATGGTGTAAATTTAATCAACGTGAGATACTCCCAAACCAAATCTCATTTGAATGCGTTATTTTTGAACCGGAAGTCGTAGAGCGACGATTACACTAAAATTTAAGATAGATAATCGTAAAACCCTCCCTTTATGCGTAGTTTTTTTTACGTATGACGTAAAATAAAAATCTAGAGCCAATAAATGTTTCCAAGATGTCGAAAGTTTTTCGGATCGTTGCCCCCACAAGAAGCCCAAATTTTTTTCTTCAATAAGCAACTTATTACTTACAAAGAATCGTTAAATAATTGTCTAACTAATAATTTGTTCTGGGTTTAGGTATTTTTGGGGCTATTATGCAGATTTGAAAACGGAAAGATAATTTTATCGCCGAGTGCCGCAAGCTCTCAGTCTCTCTGAAACTTGTTTACCGAGAATTGAGTTGGCTGGCTTTCAGCCCGTAACACGCCTTTCTGGCAGGGCTCCCAGTTTCGGACGGTTACGAAATAGCAACAGCTGGAATGTTTTTCACTCTATAAAACAATCTTATTATTTCTTCAGCCGGCGTAGCTACGAAGACAAACGATGCGTCTTCGGTCTCGACAGAGTTGCCAGTTGGGCAGTTTATCCGCCCAATTGGGCTTTTTTTTAACAATGCGTGAAACAATTGCTTAGGCCTGATACTTTTTGGGGCTTCTTTTGGAATGATTAAGATTATAATGATTAATAACGACGATAATATCGTTGTTTTATTGTATTTTTAATTTCGGGTAAAAATTACAGTAATTCTTTTTAACATTAAAAAAATTAATTATATTAAAAAATATTTGTTCTTAATAAGAAAAAAGGTTATTTTGGGCTATAATTTCGGTTTCTACTATATTCGACTATAAAATGGGTGATAACTTGGCCTCTTTTAACAAAATACAATTTTAAAAGGTGGATGCCGTTTTGGGCTAGTTTTATTTCCATTTGGGCTGCCGGATGCGTCATTTACCGAGGAGTTTTCCGCAGTAAAATCCAAAATTATCTTTATTTTAGGAAATTCGTCATATTCAACGTGTAATTTCGGTTTTAGGGTACGTTGAAGAAGCCTGTTGACGTGATAACTGGGTGCAAATGAAACAAAGAGGGAACTATTTCTAAATATTCGTTTTTTATCTCAGTTCTAATATTTATTAGCTCGGATAATAAGGCAAATTTTATACATTGTTTATTTTAGGATGAACTTGGATATGTAATAATCTAGTGTAACTTATCGCGCCTCATTTTTGCTCAATTACGTCCGATAAGCTGTTATCCGCGTGCTGTACTAAGAGATAGTCTGATCCACTTTGTATTCATCCCGCTTTCAATTGACTTCACCGTCAAAGGACGCGTAGTTAAACCGTTACCGATTGCGCGACATCTGTCAGCGGGGCGTTAAACGGGTTAAGCCCCGCGCCAGAAAACGCGTAGGGTAAACAGTCCGCGCGCGACAAAGCTACGTCTACACTTCTACGCGTTCTCCCTACACGTTTCCTAGCGCGGGCTTATCCGCTCTATTGTCTCTCCTTCGCGCTTAATTTTAAACGGAAATGACGTCCGGATAAGCTTGATACAATGACAATTCTTGTGCACGAACCGAACGCCGGTATCTCGGCGATACTATCACGGGCTTATCACGCTTTAGAACCGTGTTTTCTCCACTCGTCCGTGCCTCCGCTAATCTTATCGACTGTTACAACGCGTCTTACGTAACCGACAACCTCTCTCTTTTACATAACTACATTACGAAAGAGATAACATCCTGATTGATCATGATTTTATAATTTTATTCCAAGGATTATCCACACTTTCGACCGCTCTCTACACATAGAATTAGTCATTTTAACAGCGCTACGTAATTGAGATTGAATTCGGACGAGAAAACGTCTTGAATATTTGAAGAGTCTTATTCCGTATCCTGCCACGAAACCATTCCTTCCGGTGGACCAGCTAATTTGACATCTCTGCCACCAGGTTTAACAGAAGCCAGGGATGATTGGCGCTAGTTACGTTAACAACAAGCCATTGAGCGGGTTAACGGACGATATTTATAATCATCAGTTAAGCTAATACCGAGGGGCAGCTCACTCTAATGATTATTAGGAAACCCTCGTATGATTAAATCATGATTAGATTAAAAATAAATCTGTAGCTTTGGCTCTACAAAGATTTAAAATGATTAAATCATGATTAAATTTTTAATCGTATTATTAGGACACCCTGTAACAACGTGACCTGCCCCTCGGTTAATACCCAAGGAATCCCATCAGCCGTGAAGCGAATTACCGGTTGCCGGGTTAAATTGCGTAGGAGGATGTTGGTGGTGGTTGCCTTCATTCACAGCCCGCCAGCTAGGAGCAACAAACACAACACCCCACACAAGGGAACGCAACCCGTCAAAAGTCGTGCATTTTCTCGCGTACATTTTTCATTGGTTAGACGCTTTAGCGCCTGCTGTCGTCGGAAGGGGAAAATTCGGAAATTGTCTTCCCCCGCGCCCGTAAAACGTTCAGCGTTAAGGTTCGTCCAATTAAATTTGTACGCAACACTGCGTTAGCGTGTTTAAAGGCTAGTCAAGTTCTCGTTGCGGTTGTTGTTCCTAGCCCCCACAAAACCATTCCATTTGAACACCAAAAAAAGGTAGCCTTTTCGTTCACTATCTCAAGGACAAGTTTTGCAGTCCGAGGGAATTTATGGAAATGTCTATTTAGGTAATTTTCAGAATTCATTCGGAAGCCATATATATACACAATCTTTCTATCTTTGGTATCAATAGTTCAGTTTCTGAAGAAATGCGCTACTAATGAGATATCGATATTATAAATTGGAAAAGGTAGGGTTTATTTTTAGTTCCGAAGATCCGGGGGGGGGGACGGTATTTCTCGGAACTAGTTAGAAATTCAGGACGAAAACATTTCCGTGAATTCCCGGGTCCCTAAAGTACGCGCCTGCGCGCTGACCGCCGAACGTCGAGCCACGACAGCTCCGATTTCGGGTTTAAGCAGGGCTCCAGGACGTATTAATTTTCTTTAAGTATTTACTCTGTTTCCTCGTATCGCCTTAAATGAAATACGGCTTCTTTTCTCTGGCGCGGCTGATGAAATACACGCCGAAATTGCACCGTCCGGTTAATAGTTTATTTTTTAAAGGTTTCGCGCGAAAGTGATTCTCGGGTGACGGGTGAATCTCACCACTTACGCGTACTAGTTAAAGGCTAGATTTACCGGGAGCAGACTGCGTAACCTACACGTTCCATCCAGGCGTTTTCTAGGTCGGGCTTAACCCGCCTATTAAGGTTTTAGATTCGCGGAATCGCCAGACGAGTCTCTTTAATATTTAACTTTTAATATTTGCCGTTGTGTAACGCGCGATAATTCCTAATTCAGGAATTATTATAAATATTTCGAAGCTGGCGTGATTAGTATTTCTTTAGCTATATGGAAGTCTTATTATAAATAAAAGCTACACGCGTTCCGCGAATTTTAATTTTGAAAGACGCCTCTTAATGTCGATCCATTCCTGACGGACGTATTTTGAGAAATGTTTCCGCAATCCGATTGTTTTCTTCACCTTTATCGACGAATAGAAACTCGCGAAAGTAGGGCGAGAAAGCTAGGAAAATCAATGTATTTAGAATGTCTGGGTGACAATTCCAGACTTTACGTTATATCGCTTATATCGCGTATTATATACTCGAGCGTAAAGGCGTTTGCCTAGATAAACAGTTTAAGTATCTTGGTCAAATAGCCTTTGTCGAAAGGGGAAATAAATGTATACGATACACGACCCTTTTTCTTTAACTTTTCCCATATTTTCCATTAAGAAAGACCTAAACTTTAAATAAATGAATCGAACACTTGGTGGTAACAGTTGTACGAACTTTTAAATCGGAACATCCGAAAACACAGTATATATAATAGCCTTGGAAAGTTGAGGCACTTGGTTAGAGATCGCGGTTACGCTTCTGTTCTATACGGTATAATTATCATAGAAGTTAGACGAATAACGAGAGTGATTTGAAATTTAAATATAGGATATGACGCATTGTGTTTTCAGCGGGTGCTCGTGGCGTTACTCAATTCGCGTTAAGCGCGCCAATAATTTCCGTCCCGCCGAGCTCTTAAAGGAAAAAATACATATAATAGGAAAATAGGCAATTAGCATCTGGCGCTTGGAAGAAGCTGACGCTTCGGGGGCCCTCATCAACATAATGCCTAATGCCGGGTACATCCGATATTGTTATTTCTAGTCGCGTGGGCCTTCCCGTTGAGGACAGCGGGGGGCAACGCGTGCCGACGACTTTCTCGTCAACGTCATTACGCCACTGCGATTCAATGAACGCTACGGATTCAGTCACCTGGTAACATTGTCCATCCGCCTTTGAGGAAACTTCCAAATTGGTTCGATATATGGCGCGGTATTTCGAGGAACGTCTTCGTTCTCTCGTAGTAGAAAATGCGCATCTGAGAATTAAACTAATTACGCGTGATATTCGGAGATGGCGCAACGAACCTATATTGATATGGTTACGAAAATGTTTGTCACCGAAGGATATTACTACCAGTTAAATAAATAACGATCTCGCTTAAATGCCACGTCTTCTGTTATGGAGATGTACTTGCGTGGGTACTTAACTTGCCTCGGCGGGTAGTCCGAAGTCACTGGAATGGAGCGAGCGAAGCTAGCGAAATCTCAACTCGATTGTAACGCGTGGCGTTGCGAAGGATGCCGCACTTTTGAAAGGGGTGGGAAACAGCCGCAAACAAAGAACGACATTTCTAGCTACGCCACTGGCTATGTAACAAACTAGTTTAACGGAAGTCAATCTTTTAATTTCTTACTGTGAACTGAGATATTTTATTTCATAATTTTTAGTTAATGGGAATTTACGTCCACTTGCATTAATAATATGTTTTAACTTCAAATGGTTGAACAATGAGGCTAACATTTTGGTCGAAATATTTACCATAGATTTAATAGATGTAGCTAGATTTTCAGATACCACATCAAAAGTAACAATTGAACATTAAGTTTTGAAATTATAGGTCTTAATTAGAGAAATAATGAATTCCTTAACACACTTTCTTATTTTTATATTCATATTCAATTTATTTGTCAACTGCATCGGTAAACATTCAGGAAGAGTAGTTAGCGAGCTACGCTCCAGGTGTAGTATTTATAACAATCAGTATGAGTGGGGTAAACTAAGGTTATATCGTATTTAGCAATACACGGTTTAGTCATTTACTGTTTTAATAATTGACTGTACATGCAAGTACAAGAAAATTTTATGTTCAGCATAAACATCACCGTATTTATACGCTGTAATTGAGAAATCGAAAGTTTATGTCGTCTTTTACTACGCGGCCAAAGTAACTCAAGTTCTGAGCGCATCGACCGTCCCGAAGGCATGGAGCGTTTTCAGTTTGACTGCTCTCGAGCGCTCGACAACGCCCCGATCGGATTTTAATTTTCCATTTTTGTGCGTGAATCTGTGCCGATCAATAAATACGTATTCCATTTATTGCTCTCCAGCGCTCTGAGATCACCCTATCGACTTTTAATGTTCCATTTGCCTGCTCGGATCTGCTCCGATCAACAAATGGGTGTTCCATTTGTTGCTCTCGAGTGCTCGAGATCGCTCAAACCGATCTGCCGCTTTCGACAGATCCACTTTTCGGAGAAAGTGTTCCAAGCGACTCGGTTAGCTAGGACCATTTTTTGGCGTGTTCCATTTCAACTCTGGAATAATTACGTCAGTGACGGATTCGGTTAATACTGAAATTTAACCTTTTGACGTAATTTTGGGCAACTCAGTTCTACAGTTTCTAAATTTCCCCGCTATTTAAGCCAAGCGACACTATTGGTATGATTCGGGTTTTAAATCCATCCATACAGTAACGGTAGACGCTTTTCAACAATGAGTTATTAAAAGCTCTGTTTAAATTTCAATACGATAATTTCGGAATTTAGTGGAAAATTTATTAAAATTCAAACTATTTTTGCATTAGGCCCAACTTGATTCAAAATATTTGATATCTTCGACCGAATTAAAATTTAACGCCAGTTTTCAAACGTATGATAATTCTGATCTCCGAAATCGATAAGGCTCTTGCATTGATACTATAATTAGATTTTCGGAACCTGGCAGCCCAGCTGACGAGTACAACGACACTCATTTCGGGTGAATCCGTCTAATGATGTATTTAAAATCTAAACTTTTAAAACAGTTTGAAAAGTTCCCATTAATTTAGACAAGCGGTTTTAAATTCCATTCGAGTACGAATAACGGAATTGTCGCTTTTCATCAATGAGCGTCTTCCACGAAACACGCGCGCAAAGGGATATGGAAGTATCACTCATTGAAAGGTCCGAGCGAGACTGTTTTAATGGGATTCTGGTACGAGCGATCGGAGTGAAGAGCGCCTACCTTTAGTGACAAGTTACCTCGGCCATTCGAACGCTGGCCGAGTCACGGACTCGCGCGCCATTTCATTATTAAAATCGGTCGGGGATTCGGACGACGTCGCGGGTCAGTGCCGATCGAGGCGGGATACATTGACGGACTTCTTCAAAATCTAAGTCGAGCTACTTGGAGACGAACGTATACGGGACTTGTTTACGACTTTGGCGCGCGCGCCTTGAAAAATCGATGTCGCGAAGGGAAGGTTGCACTCGGCGGGAATGACTGGCAGCCAGTCAGTGTGGAGGGAGAGACGCAGAAAATCGAGGATTTTAATATTTAAAGTATGTTTCTCCTTCAGAAACATATCAAGCGTTCTGCCACTCTACTCTTCCATTGATTTTGATTGTATACGATGTGGGTCTAGTTTGTGACACGCAACATTCTTAACTGACTCTTTCATGGGCTTATGCCATATATTATCATATGTAATCTTATCACGCGTAGGTGTACCTTTAAAGAAAAAAATAAATAAATATGGTTTAAAAATAAATTAAATATAGTTTAAAAATAAATTAAATATGGTTTAAAAATAAATTAAATATTGTTTAAAAATAAATTAAATATGGTTTAAAAATAAATTAAATATTGTTTAAAAATAAATTAAATATGGTTTAAAAATAAATTAAATATGGTTTAAAAATAAATTAAATATTGTTTAAAAATAAATTAAATATTGTTTAAAAATAAATTAAATATTGTTTAAAGCTAAATTAAATATTGTTTAAAAATAAATTAAATATTGTTTAAAAATAAATTAAATATTGTTTAAAAATAAATTAAATATTGTTTAAAAATAAATTAAATGTTTAAAAATAAATTAAATATTGTTTAAAAATAAATTAAATGTTTAAAAATTATTAAATATTGTTTAAAAATAAATTAGATTTTTAAGATCTTGTTTAAGAATAAATTAAATATTGTTTAAAAATAAATTAGATTTTTAAGATCTTGTTTAAGAATAAATTAAATATTGTTTAAAAATAAATTAAATATTGTTTAAAAATGAATTAGATGTTTAAAAATAAATTAGATTTTTAAAAATAAATTAGATTTTTAAGATCTTGTTTAAGAATAAATTAGATTTTTAAGATCTTGTTTAAGAATAAATTAGATGTTGTTTAAGAATAAATTAGATGTTGTTTAAGAATAAATTAGATGTTGTTTAAGAATAAATTAGATGTTGTTTAAGAATAAATTAGATGTTGTTGAAGAATAAATTAGATGTTGTTTAAGAATAAAGTAGATGTTGTTTAAGAATAAATTAGATGTTGTTTAAGAATAAATTAGATGTTGTTTAAGAATAAATTAGATGTTGTTTAAGAATAAATTAGATGTTGTTTAAGAATAAATTAGATGTTGTTTAAGAATAAATTAGATGTTGTTAAAGAATAAATTAGATGTTGTTGAAGAATAAATTAGATGTTGTTTAAGAATAAATTAGATGTTGTTTAAGAATAAATTAGATGTTGTTTAAGAATAAAGTAGATGTTGTTAAAGAATAAATTAGATGTTGTTTAAGAATAAATTAGATGTTGTTTAAGAATAAATTAGATGTTGTTTAAGAATAAATTAGATGTTGTTAAAGAATAAATTAGATGTTGTTGAAGAATAAATTAGATGTTGTTTAAGAATAAATTAGATGTTGTTTAAGAATAAATTAGATGTTGTTTAAGAATAAAGTAGATGTTGTTTAAGAATAAATTAGATGTTGTTTAAGAATAAATTAGATGTTGTTTAAGAATAAATTAGATGTTGTTAAAGAATAAATTAGACGTTGTTTAAGAATACATTAGATGTTGTTTAAGAAGAAATTAGATGTTGTTTAAAAATAAATGAAATATTATTTCACGTGGATTTGTAAAGGGGGATGGGAATGAGCTTATATTCCTTACACTTTTGAAAAAGTATATCCGGCTATTTGAACAATTGAAAGCTAATTAAAAAGGTTAAAGGTTTTCAAAATTTCACGAGTTCAAGTTGGCTGGTTATTATCTGATTATTATCTAACTTCTTTAATTACCGTTTGCATGTCTAAATGGTTTCAGTGTGAAAAATACATATATGCCACATTTATTAGTGATTATGTTACGTATGATATTATGTAAGCGATTTCTTCTTACGTAATTTCAAATAAACGGGGCAAATTTTCTGTTTTTGCGAAGTATGGCTTTTTTGAACCATGTAGGCGGTTCCGAGAATTTTCTACCGTATCGCGGGCGGGGAGGGTCGCTGATGTAACCGGCATTCGCGACCCCCCTTTTCTCCGAAAGCGGCTTACGCGAATACGGGGTTTATTAAATTAGTTCACGGAGTTAGAAACAGTAATGACAAACTCGTCACCGCTTAAGATAGTTTACACTAGTGCTTCCAACCGACTGTCAGATAACAGTTGCGTTATTTGAACTGAGGGAATAATCAATAATGTACCCTCGATTTTGGTTCGGGGGGGGGGGGGGAATCACACACATTAAAAATAAAAAAAAATAATTGTACATACGCCTCTGGAAATAATTAAGATAGTTCCAGGGCCGGATTGGCTAGTAGTTGGCCCCACCGGCTATACAATCGTGTGGGCCCCATTTCCCATTAATACAAAATTTTTCCTATTTGGCCACCAATTTGAATCCGGGCCTGGATAGTTCAGATATCAGACAACGTCAAGATATTATCAGATCAGTTGATATTGATCAAAATTCCAAACCAGATAGTTTAACCCCAAAACTAATCTGAATTAATTGTTAACTGAAAAAAACAAGTTGGTCTCACTCTTTGACGCGCACGGAGTGCCGTTAATTTCCGCCCCCTCCAACCCACCGCCTTAAAGGGAGAGTTACCGGAAGAAAAAGTTGGTCTCATTCGATAGAACAATAAAAGTAAAAGATTGGAATCGTCTACGCTCGCGTCAACGTGAAAGAGTGAGACCAAACAATCCAAAGCGGTCAAACTTATGGCCTGTTACAAAAGTCTGCTTTGCTAGAATCACACATGTTAAATTCAATGGGCTAGCACTTTGGCTAGGGCTTTTGCAACAGGCCCTTAAGCTGCAAAGTATGCGACCATGAGGACAGAATCGCCATCTTGCCATATTCTTAGTACATAAATAAGTTCTTGCAATAATATGATTTATGCAGTTGTTAATAATCCATAATAAATATTTGCTCTAAGAAAATACCAATTTAATCACCGAGATAATATAAAATTCGAGAATGACATATTCTATTAATTTCTGTTCTGCAAAATAAATACATTGGTATTTCTCGGTATTTTTTTTTATGAATTTGCGAATTTACATGACTGTTGGTGCCTAAACTACCCAAATGTTTGATATAAATTTCCTAAAATCAACACATTTGAATCCCAGTTTAAGAATTTCTTTAAATCATATTTCCACTAATTTCAATAATTTAAAAGAATTATGTTCGTCGTGTTTTGCTTACCTATTTCACCTTTGATACTTTCCGTCTATCTAACGATAGGAAATCACATGGCCTCAACAGCATTTGTATTAGTTTGCCCACCCGGGTATCCTGAGGGTGGGCGGCATCCACTCTTTAACTTAGGATGGCAATTTATATATCAAACGATAGGAAATCACTTGGCCTCAACAGCTTTTGTATTAAGTTACGGTACGAGTTATTAGTAAGTTTTTTAATTCCTTCAAATTTGTTTAGGATTTAGATATATTATCCCTTTTAATTATGGACTAATCTACTTTTTCGCGTATTTTATCAGCTTTTGTATTAGTTTGCCTACCTGTGTCTACTAAGGGTGTATGGGTTTGCCCACCCTAATACGCCCATGTGGAACTAATATTACGGCCTGGGCCGAATTGTTTATATATTCTTCTATTCGCGACCGCGACGAGTCCAGGTGGCGTAACGGCGCTAGCTTAACTCCGAGGTTGCACCTATGATCTAGCGTCTGCTACAGACAAATTAATAAGTAATAGGAACGTTTTTTCTTAAATAAACTTATCCAAAAGTAATCAAACGATGCAAAGATTATATTACAATGCAATTATCATTATAAGTCAAATTTACGAATAACGATGAGGAAAAACGAATAGCGTCGGCTTTAGCCACCACTACCTATCTAGGTTTCAATGCCGAACCAAAGGGGGTGTAGCGATAGCAGGGTCCCCACTCAAATCTTAAAATTTTTATAAGAAGAATAGGATTATATATATAAAAATATAGGAATATTTTTTCTAAATTATAGGATTTTATAGGACTTTATATGAAATTTATTTACCAACTTTATGCATTTAAAACCAATACTATATTTAGTGAAATAAATCTTTAATTTTCACTTAAAAACCATTTAACCATTTTATCACCAAAATATACTAGTAGGCTAACTATGTTCACAATAACAAAAGTATAGACTAGAATGACTTTGTATATTAGTTTATCCTATAGCTAAATCTAGCAATTTCACTGACTTGTGAGTTGCGGGATTTGAAACGGGCAAAATATCACAATTATAAGATTTTGTAGGACTGTTTGGTGATTTTGCAAAAAATATATAATATTTTAGGACATTTTTGAACTTATAGGATATAATAGGAATTATAGGACCTCTGGAGGCCCCGCGATAGTTTTCGGTCGCGAATTAAATTAATTTATTTTAATTTACTTTCCATGATATTATGTGTATTAAAGTCGGATAAGTGTTCAGAAAAATTAAGCTGATGAGATGAATGATAACAAATCAGTTCAAATCGATTACTTGGGATAATGTATCAGATACAGTTTGAAATCAGATTTATGTTTGAATTAAGGGTCACATAAAAGAGTAACCTGATCTGACTAACTGATTACCTTCAGATATTTTAATATTTCAACCTGAATAACGTGATCAGTTTGGACTATTTCATTTCCACTAGGGTGTCAAAATGAAGTTTAAGGGACCCTTTTTAGGAACTATACTTTCAAGAAAAATTGAAAGAAACATTTCGCCCAGTGACAGAAGAAATTCGAGCCCTGACGAGTCACGAGCTTATTCGGTGTCTCGCTCTGTATCGCACTGATAACTATTTTCTAGGAAACTTAATGTACCTTTTCTTAAGCTATGTTGAGAAACTGTTCAGTTTCTAATAAATGTTTAGACTTGAATCCCCAACGCACGATCGACCAGCCAATATGCCCTCTAAAATCTAGGCTAAAATTGTTTCTACAAGAGTGGGTCCTCTTAAACATTGGACAATACATGTTTAAAATGCTAATGACCTGAAAACTAATATTTTTAGATCGCTCTCGACCATATCTTTATCATAAAGATATAAGTGTATCAGTTCCCTGTTTTTCACACGCTAAATTTTTACTGAGAGGTATTACTAAAATGCCAAAATGAAACAGAACCAGAAGAAGGGGTGAAAAATAGTTTTTAAGTTGCGTATTTGTCTCACTAGAGGGATTTATCGATTTAGGTATAACTTCATTTCTACGTCCTAATTATTTCGAACTGACACAAATAATTACCGACGTTATGAAATATTTTGTAATTTATAACTGTTAAATCTCTACTTAAGTATTTCCCTTAACTTACATTAGATTAAAATTAAAATTTACTACTGTAGGTAGTGCGCGAACTTGGTTTTTGAAAAGACACACGCGTGCACGTCCAAAATTCGATTGCGAACTTCATGTGTGGAGTCGGCTTCGCGTCGCGTCGCTTGCTTTTCGCCTCATGTATTTATCCAACTTTGAGGTCCTTTTATCTACAAATTAAATTTTCGGAAATTCGGAAAGATTTATTTTATCTCTGGTAGTAGACTTCACCCTGGGCTTCGGAGTGATGCGTGAGGAACACTTTTACAGGCGACATTCCGATATTCGTGATATTTACCATATTCGCGGGTTTATTATCCTTAGTCAAAGTAGAGAAGCGCCTTTTTAGTCGTATTTGTGGAAAAAGCCACCAAACTCCGCACACTTTTAAAAGCCCGTAACTAGCGCCGCCTATTGGGAATTATATTAATTTCTGGCGAAAGAAGAAGGCGCTTTAGCGGTGTCTCATCTATATAAGTAATATTATCACTTTCTCCAATAAGGGTTGAAACCAGAATCGATTTCTAAAGCGATATTCATCAGTTTTTTAACGCATTAACCCATTTATCTTAATTAATAAATAATTATTGAATGAAAGCTTTGGTGGACTATTTTTGGCTGGAAGTAAATAGAAAACATGACGCCTAGGAGAACGTGAAGGGTAAACAGTCTGCGCCCAATAAATCTACACTGTCCCCCTATAACTGGTCTAAACTTAAAAACGGTCTTTCTAACAATATTGCAACGTCTTTTTTTGGTCCACAAGAACGACTTTTAGTAGGGCAATGAAATTTCGATCGCAGAGTGCGTGTAGAATTATCATATTTATAGCGTTTTCCATTTGACCGCTCCAGATTCGCTCATTGATCTTCAACGACCGAGAGTGTAATGGAACGTATTTCGACAATTGCAGAGCTTTGTTCTCACGACCAAAGGAACACGCGAAACGGCTTGATCCGAGTACGATCTCGATCCATCTTTCTGGAACGCCCTAGAGCCGCGACAAGCCAATGTTATTAGCTACGAAACGATAGAAAATGTTGCAACTCATTCGTATACCAAATAATGATGTTACGGTTTAATAACTGCTATTGGGTCTCGTGGTTGTTGTCGCTTTTTTATCCGACTGAACAATCTTGCCAGTTTGTGAGGGGAGGTTTGGTAAAGATCCTGTACAGCCTCGGGTTTTTGCCAATCTATAGACTCTCGCGGAAAGGCTCGGCAGTCGAGCTGACTTTTCGTCGTAAACAACCTACCGATTTCCTCCTCACCATCTCTCTCTCTCTCTCTTTGAGATAAGGAAATAAATTTCAGCGGCGTACTTCAGGGGTGGGCGGTTCCGGCTTCATATCCCCCCTTAGACGTAGCATTGTTAATTTTTCACCGACTGCTTGACGAATTTCTGGCTATGCCAATGGAACCCTGACATGTGATTTAACACGGTGAGTTACGTAATCAGGCTCCAGGCCCGCGAAGTCTAACTCAGACTGTCACTCACCCCCTCCCCGATCGATTCGAATAAAATCTCTTTTTTAAGCTCAAACTCTCTAGGTATACACTGAGAGAAAAAACCCTAGTTTTAACAGGATAATTTTACATGAACCGTCTGTATATCCCTTGCACAGAATAATCCTGTGATAATTACTGTTATCCTTTAATTTAACGGAAGATATGTACATGAAACGTGTGTGTACAACTAGTACAGAATAATCCTGTACAAATTACACGAATCCTTTTTTTTATACAGGAACATAAGTACATAAATGGCCTGTATTCTATAAAAATGGGTTGGTCTTGTAAAATGTACAGAAGGACATTGTAAAAATGTTCAGGAATATTTGCAGCTGTATTTATTACACACATCGAGAGTGTAAAATTAACAGTTCATTATGTAAAGTTTTCTTGAATAACAGATATGTACTTAAACGGCTAGCTTCAGTAAGATTAACATTGAAGTTCTTTTAAAACATTTAGCATATCTGACACTGTAGATATACTGGAATCCATTAATTTCAATTTACAAACTTCAAACGTATAATTTATCGGAGAGCCAGTATTTTTGAAAAACTGGTTATTTCAGCACACAAATGTTTTAAACAGTTTTATTTATGGTTTTATTGCTGTGGGGGCGCGCCCCGTACGACCACCCTTCATTTACTACTTGTTAGTTAATAGCATCTAAACCCCGTAAATTTAATTATGCATAAGGCATGGTAATTTCTTTGATAATCCTTCACCCTGCAGACCAAGAAGTGATTTGGAAATGTTTTCGATTCCGACATTGCCCAAAATTATATTTTTGGGTGCACTGCCCAAGGCAGGGATTGACTAAACTCTATTTTGAAATCTATTAATGATAGAGTCATGATATGTTTTGTGGTTATAGTCATCCATTACCGGCCTCAAATTGTTTTAATTAAATTTTAATTAAAACGTTATACAAATTGTAAGAAATAAATAAGAAAAATGAATAAATATAAAAACCCTGAGATATTTTTTACAACCTAGGCGAGAGTTTATTTCGGAAAAGAGCGAGCGTTTTAATATTTAGTCGTTTGTCGAATTGATTTACAGCAATAAACAATTCGGTAAAATACTACTTACGTGATAATTTACTTTGGTTTATAGAGAGGCATAAGGCTCTGCCCGAATTCTCTTGAACCAGAGAGGCTCACAATTAGATTAGTACCTATCTGGCAAACCTGAAAACCCAGTTACCTCGTAAAACATGTAAAATTTTGTTCCAAAGTCTTCCGACTTTATTGTTATTTTTTAAACAAAATCATTTTTACTAGTGAAATAGCTGTGTATCAGTAATTACGTAAACATTTAAATTAAAATCGTGCTATATTTTGAAATATAGTCTCTTTACGTAGGCTACCTTAGCTATATACTACAAATCAACCTTACGCGTGAAACTTTGAAAATACTAACAAAAAAGGGCTGAACATGAGGCGTATTTTAAAAACCGAGAACAAGTTGTGCATTATCGGGTCTCCCTGAGGGATTTGACCCGTTTAGCCCCGGATTTTATCGAATTGTCTGTGCGGATAACCTTTTTTTCCCCTAGCTACCATGTCAAAAATTCAGTTTCATATTCGTAAATTTGACTAAACGTGTTAGTGTATTTTCTACAATAATGTTTGTTGAATTAATTATTTGCTACTTATCGAATTTACTGAGATGTAAAAAGTATTTTCTACCGACGGATGTGTAAAACCAACTTTAATATGCCAATAAAATTACGTATAAGGTTCACGTACTCCAGACTGTTATTCATGTTGATTAACATAAAATTACTTGTAATATTATAATACGGAATAAGCTGCTATATTTACAGAAACGTCTTGGCATCCCCTGCTTCCAACACTTTAATGTAATTTGAACAGGGCTTTTTTCTCTCAGTGTACAGAGCGAAAAGATGCTGTTATTTTCGATGGTTTTGTGACTGGTTGTGGTTAATACGTCGAGACCGAGATTTCATTGAATCGTTGTTCGATTGGTAATAGTTCCCTCTAACTAAAATCTACCATTTCATGGATCGAAAAATGGGGCCTTTGATATCTCTGATACCGATAGGTCAAGAAATGTTAATTATAGTTGGTTTCTTTTCGCTTTGTTCTCGGATTAAAGGGGTACTCTTTTAACCGTAAAACGAACTGTTTCGGGGTTGAGAATCACTCTACACCATAAACTATTCGCTTGTTCCGGAGTATTAGGGCTACTCTTTTTACTCCCGAAAAGGAGGTGTTAAGAGAGTAAATCGGATTTTGTCGTCTGATATCCAGAAATTATCTGCTAGAAAGACCACAGGCAGCCATTTTGGAAAAAACATTTTTACCCCGACTCAAACTATATATTCACCACCACAGAATCGGAGTAAAATGACGTCATAGGGTTACTCGTCTTACCCTACTCCGAAATCCCGAAACAAGCGATAAGAAATTACTTTATTTATCAATCTATAGGGAATATCGAGATTTCACGAATTTAGGCAATCGGCTCGTGTAAAATTGGGCATTTGATTGGGGTAAAAATTGTAAATGCTTCATCGATAGGAAATATCAATCTGGATGGCGATTTTCTCAAGTTGGTGTTGTACTTGAAATAAACGCGTGAAAGCGTATTAAGGCCTAGTCCATATTGTAGGTGTGATTTTTTCTGAAGTACCCCATAAAACTGACAGGGTGGCTGGGACTTATCGAATTTAGCGGAGGAGAGAGAGACGAGAGTCTACTGTTATATCCTGTGCACCCTTGTTCGTAATGTTTTTCCTACTTATGCCGGCCCCCGCAAACCAATTTGAATAAAACCTCTTTTTATCGATGTTTTAGGGCCCTCTGACCCATGTGCCTCTAACCTCGTTTGGGTCTCCTACCATTTGCCAAGTTCCGAGCCCATAACACTATAAGAAATAATACGAAAAATTAATTCAGGTATAGCTTAGAATATGGGACTGCAGATATTCTAAGCGGAGTATCGCCATCTATGTTTAAGTTTGTGATTAAAAAGCTACACAAACTTGCTCACTCTAGAGACAAATGTAAGATAATATCTATTTCGTCCTACGTCAGATAATATCTATTTCGTCCTACGTCAGATAATATCTATTTCGCCCTACGTCAGATAATATCTATTTCGTCTTACGTCAGATAATATCTATTTCACCCTACGTCCGATAATATCTATTTCGTCCTACGTCAGATAATATCTATTTCGTCCTACGTCAGATAATATCTATTTCGTCCTACGTCAGATAATATCTATTTCGTCCTACGTCAGATAATATCTATTTCGTCCTACGTCAGATAATATCTATTTCGCCCTACGTCAGATAATATCTATTTCGTCTTACGTCAGATAATATCTATTTCACCCTACGTCCGATAATATCTATTTCGTCCTACGTCAGATAATATCTATTTCGCCCTACGTCAGATAATATCTATTTCGTCCTACGTCAGATAATATCTATTTCGTCCTACGTCAGATAATATCTATTTCGCCCTACGTCAGATAATATCTATTTCGTCTTACGTCAGATAATATCTATTTCACCCTACGTCCGATAATATCTATTTCGTCCTACGTCAGATAATATCTATTTCGCCCTACGTCAGATAATATCTATTTCATCCTACGTCAGATAATATCTATTTCGTCCTACGTCAGATAATATCTATTTCGCCCTACGTCAGATAATATCTATTTCGTCCTACGTCAGATAATATCTATTTCATCCTACGTCAGATAATATCTATTTCGTCCTACGTCAGATAATATCTATTTCATCCTACGTCAGATAATATCTATTTCGTCCTACGTCAGATAATATCTATTTCGCCCTACGTCAGATAATATCTATTTCGTCCTACGTCAGGTAATATCTTTTAGACGCCTAAATATCGGAGTTTATGATTACTTTACTCGGAATTCAATTGAGGTAAATAGCGGGATCTATATCAGTCGGTTTGGCTGATAACGGCGCTGTATTTATCGGTCTCGAAGAGCGAAGTTGTTTACCTTTTTCGGAAAATGGGTATTTTCTTTTACTTAGTTCCCTCCTTGATCTTTAATACCTGGAAAATGGTTCCTGTTTGTTCTCGAAAAACTGTCAATAATGAAGAAAACATATTGAAGCTCGCGTGGAGCGATTTAAATGGGCTATTTTTGAATGTTGGGTATGGATCGTGCTAAAGCTTACTTACGACGCGTTATTTCGCGACACCCATACGTCGCTTTGTTTTCAGAAAAGTTCGGTGTCGTAAACAAGTTAAGTGTCGCTTCAAAGGAGCGGCGAGACGACGCGCAATAGATCATTTTCATTTTTCTCTACGATGCGCTACTCGCATCCTTTAGTGATTCATTCCTCAGAAAATTCCCCCAAAGGCTCTCATTATTGCGTTTTATTTTAAAAAAATAAGTGTTTCGATTGTGTAATTTAAATTTTGTATAAATATTTCTCTGTTTTTCTAAATTTTTCGTAAAAGAACCGAAGAGATTATATGATTTTTGTGAATGTATACGCTGAAACTCCCCATATGCATATGTAGTTTGCGTGGTTGGAAAATAAATAAACAGATTTTTTAGTTAAAGTGTTATTATTATTTTATTTACTGCTTTATATTAATTTTATCATATATTTTATTCATTAGTAAATACAACAATTTTATCAAATTGTAACTTTTGTAAGTTAACCAAAAATAATATTTGAGTAAAAAATACGGCATTTCTGCGCGTAGATTTTATTTTATTTTTAAATATTACGTTTTAATTTCCTGTTAAAGGCAGGGTTGGAATTTTTAAAAGTTGTTTTAGAATTCAACATTTTGGATAAATTATCTGGGATAAATTAAGTTAAAGCCACACGAATACTATCACCCTCGGTAGGATTTATGAAAAAATATACCGTGCCTTCGAATAGATTACCGTCAATTTCTATCCTGATGGAGATTTACAATAACGAGAAAAACTCTTACAAAACAAGTTATCGAAATAAACAAGAAATAAACAATGAGCGGCGGGCGTAGTAGCGTGCCGTTTGATAACGAGCCGGCGACGTTACGAGGACGGCCTCAGAAACTTGATTCTCCACTAAACCAGTAAAGATAGTGGCCTCCACTATACCACCAGCCATCAGGATCCCGGTAGAAATAATCGAGCAAAAACGGCTTCCCGGTTAACCTTCAAGAATCTCAAATAACGGTACGTAACACCAGATAATCGCCACGTGTTTACCCAATTTTTAGCCATTCTTCGCACCGGGTTAAGCCCACATACTTTACAAAACCAGTCTTCATTTATAATTTAATAATTTTAGTTTCCCAAAAAATGTCGCCTTTTGGCTGGTGCCCTAGGGCGTGTGTACCCTCTGTTCTCCGTTAACCAGGCCCCGTAATCGATTCTTAAATCGTTTGTACACCTAATTAGCGATTTCTCACATTTGATCCGTGATTTACATGTTCGATTCGTACACTTTCAAGAAGTGTATGTATGAAGAACATACGATACGACTTGTTTTTAACGTAATTAACGCCCATTATTAACGACGCTGTAGGTACTAGAAATGTTAAATTAGGTGATACACCATAAATAATAATAATAATTTGTCAGCGATGGACCTTTAACTACGACGTCATTAGACGAGGTTCAACGTAGACGTTGTATTAAAAAGTTGGTATTGGTGGGAGAGGGGGTGGCGAAATGGGTCGTACGGATCACCTACGCTTATAAGGAGTGGCGGGAGATAAATCTGTGACGGAACGGATTAAGGGTAGGGTGGCTGGGTAGTTGGGATCAGTCGTGTGACGTCCCTTCTTCGGCGTCGTAGGTCTTCCCGCCCAGATATGTACGCGATAATGTAATGACGGGTACAGCGCGCGCGCGGGGGGTTTATTTCGCCGCAAACGTGCGCCGCCGAGGAACGTAGACCTTTCCCTCCTCGTGCGTATCCGTTTTCCACGTGCTTTTGTCTCACGTGCTAAAGTGGTCTCATTCTTACCAGGAAAAGTCTGCCGGTCGTTTCCCCCCCGCTTGATCCCTCCCCTCGGCGATGTAAGCGGCACGTGTACGGAACAGCGCGGACTATTCCGTATCGGCCGCTTCCCTTAAGCCAGGCGCTCACTGCTCTTCGTAACGTCTCCGTCCTACTTTTCACGAGCCTTTGTTTCGTAACGGAGACAATGCCTTGTGGAAGGCAGGACGGATACGAAACGAATAGTCAGTGGGCACCTAGCCTTAGTCTTCTCCTCTTCGTTTTTTCTTCTTTCTAGCTATCGTATCTTATATAACGAGCAAGTTCTCCATTTTCACCCAGCGCATGCGCCGAAGAAGACGGAGCCGTATGGTACTTTCGTCTCTTCAACGGGGGAATGTTACTGACTGTCCTTGCTCGGTGGTTTTCCTAGTTTATCTTGGAATATATTATTGTTGCTATGGTGGAGGCGACGTAACGTTTCTCGTTGCTATTTTTAAAGTTAGGGATTACCTTCTTTAAACTCTGTTTCGAAAAGGCGCCTGCAAGCGGGGACGGGCCTAATGCCCACTTTTCTGGGAAATGGATGCCCTACCCCGAGGGCGCCCATGTTTAGAGGCGTGTTATCGAAGATTCCTTTTAGGGAGGAGGGCACTTTTAGACACCTCGGGGTGAAGAATTTGGGGAGCTTCAAACCCACTGGGGAGGGTGGCACCTAGGAGCAACAGCACTGCCCACACAAGGAGAACGCAACTCGCCAAAAGTCGTGCATTTTCTTGTGGACAGTTTTCATTGGTTAGACGCTTTAGCGCCTGCTGCCGTCGAAAGGGGAAAATTCGGAAAATGTCTTCCCCCGCCCGTAAAACGTTCAGCGAAAAGGCTTGTCCAATGAAAGTTGTACACATGTTCACTGCGTTAGCGTGTTTAAAGGCTAGCTGCGTTCTCCCAGCTGCCCCAACTCAAGAGTCGGAGGGAACCAAAAAAGTGCTCCGAAACCGTTACGTATTTCATTGGGAGTTACCAGCGCGAATCCTCTGAGCGCCTCCTACAGAGAGCAGTGACGTCATTCAATAAATCTGAATCACACTCGGAGGATCCCAATGGAAAACGCTATTAGTTGCTCCTAGGTGGCACCGAACATTCCCAATTGTTAAATGGTTGTTAAAGTTTCGATTTTACCAGCTCTGGAAATCGTTTTGGGGATAGCTACCCAACCCCGCCTCATCTCATGTTTTCACTCAGTAGTTAGGTTTTGGCGTTACCATTTGGTTATTTTCGTAAGTTCTACATTTCAAAAGACCCATATTTCTTTATTTTATCGTTTTATCATCTACTTTTGTTTTTGAAGTTTTAGCTTAAACGATATCTTGGCGAGTTTTATCGTCTTTATAATTTATAATTCTGTCGGTGCTACCAATTCACGTACAAGGAAACAAATATAATAATAATAATAATAGTAATAATACTGGATTTGTTGTTTTAACAGATGTCATCACGAATGATTTTTATGTTTAAAAAAAGTTTGATTTGTTGTTTTAAATTATGTTATTTAAATTGTAAATTTTTTCTTGTTTTTACTCAATAAATGCTTACCTGCTAGACAGGTAGGCTTAAAAAAATAAAAAATAAATAATAATAATAATAATAATAATACTAATAATCAGCTAGGCTAATATCCAAGGCACCACCTTAGGCCCAAAGGTTTAAAGTGAACCCTAAGAGGACCGTTTTCAATTCTTTTATTTATATTTATTTAGACGTTTTTGGCTGGAAGGGATTAAATACTTACTACAATTTAATACAAAACCAAATCTGGTACTATTTTTAGCCATGTTTTATATTTTTCGCGGTTTTCAACTTATTTAAAAAAAAATTACAGCTCAGACTGTGAGCGCCGTCTGGTAAGACTACGGGTTTTTAAAATACGGCTTCTAATGGCGTTACCCCTGTGAAAGGATCTTCTCCCTTGTGTACCGTAATTCTATTGAAGAATATCATATTAACTGTAGCGGGCGCTTCTAAGCCCCTCCCCTCTTCTTTACCTCAGTATATTTACTCTGCACTGTCTTAACAGAATTAATAAACGTGTAGGAAAAGGAAGATGATAAATTCCATTGTACGAGCTTAATTATAACCTTTAGATTGTGGTGCGATTTAAAACTTTTCAACATACAGACCGAATTGCTATATTTTTATTTTCAAGTGTATGTGTATCTCATCTGTTATTTGTTAAAGGCACCACCATTACCCCAAGTGAGCTAGCGACTGTTAAAACCATTATTCCAGGTGACAGCTCTCTACATGTACTTACTATTACCGTTAGCCCCAAAAAGTCTGTATGGAAACGGGAAATCGAAGAATTCGAGGGAAAACCTATTCTATCGAGCGGGAAGGTTACCCCCTAACTCTACGCTATGCAGAAGGAGTTGTTCCGAGTTTTCACCTGGCTAGTTTGGGGCCCACAAGCCAAACCATTGGAAATAATATGAGTAAACTGTGAGTGCTAAGAAAAATATATTACATACATGTACTAAACTTTTTTGAAATCAAACCACTTTTACACAGTATAAACACATTTATTAAAAACGCTAGTTTAGTACGTTATGCACAGGTTATAGCCAATTTCTTAGATTTCTTCGATTTACATACATGTATATATCTAATATATATATTATATATATATCTAATATATATATTATATATATATATTATATATATTATATATATATATATATATATATATATATATATATATATATATATATATATATATGCAGTTTACTCATTATTTCGAATGGTTGGGCCCAAATTTTCTGGCTTAATAAACAGCTAAAACTGGTAACTTTTGAAGCCAATTAGCGGATTAAATCGCGTAGGAGGGTGGTGGAAAGCCTTCATGCCGCGCGAACAAACAGCTCCCTATACTTACTATTACCGCTCACCTCTCTGACCTCACTATTTTACTGACGTCAAAGAACGTATAGCGCCGCATCGTAGTCGAAGTCCGAATTGACTGAATTTAATTGAGCCCTAAACGGATTAAAGATGAGACATCTTTAGGCGTTCCCTTTGATAGTGATCCCCTACACAGAAAAAACAACGTTTAGAATCTAAACATTTTCCTAAACGCCATCTTGTAACGCTTTTTTAAGCACGTATTAAACCTAAACGCGTTTAGACATCAAGTGTTTATAAGGTAAACGCGTTTAGACATCAAGTGTTTATAAGGTAAACGCGTTTAGACATCAAGTGTTTATAAGGTAAACGCGTTTAGACATCAAGTGTTTATAAGGTAAACGCGTTTAGACATCAAGTGTTTATAAGGTAAACGCGTTTAGACATCAAGTGTTTATAAGGTAAACGCGTTTAGACATCAAGTGTTTATAAGGTAAACGCGTTTAGTCACTAAGCGTTTAAACGACAAACGCGTTTAGCCGCCAAGCGTTTATACGATAAACGCGTTTAGCCGCCAAACGTTTGTATTATAAACGCGTTTAGCCGCGAAGCGTTTGTATGATAAACGCGTTTAGCCGCCAAGCGTTTATGTTGTAAATGCGTTTAGTCGCCATGCGTGTATGTTATAAATGCGTCAATCCGCCATTCGTTTATGATAAATTCGTCTAGTCGCCATGCGTTTATGTGATAAACGCATTTACGCGCTTGTATATCGTGTGTAATTTCATGTGTATCTGTCTTTCTACTGTACACAAGCCAGTGGACAAACCAGACAAGTTTATTTGCAGCGAGCGTTTTATTTTCGAAACTAGTAAAAGAACATATTTTTATAATAATAATCACTTATTTTTTCGTTAACTAAATTAATCCCTGTTTGAGCTTATCGTGTCCGCATTTGAAACATCGTCCTTGGAAATCTCGATGATGGTGACGACGGCTACGGGCTCTACATCTTGTTACTGCTTCGTCCTTGGGTTCCGAAGTGGAAAAGCGTACCACTCTCCTAACTGGACTAGCTGGCGCGTGCAGAAATTTCACAATTGGTGACCAAGACGAAAATAAAACAATAGTTAGTAACATTATCGAGCTGGTCTAACTATATATAGTTGAAAATTATCTTCATTAGTCTGTGTGCACCCTCTGAGTGTGGTAGCAAGTTAAATTTTTCATTGCATTAACTTTTTTAAATTTAAGTCTGAAATTTTAGTTTCCACATGTCAATGTAAAGTAGTTAAATTGTAAAATCGCTTTAGGATTTAAAAAATACTCAAACGTCATTAAAAAAAATCTATAATGAATAAGAATAATTGTTGCATTAGCTGAACAATTAAAGGGAAACAAGGCTTAAACACTGAACTTGAGATTGGAATTTTTATTATACTAAAGTTTTATCGCTTTTGTTAATAAGATTTGAATAAGTCGACTTACAATAATGAAATAATAAGAAAACTGTAAACTTACCAGATTTCAATTCTCAACGTTAACACGTCGATTAATCGCGGCTGTTCTGTCTGCGTCGGCTATTGTTGAAAAATGACCTCAACTTGCTTTCGGCTTTGGTGACTCGTGTAACACGGTTAATATCTAAACCCCTGGAGGAAGTTTATTGTTTTTTTGTCATTTCTAAACACGTATGTTTTATTAATGTTTAAGAGGCGTTTAGCTGGCGTTTATCTTAGGTAGTGTGTAGTTTTTACACGTGTTTTTAGCAACGGTGACAAGCGATTCTACGTTTAGCATCCATCCGTTTAGAAATTCAACACTTTGGCGTTTACAATTTAAACGCAAAATTTAAGTGTTTAAGTTTTAAACATGTTTATTTATTTTTTGATGTTGAAAATCTAAACGTAGTTTTTTCTGTGTATAAATAACATAAATAAACTGTTGGCGCTCTGGCGGAGTTGGTCTCCGTATGAGGTTCTGTGGCCCTTGCTTCCTCGCTTTTTGGACTTACACCAGTGCTGGGTTGCACTGGATCGCAGTGTGCCCGTTGTCCGTTTTTTGGTGCCTTCACTTCTAGGCGTTGACTCCCGTTCTAAGTGAGCTAGATGTCTGTTGATGGTGCTACAACATCCATATTTACTCCCACCAGCTGCGCGCGAGGTGGGAGTTGGTCATCCTATTACTGCGTCTTTTGGTGGGTGGGGTGGCTCGCGTCTAAGATGTGTAGGGTTAATTCGCTGCCCATTGGCTGTTTCGTCACTCGTCCGGACTGTGGGCGCTTGAGCAGGGCATGTATGATGAGACCACCGGTGATTATAGGATGAATTGATATCCCAGGCGCACCGAAATTAGGAAGAAAGGCTTAAGTAGCACCCACTTTCTCTTTAACGTTCCGCCAACACCTCAGCCCCAAATAGTTCAAGAGCCCATGACAAAATAAGCACGATGGGTCAAGGTATTTTTTAATTAGGTTAGTGATTTGTAACAAAGAACTGTTTGTCTTACGGGTCAAAGTTGGGGCTTTCCGGAAATACGAACCACGTGACGTCACTTCCGGTTACCTTGAAAATTGATATGACCTGATATTGGTATCATTCGATTGGTCTCAACCTGCTCTTACCAAATATCGCTAAATTAACCTTCAAATCTGATCCAAACGGCGTATAAGACTAAAAAAGTAATTTTTTTCTTATACATGTAAAATTGGGAGGGGCTCGAAATTAGTTTTTTAATCTTATACGCCTCGATTTTAGTTGTTGTGTGGTAAAGCAAACCCCAATAGGACCACAAAGTGCAGTTGTCGAAAACTATCTTTTTTAAAGGGATCTTCAAGGTATTACTTACCACTTACGATATGGTGGCCTGAGAACAAAATCAACGTAACTTTATACCCAAATGTCAAAAAGAGACGTGGAATTGGGCTTTCAGGTGAGGATACTTTTATTCCATGTGAAAATGTAGGCTTTGTCCATGAACGCGCAGAGTGACCCAAAAGTGGTTGCGAAATAACGAGAGTTACGTGGGGTTACAGAAGTATTTTTTTCTTCCCGAGATGGGTCATAGATAAGGTTAAAAAAATAAATTTCAGCTCGGCATTATTCTTCTTTGTCATGTTAACAGATGAGAAACAGTCAAATAAATGTCCGACTATGATATATTTACAATTGGGAAAAGGATTCAATATTTTTCTTATCAGCTGGCGGACAAACGTCTCCGAATTTACTTAAAAATTAACCTTTGATCGATGCGCCCGTTATTTTTATTTAATGTATGAGGCTCTTTCCATGAGCGCACCCAGAGCGACCTTTCGGTGTCGACGCATCTGAACGGTCATGGAAACGGGTTAGTGCGATAAAAGTGGTCGACCTTCTTGGCACGACAAAAGAGGTGTTCCGGGGAGAAAATATCGCTCCTTTTTGTTTCTTGGAAACGGTCATCGCATCGTTCTCACTACATTTTGGGTGTTTCTCTCCTTATTCCTTCTATACTCGGTGTGCCTCTTAGCCAATTTCCGAATTGAAAAACAACTGGTAAATCTAGTGCTTCTAATTTCTATCGGAACATATCAATCCGTTATCTTTTTCTCACATGATCAGGTACAATCTGAATTATATATCCAAACTGCTTCACTAATTTCACCGTCAAATTTACATTTATATGAACGTATAAATTTGTGGCGTAAGCGTAAGTCAAATTAGTTTGGGTGAAAGTCGAGTTTGACTTAATCCACCGCATTGAGCTAGAAAGAAGATATTAGGATAAATGCTTCAAAGTGCCAGTTAGTAGCACTACAAATGGAGCGATCTACTCATCAGTGGGGGTTCGATTCGACAATGGAAACAGGCGGCGATATCGCGTCGCGTAATTTTCATGACCGTTCAGATGCGTCGACACCGAAAGGTCGCTCTGGGTGCGCTCATGGAAAGAGCCTCTATAGCTCCCAAAATAACTATCTCTATACTCGATAAAATCTGACGCTTGTAGACAAAATAGCAAGCTTTTCAGTTTTAAACACAGAAAATCTTGTTTCATATTTAGAAAATTTGCATAATCTCTCCCAAATTTTGCCAAATTGTCTGTAATATGCCTTGCGCCGAACAATGACTCAACGTAATTTTTCCTTGTAGGAACCGGGGAATTTAATCCAAGATTTTAATGTATTCGATGATGGCTGTCGGTTGTTTACTTTCAGAGACAAATGTTCAATTACTTATAATTGTGGTACGAAGATTCAATTCTATACGAAAATAAATGGCCATTTCAGTACCAGAAACTCGCTTCTACCAGTGTAATATTGCCGTAGAATCAAATTCTCACCTCTACCGGTAGAATGTTGCCGTAGCCGAATCAAATTCTCAATTCAATCAGTGGAACATTACCGTACCAAATGTACTCTTTTACCAGTAGAATATTGTTGAAGCAGATCCAAATGAGCGGCTCTACCAGTGGCACATTACCGTAGCCGAACAGATACGCCTCTACCAGATGAATGTTGCCATAGCTGAACTAGAAACTAAACCTTTAACCGTACCAGAAGCTCGCCTCTACTATTGGAACGTTGCCATAGAGGGAATGCAGTACCAACCGATACAGAAACAGTTCGGTGTAAATTAACGTGTTCATGAACATAATTTAATTGTTTTGGCTCAGCCTTTTTTTAAACACGTTGGACTAATTAATCTTATTGCATTTACTCCCACTTCCAAGGGGTAAAATATATCAACGGGACGTAGCTCTAGATTTTGAAACAAAACGTGAAAGCTGTAACATAGTCTCGTTCAGTTTCGTTGAACCGCGTCGAAGACCCCAACCGTTCCTTCCGTTATTCCCATTGGCTCAATTTCATTATAATTTCGATGCCATCGAACTGAGATGTACGTGTCACGAGTTGTCCTTATTATTTGACTCGGATGGGGAGGGGGGGGGGGGGCGTACATCATATAACCACCACTTACAGCTTCGATTATTGTTTGGCTTCGATCGAAAACAATATCCTATAATAAGTTCATTTCCCCGGCGATCCCGTGCTAGTTTCTTTCCCCCGCCAAATCTCGAACTGATCCGTGCCTCGTTATTAATCACGCTATATTAGACGAGTTAAGCCCACCCTCGAAAACGTGAACTTGGGAATTTCTAGGAGTGTAGATTTCGCGCAACAAAGTTTTCCCTACACGTTTTCGAAGAGTGACTAAACCATTCTATAGTATCTTGGTTTTGCATTTGGAAGATTTTTCAGAGATTGGCCCGATTGGGGTGGTTGTCGAAGCTGCTGTAAATCTGTAATTGACACACTGCACCCGCAACTCCGAATTTCGCCCGGGTTTTCCTAGTTTTTACCTCTCCGAGGGGACTTTGTACCCTAGGAGGGGTTATACAACCACCGTGTCTGTCTGTCTGTCTGTTTGTGGGTGGGTCTGTCTGTCTGTCTGTCTGTGGGTCTGTCTGTCAGGCCTGCGAACGCGTTCGCATTTTTGAGGCAAAGGGTAATCACTGCGTACGCAGTTTCTTAGAATCAGGGAAAAGGTTTTTCCAAAAGCGCCCTCTTTTTGTCATTGGGTGTAGTATAATTTCTTTAAATCGGCCGGGATTCAAACCCGAGCTCTCTTGAACGACAGGTGAGCGTTCTACCGCAGAACCACGGATAAAGTTACGCTTCACTGAAAATTAAAAACTTTTCCGAGGAGAGGTATATTTTGGCTTGCCAACTTGTTATTTTCGCACTAGACATTCAGCATAAATTATTTTTGGGGTGTTTTGCATTCTTATTTAGAAATAAAGTGATATTTCAAATATAAATTTCGCCCGGATATTTTTTTGATTTTATTTCTGCACTATACCTAAATTGTTTTTGGGTGTTTGGCATTCTTTTTTAGAAATAACTAAAAGAAGTGAATATCAATTGAACTATGTTTTGAAGCTTCTGAGTCGAATCTTGTTTCAGTTAATCGAATTATCACTTAGCAATTACACAAACAAGAAATTGAATCATTAATCAAAACCAACACTTGTTTTAAAACTAAAGTGGGACAGACTTACGTTTGAAATCATTTTTAAGTAAGCAGATCTCGAGAGCGTGGCATGAAGGGCTTGCCACCACCCGCCCACCTAAATTAATGGCAATAAAAGTCTCTAGATGACTTGGGTCTAAGTTAGTATATTGGGTATTAGGCTATCAGACTAGCTGATTATTATTATTAATATTATTATTATCACTCTGTTAAAGATTGTCCTAAATCTGCTAATAATCAAGGTTAAAATTTTTATCTTATCCTATCCTAACCTAAAATCTAAATCTTATCCTGTCCTAACCTACATCTTATCCTGTCCTAACCTACATCTTATCCTGTCCTAACCTACACCTTATCCTGTCCTAACCTAAAATCTAAATCTTATCCTGTCCTAACCTACATCTTATCCTCTCCTAACCTACACCTTATCCTGTCCTAACCTACACCTTATCCGAACCTATCCTAACCTACACCTTATCTGATCCTATCCTAACCTAAAACCTAAATCTTATCCTGTCCTAACCTAAAACCTAAATCTTATCCGGTCCTAACCTACACCTTATCCGATCCTATCCTAACCTAAATATTATATTGTCCTAACCTACACCTTATCCGATCCTATTCTAACCTAAACATAAACCTTATCTGATCCTATCCTAACCTAAACATAAACCTTATCTGATCCTATCCTAACCTAAACATAAACCTAAATCAGATCCTATCCTAACCTAAACACAAACCTTATCTGATCCTATTATAACCTAAACATAATCCTTATCTGATCCTATTCTAACCTAAACATAATCCTTATCAGATCCTATCCTAACTTAAACATAAACCTTATCTGATCCTATTCTAACCTAAACATAAACCTTATCCTATCCTACCATAAAACTTATCCTATCGTAACATAAATTATCCTATCCTAACCTAAACCTTATCCTATCATAACTCAAACCTTTGCCTAAATTAAGCAAAACACTGCGAAAAGCTAACGGAATTTCGGAGAGCCCAGAGAATAGACAAGATGTCGTAGTCCGCACCATAGTTTTAAATTGACTGGCCGGGGGGGGGGGGGGGTGGTGCGAGGTGACCTTGAATTTGAATGCCATCCAATTTCCCACATAGTACTTTCCCTATTTCTGAATTTCACACTAGCGCCACTACGAGGAAAATCGAGCGACGCATTCCTCCGGCGCCTTACGTAAGACACTCGTCGCCCCTTACGTAATCACGCGCTGGCTCCAGATGAGCCAAAAAGGGAGAGCGCTCAGTCTACGCTCTGGGAAAGTTTGACGTTCTTCGAGTTGTTACGAATCGAGATAATTCCTCAATTACGCCGCTCACTTTCGCCACGTCATTTCATTTTATTTTCGTACAATAGCGGATTAAAGATTCTTTAAAAGTTTCCTCCAAGTTAATTTAGTTTTATCGCGTTGAATGACTTTACTTTAGTTGTTTACCGGATATTACAAGTACCTCCAGAAGCAGGGCCGGATTGAGACTTTATGGGGCCCTAGGCCCAAGTTAACTTTGGTGCCCCCTTTCAATAGCGAGCGAAGCGAGCTAGGCGCTTCCTCAATTTATAATTGAGAAATTGAAGGAAAATTCATTTTGCTGACAGATTTAGTATGTCGTCAAGGGCTAGACGGCAATCCGTCAGAGAATGTGACAATCAAACGTTTCTGGTTCATAGGGGTGGACGCATTTATTAAAATTACTCTGGAAAATATTTTGTGAAAAGCAAATGATTAAAGTTTATACTTTTATTTTTTTCGAACCCTCTTGGTGCCCCTTGTAGGCTTGGTGCCCTAGGCCCAGGCCTATTCGGCCTATTGGTTAATCCGGGCCCTGTCCAGAAGTATATAACAAGGCCACAAAAAGGAAGCGTACGCAATGTATACCGCGTTGTATTACTCCGCCTGCCTACGTAAAGCGTTAAAATTATACTACCTATTGATATTTACATTTTTAGAAATCATATTTTCCCAGTGTAATAGTTTTAGAAAGTCAGGATATGTATAACACTAGAGATCAAATTAAATTCCATCGACTGCTATTTTGCCAAAGTTGAAAAACAATTTGTAGGAACGTATAAACGCTGAAAGTGGCATTGAATGGTGTAGGTTTTTATATTGTTCGCGGAGGCCTTTTGTACGAATTTGGTGTAGAATGCGTCTTTCAAGGTTATTCTATTTCTGACCTTTCCGGTTCAAGTATAATAATTTTATTTTTGGTTATTTGTTAACGGTTGGCCATTGTATTTCCACTAAGAAATATACGCCTCAATGTCCATGAAATACTTATTTTCGCGCATTCTCAAATCTATTATAATCATAATCCATATACAACCATATAAAGAATAAAGAACATTGTCATTTTTAAAATTTAAACAGTGCAAAATGAAAGTTTTTATTAAAATAAAAGTACTTAATTCTATTTGAAGATACGGATGAAAAGGATACCGCGAATGTTCTCGGAGCCTTCGAAAGAACCTCATTTCGAAAATTTAATATTAGCCATTCTAAAGAAAAAAGGCCAATTTTTTTCAAGCGATATAGTTTAAAATTTCTAAACTGAAAACGTCATCTTCTGCCTCCATATAAGCCTCAGCGTATAAAGAACGCAATCACCTTGGTTCTTTTAATAGTAGCCCTTCGCTAATGTAAACCATTTCTCGTCTGACTCTTCGGGATCGCCTGTATTATGTAGAGCGAGCCGCGTGAGAAGGTAACCTGGGCTGAGATGAGCGGGGGACTTTATTTCGTCTATGGCGCGATTCAATCTATTTATTGCCACAAGGTTTTTAACGGGCCGAATCCCTCTGAAAGACTTCCTTAACCTTAATCCGTTCTACCATTCCATTCAGCTCCGTTCCTTCTATCCCGGGCGCTGCCAAGTTAAGCTCGTTTAACGTTACTCTCGGCGGGGGAATGGATGAGAACGGTACCTAGTCTTTGTTTCGCCTTTTCAGGGTCAGTCCGTTGCCTGTTACGTAAGACCGACTCATTTATTGCCAAAAGAAAATGGAGGGGAAATCAGCCCACCACTGGCGTAACTGTAGAAAGGCGGATGTTTTTCAAGCTTTTGGGAAACGATTCAGCCCTAATTAATCGGTACTGGGAGGAAATATTTTCGTTACCAAAAAAAATTTACTTTAGGCGGGGTCGTTATTTAAATTTTATGACGCGGTCTTTCCTAAATAGTTTTATTGAAATATTGTTTTTATTCCTTTGGGCGGGTTCTATGTCTAGTACTTCCAACAGATTGTCAGATAAAAGTTATCTGAACTGAAGAAATAATTAAGATAGGTCAGATAATCCGTATTTACGCTCAGATATTATCAGATCAGATGATACTGGTGACTTCATTATATGAACTTGGCCTTATGACCAGTGACCCCCTAGCTTATGAATTATAATAACAGTAAATTACTGTTATTACACTTAATTACAGCAAATTTGGGATAGTACCATAGACTAAACTGTATTGTTTCCACCAATAAAAAGCTCTTTTTTGGCTAAGTATAGAAACGTTTCTTAGTGTTTTTTTTTTTTAAACAATGAGATTTTGAAAAGTCCGGATTTTTTCATGGATTTTTTAACGTGTATTAATCCGGTTTAATCCACGTGGATAAAACCGGACTGGTTACCGTTTACCGTTCCAACCCTGATATGCACCCTTTAAAATTATTTAGTTTTAACTAACAACTAGGCGTTTCAATAATTATATAACTGCATTGGGCTTATACCAATTTTAGCCAACCCTTTTAATTCATAATTCTGGTCGCGTTTTTTTCCAAATAGCGACTTTAGCCGACGTACCGTTGTAAGTACCTTAATAACCTTGAAGAATTGAACGGCACACGTGATAATGCAAATGCAGAGTGAAAGGAAAATAAGTTTAATCGCTATTACGAGCGTTTGTCGAATCCTGTTTTATATAACGTTGGGGCGCTCCTAAGCGTTCATTGGCCCACCCTCTGCCTCCTCAGTCGACTCATTTTCCTTTTTACGATGCGGCATTTTGTTTTTACTCGCCATCTCGACGGAACTCACGTGTCCGAAAAGTTGCCAAGCAAAATAATGAGTTTTCCGGCACCTTCAAAAGCCAGTTTTTATCTCTCCCAGTCTATCATGTCACGTGTAATAGTTATCTACGAATAGTATACACGTAATCACTTACAACATTCTGTTTGGTCATTTAGAAGGGTGTAAGGTGGGACCATAGACAGTATATGTCCCTAAGGGGACGAGAAATCGCCTACCTTCCACTGCATTAACGTCGCTGTTACGCTCTGTTATTGAAAGAGGGGGGAAACACGAGAGCTTCTAACTTTCTAAGCGCTTCAAATGACCTTGAAAGTTCCCGTTTTTAAAGTACGGCCGTCTTTATTCAGTTGGGGCCCTAGCATCGACACGAACTCTTGCAGCTGGCCGCAAAGCGACTGTGATGGGGTCTAAAAATCAGAGCGTATTATCGTCCCCTTAGGGATATATACTGTCTATGGTGGGACGTTTGTGGATTAAGGAGTTTCGCGTTTTGACCGCTAGGAGCACTGCTTATTGTCATTGCGATTATTTGGTCTTTCGCGGAAGTAAATCTAATTAGCGAAGAAATAACTATGCGAGTATGTATTTTAAGTACAACCATTGGCAGTGGCCCCGCCAGCAGTAGTGGGGTGGCGGAGTGGTTAGCACTTTCGCCTCGCAGCAAGAGGAGCCGGGTTCGATCCCAGCTTGTGGCACTGGGTGAAAACTCGGAACTACTCCTTCTGCGTAGAGTTTGCAAGTTCTCTCCCCACTGGTTTAAGGGGTTTTCCCCGAGATCTTCGGTTTCCCCTTCCACAAAAACTTGTTGAGGTTAACGGTAATAGTTAGTGTAGGGAGCTGTTGGCTCGAACGCGTGGCATGCAGGGCTTGCCACCACCCTCCTACGCATTGTAACCCGGCCACCTGAATTAATGGCTTCATAAGTCGCATGATGACTTAGGCCTAAGGTGGTTCCTTGGGTATTAGCCTAGCTGATTATTATTATTATTATTATTATTAGTCGCAAGTAAGCACGTGCCTACGTTGAAATATTTCGGGCCTACTTTAGGGGCTTCCAAATTTGGAAATGTGCCTGTATGGGCTTCTAATATTTGAAGCCACTACATGAAAATTAATGTATTAGACGGTTTTTGTATTTAAAAAGATGATAAACCTTTAAATTGTTGTTTAGAAAATACATTATTTGCGAGCCCTTTCTTCAAAGTTTTATCGTCAGAGTGACACCCGCGATGCGCTCCTTAAAACCGTATTTTAAAATTGGTCACTCCTGAGGAGCGCCAATGTATCTACAACTTTCAAAGCAATTCAGTTATTAGATGTGAATGTTTTGAATAATCCGATAAAGATCAGGGTTATGAAATAATTCCCAAAATGCCACAACGCCGCGACACTAGATGGTGGAGCGAGAAAAAAGGTCTTCATTTTTATAGAATTATGGTTTGATTTCATAATTATAACATTGCAGAATATGGTTGAAAACGGATAACCCGAGGAAGCCGCTGACAGGAGACTACCCGAGGTGGTTATCACCGATTTTGTTGAAACTCGGGGGTTAGGTAAACCTTATGGTAGTATGAAAATTGCTAAAAGGGAAAAGTTGCAATGGGCTTTAGTTTTCCTATGGCAAACGAAAATGTTTTTTTACCTCTCCATTTAAAAAAGCATGGGATTTTCTCGGTTACCCAAATTTTGTTAAAATTTAACCAAAATTGATAAATTTTTACCCAAAATCCTTGATCAATTTTACCCAAAATAGGTCAAATTCATCTTTTTGGGTAAGTTTTGAAAATTTTAATTTTTTAAGTAAGTAAGTACACTGTGAAACCACGAAAATCCCATGCTTTTTTAAATGGAGATTTTTTCGTTTTGAGAGGTCAAAATCATTTTCGGTTGCCATGGGAAAACTAAAGCCCATTGCAACTTTTCCCTTTGGCAATTTTCATACTACCATAAGGTCTACCTAACCTCCGAGTTTCAACAAAATCGGCGATAACCACCTCGGGTAATCTCCTTGTGAGTGTCGCGTGTATGTTTCCCAATTACATAGCTTCAGCATTTTTATTTAATTTGTGGTTTTAGATGAACTGTTAGGTGATACAAATTCTCTAAAGTCGTATTAACGGATACCGTTGCTATCTGTGAAGCTACAGTAGCTATGTGTAAGAAGGTCTGAGTGGTTTGACGTAATTTGGAATGAAGCTGAAAGTTGGAAGACTCCTGCTATTTTCGGGTCCCGGCAGTGCCATTTTAATCCACACCAAAGGTCCCTAGGCTTCGAGCTTCTTTAAGTCCTGAGCCCTTCAACATCGTTAATCATGCAACCGGTTCCAATCCAGTCTCCAATAATTGGTTATTTTAACCCAAATTTCAATTATAATATAAATAACAAAATATTTATTAGAGTACTTTGATTACGAAGTAAATAAATAAATAAATCGCTTTAAGCTCCACTCTAACCTCTAGATACAAGTTCCCTTACATCTACTTTGTTACGACTTATCTAATATTAAAACTAGAGTGACCGGCGATATGTGCATGTTCAAGTGCCATATTCAACTAATCTTATTAATAAAAATTTACTAATAAATCCTTTCTCATGTAAAAATTCACTTTACAATCCAAACCTTTACTAAAGTAACTCATCTCTACCTAAGCATAAACTACACCTGGATTCGAAGTACTAAAACTTATCACTTTAAAATTGAAAACTATACTTTATGTAACTAAGTAATCTAACAACAACGGTGTATAAACATAACAACTAAATTTAACTAAGGTAAGATTTATCGGGGGGCATCGATTACAGGACAAGTTCCTCTAGGGGGGATAAAACACCGGCAAATTCTTTAATTTTTCTAGTATTCCTTAAATCAATATAAATTAGCATAAAAGGGTATCTAATCCTAGTCTTAACCCTAACCTTAAATTCAACAATATATAAAATTTATAAAGGACTAATATTTCACTAACTAATAATTTTTTTTAAATTAAGCCAAAATGCTCATAAACAAACTTTATATAAACCTCACGTCTAACCGCAGCGGCTGGCACGCATTTAGCTGGCTAATTCGCTTTAATCTATATATACAAAAACTAAATAAACATAAGTAATATTTCTACCCCAAACTTCATCAAAAAACGTATAAAACCTTAAAGTAACCATAAAAGATTTTAAATTAATCTAATCTGCTAACCTAGAAAGAGCAATAAATATAAAAAATATATGTATAGCTAAATCACTTGACAATAATGAATGATAATTAATATAAATTTAAGTAATTTAATTTTACTTTTTTTATTTGAATTAGGGGGTAAAAATAAAAAAATAAATTAAGTTTAATAAATAATTATCTCTTGTGTCTCTGCGACTACACCAAAACTTAAAAGTCAGCAAATTAAGCTTTTAGGCCCATAACCTAACGATGAGAATAACTCCTTTTATTATTATAAAACCTGTTAACCTAATTGGGTTTGAAATTTTAAATTTATTTACGTCAGGGATTTTTCCATGTTAAATCCCATAAAGAAAATTTCATACTGAATTTTTCAGTTACACGAAGGTCTACTAAATAACTGAGTTTGAACAAAATCGGTGTAAATCACCTCGATTAGCATTTACCATCGAACCTTTAGTACGATTACTTAAATAATTAATTAAATTGGTGTATTACTAATTACGTTAAATATTTGACGAATGCGACTCTCGAGGGGCGATATTTCAATCTTCGTCATTAATTCAAGAATACTTTCCGCTCAAAGTAAATTTCATCTCGAATTTATGGAGCGAATGCGTGAAATGCGTTCGTAGAATGATGAATTCGTAACGTGTGTTAACGCGAAAAATGTCTGAAACGGTTCCGCCAATGAAGCATCGTGAATTTTTCACGAAAATGTCGTTGGCTGCCTCATCCATTAAAAGCTAGTTTACTTTGAGGGAGCCGATGTTTCTTTCTTTAATTCCTATTATCTCTACTGCAGTCGTTTATTCCTGGAATTCCCCCTTTAAATATGGACGTATCTTTATTTTTATAGCAAACGAAGTTTTTCTCCAAATCTCTCGCATCCATTATAGACGCGACGCACTCACCTTTATATTGCATTCAATTTCAGAATTATATTATTTTAAATGGCTAGACGTAATATTATTCTGAGTAAACACGTGTAAGAATCGGGCTCACCGCGGCTTCAATAATGTATTTAGCTTACAGAGAACGTAGGAAATCGTCTATTTTACACCAATTGTAAAACGCCATCTGGGATCGGTTGTAACAACATTTTCTTTTACACTTAATTATTATATATTTCAATAAATCGAGTAATTAAGAGGAACTCCAATTTAACTCTCAATTTAGTTCGTTCAACTTTAAAAAAGTTTGATATAATGATTTGATTAATTTAATAAATCATAAATAGAAAAATTGTTAGTAGATTCTTGATTATCGTGTCCAGGAAAAATATTTTAAAACAATTCCCCGACAGATGGCACTGCTGCTTCAATTTGAATTTCCAATTTTATGCCTAAGTTTTACTTCTCGCTTCTGTAAGCCGGCTACCAAAACTCCTCAAGTCAGTAACTGAAAATTGTCCGCCACTCTTTCATAGGGAACATTCTACTTTCGTTTAAGAAAAATGACTGTTAAAGCTATGGTGTCACCCATGCACCATACTTTACTGACCATATAACAACATTAACAAAATGTAAGATAAAAAGAAATAATTAAGAAGAGAGTGTCATCTTATAAGGCCCACAGACACTTGTGGCGTTACTGCCAGCTAGGAGCAACAAACACAGCACCCCACACAAAGAGAACGCAACTCGTAAAAAGTCGCGCATTTTCTTGCGTACATTTTTCATTGGTTAGACGCTTTAGCGCCTGCTGCCGTCGGAAGGGGAAAATTCGGAAATTGCCCGTAAAACGTTCAGCGAAAAGGCTCGTCCAATGAAATTTGTACACAACACTGCGTTAGCGTGTTTAAAGGCTAGCTGCGTTCTCCTTGTGTTTGTTGCTCCTAGCTGCGTTGAGTTTGCAAGTTCTCTCCCCACTGGTTTAAGGGGTTTTCCACCGAGTTCTTCGGTTTCCAATTCCCAAAACTTGTTGAGGTTAAAGGTAATAGTTAGTGTAGGGAGCTCGCGTGGCATGAAGGGCTTTCTACCACCCTCCTACGCATTGTAACCCGGCCCCCTGAATTAAAGGCTTTAAGAGTCGCTTGATGACTTAGGCCTAAGGTGGTGCCTTGGGTATTAGCCTAGCTGATTATTATTATAAGCTTATTGCTTCAAAACATTGCGTGTCTGTGGTGATGGAGTTGTTAGCACTTTCGTTAGCCTAACAGCAAATTATCTCCTCGCTGCTTGGGTCTAGGGTGGTGCGGCTGGTGCCTTGTGTATTGGCCTAGCTGATTAATACTTTGGACCAACATATTACATCAGTTAGAATAGTACTAGGCAGTCTACATTTGCTCTACTTAATTACCACGGACCTAATTATAATACAGAATAATAAAATATTAATAACGTAGTTGTATGTTCCTATGGATTCTTACCCCTTAAAATGTGTTAGCCTGCAAGTACTTAGCGGAGGGTGTGTGTGTGTGTGTGTGTGTGTGTGTGTGTGTGTGTGTGTGTGTGTGTGTGTGTGTGTGTGTGTGTGTGTGTGTGTGTGTGTGTGTGTGTGTGTGTGTGTGTGTGTGTGTGTGTGTGTGTGTGTGTGTGTGTGTGTGTGTGTGTGTGTGTGTGTGTGTGTGTGTGTGTGTGTGTGTGTGTGTGTGTGTGTGTGTGTGTGTGTGTGTGTGTGTGTGTGTGTGTGTGTGTGTTTGTGTTTGTGTGTGTGTGTGTGGGTGTGTTTGTCTGTCGGTCTGTCTGTTCGCAGTTTCGGGGCATAGTGTATTCACTGCGTTTCTTGAATTGGCAGTGCTTACACCAAATGTTCACGGTTTACGTTTTATTGTGAATTTGCGATATCATCGGGCGGATTTTAACCAGGCTCACCTGCTTGCCAGGCGAGTGTTCTACCACAGAACCTCCGACACATATTACGCTACACCGATATTTAGAAAAACAGCTTTGGCGAAAGTCCGTTTTCATTTACGCCTTTATAAAAGTATTAACGTCAATTTATCCTATAATATTTTTAATATTTCTGAATTAAATTAAAATTTAAATTATCTAATTATTTTAATATAAAATACGGTCGCGGCCAGGAATCGAACCCGGGTCATATTCTAATCAGACGGATTGTTAACCGCTGAGCCATTGACTTTCATAAAAAGAGTCACAGGCTCTTACGAGGAGAGGTATATTTTGGCTTGCTAACTTGTTTTTGTATTCCGTAGCAGTATCAAACAATTCATTTCACAGAATAGTAATTAAATCCTATATTACTTCAGAAGGCTTACTTTATCAATCGGACTATATTTCCAGCGGAAGACTACTTGACTTGCCTGATGACGTCACTCCTCGAATTGCTTTATATATTTCCCAAATAGACATTCTAACGGAATAATATTATCGACTTATGTCTACAGCAATCAAATAGAATGCGCCTAGACACGAAGCCTTCCGCTATTAGTTACTTTATTTCATTCAAGGTAAAACGTAATTAGAGAAGTATAGAGAGAGAGCGCGACTGAGAATGAAATAAGAGATTAGCACTCTCTAGAGATGAATAAACGCCGTCTAAAAATATCTTGTTTTCGACAGATTTAACATCCCCTCTTTGCGCGTCCCACCCTACTCATGTTTTCCTTCGAAAGTATTTTTTCGGATATAAACCCCCCACTAACCTGTAATTTATTTAAATTTTTGAAAGTTTTCGATCTCGTTTATTTCCTACGAGGTGGCGCTTGGATTTTGTGATTTATCGAAGGAAGTCTGTTTTTCCGGGGCAGGAAACCTTGGGCGTTTTTTCAACCTGTTTACTACGTGGGCGGCTGTTATTTAAATTGCCGCAAAATAATTTTTTTCGCCACAGTCTGTTAAGAAACTGTTGCTATTTGCGAAATCAATAAAGGTTAAATATGGAATCGCGTCGGTTAGATTTTGGTCACCAATGAGATTCAGGGCTGCTTTGAGTTTTATTAGGGGGGGCTTACTTTTTGAGCGTGAGAGGGTACGTTGTGAGTTAAAATCGTCTTAACAATGGCATTATCCCTTAAGCATAAATAAGTCCATTCTTGATGTTTATCATTAAATAATAATAATGGCTCAAAATCGCCATTGGAAAAGTGAACTCTCAAATACGTCTAGTAAAGTTCAGAACGTCACGCTAAGATCCGGAGATTTAATTCTGATTCTATGTAACTTGAGTGGCATCACAGCTCGACTGTGGGATCCGTATACATATTTTTAGCTTAAAATTCCGTACTTAAGTCAATTAAATTTATACTTGAAAGGTATTAGACTTGAATTAATAATTATTATTTAATTAATTATTAATAATTTGTTGATAAATTATTAGTTATTAATTACTTAATTATTAATTATTTGTTGATAAATTATTAGTTATTAATTAATTAATTATTAGTTGATAAATTATTAATTATTAGTTGATAAATTATTAATTATTCGTTGATTAATTATTAATTATTCGTCGATAAATTGTTAATTATTCGTCGATAAATTATTAATTATTCGTTGATAAATTATTAATTATATGTTGATAAATTATTAATTATTCGTTGATACATTATTAATTATTCGTCGATAAATTATTAATTATTCGTCGATAAATTATTAATTATTCGTCGATAAATTATTAATTATTCGTCGATAAATTATTAATTATTCGTCGATAAATTATTAATTATTCATTGACAAATTATTAATTATTCGTCGATAAATTATTAATTATATGTTGATAAATTATTAAGTATTCGTTGATACATTATTAATTATTCGTCGATAAATTATTAATTATTCGTCGATAAATTATTAATTATTCGTCGATAAATTATTAATTATTCGTCGATAAATTATTAATTATTCGTCGATAAATTATTAATTATTCGTCGATAAATTATTAATTATTCGTCGATAAATTATTAATTATTCGTCGATAAATTATTAATTATTCGTCGATAAATTATTAATTATATGTTGATAAATTATTAAGTATTCGTTGATACATTATTAATTATTCGTCGATAAATTATTAATTATTCGTCGATAAATTATTAATTATTCGTCGATAAATTATTAATTATTCGTCGATAAATTATTAATTATTCGTCGATAAATTATTAATTATTCGTCGATAAATTATTAATTATATGTTGATAAATTATTAATTATTCGTCGATAAATTGTTAATTATTCGTCGATAAATTATTAATTATTCGTTGATAAATTATTAATTATTCGTTGATACATTATTAATTATTCGTCGATAAATTATTAATTATTCGTTGATAAATTATTAATTATTCGTCGATAAATTATTAATTATTCGTCGATAAATTATTAATTATTCGTCGATAAATTATTAATTATTCGTCGATAAATTATTAATTATTCGTTGATAAATTATTAATTATTCGTTGATACATTATTAATTATTCGTCGATAAATTATTAATTATTCGTTGATAAATTATTAGTTATTCGTCGATAAATTATTAATTATTCGTCGATAAATTATTAATTATTCGTCGATAAATTATTAATTATTCGTCGATAAATTATTAATTATTCGTCGATAAATTATTACTTATTCGTCGATAAATTATTAATTATTCATTGACAAATTATTAATTATTCGTCGATAAATTATTAATTATTCGTTGATAAATTATTAATTATATGTTGATAAATTATTAATTATTCGTTGATAAATTATTAATTATTCGTTGATACATTATTAAGTATTCGTTGATACATGATTAATTATTCGTCGATAAATTATAAATTATTTGTCGATAAATTATTAATTATTCGTTGATAAATTATTAATTATTCGTTGATAAATTATTAATTATTTTTTTAGAAATTATCAATCATTTTTTAGAAATTATTAATTATTTTTTTAGAAATTATCAATCATTTTTTAGAAATTATTAATTATTCGTTGATAAATTATTCATAATTTTTTTTAGAAATTATCAATTATTTTTTAGAAATTATTAATAATTTGTTTTAGAAATTATCAATTATTTTTTAGAAATTATCAATTATTTGTTGATAAATTATGAATTATTTGTTGATAAATTATGAATTATTTGTTGGTAAATTATCAATAATTATTTGTTGATAAATTATGAATTATTTGTTGGTAAATTATCAATAATTATTTGTTGATAAATTATGAATTATTTGTTGGTAAATTATCAATAATTATTTGTTGATAAATTATGAATTATTTGTTGGTAAATTATCAATAATTTTTTATTAATAAATAAAGACGCATATTCCAAACCGCGCCAATTTCCCGTTAAACGGCGGATGAGTACACCACATCATGGCTTAAAATATAACGCTTGTATTACTCCGCTTAACTATAAATATGTAAAAGGTTCATGTTTCGAGTGAGTAACATTAGCAGCATACTTCTGTCGTAAATACTTCCACTACCGGTAATTGTATATAAGAAATCAGCTGTAAATTAAATTAAATTGAATAGATTGCGTATCCTTCGTTATACACTAAAACGAATCGAGATTTTTGACACGAATTATCACGTTTCGTTATCTGTTGTTTTTCTCGGATTTGGATTTTTAAACGCTGCAATAACCTTTAATAGACAGGTTTTTCTGGCGAAAGGAATGAAAAACACAATAGTGGTCCGTATCCTTCGCCAGCCCAAACACGAGAAAATGTTCATTACCTAGAAGCGTTCTTCCTTGAGATCCGTTTTAAATAACGGCCATGGGGCGCTTTTTAAAAGTAATATGGAAACATTCTTCTTAAAAACCTTCGTTACTTAAATTATAGAAAGTGAAAACTGGAAGCGTAACACCCACCCTTGCCACCGCGACCATCGTCACCTGGCAGTTCCGATTGAAACGCGGAAGCGGGGTGAAGTCGCCGAGCCTACGAACGCCAGGGGTAATATCGTCTATCCGAACGAAAATAAAAGTACGGTAATTATAAAACCTAGGCTATAACGGCAGACTGTTTATCCGTACATTACCTTGGAAATCCTTTAATACCCACGATCTCTAAGGTGAAATAACGCGCTTACTTTGAGAGATTTAGATCCAGAAAGATATAAGAAAGTGCTTATATAAAAAAGAAACTCGCGTGAGTACGTATATTACAATGACTCAGTCTAATTATAATTGTAAAGCGTGGAACTGTAAAGGGAAGAGGGGGCCGGCACTGGGGAAGGGAACAAGGTGACGCAAGATTTTCCGTCAAGGAATTCTGCCTCAATTTCCGCATGAGCATTTTATACCGCATTTCTAAGGTCATTCGAAGCTTACGAGCCTTTCTCTCTTCCTAATTTTAAAAGTTAGATAGGAGTCTAATCTTAAAAAAGGGGTAACGTTTTTCTTAGTTTCTCTCTCGCTACGAGAAGGACACCGTTGGATTAAATTTACGGAATGGAACCTTGTAAATTTCTCCTTCCCCGTGCTTGTATTTTTACCTGCGCGGGTTGTTTTTCGACGTTATCTAGCTCTTCTTGAAAAAAAAAATACATTCCGTATCCGAAGGGTTAATTCGCGTCTCTTTAGATATTTGGGTTGAAACGATCCAGTAGGTCCCGACATCTAGCGGCGAATTTTTCTTGCAATTATTATTAAGTTATAGTTCATTTAAATACATTTTTAATATCTTTTGATTATAATTAAATTTTTGAAAATAAAACTTCTAATTATTTTTTACTATTTTTGTGAATGTTTGATTGGGAACATAGATGGCGCCTGCGTCTCTAACGAAATTGTTAAATCGATTTTGTTCTGAAGCAAAAGATAATATTTGGACAGTGTTTTGTAAAAATGGTCGTTTTATGTAGAGTAGTAGCCATGTGACATCGGACGACACCACTTATGCTTTTCCCATAGGGGAAAAATGCCCCGAAAATGACGGCCATGGTCTAAGGCTAAGCTAGGATGTCAAAGCTATTACGAAGTATATTTTTTCTTACATTTTAGTGTTTGCACTGGAACTCGAAACTTTTAAATTATTTTAATATTTGGAAGAGTTTTAAGTTTTTATTTCATAATTTTATAATAATTTTAAACTTGAATAAAATGGTGATATTAAACTTGAAAGGAAGGGTATCGATCATTTACGAAAGTGCAATAACTTTGGACCATGTATAGTTGGCAATTTAGCTGACGTTTCAATAAAAGCTTATGAAATAGTCCATTGTCAAGAAATGCGTCAATGTGACGTTTGGTGGCGCACTTTAGTCCTTTTAGATTTAATTGGGAGCGCGAGCTGGCGCGGATCCGGTTCGAATGGGACATGACAGCGAAACGCGATGAAAATAACCTTTTCCCGTTCGCTCGCGATATTGCTCGTAAATTGGTTTTGTCGTAGAAGTCCAGTGAGCGTCCGCGTCGTTTCCTATCGCGTGTCCCGCGTCAATACTCTCTTCAAAATCGATGGAATATCGGGCGATCGGACGCGCCAATCCTTGCCGACCGAAACTAGATCAACATAGATATGAGGCGGAGAATGCGAGCCACTCTCCTTGGCTAAATTCATAATAGCATAGAGCGCCGAGAGAAAAGGCTTCGTAATTCCCAGGGAAAGCAATATAGCCCGCGGAAGCCCATCAGCTTCGCTCTCTGATCTATTTAGGCTCCGGCGTTCCGTGACGTCACTTCGCTCGGGGGAGAGGGGGAGCCAAATAAAAGGGAAAAAGAGATGGCGTGAGTTGAGAAGAGGGACCGAATGCTATTCCAACTCAGGTGAGCCGGGCTTAAGGGAGAGTCTCTCGTTTTCCCGGCCGCGCACCCACCTTTTCACCAACAGAAACAGAGAGAGGTATATATTTTGTCGGCGGCGCGTCGTGCTCGCCGCCGCTGCGCCGTTTCCGTGAAAATAAACTGGCGGGAAAAGCGTCCCGGCAGCTCAAACGGATTTGGCTCGCTCGCTTTACACCCCTCTAATCACGCTTCCTTCTCTCGCTCCGTGCCCACGCCGCTGTTCCTGAAATCCTAATGTTCTGGTCTTAGAGCAATCTGTTCAAAGGTAGGATAACTCCCTCCCGATACCGCGTTGTCTGTACATCCTCTAAACGTCTCGTTTGGGTGGTTTTTTTTTTGGCCCTTTTGGTCGACTCTTATTGTAAATTTGGTAAACTTTAAGGAATATATACAAAAGTGGTGTTTACAAAGTGCTCGTTTCACGGATTTTTATATTTCACGTCTCTCGTGTTTCTTCGATTTGGTGTCGGTTATTAGCGCTGTTGGCTCGCCACCACCCTCCTACGCGTTGTAACCCGGCCACGTGAATTAATGGCTTTAAAAGTCGCTTGATGACTTAGCTATAAGGTGGTGCCTTGGGTATTAGCCTAGCTGATTACGTAGCGATGTGATTTTATTGGGTGTAATAAAAATTGCTAATTGATTAATTTTTGTGATAATTAGGTGTAATAAAAATTTATAATTTATTAATTTTGTTCTATCCCAGTTATAATTACTAGTACCTTTAAAAGTAAAATTTTGACGATTCTGTAAATAGGATATCGTTTTGAAAATTTAAAATTTTCAATTCCATCTGATCCTCGACTTTAAAACTCGAAACCTAGTTTCCGTTGCAAAAACATTCTTTTAAAATACATTATTTTACTTTTATCTTCGCAGAAAAAAATGACATCGATAAAATAATTTGAAAACCAATTTCGGCGCTCAATTATTATTCCGTGGGCGACATAAATTTAAAATCCAATTTCAAAAGCAATTTCTCCGCTTAATTAGACGCGCGTTTTAAACTCTAATACGCTTTCACTTGTCCGAACGCCGCAAAAACGACTCCAAACCCCGGGAGGATAATTCCCCGCTAATGCCCGAGGCGGATTACCGACCCTGTTTTATTACAAAGTACGTAAAACAGTCTCGCTCGTTCCACCAGAAGTATATCACATTCCTATTACGAGATAAATATCCATCTGCCTATCCCGCTAAGCATGATCCAGTTGATTTTTCAAAATACTTTTTGGAAGAAAAATAGTGAAAAATTTAAAACCCTATTATGCAGCGAAAGCTATTTTTTTAATAAATATTTTTAACTATTTATTTAGTTGAATTTTTGACTTTTTACATAGTTGATCTTTTGACTTTTTACATAGTTGAGTTTTTGACTTTTTACAAAGTTGAATTTTTGACTTTTTACATAGTTGACTTTTGACTTTTACATAGTTGAATGTTTGACTTTTTGCAGAGTTGAATGTTTGACATTTTACAAAGTTGTATTTTTGCCTTTTTACATAGTTGACTTTTGACTTTTACATAGTTGAATGTTTGACTTTTTACATAGTTGAATGTTTGACATTTTACAAAGTTGTATTTTTGACTTTTTACATAGTTGACTTTTGACTTTTACATAGTTGAATGTTTGACTTTTTACATAGTTGAATGTTTGACTTTTTACATAGTTGAATTTTAGACTTTTTATATAGCTAGGCGGAGTAATACAAGCGGTACATTTCGAGCCGTGATGCAGTGTATACATCCGCGGTTGATCGGGATAGTAGCTCCCATTATGAAGTGCAAAAGCCCGCGAACTAAACTTCTGGTTCCAGTATAATCTCAACTAATATAAAAATATAAACAGTCAAGAAACGCGTCATCTTGGAGCTTTTTTTATTTATCCTCCTCCTTTATTTTTAATATATGTTATATTTGATTCGTCCCATCCCGCGTTTCAGCGTGTCAACCCTCAAACCGCAGCCCCCCCCCTTGTCTTTCTTCTTTGAATGCGCCGCTGACAGTCACCAGAAGATGCACCTTGCCAAGAATATGTTCCACCCCCGCCTCCGAAATGAATTTTGGCATAAATCGACGCGTCTCTCGTCGAAGGCGCGAGCCCAAAAGACAGTGACGACTCGCAAACTGAGACATTCGCCGTGTTGCCGGTTGCCACGTTTTCCCGACCGATTGGGCTGGATCGAGCGGAGCTTTCATCGAGGGGTCCGACATTTGCAAATTTTGCGTACGCGATTTTGAATCTCAAAGTGATTTCAGAAATCAGAAACTGATTTTCAGATTTCAGAGCGCAATTTTATAAAATAGGTTTCATTCTTTAAAGAAATCCACGATAATTTTATTTATTTTTATTAATACAATTTGAAATGGTTGTAGCTGGCAACTCCGTATTATTCGTCGAAAACTCGTCAGCAATTATATTTAGGGAGTTTTCGCCTCCCGCGAACTTGATACCAGGTCCGGCTACGTATACCTTTTGAATATTTATGGGTTATTTTCCATCAGCGCCGTCATTGTCACTGTATACTCGCCGAAGTACGCCGTATGACAGGCCAAGGCCCTTGCTTTCTTTATTCGCGCGGAGATCTTCTGTATGGTCTTCCGCTCATGCATAATCATTCCAAACTTAGAAAAATCGCGCCTACGGCCTCCTACATTCGCTCCAAACTTTGTAAATCGACGCTAGGGGGCTTTCAAATTCCTCTTAGTAAGCGTAATTCCCGTCTGGCGTCTTCAACAGACCCTTTTCGTCTAGTACGCCCGCGAACGCCGCCATCTCTAGTTTACCTCACTTTAATAAGGTAAATAAAACATGGCGGCGCCCGCCTCTCGTTTATGTTGTTAAAGTACGTAAGAAATGCTCTAGATATTATCTCCCCCACGGCGAGACGTAAACTAATCTTTTTTGACTTTTCACTGGAAGAGAAAAGGTGAAAGAATGGACACGGACTATTCGGTATCTGCCTCCACCTGGAGGATGTATTCCGAACTTTTTTCCGAAACTCGAACGTGTGAATCTGGAGAATTTGAACGTACGCGAGAGTGATACCGACGTTTCAAATATTGATCAAGGGATTACGCGCTTTTTGGCATTCGGCGGCTATTGTCCCTGTTTGGTGCCGGCTTTTTGGTGGCCTCACCCGCATACCCCGAAGCCGTTCCTTTTGTTAACTAATTAGCCTTCATTTCTAGGCCCGCCGTTAATTTTCTTAGCTCCACTTTGCTCGTAAATTCGTGATACGTATTCTAACGACCTAATTTTAGCGGATAGAAAGAGCGCTTAGTGTACGACCAGAAGCGTATAATATCGCTTTTACGTGAAAAGTACATTAATCATATTCGCTCGAAACGGGTACCCAGTGATTTTGCAAAATACATTTCTGGAGAAAAAATAGTGTCGGGGAAAAATACGTCATAACATCATTACGAAAATTATTACATCTAACTAAATAAGTCACCTAACTAAATAATTAATCTAAACAATTTCTGGGTGAAAGTGTTTACACCTATTATATTTACCATAAGCCTATCATAAGGACCTTATGATAGGCTTATGTATTTACCTATAATATGTTTATAAATATCTTTCTGAACAACAAATATTTAAAAAAGAGTTAAATTTAAATAATTAAAACAATGTAATGATTTTTTTAACAATCGAAAGATTTAATTTAACCAAGAATATATTTATTTTTACTTTGGAGAATGACTACTTGAGAGACAAAGTCAAACAAGTAGAGATACGTGACTTTTGAAATAAATTCGAAATAACAAGCGTGTTTTTACATTAAATTAACTTAATAATTTATTTTTCTATCGCTTTCACCCTATTTTTTTAGTATATTGTAATTATTAGTTTATTATTGAAATTATCATAGATATATAGAACTAAAGGGTATCTTTTTTAAATTGGGTGTTTTGACTCGTTTGACTTTTGCTCTTGGGTAGTGATCGTAAGTCGGAGTAATAACGGCAGTTCAACACATCCGCGTTGCAACTTCTCTCGTAAAAGGTATATTATACACTTCTGATATAACTATACTTTTACAAAGTGCTTCAAGGGATTTGTACGTTAATTGCGAACCTAATGACTTTGCATGTATTCCCAGAAAGAGGCTTTTGTTAAATTGCATTTACGGCTCTTATATCCGAGAATGTTTTGATTTCTACTTAGGTAGAATGAATGACTATTCACGGGCAGAATTTTCCCTCGGCGCTTCAACCAAGTCGGAATACGCTAGTTTTAGGAAACCCACGAGATACGGGTCTGATTTGATTGTTGTTATATCTGTAAATCTAATTTGGTCGCTGCCCGTTTTAATTGGCATTTACAGTAATATCGAGATTAGAGGTGGTGTGTTTTGTGGAAGGTTCATTAGCGCGGATCAACGTACGCGTGGGCTTGTTATCAATTTTATTTTCTAAAGTAAACCTTTAGTAGCGGCTAGAAAAGGTTACTTTTAACTACTCACGTTTATAGTAATGAGGGTAATGACGCGCTAAAATAAAAGAGGTCAGCACCTGGAAAGAGGTTAATACGGTGATTTAGTATGGCGCCTAAATTTCCAAATCCACGTTCCGACTAAAAGTTGAGCCTCTTTACAAACAGAAACTTGTCGTCTATTTTTGACCTATTTCCGCCTGTATAAGTGTTCCAACCGTCTTACTTTTATGTATTGCCGAGAAGCCTACACAATCCCTTTTACGAATTTCCTCTTCGCTTTGTTTACCCTGTATTTTTTTACTCCCTGATTCAAAAGGGATTTTGAGCTAATAAATATTCATTCATTCATTCGCGTGTTGATGTGAACCGAAGCCTTTATATATATAACGTGAAACTCAATTGGAATCTAATAAATAGCGTGGAAACTGTCCAAACCCTAGACGCGTATTATATTTCTCGTATATTCAATTAAGGTAATATTTTTTTGGCAATATACGACACGGCGTGTTTCGTTTGAAGAGAGCACCGTTCAAGGTCGCAATATATTTACCAATTCGACGAGTCGGGTTAAGTAGTATCAGAAGTGTGTAAAAAATTAGGTACGAGAGAAGTATCCACTAAAAATTGCACCGTTTTATAAACCATATTTCCCCCAATATAATACACGTAGAAAGGCAGTATCTGATGTAGTTCCCCAAGTACTCCCAAAATTAAATGAACCGAAGTTATCAGACTGCTATACTCCCCGTGTTGGAGGTGTTTTCCTTATGAAATTACATTTTGACCTCGAATTTGAAATTTTGCGCTCCTATAGGCCGAAAAAAGTTTTTGTTTTTATTAAACCATTTTTTATACATAGAAATAGCTATATCCACAATTCCCAAGTGCAATTTATCGCGTCAAAAGACGGGGATGGAAATTAGCTTTTATTTGACTCGATTTTCTCATCATTTTCATCAGGAAAACGCCCTGCGATTCTGATCGCTATTTCGATAACTTTGGTTCATTTACTTCTGGTACTACTAACTATAATATACAGATATATATATATATATATATATATATATATATATATATATATATATATATATATATATATATATATACAAAGTGGATAATCTGATTTATGTTATCAATTCATTTGATATTGCTTAACATGCAAACCAGATAGTTTAGTCCCGACTAATCACAATTAATTGTAAACCAACCAGGAGAAGGTGAACAGATTTCAGATGCCTCACGGTTATCTTTTTGCAATTCGTTTCAAAATTTTAATTACTATTTATTTAAATTTTATTTCCACCAAATGTAATAAACGTATAAGTTCAGCCAACTGAATCTGGTGAGATTAATGATAACGGATCAGCTCAGATCGGATATTTGGGAAAATGTATCAGATACAGTTTGAAATCAAATTTGCTGGGTAAATGGAATATTAAAGCTTAACCTGATCTCTAGGCCGCTGGCAGAGCTATATGTAATCTTGAAAGTATTCATCCGCCTGTACTACCTTTTTTCAGGCTCCCTAAAAACAATACTGCTGATGAAAAACATAAAATAGTTACTTTTTTTAAGTTAAAAGGAACCACCTATGGACTGCATTGTAAAGGATGATAAAATTAGCGAATAAGTAGATTAGCCATTATGAAAAGGGATAATAAAGCTAAGCCCTAAACAAATTTGAAGAAATTTAAAAACTTACTAATAGCTCGTACCGATAGGCCTTTGAGCAAACAAAAAGACGCGAAACTTGGACCAAATAGATCTTCGAGTGACAAATTAAATTAAATAAAATAGCCAGAAATTCCAACGGTAGACCGGTTTCGTCCTATTTGGGACTCGTCAGTACCATGCGGGAAATCTGGCTCGCGACTATAACACCGAATAGAGAACGTAAGCCTAAATATTAAAAATTTCAAAACGAGTTGCATAGCAACGGAAAGCCGAATAGGGGGAAGAGTGGTGGAGATTAGTATATGCGCAATGTTAAGTTAAAAGGAACCACTTTTTTTGAAACTATTTCACCGGGCAAAATAAGGTTTATAAATAACTATATATCCCTACGGGGTTTGCAAAAAATCGGGTCTTTTATAATTTTTTGGGTAAAACGATGACTTCTCAAATTGACTATAGCTATATATCTGATGAAATTCATACAAAATGAAATTTTCTCATAAAAATATCAAATATTTTACGGCAAATGATCCTAGCTGGCCGCGACTTTAAGGAAACTTTGGTCCATGTAAAAAAGCGAGGGCATAAATCCATACGGGTAAAGACGAGAAATATTTCGATATACCCTCGATAAAAGGTTCCGTACGAAATATAGAATGCTGCTCTTTTTAAATCGCGGTTTACTTTGAACGGGAAACTACGGCGTAGGGATACAACTCGATGCGAAGCCAACATTTTGGAATATAAGGGGCTCTTTGGGGGCGCTCCCCAGACGTCTGCGCTTTCTGTATTTCAAAGAGAAAAATTGTTGGAATGTCCCCTATACGGTTGCCAGGGTAACGGAGAAGGTTTATTACTGGAATGTAGTAACAAAAGTAAACTTATAGTCGTAAATCGCAACTTCGGAACCGCGTTTCCGTCTGTTTACCTTTACGGAATCCGAGCGGCGTGGAAAGCGCACCAGGCGCGTTCCAGAGTTACGTTCGACGATGGCTGGTGTGTCGGGAAACCAAACGTTCGATCTTTTCCCTGAAGTGCTTATTTGGATGAATTGCAAAACTGGCTTTCGTTCCTGGTCTTGGTGTCTTTCTTGGAAACGAATTTCCATTCAATCGAATATTGTCTCGATGTATCAGTATTTCGTTCTAGCTACCTGTGGCGCCATCTCGTTGAGCTTCTAACAACAAAATTCCTCTTTGTAAGGTTGGCTAGGTGAAATATTTTAATTTTTTCAACAGAACCGAAGTACATAATATATCCAACGCGGCAGACGGTTTCAATATGGACTTAGCAGCATGACGTCACGCTGTAACTTTGGCTGCGTTCAGTAACTCTCAACGAAGTATCTGAAAAATTATTTTCGTTGAGACCGTTGCTAACGTGACGTAGGATCTTGTTGAACGCTTTTTACGCTTGTTGTAAATTTTTGTACAATATCGTCTGTTGCAGCTAGCCTTACTCCGTGCTGCGACGTCACGTGACCTTTGAGCAACGGAAAAACCTACTCTTACAGCCGATGACTTTGTTGTTCAACGGACGGTTAACGTGACGTCAAAACCGGAAGTCAAAAAACCCTTTCAGTAAAAAATCTCTGTCCGTTGAGCTCAGCGCTGAGCTTTTTTAGAGTTACTGAACGCAGCCATAGGCTATGACTGCCATGCTGGTATGTTTTTTTTTTCAATTGGAAAAAGCTTCGGTGACGTATAATCTACGTCATGTTTCCAATTTCCCGACAAACTATGTAAGTACAACTCGAAATTTAGCGAGTGTATTACTGGGCCATACCTTATTCGTTAGAAATGTTTACAGGAAACTAACCCGAGGTAAATGGCTATCCTCAATGACGCTCGTTTCTGAGAAATATTTGTTTCCCGAAGATTGGCGAGTCCAATTACTCGCGAAAGTAGACCTGAAGGCTGAACTGCCGTGCAAAGCACAAAAGCATTAACGACCAAATTTTCGATTTACAAATTTTGGTTTTATTTCACCCTATTTTATACGTTAAATTCAATTTTCAACTAATTTTCGAATTTAAAATTTTTGTTCTTAGAGAAATGACTTGTTGCAAAACGCATTATTTTAGGTTTTTGCTTTATTTTCTAACCAAAAACGCATTTATGTGTTTATTTTCTTTAAAAGTCAAATCAAGACGCATTTTTTCGCGTTTTAAGACATAAATAGTAGAACATATACGTGGTAAAAAGCATTTTTTTAATGATATTTCTGAAATATCGTTTGGCCTGTAAATTGTTTAGTACCAGAATATAATTTGAGTTGAAAAATCCAAGTCTACTATATAAACTTGAAAGAAGTAAGTTGGGGTATCTTAAGGCAAAGAAAGTTTGAATTTCGCGGGTTTTCTCCATATTTTGGTTTTGGTCGTTAATGCTTTTGTGCTTTGCACGGAAGTATACGGTTTCTAATTACTCTAAAGTTAATTAAAATATACCCTGGGACACTCCTTCGTGTAATTTAAAACGCGAACACGTCTTTAATTAGAAAGGTACTCATTGGGGTCACGCGATACCTGGCCCTTCCGAGCTTCTGGTAATTTTAAAAGTCCGGCCAATTTTTCTGACATTGTGGCCAACTAGTTTTTTATTAACGAAATCTAATAGGCATTCTAAAATCCACTCAAAAGAAGAGTTCTTTTGAGTAAGCTATCTTAATTAAGGGTGATGGTCCATCTACCTGCGGCGGATAGTTCGAGGCCAAACTGGAAGAGACGATCGTTCATTGGAAACGGAAGAGGACGAGAGATATTTTCTACTTGGCGCGCCGACCTTCTTTTACCGCCTTTTAATGCCCCGAAAGAAAAGCCCGAAAAGGTGGAATATCCACTCGAATGAAAGCGCGGGGTTCTGGGGCGGCTGCCCCGGCCTCGCCGCGTCTCCGTTATAAGCGATCAGCCTAGCTTAGATGGCAGTTCGGTTGGAAGGCTGCGGGAGAGTGAAATCTGGTCGGTTTCCGAAAACGCGTTTGGCCAATTTGGCTAGACCTTTCCCCGTTAAGCCTCGGCTTTGGCTTTTACGCGCCAGAACGAAGAAGAAGCCCCAAAGAAGCTTTGTCCAATATTTCACTCTCCGGGAAAAAAGAAAAGAAATAACGAAGAATACAGTCACCCGCGCGTTCGATCTTCCATTGTTAAAAGACCACGAAACCGTATAATTCTCCATTCGGGTTGGTGGCGCTTTTAGACGCTGCCATCTACCGGCGAGGAAACAATTTATTCAAATTTGGGGGGTTTGGAAACGCGCGTCTTTTAAAGGTTGTTGAAGATGGCCAAGGCCACGGTCACCTCCGAAGGCGCGTTCTCCTTGATTAATGTCGAAGGCTTCCCTCGAAAATAAAGGGGAAATTAGCTTTTTCCTCTTCGCCCACCTTTTGTACAATCCGGCAGCCGCGAAATCTCGAACGTTGGTGGGCGTCGGGGTTTCGTTCGCTCTAACTTCCTTCTTGACTTATTTATGAGGCGATAGCGGAGCATTTATTTTAATTTGTTCCTAACGCGTGCTCGGGTAGCTGTAAAAGTAGTAGATACAGCTGCTTCCAAAAGCGCCAAATTAATATTAGCAAGTGATTAAAATTCAACTGGCATTAACTAATAAAAAGTTCAAACGCGGGGTAAAATAACAAGCTGTCTGCTTTAGACAGAAGTGACTACACATAGCAACGGTTCCCATTTTATTGGCTGCGGAATATTTTATATGGTTTCCTTTCCGTGGTCATCGTTTGTTAGGTTTCGTTTTCATCATTTTTTTTTGTTTATTTTAGGCAAGGTTAGGTTACGTAAAGGTTAGGGTAGACCAGACTATGCTAGATTAAGGTAAGGTTAGGCTAAACTAGGCTTTCTAAGTTAGAAAAGGTAAGCTCAGATTAGATTAGGTTCAAGTAAGGTTAGGCTAGGCAATACTAGGCTAGGTTAGATTCGGTTCAAGTAAGGTTAGGCTAGGCAATACTAGGCTAGGTTAGATTAGGTTAAAGTAAGGTTAGGCTAGGCAATACTAGGCTAAGTTAGATTCGGTTCATGTAAGGTTAGTCTAGGCAATACTAGGCTAAGTTAGATTCGGTTCATGTAAGGTTAGTCTAGGCAATACTAGGCTAAGTTAGATTCGGTTCAAGTAAGGTTAGGCTATTCAATACTAGGCTAGGTTAGATTCGGTTTATGTAAGGTTGATGAAAAAATAAAATATGGAACCATTCATAACGTTAGTCACACGTTACAAGACTCAAAATTTTCGAGTGTAAGTAATAGATTTCGGAAGCGCGACCGCCGCTAGGTAAATTCAAGTAACTGGAAATTTTAACTATAGCAATATTATAGCTTTTATGTAGTTTTTGAAATAAAAGCATTTCAAGAAACCGGATATTTATAGAGTAGATAGTTTTGAACGGCAAATAATCATTAATTTGAAATCAAGCGTCCTAATTTTATTTATTTTATAACATGTTTGGAAAATCTTCAAAGACGAAAATTATGGTCATATTAATGCTAACAAAACTTGAAAAACTTTAAATTATCCAAAATCACGATGAAAACGGTATCGTATTTTCTGAAAGAGTAATGATTGAATAATATTTACGGTGTAGAAGTTGGAAGTCATTCAGAAATGTAATTTTGATCCATACCTAAGAGTTGTATCTTGGGTTTAACCTAATCCTAGTTCAAAATTTTTCCCAACACTATTACAGTGACGTAATATACGATCGTTGTCTTTTTTTGCCCCTTGAAACGAAAGGAAGAGAAATAAGAGCGTAAAACAGAAAAGCTGGAGAAGGTGTTCGAATGCAGAGGGCGGGGAAGCGGGGGCATTTGTTTTAAAGGAACGCGTTGAACCGGAAGTTTTATGTCGTTCTCTTTTGGCTCCAAATTGACGTTCTTCCGGTTGGACACCTCTCCTCCTTCCTCTCTCTCTTTCCTTCCGCCATTTCTTTTCATTTTTTCTCCGTTTTTTGTGGCGTCTAAAAATTTATTTTCTTCGAACGTATGTCTTGACCCGTTCCTCCACTTAAGTCGTATTCACGACAGTCAACAGTTTCACTTTAATTGGTCAACACAGTTGGCCACTAGAGTCGATCTGACCGTGTTAATGGAAAAATTTTCCATTTTGTTGGATTCATTATAGCTTTTATTTATTACTCAACTTTCTTGGAGCATTTGAAAGAATCCCCTAAAATGCTGGTTCGTGTGAATACCATAATACTAAGAGTTTAAGCTATTTACGATGTTATCATGTTATTCGTTTTTGGATATAATTGGCTATCAGTAGAAGTATATAATAAATTATGTACGAGAGAAGTATTAATCCACCTAGTCTGCTAATGTTATTCGTTCGGTAAATGTAGCTTCGCATGTTTTTTCAAAAGATGTTTCGGGAGGAAACATTGTGTGAGGGAAATTGCTGATTATAGTAATTTTCTAACAACGGTAAAGAGCGTGAGGGGGATTGGGAACAGCAATAAAGAGAGCTAGGGGGATTGTGAACAACGATAAAGAGCGTGAGGTAGATTGGGAACAATGATAAAGAGCGTGAGGTGGATTGGGAACAACGATAAGGAGTGTGAGGGGGATTGTGAACAACGATAAAGAGTGTGAGGGTGATTCGGAACAATGATAGTGAGCGTGAGGGGGATTGAGAACAACGATAAAGAGTGCGAGGTGGATTGTGAGCAACGATAAAGAGTGTGAGGGTGATTCATAAAAACGATAGTGAGCGTGAGGGGGGTTGGGAACAACGATATTAAGCGTGAGGGGGATTGGTAACAGCAATAAAGAGAGCTAGGGGGATTGTGAACAACGATAAAGAGCGTGAGGTAGATTGGGAACAATGATAAAGAGCGTGAGGTGGATTGGGAACAACAATAAGGAGTGAGAGGGGGATTGTGAACAACGATAAAGAGTGTGAGGGTGATTCGGAACAATGATAGTGAGCGTGAGGGGGATTGAGAACAACGATAAAGAGAGCGAGGTGGATTGTGAGCAACGATAAAGAGTGTGAGGGTGATTCATAAAAACGATAGTGAGCGTGAGGGGGGTTGGGAACAACGATATTGAGCGTGAGGGGGATTGGTAACAACGATAGTGAGTGTGAGGGGGATTGGGAACAACGATAGTGAGCGTGAGGGGGATTGGGAACAACGATATTGAGCGTGAGGGGGATTGGTAACAACGATAGTGAGTGTGAGGGGGATTGGGAACAACGATAGTGAGCGTGAGGGGGGTTGGGAACAACGATATTGAGCGTGAGGGGGGTTGGGAACAACGATATTGAGCGTGAGGGGGATTGGTAACAACGATAGTGAGTGTAAGGGGGATTGGGAACAACGATAGTGAGCGTGAGGGGGGTTGGGAACAACGATATTGAGCGTGAGGGGGATTGGTAACAACGATAGTGAGTGTGAGGGGGATTGGGAACATAAAGAGCGCGAGGTGGATTGTGAGCAACGATAAAGAGTGTGAGGGGATTGGGAACAACGATAAAAAGCGCGAGGTGGATTGGGAACAACGATAAAGAGCGCGAGGTGGATTGTGAGCAACGATAAAGAGTGTGAGGGTGATTCATAAAAATGATAGTGAGCGTGAGGGGGGTTGGGAACAACGATAGTGAGCGTGAGGGGGATTGGGAACATAAAGAGCGTGAGGGGGATTGGGAACAACGATAAAGAGCGCGAGGTGGATTCGGAACAACGATAGTGAGCGTGAGGGGGATTGGTAACAACGATAGTGAGTGTGAGGGGGATTGGGAACAACGATAGTGAGCGTGAGGGGGGTTGGGAACAACGATAAAGAGCGTGAGGGGGATTGGGAACAACGATAAAGAGCGCGAGGTGGATTGTGAGCAACGATAAAGAGTGTGAGGGTGATTCATAAAAATGATAGTGAGCGTGAGGGGGGTTGGGAACAACGATATTGAGCGTGAGGGGGATTGGTAACAATGATAGTGAGTGTGAGGGGGATTGGGAACAACGATAGTGAGCGTGAGGGGGATTGTGAACAACGATAGTGAGCGTGAGGGGGATTGAGAACAACGATAGTGAGCGTGAGGGGGATTGGGAACAACGGTAAAAAGCGCGAGGTGGATTGTGAATAACGATAGTGAGCGCGAGGGGGATTGGGAACAACGATAAAGAGTGCGAGGGGGATTGGGAACAACAATAAAAAGCGCGAGGTGGATTGTGAACAACGATATAGAGCGTGAGGGGGATTGGGAACAAAGATAGTGAGCGTGAGGGGGATTGGGAACAACGATAGTGAGCGTGAGAGGGGATTGGTAACAACGATAGTGAAAGTGAGGGGGATTGGGAACAACGATAGTGAGCGTGAGGGGATTGAGAACAACGATAGTGAGCGTGAGGGGGATTGTGAACAACGATAAATAGTGTGAGGGTGATTCATAAAAACGATAGTGAGCGTGAGGGGGATTGGGAACAACGATAGTGAGCGTGAGGGGGATTGGTAACAACGATAGTGAGTGTGAGGGGGATTGGGAACAACTATAGTGAGCGTGAGGGGGATTGAGAACAACGATAAAGAGTGTGAGGGGGATTGTGAACAACGATAAAGAGTGTGAGGGTGATTCGGAACAACGATAGTGAGCGTGAGGGGGATTGGGAACAACGATAAAAAGCGCGAGGTGGATTGTGAACAACGATATAGAGCGGGAGGGGGATTGGGAACAACGATAGTGAGCGTGAGGGGGATTGTGAACAACGATAAATAGTGTGAGGGTGATTCATAAAAACGATAGTGAGCGTGAGGGGGATTGGGAACAACGATAGTGAGCGTGAGGGGGATTGGTAACAACGATAGTGAGTGTGAGGGGGATTGGGAACAACTATAGTGAGCGTGAGGGGGATTGAGAACAACGATAAAGAGTGTGAGGGGGATTGTGAACAACGATAAAGAGTGTGAGGGTGATTCGGAACAACGATAGTGAGCGTGAGGGGGATTGGGAACAACGATAAAAAGCGCGAGGTGGATTGTGAACAACGATATAGAGCGGGAGGGGGATTGGGAACAAAGATAGTGAGCATGAGGGGGATTGGTAACAACGATAGTGAGCGTGAGGGGGATTGGGAACAACGATAGTGAGCGTGAGGGGGATTGAGAACAACGATAGTGAGCGTGAGGGGGATTGTGAACAACGATAAATAGTGTGAGGGGGATTGTGAACAACGATTAAGAGTGTGAGGGTGATTCGGAACAACGATAGTGAGCGTGAGGGGGATTGGGAACATAAAGAGCGCGAGGTGGATTGTGAGCAACGATAAAGAGTGTGAGGGGGATTGGGAACAACGATAAAAAGCGCGAGGTGGATTGTGAACAACGATATAGAGCGTGAGGGGGATTGGGAACAAAGATAGTGAGCGTGAGGGGGATTGGGAACAACGATAGTGAGCGTGAGGGGGATTGGTAACAACGATAGTGAGCGTGAGGGGGATTGGGAACAACGATAGTGAGCGTGAGGGGAATTGAGAACAACGATAGTGAGCGTGAGGGGGATTGTGAACAACGATAAATAGTGTGAGGGGGATTGTGAACAACGATTAAGAGTGTGAGGGTGATTCGGAACAACGATAGTGAGCGTGAGGGGGATTGGGAACATAAAGAGCGTGAGGGGGATTGGGAACAACGATAAAGAGCGCGAGGTGGATTGGGAACAACGAAAAAGAGCGTGAGGTGGATTGGGAACAACGATAAAGAGCGTGAGGTGGATTGGGAACAACGATAAAGAGTTTGAGGGGGATTGGGAACAACGACGGTGAGCGTGAGCGGGATTGGGAACATAAAGAGCGTGAGGTGGATTGTGAGCAATGATAAAGAGTGTGAGGGTGATTCATAAAAACGATAGTGAGCGTGAGGGGGGATTGGGAACAACGATAAAGAGCGTGAGGGGGATTGGGAACAACGATAAAAAGCGCGAGGTGGATTGTGAACAACGATATAGAGCGTGAGGGGGATTGGGAGCAACGACGGTGAGCGTGAGCGGGATTGGGAACATAAAGAGCGTGAGGGGGATTGTGAACAACGATAAAGAGTGTGAGGGGGATTGTGAACAACGATAAAGAGTGTGAGGGGGATTGGGAACAACGATAAAGAGCGTGAGGGGGATTGGGAACATAAAGAGCGTGAGGTGGATTTGGAACAACGGTAAAGCGCGTGAGGGGGGTTGAGAACAACTATAGAGAGCATGAAGGGGATTGGGAACAACGATAAAGAGCGTGACGGGGATTGGGAACATAAAGAGCGTGAGGGGGATTGGGAACAAGGATGAAGAGCGCGAGGGGATTGGGAACAACGATAAAGAGTGTGAGTTGGATTCGGAACAACGATAAAGAGCCTGAGGGATTTTGATCAACGATAAAGAGCGTGAGGGCGATTGGGAACAGCGATAAAGAGCGTGAGGGATTGGGATCAACGATAAAGAGCGTGAGGGCGATTGGGAACAGCGATAAAGAGCGTGAGGTGGATTGGGAACAACGGTAAAGAGCGCGAGGGGGATTGGGAACAACGATAAAGAGCGCGAGGGATTTTGATCAACGATAAAGAGCGTGAGGGCGGTTGGTATCAACGATAAAGAGTGTGAGGTGGATTGGGAACAACGATCCTAGCATTGGCATAACTAAGGACCATATCTAAGGGGTTGTAATTTACGGCACTGCATCCTAGTAGTTTCCGTAGATAAAAAGCCTACCCAAGTATTTTTGAGCTTGCCTCGCTTGTTCCCCACCCCCCTCAAGAGTTAGGAGCGTCTCGAGAAAATGGCTAGCTTATAGTTCGTGCGCATTGAAACAAGGTATATTTAAAAGTTTCTCTTCCGTTTTTGAAAGTGTCGCTTTTCTTTTTTTGATCCTTTTGTTTTCAACCATTTTTGTAGGGTTCTTTTAGGCAAAGGACTAGGAAATATCTCGTTTGTTAAGGGCTGGTTTTTGACCTTTTAACCTCTTTTGGAGAGTACTTCAATGGTTTTTTTCTCCGAGTGTGTCGTTTTGACGGGATTCAAGGACTTTTTTAGAACCGCGAACTTTTACCTACTTTTTTAAGTTTTTTGCGTGTACGAAAAGACATACGCGTTTGCTAATGTTTCGAGAGATATAGTTATGTCACCAGATTGGACACAAAAAATATTAAAAAAAATGTGGAATAAATGTTCCTACGACCGATACTAAATGCAATTGGAACAAGTCGGTCAGGACCGTAATATTACCTCTCCTCGGTGCAATTGTATTAGAGTTTCAAACCTCCTGCGCTGAATGAAATAATTGAGCCGCAACAACCAAGTTCAATTTATTCAAAATATTCTAAACTACATTGTAGCAGTGAAAACATAATACAAGTAAACTCATCATTACAACAAAAATAAAAAAATAAAAATATATAATAACTCAATCGATAAGGTTTAAGAACCAAAATTTAACAATAGAAAAATATACAGTACCCCAATCGATAAGGTTTCAGAACCAAAATAACCAATAGAAATCTTTTTTTATAACCTAATCGGTCAGGCTTCAGAGTCAAAATAACCAATTGCAAAAATATAACAACCCAATCAAGCAACAAATTATTTCAAATTCAAATACTTTGAAACCAAGCCATTTTAAGAACATAAAAACACCTTACCATTAATAATACAAGGCATACAAAGCCACTTGACTGAATATAATTGTGAAATAAATTTAAATGAATTCGACTAAACGACACCTCAAACCAGTTTAAATCGAATAGAAAACCAATAAGATCAAGACGTACTCAACTGCACAAATGAACTATTTCGCGGAAGAAACAAAATCCCTTTTAAAAAAATTAATAGATAATAATATACGGCTGAAAAAAACCCAATAATACTAATGAATAAATATTAAATAAAAACGTTATCTCGATCATTAAACAAAGGTCAACAAAAGTACAAAAAGGCTCTTCCTTAGCCTGGAATTCAGCAACTTAAACATTACCGTATTCGAAAAAAAATATTTCCAATATTGATTTAACGTCATAAGTTAAAATAATTGAGATTTTTTTAACAAGCATAACAGGAATCAATGCTTTGACGGCAGAACATCGAAGTCCGGAAACCGGGTTCCCGATTTAATTTCCCACAGATAAAACAAAATATAATTAAAATAAAAACCTGATCTTAATAAAACGTGAAATTTACATACGTTCTACGTCACGCACATTCAGTTTCGAAAACTAGAGTATCAGAAAAAATAAATAAAAATCTACATACTTTGTTATTTTCCCGCTAAACCAAATCCGGTATTTATTTTTATCTCGGTTTTTACTTCAACAATTGTTTATGATGCTTTCTATTTTCACTACACCCGCATTAAAAAAATTATCTACATAAATTGTTTGTATTCTTCACGTAAAACATTCCTCCAACAGTCTGTTTATGACATCTTTTATTTTTACGGTAACAACATGGACGTCATTGCCCCGCGGTAAGACATCCGCATTGTAACAATGAGACCCGGGTTCGATTCCTGGATATTAACTTCATAACAGCATAAAGGGCTTTTGCCAAAGCTGTTTTTAAAAAACACCGTCGCTTAGCAGGCGTAGGTGGCTCAGTTGTTAGAGTAAATCTCTGGCACGCAGCAGACCCGGGTTCGATTCCGGGCGGCGCCAATAATTCGCAAATTGACACTAAGACGAATACGTGAACAATTGGTGGAAACCCTGCCATTGGACGCTGAGAAGTTGCCATAACACTCAGCACTCGGTCCGTCCCAAAGTCATTAAGTAGAATCTGGAGAGAAAACGCCCGTACAAACACAACAGACTCAACATCCACAACCATCATAACACAAACACCACAAACTCTTCACCCACAACCGTCATAACACGAACTCAACATTCACAACCTACGCATAAACATTACAAAAACGTAATGCACAAAACCGTCACGACGGTGAGCGTTAACCAAAAACCACCATCCAAACCAAACCGCAAATAAATCCGTTAACGCTCACCGTCACACGGTGGTTTTGCCAACCTTCGAGAATCTGCGTACGCAATGATTAACCTTTGCACGGAAAATGCGAACGCGTTCGCAGCCCGGACAGACTCACAGACAGACAGACAGACAGACAGACAGACCCACAGACAGACACGGTGATTGTAATACCCCTCCAGGGTACAAAGTACCCTCGGAGAGGTAAAAACGAACAATTTTCCCTCTAGAAAGGAGATTAAGGGCTGGAAGGTAGATTCAGATGTTCTCAGCACCCTAAATACGTAGTTGTTATTACATAATTACTGCTCTCTTTAAGTACCAACAATTTGATTTCCTGTTGGAAGAGTGTTTGCCAAACGTTTCATAATGGTATATGGAATATAACCACGGAAAGATTTTAGCATGGTTATATTTTTGGGATAAAATGTGTCGCGAGGTGGTCCCCACTTCCGGCATTCCTCGACGTGATTTGTAGAGGCTGTAACCGAACGTACCCGACGGATGACAAATGCCGGTGGTCCAGGTTTAAGGTTTCTCAGAGCGGAACCACCAAAATCGCTTTATTTCCGTATAGTGTCGTATTGTCCAGACGACTTCTAGCTGCCGGATTCCCGAAATTGTTTTTTCTCCTATCATATTGAATGGTTAGTATGTACTTTGTCAAAGGCACCATGTCGTTTTTCGCCCTTTCTTACGTAATTTAATTTTGGCCTCCGAAATATATTTGAAATTTGATCTTGCACGAAAAAAAAAGATGTGTGGTTGGTGTTTCTTATGCCTTTCAAGTTACTAGGTCGTCGCAAAAACCGAAAACGGCATTTTCAACAAAGACTTGAGCGGAGCGAGCTGGAAATACAGTGGTTTACTAGGCTTAGATTAATTAAACCCAAGTAGAGAAAGAAAAGCGAGATAAATAATTTAGTTTACCAAAGATTATTGTTTATTTGGTAAAGATAAAACAAAATAAAAATATCTGTACACAGCCATTGCTTATCTCATTTGAAACTTGGACTATGTGGTAATACCGCAAAGGACTTTCAAGTTATAAACCCGACTTTCTACTCGGAATATTTATTTTATATCTAGGTTAAAATGAAAATTAAATGAGTTAGTCCAGGCAGTTTTATTTAATACCGCTTAAATTCTGAAGCATTTGGTAAATGAAATAACTCGAACTTAAATATTACGTTTTAAGTAGCGATTTATTTGTTTTGAATTTACTTGTGAAATTCTGTTTTAGTATTTAAAATTAGCGTTACTACGCAAACGTTTGCAGTGTGTTGCTAGCGAGTGCTTTTTATTTATTCAACTACAGTTATAAGTAACATATACTATAAGTATGAAATTTCATATTGTTTTAATGGTCATTTTCTTATCGAACCTTTTTTGACACTGATACCCTCGCCATGCTCCGACTTGGACTAACCACATTCAAAATATGAGTAGAATATTATCGTCCTTGGTAGTCGTATATTATCGTCGTTGGTAGTAGAATATTATCATCCTTGGTAGTAAAATATTATCGTCGTTGGTAGTAAAATATTAAGGCCCTTGGTAGTAGAAAATTATCGTCCTCGGTAGTAGAATATTATCGTCCTTGGTAGTAGAATATTATCGTTGGTGAAAATTTTTGCAAGTTGTCATACTTGTAGTGTTACTTATGCTACTACAAAAATTGTAACGCTTGTAAATTGCACATTCGAGATGTTTCATTTTCAGAAATACAAATCACTCCATCCCCTAAAATATGGTTTTTACGACGAAAGGGCAAATTATTTAAATGAACGTTGAACGTTATCCGGCTGTACGCTTACAGAGGGTTTTTCTTCATCGGAAAAGTTGAAATTCGCGTTCTCTTTTTTTATCTGGTATTTTTTTCTGAACGGGCCCGTGATTAACGACCTCGTAAAACGGGGTTTTTTTTTGGCAGGGCACGTTATACCTTTTTACGAAGCGAGGGTGAATTGCAAATATTTGCCTATTTAGAGTTAAAATTGCTGTTTTATCAAGAATGTTTTCAGGTACATAATGATGTTGGAGAATACCATTAGGCTATGGTAGCATGCTAGCGTATTTCGTAGCGAAAGTTCGGCCGCTTTTCAATCACGACACGTGTATCACACGAACTTTCGCTACAAAGTATGTTAGGTTGCACCGAGGGAGTAGCCATTTGGAAAAATAATTGTACACCAGATTTCTGATTTCCAAATATTTCCGATAATTTTAATATTTCCGATATTTCTCAAATATTTACAGTATTTCTCAATTATTTCCAGTATTTCTCAATTATTTCCAGTATTTCTCAATTATTTCCAGTATTTCTCAATTATTTCCGGTATTTCTCAAATATTTCCAGTATTTCTCAATTATTTCCGGTATTTCTCAAATATTTCCGATATTTCCGATAGTTTTAATATTTCCGATATTTCTCAAATATTTCCAGTATTTCTCAAATATTTCCGGTATTTCTCAAATATTTCCGATATTTCCGATAGTTTTAATATTTCCGATAATTTTATTATTTCCGATAATTTTAATATTTCCGATAATTTTAATATTTCCGATATTTCTCAAATATTTCCAATATTTCTCAAATATTTCCAGTATTTCTCAATTATTTCCGGTATTTCTCAAATATTTCCGATATTTCCGATAGTTTTAATATTTCCGATAATTTTATTATTTCCGATAATTTTAATATTTCCGATAATTTTAATATTTCCGATATTTCTCAAATATTTCCAATATTTCTCAAATATTTCCAATATTTCTCAAATATTTCCAATATTTCTCAAATATTTCCAATATTTCTCAAATATTTCCAGTATTTCTCAATTATTTCCGGTATTTCTCAAATATTTCCGATATTTCCGATAGTTTTAATATTTCCGATAATTTTATTATTTCCGATAATTTTAATATTTCCGATAATTTTAATATTTCCGATATTTCTCAAATATTTCCAATATTTCTCAAATATTTCCAATATTTCTCAAATATTTCCAGTATTTCTCAATTATTTCCGGTATTTCTCAAATATTTCCGATATTTCCGATAGTTTTAATATTTCCGATAATTTTATTATTTCCGATAATTTTAATATTTCCGATAATTTTAATATTTCCGATATTTCTCAAATATTTCCAATATTTCTTTGGATTTCTCGAGATTTCTAATATTTATCGTGGATTTCTGATATTTCCTATATTACTTGTGGATTTCTAGATTTCCGGATATAATTGTTTGGATTTCTCGCTATTTGTACACCATATTTCTTAAGTGGCTACCCCCTCGGGTTGGACTAAGAATATCTGCCTTCCCATATTCTTATTCAGGTACCTGAATTTATTCTTGGTTTTATTTATATCATTGCTTAGTCTGGATAAAACCAAGAATACATGTATTTCTACTTTGGGATAATGACTAACGACGTTGCTCCTAATCTCCCTCACGCTAGAAAAGTTAGCTCTTTCCTCCAAACAAAATCAAATCTCATTGGTCCTTAAATCTGACGTCTTCCTTGATGCCCGCAGATCATTCAACATAGTTGAACGAGCTATGTTCGACGTATTTCCAAAAATTATTATATGACCCACATAAACCTAATAATTTCAATTGTACAATTCACATTGTCAGTTTCACGGAATAAAAAAGAATTTGATATCTTCAGAAGTTCCTAATATATCCGAGAAGTATCCTTATCTCGATATACCGCGTGATATAGTGTGTTTCGTTTGAAACTTATGCTTTTCCAAGTACCCACTACTTTGTCAAAAAATGTTTCGAAATATAGATATTTTCAAAAATTCATTGAAACGGAAAAGGTAGTTTTTACATTTTACGTTTCTCGCTGTAAATGCCGCCATTAGCACCGGCGTAGGGACGTGTTTAACTTTTATACCTAAGGTAGATACTTATCTCCTAAAATATCTCTTATCTACTTATGGTGTCATCAGTTCGGTATATACCGCTACTATAGTGAAAAAAGACTAAAAATTAATTTTTTTAAGGGGCGAATAGAATACATGTATATTATTTGAAAGGGCATACTCGAATGAAAACGCTTCTATTTTGATTGAAGTGAACAATGTAGCAGCGACCCATGTCCTATTTTTACGAGAGATCTACTTTAAAATGTGGGTTTTAAAAGAAAGGTAGAAAGGAAAAGGGTATTTTATTCCAAAATCAACTTTAAAGTTGGGGCGGCTGTTGAAAGAAGATTCGGGCGAGCGTGGTTGCCAAAATTGACGGAAATTAAATTTATTTTTTCTCTTCGGAATGGAGGAGAAATATTATCTTCTTGATGATGAAAAGAGACAAGGTCTTTCTCTACCTAGAAGAAAGTTCTGTTTTCTTATCCTTGAGCCAGACGTTCAACCCGCGGGGGAATTGTACGACCACCTCCGCCGCCTGTTTCAGACCTCCCCCGATCTGCTACTCTAAAAAGACGCGTTTAACGGGGAACGGCTCGTTTCATTTGTTTCGTGGTTTTCTTAATCGCCAAAGAGGAATCCGCGGAAGCTAAAAAGACGCGTAATTAATGAAATGATGTTTTAATCCTTATGCCGGAATGTGTTCACCCATTTTCCAAGAACGATTCTCGTTTGTAGATTAAGTAATTTAAGGGATAATAGCTAACATCTGGAATAGGCATTATCATGCAACTAAATCTAAAACCTGATTTTGGTCATGGGTTATGATATTTTGTCATTTTTGAAGCATTGGCGTTATAACTCATGGAGTATCGAAATTTGAATTATTTTCTAAAAACCATGGTGTGTATCATATATCGTACTACCTGAAGTAATTAATACACCTCTTACGATAGAAGTATCCAACTAACCTATAAAAATTTGCTGACTAACGATGTAAAATATAAAAATTACAATCCGTAATGATATTTACTTATTTGTAAGCCACATTTTTCCGCATAAATAGTAATATCAGTCGGTAGCTTTGACCGTGGCCGCCATTTTAGACGCGTTTTTTTAACTGTAGGAAAAAGCACTATTTGGCAGTTTAACGAAGTTGGAATATGCCTGTATTTAGCTCCGCACTTTGTTTAGTAGCTAACTAAGGAGGTAGATCAACACATCGTTACTGAATAGGCAATATAGGCCATTGTCTAGGGCTAGCGCTATCGAAGGGCCTGGATTCTAAAAGGTAGCTTTCTTAATAGTTATTTTAAATACAAAATCCTACGGAAAGGTTAGAAGACTTTGCCCGAAAAACTGCTAACGGGCCCTGAGATAGATACTTCTTTTCGGAAGAGGGATCTTATATACTTCTGGTATCATGCAACTCGAATAATGATCAAGTCCCGCCATCGGAGTTTGCGTTAAATCGCGTGTTCCGATATCGACCAGCGTTCCAATATCTCGCAGATATTTAACGTTTTATAACTCTCCGGTGAAAACGTGCGAAACGCGTCGATGACGGCCGAGATAGTTGTGTTTGAAACGCGAACGTAAACACTAAACAATCTTTCAAACCGCGTGCTATATATATAACTATATCGGTTTAAAAAGGCCCAAATAGTTCCCGAAAGCGGAGAAGCGGAAGATAAAAAGCGCGTATCTCCGTGTGCACGAACTCAAAACGGCGATGCGTGTTTGGAACTACTTTTTCAAAAACGGCCGTCTCTCCGTTATCGGAAGCCAAAACAAAAACTGCCCACCTCCCATACAACAAATATCGACCCGACAAAAAAATGGCTTAAAAAATAACACGCTAAGGCGCGCGAGTCGAGGCTAGGAAATAGGTAGCGGTCTACGTGGCTTTATCGTAAAAATGAAAATGGCCCATCATATTGTCGTTGAGGGTTTTAGCCTATTCCCATCGGCAGCGGGACGACGATTAGTTCTATTCGTCGACCACTAACGATTCATTCTCAACGACGCCGCTAGGAGGCCGTCGAGTTTCCGGATTTTACAGCTTCGGCAAACATGATCTCTCGAGAGGGGATTCTTGATTAGTTTCGGCCGAATTGACTATCTCTCACTCTGGCGTCCGAAACCGCGAATTTCTAATGACTGCCGGACTTATAGGATTGACAAATACGGTGGAAAACGTAATAATTTAACCTTCGAAACTTGGGTGGCGGATTCCGGGAGAAGGTTGGATGAACGCGGGCACCGAGACCAAAGGATGTTTTCACTTTTAGGTCTTCTTCCCTTTTAATATGGACACGGGTTAGGCTGGGCCAAATAGCCCTTTTAGTTTTAATAATGCGACCTTCCGCGTCATCAATCTTAGAGATCGCGCTAAGCCTCGGAACGTCATTCTCCTTCCCCGCCCTCATCCGCATCCGGAAAGTTTAATTAAAGGGGGCGGGATTATTCCACGCCTAATTATTCCCGTCCCTGTCCTTATTTCCTCTACCCTCTTCTACCCTCTTCTCTGCGAGCGCATTTTTGGTCGCTGTCGAAGTCAGCGGAAAATGCGGACAGTGTTGTCTGAAGGTCGCCGCTTGTTTCCCGCCCCCAACTCTTGACTATTTTGTTACCTAATGATTTATAGGAACGAGAATTTGGTAACATAGCCAAAATACATACGATTAAGGAAGACGTTAATTCCAAAGACACCAATATCCTATGGACAATATAATTAGCCTTTTTTTATATGACACGCTACCAAGTACATAGAAATAACCCAAATACAACGGCGGCGATCGAAAAACATTCCTGAGGAGGCCCGGGCCATTATTTTTAATTCAAAAATGAATATACTTAGAACTTAACCAAGAAAATGTACAGCTTTATCTTTATTTCCCATTTTTTTTTAATGTTGTTTCTCCGCCAATAAAATTATTGATAACAAAACTGAAGTCGATGTTTTCAAAACAATAACTGTGTACATGGCTAAATCATTAAGCTTTTCTTGGCCACATGCATTACGAAAATATTTTAGGCTATCTAACATAATTTGGGTAAAACAGGATACACGACGAGTTAATTTCCTGTTTGGATGAATCTAACGAAATCAATTTTATGCTAGTTCATCTTAATGTTACTTGCATCTTCAATATCAAAATATCTTCTGTAAAAAGACTGAATTTGGACCAAAATGAAGGCAGTGAGATTATAATTTTATCCTTGATTGCTATTTATACTCAATTTAATTTCTGTGGGGGCTGTGCTACCGTATGTTTTTCCCTGTGGGGGCTTGAGCCCCAGAGCCCCCACGGAATCTACGCCACTGCCCAAATACCAGATTAAAATGTTAGCCAGGTCGCGGCTAAGGAAAAATATTTAAGGTAGGAACAAATAAAATAGGTTGTGATTTAAAGAAAATATTTGGGAATGAAAAACAAAGAAAGTGGTATAAAAGTAAATATTTAATGCAATCGAAATTTGGTTTCTATTTATAATAACAAAAACATCAAATTGCAAATACCCTCGTCTTTTCTATTTTAAGGGGCCGTTCGCAAATTACGTCACGAGAGGGTGGATTTTACAAGTAATAATAAATTTATTCAAACAGACTCGGAAGTCGAAAGTGGAGTACACTTATTGTGCCATGCGATTACAAAACAAACAAAAAATAAATATGCAACAGTGAGATTAAATCAACAGATACCAATATATACAAATAAAATAAAATAAAATATGCTAGTAAAAATTAAAAAAAAAACACTTTTGCGTAGTTAATTTAAAAATAGTTTTATTTTCACTACACAAAAATGGTCTTTAAAAATTTTTACTAGCAGTTTTAACCAGACGAGATAAACCGTATTCGATCTTGAAGGTCAGAGTAAGGGAGAGTGCGCAAACCCGACACAAGTTTAGTGGCTCGACGTTGTACTCTCTCAGGATTGTCGATCTCCTTGAATGTTACAGTGAGAGGCATATTCGAAAGGTTATGTCACACATGATAATTCTATTCCGGAACTTAAATTATCAATTATTTTATTTAATAATGGATTTTCTTAATGAGTTAGTTTTGTAGAGGTTAAACAATAAATAAACAGATTTAATTTTAAAAGAAATGTAATAATTAGTTGAGGGAGAGTTGAGTTTTTTTAACGTAATTTGGGGGTCTTACCATATTTTACTCTTCGAGGGAGGGTGTCGAAAACGCCGATTCTTTGCGTTACGCAGGGCCGCCTTATCCATAAGGCAGACTAGGCAAAGTGCTTAGGGCCTACGATTCAATATAATCGGGCCTACAAAGGTCCGAAAAGTCAGTAAATGAGAGATTTTTGCCTAAGGCCCACGGAAAGGTTAAAACGGCCCTGGCGTTACGTAATTTGCGAACGGCCCCTGACAGAGAAGCCGGAGTACGCGGTAGTGTTTTGGGTGTAGACAAATAAGGACTCCATCTTAATACGAATAAATTTTTTTTTACGATCGTATTTACCGTTGGTTTACAGTTTGTTTTAATGCCGAAATGTTTTCCAATTTTCAAATCATTAAAACGTCTCGTTTTAATCTTGAAAGATATATTGTTTGAATTTAAGTTATCTTAGCTACGATGGCTGAGATAGTGCTCGGATTTCGATTAATATTTTTCCATGAATAAAATAAGCTCGTTGATATTTAAATAATATTTATTTAAATAACCAATAGTTGAATAAAAATTGTAAAATGTTTAAATAATCAAAAGTGAATAAGCCTATTATTTAAATAAAACAAACAATTATTTAAATAAATGCCACTTTTATTCAAATAAATGCTTGGTTGCGTAAAAACATAATTAAATAAGTTAAAATGATATTCTTTTTACCAACGTTTTTTAAATAAATCGGAAATTTTGTGGATAATGAATAAACAATTCCGAGCACTAGGCTGAGCAACAGAAAAATACTAACTTATTACAGGCTTAATATAACAAATACCATTGTAAATGGATAAAACTATATTTTTCGCTTTCCAGAGCAGATTGAAAATTTGAGATGTATGGTTTTTTATACTTTCAAAGAGAACGTTAGTTTTTTTTTTATTCGGGATTCCGTAACGGAGGAAGGTTCACTGTTTTTGAAAGATGTAAATATTTGATGATTTACGTCTTCCGCGAGTTCATTTTCCGTTCGTCGCCAGCGCCCAGGCTGGGGTCTCCTCCTCTTGAAACTCTGCCAAAAAAGCTCCCTCGCGCGTTCCCACCCTCGGAGGACGTTGATTATCAAAATTTTAATCCCAATATTTTAACGGATGACGTGTTCGGCGAAAATTTTTATTTTTAATCTTCCGTCGTTGCTCCCCGTAGCGTCACATTCCGGATAAATACTAAATTTTTAACTAACCGTGACTAAAAATCTCCCATCGCGGGAACAATTTCTCCTTTGATAGAAATTGCCGATTGAAATCTTCTCTCGCGTATCGGGAAAAGATTAAATTTTAGATAAGATTTACGTGACTAATTCGACTTAAAGAGCGATTCGCTAATTTTACTCAATTTTTCGCTCGGCATTTGACTGCGGAGGGAAATTCGTGCTCGTGCGAACCCGGCTCGAGACCGGGGAAAAGAGTTTGGTCTCGCTCCCTCTTTTTTTTAATTTTGAGCCGCGGTACATCGAGATGTATCTAATCTTCGCGTCAGTTATTTAAAATAAACACTGCATTCATTCGAATCTCGGTTGCACGTACCCTTTTCCTAATTCTGAAAATATCTCCAAAGCTGTCTTGGTTTTAATATTACCTAATCAACGTATAGAAACGACGCTATCTTTCTAAAATCTTATCTTTATCTAAAAAAATATACATTTAATTTTAGTACATTGTGACCAAACGAATGCCCGTTTAAAATCAAACTTTAAAAAACTTAGTGTTGTAAGTCGGAAAATTTTCCGTATTTTTCCGAAAAATATAAAAAAAAGTTATTATTCGATTATTTAGTCTAATATTGTTTGCAAATTTAAATAAAGTGGCATTTTCGCCTCATTTTTTCGAATCTAAAAGTAAAACTAAACCTCTAGAATAGTTTTAAACTGATTAACAATATAACACTATTAATGTTCTGTAGTATGTTTACTGTTATTAGACATTTTATATCGATAAAAAGATAAAAAAAATTAAAAACCCTTAAAAAGTAATTTATGTTTCAATTTTTTATTTTTCCGATTTGCGGACAATTTTCTGGAAATTTTTCCGAATTTTATTTTTCCGGAAAATTAATAACACTCTAAAAACCGTTATTTTTTCCAATTTATCCGGTTAAAAATGAGTGTTAAAAGGTGTTAAATGTGAGGAAATTCGAATAGGTGAAGCCCATCTAAAACCGCCGCGGGAAACGAGTTTAGAAACCATCTACAGGGAAATCCCTTACTAATACATTAAAATTTGGGTATTCCCTTGGGTTCGATTCGAGCACGTTTCGTCGACGTTGCTTCTCGAGTACTAGACACGACGCTTTCAAGCCTTTTGGACACGAAATCGAGAGAGTGCCTTTACTAGACACTCCAATATATTCTTGAAGTCGACTTTACTCGAGCCGAACTAAATTGGACTTAGATTTTCACGATTAAGAAAGCTAATATTTTCGTATTAGAAGCCGTCATAAAAATAGGTAGCTCAATTCCAATTTTTAGCGAACGTGAATGTTCCCAAACGGATTTCTCGCTTAAAGGGAATATAACCTCTGGTATTTCTGTCGCCCTCCGAGGGTTCCAATATTGTCCGCTGCCTCCCACGGCTTTTCATACTTGCGGCGCTGCTAATCGCTGATTGTGAAGGGAATAAAGGAAATTGATGGGGTCTTCCATAATGAACGCGTTGGAGTTTCTGTTCCATTTAAAGTGTAAAGGGTAATTTCGTTCCCAGCTCACTATCTGAGATCCTTTGCGCGATGGTGTAGTTGTTCTTGGCGAGAGAGGATAAATAGGTCGCTGTTCAAACACGTTAAAGCAGATTTCTCCCGCAACAGACTTTCTGAAGAGAAATCGGACCTTTTACACCGTATTTTCTCTAGAGTGGATTTTGAACCGGAACCTATACAAGATTTCACTCATTTTCTTAAGTGGTTATATTTTTAAAATATGAATTAGACCAAAATATGCCAGAAAGTCTCGGAATGAACGCCTATTCTTAATTCTACCATAGCTGACCGCTGACGTGTTTTGAAAAACGCTTAAAGCGGAACGGCCAAGCTTTTCCAAATATGGCCTTATTTCCGTATCAAAAGATTAACAAGACGTTCAATATACTAACACGTACCTTTTTTTGTCTTGAAAAAATAGCTTTTGGCCCAAAAAGTTGAAACGAAAAATAACTGCAGGTGTTTGGGTTGGAATTTTCGCCGCCATCTTAGGGGCTGCCGCCAGCGCCCCTAACCCCGTAAGAGCGATTTGCGAACTATCCTAACTTTTAAAATCGCGCAATTTAGGCTTATGTCTCTTATAACTGAAACGCGCCGCGCGTGCAAAACAAATTTTTTGCGTCTTCAGCAGCGTGCGCTTTTACGTTGTTTTTCTGTCTCACCTACTTATCACCAGGTGTCGCGGCGGACGCGCTCTTTTCGATTTCCCGAAATTTCTTTATTTTATTAAAAATTAACCACTCAATATTTTTTGATGCAGTTTTCGCCATAAATTTTAGTTTTTAATGGGCTATAGGGCTATCTAACTCGTTAAAGCTTGACCGTTCCCCTTTAAGGCTAGGCACCCACTGGCTCTCAGTTTCGTATCTGTCATGCCTTCCACAAGGCATTGTATCCGTTACGAACCAAAGGCTTGTGAAAGGTAGGACGGAGACGTTACGAAGAGCAGTGAGCGACCGGCTTAACTCAAAGATCCAGTCTTTTCTGGGACGTAATTGAGTTATGTTTACATGATGACAAGCTATAGAATCATTTTCTAGTACTATTTCGTCGCTAAAATATGGTTTATCAATATTAAATATACCTACTAGTGTTGTAAGTCAGAAAATTTCCCGTTTGGAAAATTTTCCAGAAAATGACCGAGGCCTTTTTTCCGGAAAATTTTCCGTATTTTTCCGAAAATAATAAAAAAAAGCTTTCATTCCATAATTAGTCTAATATTGTTTGCAAATTTAATTTTTTTCGGATCTAAAAGTAAAACTAAACCTCTACAGTCTACACTAGCTTTAATCTGATGAACAATGTAACACAATTAATGTTTTGTAGTATGTTTACTGATATTAGACATTTTATATCGATAAAAAGTAAAAAATTAAAAACCCTTAAAAAGTAATTTATGTTTAAATTTTTTATTTTTCCGATTTGCGGAAATATTTTGAAAAATTTTCCGCATTTCATTTTTCCGGAAAATTAACAACACTAATCCCTACGCACTGTAATTTTTAAATTTATCATCTTTAATCCCCGAAAGTTCGTACTTCTGACTTTAATTAAAAATAAATATATAAATTGAAATGTATATCTGTCTGAAAACTGTAGAATATATTTATTTTAAACACAAGCAGTTTTAGTTTTGCCTTATCAAAGCTTCAAAAAGACTTCTTTTTGCCGCGGTGGAGTACACTCTTTGATGAAATTCCCGTAAACAGGAATGGGGGATGGAAGCGTTATCTTAAAAATAGGTCATCGCGCAAGCCTACCAAAGTGCGTTATCTTTTCTTCTACTTTCTTTTGATAAACGTACATTAGTTTTCTTAGATCTTTAATACTTTTGAAAAGAAGCGTCTACGTATGACCCATATCTGATATTAAAAGAGGATTTTTGTTCTTTGGTGTTATCGATATCGGCTTACGTATCCAATAAACATATTGTTCCCGGAAATAATTTATTTCTATATCAGTATCTCCTTTTTAATATTAATATTACTGCGAGTCTCCGATTTCGTCAGACTATTAGCGTTGAGATTAATATTAAAATATATTCACTTAATTTGAATATTTTGACGATTTAATTTAGTTGGGTACGATAAATTGGTCTTTAAAAGCAGCCCTTTACCGAAGCCAAACAAATATTTCCTAGAAAGGGAATTCATTCATACGCTGTTTTCGTAAAATTCTGAACAATTTATCTTCGAATTTTAACTCTATTTGAATAACAAATTTGTGCGTGTTATCGTAAACAACGCGTGATTAGACGCCTATCGCAACAGTTTCTCAACACAAATGGAGAGTGAATGGATAATATATTTCCACAACTTTTTGGCCATTCAAACTATTTTGTTGATCAGGTTTCGAAGAACCGTTGTTATTATAACGAAGGCTTAACTTCAAATATTTAAATTAAATAATTATCGTACACCTTTTTAATGAACCAAACTTAATTAAAATATTATTAATGCCAACTTTCACTAATGTAAAAATTACATTTTTACGCGTGACCGTAGCTTTACATTGTGAGGTATAGCAGGCCTATTTACCTTCTTTTATACCCTAACATGGCGGCGTATTTTCCCGCGCAAATTGAATTTTAAGCTCCAACAATTAGCTCCATATTTACCATGGTAACCAACTACGGATAGCGCCCTACAGAAACCGATGGAGGCTGGTTTTTCGGAGGTCACGTGCGGGAAGTGGGTAATCACTTCGTTACAAAACCGTCAATCGTTGAATTTGGTGTTATATATTATATTTGATCTAATCAGAAGGATATGTAGGAAATTTTATAGATTTTATAGCTAAGCCTCGGTCGCCGAAATGAGCTATTCTTTAAAATTTGGGCAACAAAGCGTTCGCGTCGCCAATATCTTGTCGAAACTTTTTCTCCACTTGCACCAAAACTTATACCTTAAGCGTATTTTCATTGCTTTGGTAAATTTGCATTTCTCGATCGATTGAAGTTCAGTAAACAAAAATCCACCAATGCCATACTCGTATTTTGCTATTTCCAGTGACTTCTCTCAGTTTCTCGGTGATTTTTGCTGATTCCTCACATTTTTTACAGGAATTCTTAAAAGCATTCCAGTGTGATTACACCTGATTACTTAAAGGTACCGCGAATCTCGTATACATAGACAAACTAGTAAGTTATCCCTTTTTGTTGATTAGGTTGATGGCGACAAATACTAGTGAACATATTTCAAAATAAATAACTTCAGAAACCAAGCAAGTTAAAATTTATATTCCGTTTTGAAAATCAGTCATTATTTCGCCAAAGTCAGCGACAGTTTTCATTACGAAAGCGTTTTAATTTTCACTAGGCCTTGTTCTCGAGTAAAAATTAGTGGAGATTCCCCGCCATCGTTATCCGCATGTTTCACGCAGCGCCAAGTTTGGTCGTGGCGTACGTGTGAACTTCATAATAAGGTGGGTAATTAAAAAGGTTTCTAGGGCCTTTAAGCGCATATCCGAAGTGCACGGCGTATTCACCAATAGGCTGAGTAGGTTGTTAGAGGTACCATAATAAAGCTCAAGCCTATATTGTTGCGGTTAATCCGCCACTGAATATCCCTCGTCACATACACCATGGGTGCGTCAAAATTCTAAGAAGGAATTCTTCTCAAGAGTTCTTCGTGAGAATTTTGCACCCCGTGAGATCTCGCTAAAAAGCGTTAAATGTAAAAAGATTCTTCTAAAGATGGCGGCTTACGAGAATGCCACGACCGCTGTAAACTAAGCCTTTGACAATAAATATTATTTTTACACGATTTCACGACCATATACAGGGTGGAAGCCTCAGCCGTGATCCAGCCTCGGTACTTCCCCTAGTACACCAGAGTGCTGCGGGTAGAGCACTTACTACAGGCGCTGCCTCGGCTATTTTATCCGTTATTTAATTATCCAACTAGAATTTTTACAGATTCTAGCTGGATGCTACTCAGTCTTTATTTTCATTTTCGATTTTAAATCGTCGTCTGCTATCACGGAAACCAAGTGCGTTACTTTGTTCTTACCAAAATTAGTTAACCGACAAATAAATAACGGATTAAATGGCCAAAGCTGCGCCTGTAGAAGTGTTCCACCCGCAGCACTCTGGTGTACTAGGAGAAGTACCGAGGCTGGACCACGGCTGATACTTCCACCTAGGAGCAACAAACCCAACACCCCACACAAGGAGAACGCAACCCGTAAAAAGTCGTGGATTTTCTTGCGTACGTTTTTCATTGGCTAGACGCTTTAGCGCCTGCTGCCGTCGGAAGGGGAAAATTCGGAAATTGTCTTCCCCCCCGCCCGTAAAACGTTCAGCGTAAAGGCTAGTGACGCTCGTCCAATGAAATTCGTACCCAACCCTTCGTTAGCGTGTTTAAAGGCTAGCCGCGTTCTCCTTGTGTTTGTTACTTCTAGCTTCCACCCTGTATGAAGGAAGAAAACATTTTATTTGTAATTTAAAACGAAATATTTCATCGGAAATTAACTTAACATTCGGTTTTCTCTGAAATTCATTTTCGTCCACAAAAATATCATACTGTTTATTTTCTTCCGCATCAAGTATAATATTAGCTGCCATTTATATTTCTAATTCCCCCCCCCCCCCTTTTTAACCAAGTGAGAATGCTTGGATGCAATTTTTTCTATCATTTTGACCGAGGCGACTATATCAATACAATTTGTTAATTTTGGACCATGTCTACAAACTTTCGCAGACGCTCGATCTCGGATATTTTCTTTTAATTTCCGCCGCATCGTCTGCATTTTCCGCAGACTTAGATTGTTTGCGCAGACAAGAGTGTGAGAAAGAGCGACTATTGACTACCGGTAATAAGAATAGTATGCTTTTCAGGTTTTGCAAAATTTATCATTTGAATTTTGTCAGCGTGGATGGGCATTGGTCGTTCCCTCTCGAAAGTGCTTTTAAAATTGAAACGATTCGAAATTCATAGTGATCCGCGTTCATTTTAATGGACAGACTGCGATGACCCAGAAGAAGTCGCCGTTCCAACTCACTTTCCATACTCCCACTTCGTGTACTTTTATTAAACCGCGCTTTTTCCCAGAAGCGTCCCTATTTTCCAGCGTATTTAGATTTTACTTTTAAGGTAAGGCGATTCTTTTAATACGGTATTTTGATATGCTGATGAGAGTGAATTTTAATGGAAATTTCGAAGAATTTCAAAAAGATGTAGCCGTTTCTTTAACCCCTGAGAACAGCTTACGTTTTTACACACAATACCAAATCGGGATTTGCGTGTATTGCTTTCACGTGGTACGTAGCCGCCGCCGCCGTACTAGGCATAATTCTTCAACCATTTTGGTTAAAATGGTAAATGATATGTCAAAATACAGGGAATTTCAGACCCTCGGTATTCCAATATTAATTTTGGTGACCGGAGGCCCATAAGTTGGTCATTGGCCCTTATTAGTGATATTTGGTGCTTTTCTCCTTCAAACCTACATAAACTAATTATATTTTTAGTTAGGTCTCGGCACCACCAAACTAAGATTATAGTTCCGTAAATAAATTTTATTTTTAAATTAAGGTTTTAGCTAATTTGCGGGACCCTACAATCCGCGTATGGTATACTATTCTGAAATTTTAATTTAGTACCACATGCTATTTATCTCCAAATATTTGATCATCAACCTTGAAATCCTCAACAAAGAGATCTGCAATCAACAGACTAGCGGCAATTTGGGAGCGCGAGGCCTCAATTATGAGACATTGGCTGACCCTCACAATTTCTGTGTCAGAAAGGAAAATTATAGATCAACCGATAATCGATCCTTCGTTGTCTCTATAACACGTTTGGCCATTATACTGCATATGTTGGGCGTTTGCGCGGTTAACAAATTTTCGAGATATTCTTAACACTGACAATTTTTGAATGGACTTTACGTACTGTAATGTCCGTGACATCTTGTTTTTTTAATATTTCGCTTCATTTTGATGTTGAGAGCGTTGTTGAAGATGTAATTCGCATTAATTTCGGTACCAAAGGATGGCGAAAATTTCCTCAGTCAAAAGGATTTTCTCCCAAGTTTAGTGAATTTTAAGTTTCCCCGAGAGCAGTTGTAAAACTAATTAGGAAGAGCTAGGCTTCTAAATAACGATTTTAATGAGAAGCACGCGGATCTGAAGGGCTCTTTTTTTTTGGTTTTCGGAAGTCCGTCCAACTTACGTCCGTAGTTGGCGAACTCTCATTCCCGTATGATAATAGGCCGGCAATCTTTTAATCCGGAAATCGGGCGAAGCGGAGACGAAAACGCTAGTACACTTCCGAATTGGATTAAAAGCGGGGGCAGCTTCGTTGGGTATCGACCGCGCCGTCCCCGCAGCCTCTGTAATGGTAGTCGGTGAAGGGTTCGCTCTCGCGCGGTGATGGGGAAAGTAGGATAAAGGTCGGCGCGGCGTGTAAAGAGGGAGCAACGATCGGTCGAGAGAATCATTAAATATCATTAGGCAAGGCGGCATTACTTTTTAAGTCTCTCTCGGTGGTACCTCCGGCGTGGCGCTGGCTATCTTTCTTTTTGTCGCCGGCAGATGGCGCTTGTTTAATTTAGAAAGCGCGTGTTTGATTAGTCTCTCTCTCGTCTCTCGTAAGCTTGTCGGGTGACTTTTTTTTTGGTCTATCGGTGCCCCTCCCAAATTTTGACGTTGCTCGTACCACCCACGCGATACCACCCAACCTATCCTCGACCTATATTCTATTATTACGAAAGACTTTGCGTAAATAGTAATTAGTTCGGATGTGTATATTGTGAAAGCGCAATCTACATATCAACGCGAATAACAAACGCGCCTATTTTAGATTAATGAAGGACTTTTATTGATATATATATATAAGAATTTACTCTACTCCCTAATTGCAACGCTATTTATTTTAATGAGGGAGAAGACTTGGCCCTCTAGCCTCTTCATTTTAAACATAACGAAATTACCAATACTTTTTAATTTGAATTTGACACTCGACCAAACATTACCTAAAATACCACGTTTAAAAGTGTAAATTTTCTCTCTCCGCTTAAATTTACCGTATTTTTCCGAAAAAAATTAAAAAAGCTTTTCATTCCGTGATTAGTCTAATATTATTTGCAAATTTAAATAAAGCGGCATTTTCGCCTCATTTTTTCGAATCTAAAAGTAAAACTAAACCTCTATACTAGTTTAAACTGATTAACAATGTAACACTATTAATGTTTTGTGGTATGTTTACTGATATTAGACATTTTATATCGATAAAAAGTTAAAAACATTAAAGGGATAATTTGACATATTTTAAGTAAACGATAAGAGCAAATGATTAATTTCTTACGTAAAACTAAAAATTCTGATTCTAAAAATGTTTATATATGATATATTTTAAATTAAAATCATATTAAAACCCTTAAAAAGTAATTTATGTTTCAATTTTTTATTTTTCCGATTTGTGGAAAATTTGCTGGAATTTTATTTTTCCGGAAAATTAACAACTTTAGCTTAAGTAAAGTTGTCGGGTGTTTCAGCGAAGTCGGAGAATTCCTGTCGGCATTAAAACGAGCCCATTTCCCGGCGGCTCTCGAGTTTGGACATCGTGGAATTTGGACTTCTTTGAATTTGTTCATTTTGCGTTAACGCGATCATCATCCGTTAATGGCTGAAAATTACGTTAATGTCATATTTCGAGCTCGGATATCGGGATCGTCGATCGGAGTGGCTCGATCAGCCTTCCAACGACAAGCAATCTTCTCCTAATATTCGAGAGCCTTTGTGGAATTACAATGAGCATTTTCAGGGGCTATAGCTAACAGATTCTCGTCGACGCAATTGCCCGGCCATAAACGCCGCTTTGTATCATCCCGTTCATGAACATCCTCAGCATCAAAATGGCGCGGTTTGAATGCTTCTACATTCTAAGAAAGCTGGTCCAATCCCTACTTAAACAATAGTTACTGAATACCATAAGTCTATAATACTGTTCCATAAGTTTGTCACTTCGGGGAATATTTTATCAAAGGCTACGTGTGACACGTTAGCAAGCGGACGCAAAACGGAGACGATGCCCGTAATGCAGTCTGTCTTGTGAATAGCTCTCAGTAAGACTTTTGCGTGTGAAGAATAGGAAGTGTCACACTTATGTAACAATATTATACACTTACGTTATTAACCAAGATAACAAATTTTTCCAGTTCGCTGGGGCCCCGGTAGCATAAACCGGCTTCCCCTTCTCTCGTCGCGTCGGGCCCGCGGTAGACCCATTTGCAAATTATTAAAGGGAAACAAACATATAGAACGAAGCCCTTAGAGTTTCAAGGTTAATGCTTTTATTACTATTAGATGGTGACATTTTTACTTTTTGGGCGGTAAGCGAATAAAAATATTTATTAAATAAAAACCTTCTAACACGATATTAAAGTTATATAAAATTACTCCAGGAAAAATTCGACATAAAAGAAACGGGAAAAATAATAAATTACGGTCGTTCATAAATGACGTAACGCAAGAAGGTGGAACGGGGAGGTTGCTGAAATGTTACGTCACATATCATATTGAAATATCAATTATTTTCGAGTACATATGCAATTTAATTCTCATTTTTATGATTTACAATAGTATGATTAGTGTTCTAAAGAGAAACTATAAAAAAAATTATAGTATTAATTTTGAAAAAATTTAATTAATTTTAAGGTTTATGTTGATATTGTAATTCAGTAAAAAAGCAAATAACGGAAAAGATTTAGTATATTTTGTATTTCGAAATTTAATAAATAGATTTACGTTGATCTTTAACACAAAAATAGGAATGATTTCGGTAAATTTTAAGAATATTAGGATACAAAACCAATGTTTCTTAACACAATTAAGGAACGTAGGTTAATATTTTATCTATTTAGCCTCTAATATTTTTAATTAGTCAATTCGTAGTTTTTAACCAACCAAAAAGTTGGAGGGGGCAATTACAATATATTTTGGAGGGGCATTGTCCCCCTGCCTCTACCTGCTCCTACACCCATGGGTCTTACTTGTTGAGGTTAACGGTAATAGTGAGTGTAGGGAGCTGTTGGCTCGCGTGGCTTGAAGGGCTTGCCACCACCCTCCTACGCGTCGTAACCCGGCCACCTGAACTAATGGCTTTAAAAGTCGCTCGATGACTTAGGCCTTGGGTATTAGCCTAGCTGATTACTCCTCGTTACGAGAAGGACAAAGGGTGTCTAAAACGTGCGTTACGTAATTTGATAACACTTCGGTTTTTTTCAAATCTATTCGTAGCAGCCCCTTTCGAATCCTCTAGATTTATTTCTGGCTACGCCACTGAAGTCTTTTTTTTTATTTTTTTTTAGTTTCGTCCGAAATCGCGCTGGATACAGAACCGTCACGTACACGCTTAGCGACGCTGAATTTTGAATCGCCCTAATCGTAGCTATGGTTATGAATACTAATGACGCGTTCTTTACCAGCCCGATTATACGATTATCATCCGTGTTACGTTGTCACTTGACAACGCTGTCAAAGGTACGCGGCTATTTAAAAAATCGCTGTCTTTAAATTACGCCGGAATTCACGGTTAAGTACGCACTCTCGTATCCCGGCTGGTCTGTATAATTTCTTTTTAATTCGACAGTGCATATATAGCGTGTAGTTTATTATTTACGTGCGGGGGCTGGATATAATCATCGGGGAGATGTGCTCCGATGAAATATTCATATTCTTCTTTCGTTCTTACGACGGAGAAACGCTCTTCCCCTTTTTTCTCTCCTAGTTTTCGTTAACCGTTACCATGACAACAATCCGAGGGTTTATATTCCGAATCGCGGGAATACGCGGACTGAGACCCTATCAGCCCCATCGAGCGTAGTGCCAAATGAGAAGATCGAAAGGTTGTAAGAGGAAAACATGTTTATAGCCACCGATCCATTTTAATTTATAAGTCCTCACGTGCAGGCGTATTTTTTTTTTATCCATTAGACGCGTATTTGCGTATTAATCACGCGACAAAAAATTGAGATTAAAATTATTTTCTTTCAAAATTTTGACGGTTGGTTTTTCAGTTTTTAACAATTTACACCTCTGTAAATAGCACGCCTAAAATATTTTTTTATTATTATAAAATGCTGTTTATCACGCAAAAAAATATATGGATTAAAAACGTAGGCTTATAAGTTTAAAAACTCTAAATAATGGATTTGTTTTTCGAATTTTTACAACCACCGTGTCTGTCTGTGGGTCTGTGGGTCTGTGGGTCTGTCTGTCAGGCCTGCGAACGCGTTCGCATTTTCGGTTGGGAAAACTACCGTGTGACGGTGAGCGTTAACGGATTCATTTGCGGTTTGGTTTGGATGGTGTTTTTTCACTCACCGTCGTGACGGTTTGGTGTATTACGTTTTGTAATGTTTATGCGTAGGCTGTGAGTGTTGAATTTGTTGTGTTTGTGTTCTGATGGTTGTGCATGTTAAGTCTGTTTGTGTTTATATGGGCGTTTTCTCTCCAACTTCTTCTTAATGACTTTGGGACGGACCGAGTGCTGAGTGTAATGCTACCTCTCAACGTCCAATGGCAGGGTTTCCACCAGTTGTACACGGTATTCGTCTTAGTATCAATTTGCGATCGCATCGGGCGGGATTTGAACCCGAGACCTCCTGCTTGACAGGCGGACGTTCTACCACAGAACCACCGACACTTGTTACGCTTTATTGAAAATTAGACCTTCAGCTTTATCGGAAGCGTATTTAATAGAGTACGAAATTTTGGTTTAATTGAAATAGAATTGAAATTGAAATTATTGCATCGAAGAAATTCTAATTTAGCGTTTCTCTATTGATTAAAAACAAATGCGGCACCCAGGTTTCGAACCCAGACCATTCGGCTTGGCAGTCGAGCGCTCTACCACAGAACCACCGATAGCTGCTTTGGTTCACTGAAATTAAGACACGCATCGTAAGCATAATAGGTAATAAAGTCTTTTTTTATTAATGAATTTATGAAGGCCTAATCTGTTTTTTTTTACGAATGAAATTTTAAAGGTTAAATCTTGTTTTAGCGCAGTCAGCCGAGATAATAGGGTTAAAGGGTAGACCCTGTGGGTGGTCCACTTTGTTAGTTTTTTGTTATTTATTTACGGGTGTCTTAACGACCTATATATAGTTGTGTTAATTCAAAGGCGATAATTTACCGTTTATTGCTTTAAGAGCTGGCGGATAGTCAAGTGGCTCTCTGTGCTTTGTTGATGGTAAGGTTTTTGCTTCTTGTAAATATATTTGGTGTGGATATTTGGATATCTACGATTTCTAACGCAGTCAATGATTTCCTGGGTGTGCGAGTCATTATATGATATTGGAAATTGGACGGCATTGGTCTTTTTCATGCGGTATGTGTCACAACGTCAACTGGAAGTCTACGACGAGGGGCTGATCACTCCGCGTAATCGGTGTACAGAGCCGTACCTTTGACTGTACTAATGGGATTACGTGTAATCTTTGAAGTCCCTGCCTTTGGCAGTGCTAATCTAAGCGTAATCCGGTGTACAGACTTTCTAAGAGTGGTTAGCCCCTCGGTCTACGAGTGTTGAAATAAAATGAGCGTTAAAGATGCGGCAAGTATTTCTGAATATATTAAACTCGATTGTTTCGTCTCAATTATTTAAATTAAAATTAAAATTTTATACCGGGCAGGGTTTGAACCGAGAATACGTTTTTCGTAAATAACTCTGAATTGCGGAGATATCTTTGGGGGTCGTGTCGATAAATTAATACCACTAGGGACCATTCTTCCGAGGAGAGGTATATTTTGGCTTGCCAACTTGTTATAATACACAATTTTGACGGTTGGTTTTTCAATTTTTACAAATTTACACCTTTGTAAATAGCACACCTAAAATATTGTTTTACTATAAAATGCTGTTTATAACGCAACAAATTATATAGATTAAAAACGTGGGCTTCTAAGCCTAAATAATGGATTTGTTTTTCAATTTTTATAACCGAAAATTTTGACGGTTGGTTATTAAATCTTTACAAATTTACACCTCTGTAAAGAACGGTCTTCACGACTATATTTTTTAATATAAATGGTTTTTATCGATATCTTGAAGTTCCATTATGGAATAAAATCGGAGGAAAAGGGGGCCCTATCTCTGCCAGGCCAAATTTTCCACAACAGAAATTCCATCTCACTCAATCTACGGGTTTTTTACGCTTCCGAAATCAATTTTTAGTACGACGTATACAGGCTGCCGAGCTACCAACTAGCCAGCGAATGATCTTCCGCTTTGTGTGCTCACGGCACTTTTCCGGAGAACGGACCAAGAATCGAAAGGGACTGACAGTCTTCTTTCGGGTTCTTTTGATATGGTAAGAGTGGTCTAAACATGGATAGTAGATTTTAGAGGATCGGTAAAAAGCGTGGTTTTTAGCCAACGTAAGCCAATTACACTAAGGGAGTCGGCCAAGGTTATTTGAAAAAAAAAACAAGTATCGCTAAGAGTGGACGATACTGTTCGAAAAAAGAAAAAAGATAAACACAAAGTACATTTTTACGCCAAAAGGTATTTTTTCACGTTTTAATGGATTAAATATGATATACTAAATATCAGTTGATAGTTTTTATTGAATTAAAAAACCAAAATTAAAAATTACTAAAATATAAAGCGCAAAAAATTACGTAACAATATCAACCGCGTTAGATTGCCATTTTGAAATTTTAAGATCACGTGGTACAAACGACCTTGCAAGACTCCCTCGGAGTCTCTCGAGCTGATTGATACGCGGGGAGAAATAAAATGCACTGTGGAAGGGTATCGAAAACCTGTCCTCTTAATTTACTGTCAATGGTCTAAATTTGGACGATAGAAGCTGCTTCTAGTCAAGTCCAGAAGCGTTTGAAGAGTAAATCAGAAATTGAATGCAGCGACACCAAGTTAGTTAGAAATTAGCAAAAATATGCCTTGATTTCCTGATACTCCGTATTAAAGGTAGTATATTCTACAACAAAATACGATGCTAATTCGTTAATTTTAACTTAAGTAACGCCAGTAACCTCTAGCTTCTATTAACTCTGATGGCATAATTGGGTGTTGGCTTGTAGCGTCGTAGGCATACGTCATAACTAAGCCCCGCCTGGAAACGGCCGCCATGACATTAATTTCACGTCACAGATCACGTGGGAAAACGTCACACGATCCGGCGAAATAATGGGATCCTTAATGTCATGGCCGACCTTGAACCGTTTCCATGGCAACGAACACTAGCTCCGTTTAACGGTAACTTTGTGTGCCCGAGACGGGAATCCCTTAAATTCTGGGTCCATGGTCGAAAAACAGACGAATAACGTTCGATGTACATACGATAATAAGAGTGGTCAAGTGTTCGATAACGTCAGCCGCCTGAGATTTTTTTTCTAAGTTATCGAGTCTGACAATTTTGAATAATTACGCGATACATAAGCTACGTTCACACGGTACCGTAGGGCATGTTTCGAATGGTTTCGATCTCAATGTGGTTCCTAATAATCATTCTGGAAAATTTATTAATGATTTTATCATTTTTAAATAAAAGTCGATAACTAACTTGGACCTAAGGCGGTGCCTTCGATATAAGCATAGCTAATTCTTATTATTAATATTTATACAGCAAATATAATTGGATTTAATAATGACTTAATCATAAGAGAATCAAGGAAGTTTCCAGTCCGTTGTTTTGATGAACATGGGGCATATACGCCTATATTCAAAGCCGTATAAGCGATCTTAAAAGCCGAAACATGTTTTGTCACCTCCATTAAGCCACCATTTTGAAATATCTGAATATCTCGTTAACGGTTGATCGCGATGATGTCACGAATCTTTGACAAACTGTCCGGTTAAGCGGTTTGACCAAAGCCAGTGCTTCCAAACGATTCTCAGACAAACGTTGCGTTATCTGAACCGGCCAAATAATTAAGATAGTTCAGATATCAGATTATCTATATTTACGCTCAGATATCAGATTATCTACATTTACGCTCCGATATCAGATTATCTACATTTGCGTTCAGATATCAGATTATCTACATTTGCGTTCAGATATCAGATTATCTATATTTACGCTCAGATATCAGATTATCTCCATTTAATCTCAGATATCAGATTATCTACATTTACTCTCCGATATCAGAGTATCTACATTTACGCTCCGATATCAGATTATCTACATTTACGCTCCGATATCAGATTATCTACATTTGCGTTCAGATATCAGATTATCTATATTTACGCTCAGATATCAGATTATCTACATTTACTCTCCGATATCAGAGTATCTACATTTACGCTCCGATATCAGAGTATCTACATTTACGCTCCGATATCAGATTATCTACATTTGCGTTCAGATATCAGATTATCTATATTTACGCTCAGATATCAGATTATCTACATTCAATCTCAGATATCAGATTATCTACATTTACGCTCCGATATCAGATTATCTACTTTTGCGTTCAGATATCAGATTATCTACATTTGCGTTCAGATATCAGATTATCTATATTTACGCTCAGATATCAGATTATCTACATTTAATCTCAGATATCAGATTATCTACATTTAATCTCAGATATCAGATTATCTCCATTTACTCTCCGATATCAGAGTATCTACATTTACGATCCGATATCAGCTTATCTACATTTGCGTTCAGATATCAGATTATCTATATTTACGCTCAGATATCAGATTATCTACATTCAATCTCAGATATCAGATTATCTACATTCAATCTCAGATATCAGATTATCTACATTTGCGTTCAGATATCAGATTATCTATATTTTCACTCAGATATCAGATTATCTACATTTGCGTTCAGATATCAGATTATCTATATTTACGCGCAGATATCAGATTATCTATATTTACGCTCAGATATCAGAGTATCTACATTTACGCTCCGATATCAGATTATCTACATTTACTCTCCGATATCAGAGTATCTACATTTACGCTCCGATATCAGATTATCTACATTTGCGTTCAGATATCAGAATATCTATATTTACGCTCAGATATCAGATTATCTACATTCAATCTCAGATATCAGATTATCTACATTTACGCTCCGATATCAGATTATCTACTTTTGCGTTCAGATATCAGATTATCTACATTTGCGTTCAGATATCAGATTATCTATATTTACGCTCAGATATCAGATTATCTACATTTAATCTCAGATATCAGATTATCTACATTTAATCTCAGATATCAGATTATCTCCATTTACTCTCCGATATCAGAGTATCTACATTTACGCTCCGATATCAGATTATCTACATTTGCGTTCAGATATCAGATTATCTATATTTACGCTCAGATATCAGATTATCTACATTCAATCTCAGATATCAGATTATCTACATTCAATCTCAGATATCAGATTATCTACATTTGCGTTCAGATATCAGTTTATCTATATTTTCACTCAGATATCAGATTATCTACATTTGCGTTCAGATATCAGATTATCTATATTTACGCTCAGATATCAGATTATCTATATTTACGCTCAGATATCAGATTATCTATATTTACGCTCAGATATCAGATTATCTATATTTACGCTCAGATATCAGATTATCTACATTTAATCTCAGATATCAGATTGCTCACGAGCCACGTTGTGGGATAGATACGAGTGAACGCGGTTACGGGGACAGCGCAAGCTACCAAAGTAGCCGCGTTAGTCCTTTTATAAAACACTCAATTCACTAGCTTAATACCAATTTGAAAAAAGGCCAAAGTAAATGGTAAAAGTGAAACATTTATTTCTTTTCCAGCGTACGTCCCGAAGGCAGCCTTTAGAAACGACGATTGGGGATATAAATGGAATCATTGGACTTTTTGGAAATCCGAATGCGAAATCGTAGATCGGTACCCGAGACAAAGTAAGACTATTTTATTGTATATCGGCGAAAGCATAGAAAATAAAAAAAGGTTTCCCGGGCCATTATTAAAGTTCGCTTTCGGGAAAATGTCCTCCGTGAAAAATGCAATTTTTGGAACGGAATTTTGTTATTATATTTTATAGACTTTTTTCCTTTCATAAGTGGGCTTTATTTTACGAGTGACGGGAATAAGGTACGAAGTAGCTACGAACGCCGATATTATTTCGCGCGAAGAACATTCCAAGCCGTTGTTGTTCTTGATGAAGCTACGTACGTTTAGTTCCTAAAGTATAAATCCGAAATGTCTCTTATTTTTAGTTTGGTACGTTAAAATCCTAAATAAACCTCTTTATGATTGATATAAAGAAGACGGAAAGAACTGCATTACGTTCCGTAATCCGCGGCTCGTCCTGCCACGGAAAAATGTCGTTAAAGAACAAACGCTTCTCTCAAAGGAGGTTGCCAAATAATACGAGGGACAGAGCGCACTTATATAATTCGGGTCTTTTCTTAACTCGCAAAGTATCTTTATCTGGGTGTAGTCAATTTGTATAGACCTACCTAAGAATATAAAAAATTCGAAATAACTTCGTGAATATTTGAAACGTGCCTCTCGTATACCGGAGTTGTTTATCGGGCGATTTCTAAGTGAATAGGTGAAATACGCGTTCTAAAAGGCGGACTTCGATTAAACTGGGAGCTTAAAATAAACTATTTACGGAGGGAGGGTTTGCATTATCTTCTTTCGATCGTTAAAATGTGTAACATTCCTCAAAGTTACTCGCTTTTAGAATCTCGCTTTTGGAATCTGCGTCGCTCTCTTTTTGAAAAATAATTTTCTCGACTAATCTCTCAAATCTTTTCTCTCTCTTTTTGCTCTTTCCGTTGGTCCTTTTCTTTCGCGCGATTTGTTCGTCGTGGCAGTAGCGTCGTCTGGCGTTGATCCAAGATGGAGGCGGCGGCCGTGGTGGCCGAATTCGAGCGTCAAAGGGCACCCTCCTCGCCGTGCAACGCCTCGAGCAGCACGATTTCGCCGGGACACCAGGCGATCCTCGAAGCCCACGCGCAGAGCCACTCCAACGCCATCATCTACGTGGCGGTGGTTCTTCTCATCTACGTCGTCGCCTTACTCATTGTAACCTTACAATACGTGCGAAGCGAAAGGTTCGCTCTATCTTTCTACTCCCTACCCTTCTCCTTACTCCCTACCCTTCTCCTTACTCCCCTCTAAGTTGGCCTCGTTTTATTATTATTAACGGGCTTCATTCTCTCATTTCTTCACCTTTACTCGCCTTTATGACCTCTCGTAGGTAAACGGCTACCGCAATGTCGTTGCGTTACGCCATCTTCCGCCTGTTATTTGAAGTTAAGGTTACCAAGACGCTTATACTCTCGCTGCAAGTTGCCGGCTTTATTACGTGGACCGTAAAGAGAAAATGCAATTTTGTTTATGAGTTTTGGCTGGGTTTTTTTCTTAGAGCCCCTGGGATCCGGGGTTTGCCTAGTTCCCCAGCCACCCAATGGAGCTTGTATACTTTGCGGGTACTTTAACTTCTAAGTCCTAGAGTCTTCTCCGCGAATGGAGCTAAGTTTCTAATTATTGTACTTTACCCGCATTAGCATCTTAAATTTATATCCAAGTCCTTCAACTAATTTTAGTTTTACATTGTTTTGTTTAATAAAAATAATCAGCTAAGCTAATAATACTCAATGTCTTTAAATCCGGTTGTAGGGTGGTATCATTCCCTTCGTGGCAACAGCTCCCTACACTCACTATTACCGATAGCCCCAACAAGTTTTATTGGAAAGGGGAAACCAAAGAACGCCGGAGAAAAAACCATGTAACCCGTGGCGATATTACTTACAAACTCAACGCGGAAGGAGTTGTTCCGAGTTTTTACCCAGTCACACCTAGGAGCAACAAACACCAGGAGAACGCAGCTAGCCTTTAAACACGCTAACGCAGTGTTGCGTACAAATTTTATTGGACGAGCCTTTACGCTGAACGAAGACAATTTCCGAATTTTCCCTTTCCAATGGCAGTAGGCGCTAAAGAGTTAAACAAATGAAAACTGTACACAAGAAGATGCACGACTTTTGACGGGTTGTGTTCTCCTTGTGTGGGGTTCTGTGTTTGTTGCTCCTAAGTGCCGCAACCTGGGATCGAACCCGGCTCCTCTCGCTGTTAGGCTAACGAAAGTGCGAACCACTCCGCCACCCTATTCTAGTAACACGTAACAAGATTTAGGCATTTTTATCTAATTTCACAACAGCAGACGCTAGACCACAGGCGCTACCTCGGAACAGCAGTCTGCCGCGAATAGCGTTATCCTATTGGACTACTCTCGAGCGCTCAGATCTGCTCCGATCAAGTTTCGCGTGCTCTCGGGTGCTCCGAGATCGCCCAAAACCGATCTACCGATTTCGACAGAACAACGAATCGAGATCGGAGCAAATTTTTATGTGTTCCTTTATTTGATATTTTGGCAAAATGGCAGATCATGACGCGAAAATTCAAATTACCAGCAGATGAAAAAAAATAAAGCGCGGGAATATGTTCATGGAAGTTCCATTTGCGGTTTTACTCTAGTCGATCGGGGTGAGATCTATGACGTCAGAGACAGATTCGGAGCGAATATCGAGCAGTCAAATGGAAAACGCACGAAATCGTTTGAATTTTTAAGGTGGAGCTACATAATCACATGTTTTGAGAATCGGGAAGGTTTGCCTGAGTCACGTGACGGAAGGGGAGGAGCAACGGTGTATTCACCGAATACATTATTACGTTTGTCTGCGCGACACTACCTTTACCTTAAGAGGTATATCATGCTTATTTACCCGCTTTTATACCCTAACATGGCGGCGCATTTTCAAGCGTAAAATGAATTTTAAGATCCACCAATTAGCAGAAGTATCCCCAATTATTGTAACTTATATTTGTATGATATGATAAGAAGTTAGCGGGAAAAAACCCTTTCCTACTACTGAGATTGTGCAGTCTTGTACATAAATATTAATAAATATAAAACACAATAGAATGAGAGCTTTTAATTACTTAAGAAGCCGCTGTGGCCGTTGATCGGTGTTTACGCAATGTGATTTCTGGCCAGTGCTCTGAATGCCAAAGTGAAGAAATTCAACCAAGCGTGGGTCATCTAATTAGTGACGCGCGTGAATGGAATAACTACTATCATAAGTAACATAATAACAATAAGTATGACAATTAACGAGATTTACAACCAAACTGATTTTCATAGGTATTGCGTAATCAAGATGTTTTCTCAGCACAGAGCCCTCTAGTGTCTAAAATACGCGAGACTTCCGCTAAGCAGAAATATCTGGTTTCCGATAGATAGGCGGAATATTAGGCTAAAATGACAAAAATTAAAAAAGGTTTCTCGGCGCCACGAGCTCATGTTTTTTATCACGCGTGATTCGCACGCGGGCTTCAAAACCAAGTCAAAGCCCCTCGTGAATCCTGAACGTGCTCTCCGATATTAGGCTTAAATTTTTATCAAAACGTAGTCATCCAAAACGGTAAGTCGCGAGTCCAAGTCACAGCTTGAAGAGAGTATCAGTACCAAAAAAAGGTTCGGTTAGAAAATTAGCATTAAAGCAATAGGAAGTGTCATACTTATTATTGTTATGTTACGTATGCTACTATTAAACAAACCACAGCCAAGGGAACGGGCTTGGCAAAATCAGCTATGCAATGGCTCTTCTCATCTACGCCGTCGCCTTACCCAATCCTGCTACCCTCCCTTCTCCCGATCTCGAAACGGCCGTAGGGGCTTCAAAGTTGCAAATTATTCGTTACCGCCTTAATTTTGTTATTAAACGAAGCGCTTACGTTTAAAATACCCAAATTTAAAGAATCGTTGCTTCCCGTTTCGTAGTTAATTAGAAATAATTAGTAGAACGCCAAAACAATTTGCATTTTAGCGTGGTGATTGACGTCATTGACTACACGTTATTTCTCATTGGCCGCTATCCCCAACATGGAGTTTAGGCTTGGATACAAAATGTAGATGCTACTGATTCCGTGGCTGAAACCTAAAAATCTCCTGTAGAACCATGGGATTCTACTACTGAATTTTGTACGCGGGTGCTTACCATAGAAATAGAAATGAGACTAGAACCACTGCGCTATCCGGTACTCTCAAGGAAAACGGGCAAACTAGAAGACTGACATGAGAGTGGAATCACTACTAATCCACGCAGGAGTGCGCCATCTATTAAAAAATAATTGTAACTTTAAATATTTTTAAATAGATGGTGTGCTCCCACAAAGATTACTGGCGATTCCACTCTCATGGCAGCCTTCTAACTCGTACATCTCACCACAATCTAATCTTGCTTCTAGTCTCATTTCTATTTCTAAGGTGCTCACATCGTTTTAAAAATACGCCATATCTACCAAGGATAATTACAGGTATGATCTTGGTAGGATAGTGGGAAAAATATAATCTACCAGATGCAGTGGGGAAAAATCGGAAAAAACCGTAGTCAATGACGTCACAAACTAAGCGCGATAAAATTATCGTTCAAAATAAAATCCGCGGTGGGGCACTGCACTTAAATTTAATTTTAATATGAAATAAACTTAACGACGGTATTTCATCAAGTGAGTTTCATTTTTGGAAACCCATGTTCAAATGAACGAGAAAAATATAAAGTAGTTTAGTTTCTATTCCGAAAATCTTTTTGAAACTTACTCTTTAAGTAATTAAAAGCTTTTATTGTACAAAGGTTGTAGGTTTTTATACTTAATTAACCATTTCCTAAATAAATTGGGAGTTAAGATAAAACAGGCAACCGCTGCAGTGTTTCCACTCGGTCGACTTTATTTTCCTCATTTTCTGAAGTCACTTCCGAATTTCCCTTTGGAAGTTCGGAACAATTAATGGCACCCGGTCTTAATACATCCTGGCTACGTTCAGTAATTCTTATCGATGACACTGATTAGAAATCGCTGACTGGACGCTTTTTCGCGTTTCCGGTTTGACGTCACACTTCTCATCGAAGTCATCGGCTTGAGGAGTTGGTTTTATCAGTGACGTATTATCGTAAGGATATGTTTTTAAATGAACTGACCTAGGCTTAGCATTATTGTCCAATAAAGCGTCAATCGTGACACCTGTAGTTACTTTTTCAATATAATTGAATTTTTATTTAAACTGATTACGCAAAATCATCATTAGAAAGGACATTAATTAGTTAAAGTATATACTCTTTTTTTTTATCCCAGTTTGCGAACTTCGCAACAAATCGTACAGAATTAGCCTGGTTTTCACTTGACGCCATTCATCGGCGGAAACTTAAAAGTCGGCGGTGGCGTTTTTAACGATTCCGCTCGCTGCCAGCGGTGGAGCATTTTCACTTGGCGATTTTTGTAATAGCATATATTGAATGGTTTCGAATAATTTTAATAACACTCCACATTTAAAGAGCCCTGGCTTAATATAGTATCATGTATGATTTACTTTCAGTTTGGTTGTTTATATAAGTACTGCTGTCTTGCACATTAATTGAATGTTAATTACTATTATTCTAATAATATTTGTTCTTAATAACATGTTATATCTTTATTATTAAAATTAATATTAATATAACAGTAATAATTGCTAAGATGAATTATTCATTGAAAAAACATATAGCAAATTATCCTAGTGTTTAACGGAGAGCCCTGGTAAAACTTCATAATTAATTAATTTAAATATCTAAATAAGAAAAAAGTAATTAACATAACTGTATTTATTTTGAATCGCATTAAATATATTATATAATGGCTATTAATTTGATATACACTAATTAAAGGAGCATTAAATCGCCCAACTCGGCAGAAAAAATAGAAATCAAAATCGCGACACAGAACCGAAAACCGACCGACTTTACGCCCGGGGTCGACGGAAAATATAGCCCATTTTCCGTCGATTGCGAAGTTTTCCGCTCAAAAACCGCCAAGTGAAAACCAGGCTCGCTGCAAATGTGTCAATTGAGCGCTCGATTTTTATGGCGGGTAAAAAGGCATCCAAGTAGTATGTTATATTGCGTGGCGCGGTTTCAATAAGGCATCAAATTGGAAAGCGCATTTCAGGTATAATATTTGAACTGAAATTGGATAGTTCTTGTAGAAAATTAACTCGCCTTCATTGCTCTAAATTCAACGCGAACGTAGATATGATCCAAACACATTTCGAGCGCATTTATTCCTAACGTAAAAATTGTGCTTACAACAATAAATAACGAAAACATAAGTATGACACTTAATATTCTCCCGGTGCAATTTTTTTAACCATAGTCTGTTTCGCCAGTGACCATATTACCTGACATGTTCCGCAAACTCTAGTCTTTGGAAGCGCCAGGTAACAATGGCCGATAAATTGCTGCTATCACATTAACCTGGCGGTCATTTTTTTATTAGAGTTTCTTCATCCGAAACTTCCGATTATGAGATCCCTGCAAACTATCATTAACAGAAATAGTTCAGTGTCATACTCATGATTATTATTATTACGAGGGTACTATGCCCGCCTAACTTAAAAACTCGCTAATTCGTCATTGAATATTTCTAGAAAACGATAATTCTCACCGACCACTAGTCTATTGGATAGTCATTGGTTTATAGTAGGCAAACGGGCCTAGAAACAGAGATTCAACCAGCTATTTCCACGAGCTTTTCGGTTTCCCCATCCAAAAAAATCTGGTTGAGGTTAAGGTAATAGGTGTTTTTACAAAAGATCGGTGGTCACGTGTTTTCAGTAAGTTTGCGTCACTACGGTCAAAATGAAATCTCTAAGTTGGCCGATAATTTAGTGTCGTCCGCTATTTAAGACAAGGCTTACCTGTCGTTTAGTTTAACACTAGTTCTAACTGCTATAGAAGATTATTTATTTTTGCTGAGTATTTTATATCTTTCAAGGTTAGTAAATAAAAAATAACTAAAACCAGACTACCTTATAATAAACATAACACATAAAAGGATATTTTTAATACAACCCTAGCCTTTATTTATCTATTTGTAACGCTGTTAATATTTAACACTAAAATTGTGTATACGCGGGCCTTAGTATCAGCAGCCGGATCTTAGCAGACGATGCCTTGCTCAAACATACTGAATTCCCATGAGCCTCTATAGCGAAAATCTTTTGTAGAACCACCTATTGTAGTGTAGGGAGCTGTTAGCTCGCGTGACATGAAGGGATGGCCACCACCCTAAAACGCATTGTAACCCGGCCACCTGGATTAATGGCTTTAAAAGTCGCTTGATGACTTAGGCCTAAGGTGGTGCCAAGGGTATTAGCGTAGCTGATTATTATTATTATTATTATTATTTAACTCAGTCATAAGTACATTTCACGAAACAGAAGCTAAATTCCCCGGCTCTAGGTGATTTTCCCGGTTTCTTTTTCCCTTCTTACTAATTTTTTGGAGATCTCGTTTTGTGGAAATACCGCGTACTTTACCGTCTTCCGCCGTAGACTGAACTATCAGATAATCGACATATTCGAAAAATATCACTAGGGATTTAAAGAAAAGCTTTTAGTTCGGGAATCTCCATTACTGAATTAGGTCATCTTTGAAATTATACTATAATGTAATTCCCTCTAAAAGTCGGTATATATTTGATTAACCATCCAATTTTTATTTCGCGTATAGATTTTTTTAAGGAGTAGAAGATCCTAAACATTGCTGCAGCTTGTAAAGGCTTTGTGCCCCCAGGGAGAACCGTCTTTATGGCGATTATAGGTTTTAGTAAAACCCAAAAGTAGCCCACCCTCTTTTCTATATAAAAAAACGTTTTTTTAAAGAACGTACTTTTTACTTTCCTTTGAAAAGTACGCTTCTGTTTAAACGGCTTGTTCTACAAGCTCTTTATATAAACTTATAAAGTGCGCTTCCTATCGGTCCTTTTCCATCTCGGATGTCTACTCGGGCCTTTAAACCCTAAAACGTTTCACGTTCGAGAGTATAAAATTCAATTTGAGAGCTCCGCAACGTTGTCAAGTGGAATGGCGGTACATTGCTGCCAGACATTGATTCCAAGGAACTCCTCTTACTCGTGATTCATCACTCCCTCCCTCCCTCCCTCCCTCCCCGTTATATATAAAACGAGGCTTAGCTAGTGCGAATTGCAGAGTGGACAGGCCGATTTTGTATTCCCAAGCTCCCGGTGTAGATGTTTATATTTTCGTAAACCGCGTACTGTTGAAGTTTTATTTTCTACATTGTATGTTTTCGTTTCCGGATGACGTTGTTCAGGTCCGCTGTCCACAGAGGCAGTATTTACCAGAGCTATCACAAGAGAGATCGTACAAGTTCGAAAAAACGGTACGCGCCGCCGGCGCCATCTGGCGAGAGCCCGCAGTCTCCGGAGAAAAATCCCAATTCGAACATTGCCACGCTGATCGGGCCGCCTTCGTGTAAAATCGATAAGATTGACGATGAGTGTATGGTATGACCTACGCTTTCAGCTTTGACCTTATTTTTATTAGGGTGACAAACGCTAAAGCCGTTGTGTTTCGGGGGAATCCAACCGCGACGGAACTGACCATAGGTTGTGACCGAATATCAGCTGCTAACCGGAATCCTGATCCGAATTGCTAAACACCTAAGTTGGTAATGGCGAGTTAACGCGTTTTGCGTTAAGGAGACCGTTTTACAGGTCACTCTTGGCTAAGCTAACTTTGTAACAGGTGGCACGGCTCTCCGCGCTTAAATGTGTTTGTATTTTGTATAAAGTCTCGACCGTTCTAGCACTTACGCGCTCTTCTGGCTTTTCTTCTACACTCGGAAGAGCCTCGTCTGATGATAAGACTGTCTAATGTCCATCAGAAATTGCACTCTTTTCAGATCCGCAGTAAATTAGCTTATCTGGAAACCTTTGGACTACGTTGTATGTTACAATTAACAGGGTGACCACACCTATATTTTATCATTTTTCGTATATTTTCCATATCTTACTAAAACTTCCCATAATTATAGTTTTTTCCCGGATTTTTTTTAAAACTTGCCATTACGATTTTAAACTATAGATAGCAATCAAAAACTACGCAGAATTATGCTACATTTTCGACCTTTTCAGAAATTTATTAATTTTATAAATATTTATTTATTTCCAAAAGAAATTTTGTAAATTAACTATTTTTCTTTATTTATTTTTTGTTATATTTTGAGGGATTTCCCGTGGTCATCCTGAATTAAATGTATATCTAATTTACGATCGAAGGTTGGTGAATGACTTGTCTTAAATCTATTTAAAAACTGTTTGTGTTATATATGCATATTGTTTACATGTTGTTGGAAATAAATATACATTGATATACTCTACTTCTATAAGAAAATATGCGCAAAGATGTATTTTCGAAATTCTATGGGAAAAGATTTTAAGACTTTGTTCGATTTAAAACCAAAATACTTATAATAATAAATTTTGTACTTCGAAAGTTTCACTTTACAAAGTGTGTTCGATATTTAATTTATTAAAATTACGTCAGATGAAATTATGCTTTTAATAAAACACGCAAAATACTGATTATATTTCATATAAAAATCCTTCCTCAGGAAATATCTCGTTTGAAAAATGCGCGGTTTATTGATTGGCGCGAGAATCTAACAACGTGCTGCCATCTGGCCACGGTTTCTAATACTAACATTTTTAGTTGAATATTGGTTAGGATAAATTCATTTCGGTTATTCTTAATCTGATTGGGACAAAATTGCGTTATTATTCTGTAATTAATAATATATATTCTGTAAATATTATTTAATAATTATAATTTTTCTTGAAGTTTTCGGAAAAAATCAAGGATTTTATTTACATTAACGTTTAGATTTAAGCTTTAAAATACTGTATAAAAAAATTTAAAGACCTATTTTATGAATTTAAAATATGAAAACCAAATTATACTAGAAAATAATGAAAAAGTAAAAACTTTGTGTCAGAAGTGGGATTCGAACCCACGCCTGGAGAACCAGACTGCGACCTGAACGCAGCGCCTTAGACCGCTCGGCCATCCTGACGGGTACTGGAGTTCGCAATTTCTATATATCTACTGATTTATAATACTTATGATCAGTAAACATTTCCGTACGGAAAACTTTGGAGATAGGATGTTCAAAAGATTCATCTTATTGTCAGAAGTGGGATTCGAACCCACGCCTGGAGAACCAGACTGCGACCTGAACGCAGCGCCTTAGACCGCTCGGCCATCCTGACTGATAACTCATTGTCAAAGATTATTTATTTATTGGATATCTCTAACTTATAAAGGAATATAATATATATATTCTATAATATAATATATTGGAAATATTGTTCGGAGAAGAGCTCCTAAGTTAAAATTTTATTAAAAATTAAATGAAACAATGATAGCAATCTTTTAAAAATGGACTAATTTATGTAAATCCTGTAATTTAATTTTTTAGGCTATTATTCCAAGACTGTCTTACTCGTTGCAAATTTAAGGAACATTTCAAAGGTGGGTTATGTTTGTTTCTAGTGTTGTTAATTTTCCAGATTTTTTCCGCAAATCGGAAAAATAAAAAATTTAAACATAAATTACTTTTTAAGGATTTTTAATGTTTTTAACTTTTTATTGATATAAAATGTCTAATATCAGTAAACATACTACAAAACATTAATAGTGTTACATTGTTAACCAGTTTAAACTAGTCTAGAGGTTTAGTTTTACTTTTAGACTAGAATAAAGGAGGCGAATATGCCGCTTTATTTTCCGAGCGGGAAATTTTTCGACTTACACCATTTGTTTCCGTCAAACTGAAAAAAGTTTTTAAAAACAGGAAATAAAGAAGAGATATTCATATTTAGGGTTTTCGGTCTGCATACAGCAGGGTCGTCGCTATGAAAAACCTTTAATGGCAATAAGCCCTACCTACAAATTATTGTCTAATAGAATAAATAATAAAAATCTAACACTATAACTAAAAAATTGCCCTACCAAAGGTTTTGGGCTGGCGACGGCCTTAGCATACAGATTACATCATTACATGGTTCAAGGTTAACAAGGCCACGAGCGAGGGGGGGGGGGGATGGTTAATTTGTTTTCAAACGAAGAAAACTGGCAGCCTTGTTATTAACTTGTATATGGTATCTGGGCGTAAGAGTAGAATCCCTGTGATTAATTAGACCATGCAAATATACAGCCGTTATTCACTATTTGAGCTTTGGTCGTCCATCTAGGTCGTAAAAACGAAACCCGTAACTTCGCAGGCGACTTTCTTTGAGAGTGCCTCTTTGTTTTCAAATGACACTTTCTAAATCTGGCAGCCTTGCCTGCCTTCCGGCCTGTATCTCCATACCGAAAATGGCCGACGATTAGGCCGCCGAAAATATTTTACTAAACTGATCGGCGGCGTTTTTGACCGTTATTTTGAATTATGGACTAAGACTCTTGTTGAGACCTTTCGTAACAAAAGTGGGGTCTCTCTCAATAACGATACTTTACGCATACCTTCTGCGTGAGAAACAATAACAGCTATTTTCCTCAACGGAATACTCTAGCCATGGCTGATCTGTATAATACGTTTCCTCGAATGACCTATCTTTATCCTTGAACTTGGTTTTAGGGTATTCTGAAAGTATGGCTTGAGTTATGGTTTTGACAAACCAAGGTCGTTTGCGGTTGCTTTAGGCTATTCCTCTGGGTGTTTGGACGAATTCTGGACAACTGACGGAATGATAACGTTGTGGTTATTTCCATTACCACTAGCAGCTTGAACTAGTTCTAAATCATCTCGAAATGTAGTTTGGGCTTTATTTCTTTGTATTTTTTCCACAAACTGTGATGATATTTTTGGGATTAACTAGAGTTAATAAATAATAAATCAAATAAGCCTAGGCATATGCATTTAGTTGTGAAGAAAAGTAGGAATGTGGGAAAGGTCGCCAAAATCCGCTCCTGGCCAGCTGGGTTTTTACTCGATAATTTCCCCCCCCCCCCCCCCCCGCTTCAACAATAGAACGCAGCAGATAGTTCTTTGGTATATATTTTTAGAAATGGCTCGGTAGGTCAGGGAAATATCGCGAAGGTAGTGACGTAGTTGGTGACGTACTTAAATGAAAGTGTCGGTTAAGAGTGGTGATACCTTGAGGCCCTCCTATAAAAGGGACCAAAAGGGCGCGAAACAGTGATGTTCCAAGCGGTACATTTGTACTTTTTTAATACATTTTTGATTTTGAAGTACAAAAATACATTTGGAGATTTTTAATACGTATTTAGTACATTTTGTAAATTTATGATACCAAAGTAAACTTTTAGATACGTATTTAGTACATTTTGAAAATATATGAAACGAAAATACATTTTTATATTTTTGACATATATTTAGTACATTTTTTTTAATTTGGGGGATTGTTTTAAATTTAACCATCACAAATTTTCTGCTTATCTCCGAATTTCCATTGTAAACCCCCGCTCTCCCACCCTCCCCACCTCAGCCACCTGTATAGATAGGGAAATTCCGCTCATAGCTCGGACTTACTGGAATACTGGTTTTCAAGGGCAGCTGCGTTTTAAAGGCAGTTAATATTTCGGACTTCTTCTTTTGACCGTTCATCAGTATCAATAGGGGGGGGGGGTCAACCCCTTTTGCAGACATAGAGCAGCTTTAAATGCAAGAAGTTAATAGTGAAATCTACTTGGCCGCTCTGAATCACTCGCGGGGTAACAGGTGTACATTTGTTTTGTGTACTTACTATTTTACTGTTTCTTTTCGGGTTTTCACCACACTATAGAGGGGGTGGGTTTTAGGAGACTTTGGACAGTTGAGCTTATCAAAATCAAGGAAACTGTAAACAAGTTTTTGAAAATATGCAAAAAAAATTTAAGTCCACATTTTTGTTTCCACTCATTTCTTGTATTTACAATTTTCGCGTCCATTATCTAATTTTGTGTAATGTAACATCTGAGCTCTACCTACGAACATCTGCGTTATTAAAGTTTGTTCTTTTATTATAGCTTATGTAACATAATTACTGATAAGTACATAGAAATCTCATAGGTAACTAGAATGCTGCCGCCTACGGCCGAGCTTGACGCCAGTTCGCCTTGAACCTTCAGCCAATGAGAGGCCGTAGAGTGGTTCCGCCAAGGAGGATACTAATCCTCCTTGGTTCCGCATTCTCTCTGGTGGCATTAAATTCTTGGCAGAACCACTCTTTGAGCTCTGATTGGCTGAGATCTGGCTATCGTCTGCCACGGCGTTTGGTCCATTTGCCAGTTACACGGCAGCATTCTAGTTACCTATGAGATTTCTATGGATAAGTATCCCTCTCAAAAATACAGAAATGCTTATAATCCTTGCGCTATTGAAAAGGTTACCATGGAAATGAAATCATGTGATCGCGAGGCACGAGCTAAACTTGACATGGGACAAAGCCAGAAACGCGCGAGGAATTCTCACTAACTTCCGTATCCAATCGGTAAAGTTGATGACGCGTATTTCGTCACGGAGTTGTAAGTGACGTAATTTACGTCATATTACGTGAACAAGGTTTCATTAACGAAAATGCTTTTATGGCATCCTTATGAGTGATTATGTTACATATGATCATAGCAATAAGAAAAGTGAAAAACTAGAAACGTTTTGAAATTTCCCGCGCTTTTTGGTAATAAAACTCATAGAGGGCGCGCGCCGCTCAGCTTATAAACGAAAAGTACACTCTGTTTGAAAAGTCTTCGACAGCTGAAATTTTTGCCCTCTTTTTAATTCTGCTAGAAAACTATAATAGATAGCTCGATGAAACCAATTGCAACTTTTATTTATTTTCCAATATCTTTCGTTATTTATCGGTTTCGTCCGCCAAAAATTAATAGTTTGGCGGGAACCGTCGAAACTCATTTTTGACAACTGTTTAAATATTGGTTCTACGGCACTGACTCGCGCGTTTTTGAATTCACAATGGTCGGTTCATATTTAGAAAGTGGAAACATTATCCCTCTACAACCAACGGTTGAGAAGTTATCGCGTTTCCAAATTGTCATCGAAGTTGCGTTATTTATAATCGCTTGATGAATTTTAGGTGTTTCCTAGTTTCGAGGAAAGTTTGGAAACGCTATAACTTCTCAACCGTTGGTTGTAGAGGGATAATTTTTCCACTTTCTAAATATGAATCGACCATTGTGAATTCAAAAACGCACGAGTCAGTGCCGTAGAACCAATATTTAAAAAGTTGTCAAAAATGAGTTTTGACGGTTCCCGCCAAACTATTAATTTTTGGCGGACGAAACCAATAAATAACGAAAGATATTGGAAAATAAATAAAAGTTGCAATTGGTTTCATCGAACTATCTATTATAGTTTTTTAGCAGAATTAAAAAGAGGGCAAAAATTTCAGCTGTCGAAGACTTTTCAAACAGAGTGTACATTTTATCCTCCAAAAGTACATTTTGACATAGGTGGAAAGTACATTCCTAAATCGCGGTGGAACATCACTGGCGCGAAACAAATCAAACAATATACTCGTACTTTGGACAAGCTACAGGAAACTACGTCCGTCGTCAGAGGTCAGAAACTCTGCTCGTCACAGTCGTGAAACTTTAGTTAACCATAGCTAAAACCAGTCGACCGTACAATGTAGCTACGCTCTCCGTGGAAGTCTGCCGATCAAGTCGTCCGTACACTCCGCTGGACCAACCGGACCTCGCCGTCATTGGACGCCGGAGCCGATGCTCAATGAGCTAACGTAGATAAGTACAATCGTCATTAAGCCATTCGTTGGCACCGAACTTCGTCGTTCGTCATACTTAATTGAGGACTTCGTCTCCGTACCAACCGCGCATAGTGCTAAATAGTGGGGCACCCCCGTGTTGTAATTTAACCACCAGAAATCGTGCGTTTAGTTAATCGTCACCACCAAGCCATTTATTAAGTTACTTTTGTTTACGAAATTGTATTAGTGTTTACTAGTTTTAATTAATATTGTAATCTAAAGTGTTTAATTAGTATTTAAGTTAGCTGCATAATAATGATAGGGAAATTGGACACCTAGCTTAGTAGGGTTTAATCTTAATTGTGTGTAAATAATTAACGTGTGTTAAATATTAAATATCTTATCTTAGTTCTGAATCTCTTTCGTTCTAATTTCCCTTAATAACTATTCATTTCACTAGAACTAACTATTAACGTTATCGACTACGCTGGTCAGAGGGTAGTATTGGCCTTCTTACCAGGAAAACGTTACAAAACTTATCCATACTTGTATTAACAATGACTTGATTAATCTCATGCGAGCCAATAGCGACGTGACGCAGATAAAATCCTATTATACTTAACAATAATTATTGTTTTATTTTATAGAATAACCTATTGTTGTAATGCAACGGTTGAAATTGGAGACGCAATTTTTATATATCCAACATACGCCGGTGAGTTACGATCGATAAGCGGAATCTCAGAGTACTTACGCGTCGCTTCATCCGTCAGTTTGATTTTACCGCCTGAAATCCTGCGATGTCCTCTTCTTCTGCCAAGAACAATCCTCGTGCTATTTTTGTCTCGGAGTAGGCTTAATTTAATTTAATTTTGGCACACCGGGGGCGCGTCAAAATTCTAAGAACTCTTTCCTTGATAGTGAGAATTCTCACTTCTCAAAATTTTTACGGTCCGTCTCACAGGAGGTGACGTAATCTCTTCTCACGAGCTCTCTTGAGAAAAAAGGGGGGATAATATAAATAAAAATGGCAGCTAATATTCTAATCAGTTTACTTGATGCTGAAGAAAATAAACATTATGATATTTTTGTGGAGAAAACCGAATTTTAAGTTAATTGATAATGAAATATTTCCTTTAAAATTATAAATAAAATGTTTTCTTCCTTAAAATAATATTTATTGTCAAAGGCTTAGATTACAACGTTCGTGGCATTCTCGTAAGTCGCCATCTTTAGAAGAATCTTTTTACTTTTGACGCTTTTTAGCGAGATCTCACGGGGAGAAAAATTCACACGAAGAACTCTTCTCAAGAGAAGAATTCCTTCTTACAATTTTGACACGCCCCAGGCTAATTCATTTATTTAGGGTGCAAAATATTGCGAAAGCTGAATTGCCAAGTGAGGGTATACAAACGCCGGGCCGGCGTTAGGGGGGTGGGAGGTAAGCGGGGCAAAGGTACCCCGGGCCCGGGCCTCCGAAAGGAGTTCGCCGACCCGGGTGCTTAACTAAAATTTTCTGACTATTTCCAAAAAAAAAATTTTGGAGTAAAAAAATTTGGGGGGCTACCCGAGGCCTGAGAACGCTTACCTGGTGCCCGAAATTCCTAGCACCGGCCCTGTACAAGCGTAAGTCTACATTATTCTTCCAGAAGTATACAGCTTCTTATCAGACCCGACATGAGAGAGGGGAAGCCAGTATAAATTATCGGGGCCCGGGATTGAATAAAAGATGTATACTTCTCCCGGGCTTCTGTCCGAAAACGTCTATAACTATCTGCTGTAATAACGGTTCCCTTTGGGCCCCGGAATTTATATTTTACCGAGGCCCGGGCCCGCTCTCGGCGATAGTCTTCATACGTCATTTTTTAAAGCACGTATCATGGTCGAATTTTCCCCCAGCACGAGAGGGTTAGGGTCAAGGTTCGAGGTTAGCTGATATACCAGGCTAATTTGTTTCTTTTTAGGGGGAAGACCCAACATCCCCCCTCTTTGACGTGGTTTTGATTTAACAAAATATTACCACCTTTTCGTAAAACCTTTGCATTTTACATTTCTGGCAATACTGCTGGTTAAACCAGAGACAATTTTCTTTTTGATAAATATTTGATGAAAAGTCATACTTACATGGAATTATGTATTATCTTATGATAAACATAATCAGTAGAAATTTTATCAAAGCATAGTTAATTTTATGCTTACCAAGAACGTATTTATGTCCCTAGAACCTTGAACCGAGGCAATGCTCTTATGCTTAAACATTCAGAATGACGACATCTTGAAATGTGCTGGTATATAGCGCTATCTGGGAAGCTATACTGTAATTTTTGTAGTTGTCGAACTCGAAAGAGAATCGATCTCGATCGAGATGTGGTATTCTGAGATGTCGATTTTCGACTTCGAGTAGTTTTTTTTATAAAATAACCTTGGCCATCTTGTTGAAATGTTGCCTCCCCGCTTCAGCTGTGGATCCGTTTTCTCTCCCACTAAAGAGCTTATGAACTCATTCTTAGGCATTGGCTGAACTATTCCAGGGCAACATTTCAACAAGTTGGGCGAGCGTAAAGACATTTTATAAAATCAACTGTTGAGAGTCACATGTATGACGCTTTTCCCTTTACTAATGCGCATGCGTTCGGATTTTCAACCAATAAGAAGGCCGCGTTTTATGAAGAAAAGAACAACCAATACTTGAAGTATTTTTTCTTCGTGTAAGTAGATTTAAATACAATGGATAAAATGGGAGAAATAGCCGTGTCTCCCCATCACAACAATTATCGATAATTGAATTTTTGGAGGAAAATGAAAGGCCTAAAACAAGAAAATTTTCAGCTGGTTTTACCAGCAATGATATGGAAAGTTTATGGAACAAACTTGCCCAAACACTTAATAGCGATGAAACAGGACATTGCAAAAGTGTTGATAAATGGAAAAAAGCAAGTTGTTTATTTATTTATTAATAATCTTAAAATAACAATTATTCGTTCATACTCTAGGTCCTTGCTGACTGGAAAAGCAAGACAAAAAATAAGAAATTAAAAATTGTGAAAAATTTCTGAAGGAAATGGAGGTGGAGAAATGTGCACAAACACACTTTCTGATTTAGAAGAAAGGCTTCTGTCAGTTTTTGGCAAAGAATTAACTGAAGGCATAGCAAACGCCCCAGTATTTGGAATTCTTGTAACTTCTTTAATAAGATTAGTAATGTACTAACGAGGGGCTAATCACCACTAAAAATTCTGTACACCGAGTACAGAGAGTACAGCCTTTGGTAGTACAGAGTACGCGTACCCTTTTTAGTACAGTCAAAGCTACAGGCTTGTACACTATGTTAAATAAGTCTTCGGCCGTTGGGATTTTGGCACTTATTTGCGATTATCTGAAAAACTATGAATTATAGCAAGTTGAAACCAATTTTATTTTTAATATTTTACTAATATCTTTCTTACCTATGTCTTGATTTAGCCCGTGATATCAAATGTTTTAAGTTGGTGTTCCTCTTTGAGTTGGTACGAACCAATGGAAAAAAACCTCAGAGCTATTAAAATCTAAATTGATAATAAATTTTAAGTAATTTTCAAAACTAATAATACGTTAAAAATTTCACTCTAGACACTTATCTTAGAATCAACAGGTAGAGAAGAGCTTCTTTGATCTGAAAAAGGCCCACGTAAATCTTCACATAACTCTAAAACTATTGCTTTTTCAAGCCTGTATAATCGCCTAAAATTGAGATTTGATAACTCAAATGCTTTGCCGTCTTAAATTTCTTCTTTGGTCGATTTCAATTGCGATATTTAATATATTTTCGCGAAAAACATTAATAGCTACCTTTTTTCAGCTCGCGAATCTCGCATACCTGCATAGGACGTCTCGGTTATCGAAGTCGAAGTCGACAGCTCCTAACCCCAGGGGCGGATTAACCCTTTCGGCGCCTTTAGGCACAGAAAAATTTGGCGCCCCTTGGCATTGGTCAGCTAAGGAGGGGCGTATCGGCTTATAATAAATAAATATATTTTAGTTTCCCCAAACCTTTTCGGCGTTATTTTGAGTAGGGGCAAGCCAAGTACATGGACAGTGGCTCTTTATCACAGTTTTGGCGCCCCTAGAAAAATGGCGCCCTAGGCACGTGCCTACTTTGCCTAATGGTTAATACGCCCCTGCCTAACCCGTCGAGATCGACTTCGACATCTCTCTCGAAAATCGAGACGAAAAATTCGACAAAGAAGTGAGAGAATACATTTTTTTCCATTTTCGACATCTCCGTTCTTGATCGAGAGATGTCGATCGTCATCTCGCTTCGAAGCTTCCAGAAAAGCCTCCCTGGAGGCTGCAAAACTAGGGTATTTGTCTTATCAGAAGAGAGATCTCGTTCGAGAGAAGTGTCAGTCTAGAAAAGTAAAACATTTCTAGGCAAACCTCGGAAGCGTACGTGGCATCACGACTCAAAATTTAACACCTGTATTACTCCGCCTACCGTTGTAAAAAGTAACAATTGCATTGTGTAAGGATAGTTACCTATACATAGTTTGCATCCCTACGTCATCAATGACGCAGTTCCAAGTATAGATATAAGAACCAAGAATAAATATTTAATTTGAGCAAGAATGAACGGTTCTTTGCCGCCATTTTGCCGGTGTAGATTTCTTAGTAAAACGGGAGGGTTAACAGTTTCAATCGTCTGTTTGCGGATTTTAATTATTTTCAAATGATTAAGAAATTATTTTCACGTTAAAAATGGTTATCTGCCTGGTTAAAAATTGTTCGAGTAGTTCAATTACCAAGGAAGAGCGAAAATTGTTTATTTTATTCGATAGCGAAGGTAATTGTAAAAAGGATGACCGCAAAGGCCTAACTTTGATAAGCTTTGTTAACTTCTTTTCGTAGATATTTCTGTCGTAATTTGATAGAATCTTATCTGGCTTTGTTTAGGGCCCATTTAAAATTTTAAAGCGTAAATCTAATACGTTTTGTAGCTTTGACGAGATTACCAACAAAATGGCTACCTATTTAGTAGCTACGTGCGAAATGGTTTGAATTTTTGATCGCCCTCCCAGTTTCCTTGGAGATCATAGGCCCCTCCCTTCGGTGCAAACTATGAATATATAAACCGTATTTTTCGAATGAAATAGTTTTAAAAATCAACTAGATGTTGTAGTTCCCGGTAACATATTCGTAACAGATTTTTCTATGTACTTTATAAAGATATATTGGGTTACAGAATAGAGTTCCATGCTTTGTATCCGACACGTCATGTTATAATTTATTTTTCTAAAACTTAAAAGTATTAAGCTTGTTTTCCACTAGCGCGCGTCATAATGTTATTTTGTTTACGCGCGTAAAAACGTTTGAACGTTTCAAAGCTGAGAAACGCGTCTTTGCGCGCGCCAGTGGAAAACAAGCTTTATATTTAATATAGAATGTGTATAATAGTATTTTTTTCAATACGTTAAAGCAAGTGTCGGCTCGACGTCAAGTAGCTCTTTTTTCAACAGATGTCGCTATCGTCGACATCAAAACAAGATGCTTAAGGCACATTTTGACCCAAAATGCGATAATTATAGCTACCCCTCACGTTGATTGGATCGTTTGTAAATTGGTCAATAACATACATTACAGCAATTATAAGCAATATTTTTACATGGGATATATACTTTAGGTTAAAGTCCTCAAAATAGTGTATAAGTTGTATAAAACAGGGTGTCCACTAAAAAATGAACCAGGGCGAATATCTCAAAATCTGTTTTAGGTACGAATTTGAAATTTGCATTTCGCATAGAGTGTACAGGGGGAACCCTACTGCGAAAATGTCGATGACCTTGAACCATGTCTTCAAGGTCATTCAAAAACTAACTCGAGAACCATAAGTGTTACAAAGTTGGTTCTAATTAGAAACGTGTTCCACGTGACATTTTATGTACACATAGCTTTGAGTTGATCGGATTTGACCAATAGGAAGCCGATAAATTCTAGATGAAAAGCAAGACGGTCGTTAAGTTGATAACGTGTCGAAAGCGAGGTTCGGGAGCTGATAACTCTAAAGATACTCGTGTTAGAGTACTGAAATTTGCTACACATCCTCATCAGGATTGAGGGTGTTTAGTTTAAAAATTTCCATGACCTTGAACCATGTCTTCAAGGTCATCCAAAAAACAAACGTGAGAACCGTAAGTGTTAGAAATTTGGTTCCAATTAGAAAAGTGTTTCACGTCACATTGTAGGTCTAATTAGCTTTGATTCGATCGAATTTAACCAATAGGAAGTCGAGGAACTGTTTTTCAAAATCACCAAGGTCGTTAAAAAGAAAATTGAAAGAAAACGCACATAACTCGAAACCAATTCGTGTTACATCGAAATTTGCTAGACAAACTTATTATGGTGGGAGTTTTTCAAGTTTGTAAAATTGGATGACCTTGAAGACGTGGAACACTTTTCTAATTGGAACCAACTTTCTAGAGGGTGGGGATGGTTAACTTTTATTCAATAGATAAAGCTCTTAAAATTATTCGTAAAACGTTTTGATCAAGTAATTTATATTTCTGTATTATCCGATTAATTTTTTGATAAATTTGTAAGACTAATCGGAAAAACAACGTTTTCGATAAAAAGCTCAAATTTTACGAATAATACATGTTTTTTATTCATTTTCCGAAATATTAACCAGTAAATTTCTTTGTTTAAATTGTTTTCCCGAAAAAAATCAATTTAAACCGGGATGAGTAGCCGTCACAACTTTCTAACACTTGTTTTTTGGACGACTTTGAAGACATGGTTCAAGGTCATTAAAATTTTTAAACTAAAGACCCTCAATTTTGATGAGAATGTGTAGCAAATTTCAGTACTCTAACACAAGCATCTTTAGAGTTATCAGCTCCCGAACCTCGCTTTCGACACGTTATCAACTTAACGACCTTCTTGTTTTTCATCTAGCATTTCTCGGCTACCTATTAGTCAAATCCGATCAACTCAAAGCTATGTGTACATAAAATGTCACGTGGAACACTTTTCTAATTGGAACCAACTTTGTAACACTTACGGTTCTCGAGTAAATTTTTGGATAACCTTGAAGACATGGTTCAAGGTCATCGAGATTTTCGCAGTAGGGTTCCCCCTGCACACTCTATGCGACATGTAAATTTCAAATTCGTACCTAAAACAGATTTTGAGAAATTCGCCCTGGTTCATTTTTTAGTGGACACCCTGTATAATACTATACAATGCTCTCTGGCGACTTTATCATTTGGCTATTTTGTATTTAACTTCCTTGGCCATTAATAGATGGCACCACGCTCTCCATTAAAGTCGCTTTTTTCCGAATAATCGGATAGATTCATTGCCATCTCTAATAACAGGGGCCTTTCCAAAATACAGGTGGCAATGATAGAGCCGACAGTTGCTTTTTAGGCATTCATGCATTTATTTATACTATGTTCCGTTTATTTTGGGCTCTCTATCCACTTCACTCTCTAACAGTAAATTCCTCCCACCTAAATAAATCAGATAAATCCCGGTTTCTCATTGGTTCCTTAAAGCGTACGTCTTCCGACGCGATTGAAGCACGCACCTTCTCCTAAGAGCAAAAGTCAAGCTAATCCAAACGATCCATTTTAAGAAAGCAACCTTTTAGCTTTAGATCTATGATAATTTCCATAATTAAAGCAATAGAAAAAATGATTATTAAGTCAGTTTAATCTAAGAGCAACAAACACAGCACCCCACACAAGGTGAACTCAGCTAGCCTTTAAACACGCCAACACAGTGTTGTGTACAAATTTCATTGGACGAGCCTTTACGCTGCACGTTTTATGGAAAGGAGGAAGACATTTTCCCCCTTCCTACGGCAGCAGGCGCTAAAGCGTCTAACCAATGAAAACTGTACGCAAGAAAATGCACGACTTTTGACGGGTTGCGTTCTCCTATAGTGTGGGGTGCTGTGTTTGTTACTCCTATAGTGTGGGGTGCTGTGTTTGTTACTCCTATAGTGTGGGGTGCTGTGTTTGTTACTCCTATAGTGTGGGGTGCTGTGTTTGTTACTCCTATAGTGTGGGGTGCTGTGTTTGTTACTCCTATAGTGTGGGGTGCTGTGTTTGTTACTCCTAGGTTTAATGTAAAACACTCTAAGATTCTTATTTCGAATTTCTTTCAAAAGTCACGTATCTCGACTTGTTTGACTTTGGTTTTTAGGTAGCGCGAAGTGACTGTCATTCTCCAAAATAAAAATAAATATATTCTTGGTGAAATTAAATTTTTCGATTGTTAAAAATCATTATATTGTTTTAATTATGGAAAACTTTAATTTAACTCTTTTTTTTTAATATTTTATGTTCAGAAAGATATTTATAAACATATTATAGGTAAATATAATACGTTTAAAAACTTTCATCCAGAAATTGTTTGCACGGTCCTTCAAGTACAGAAATTTCTTAATTTCCCAACCTCCAGATGGCGTCATTCTGAATAACGGAAACCAATGGTAGCGTTAAAGGTTCTTTGAGACCTAGATTGTTTTTATTCGTATGAAATCTCACCTTTTTGCCTTGGGTGTCTCGGGGTCGGGTAGTAATGGAGGTTAACGCCCTATTTGACACCCTCCGGTCGGTGTAGGCGGAAGATGAGTTTGTCCAGCTGGAAATGACATCCCTCCCTCCAATATCGGACAATGTCTGCACTCCCCCCCCTCGAAAAACATCTCGAAAGAGAAGAGGCCGGCCCCAAAAAGAGAAAAAGATAACATTTCCGCTAACGCGTCATGTTTAATACTCAGCTACTGTTTATTCTGAGGGTCTAAGGGCTTACAAAACTTGGGTGATCGCCGTGGGCGTATTATTTACCCAAAATTATTTTTCTTTGGACATTAGGAGTGACGTTAAAGAGAGTATGAACTAAATAAAAAAAGTCGAATGCTAACACGCCCAACGACTGGTCTGGTAACGTAACTAGCGCTTACTGTTAAACCTGGTGGCAGAAATAACAAGTTCGTTGATCCACCGCAAACATAATAATGAGCTTAGGCCTAAGTCATCGAGCGACTTTTAATGTTTACACTTGGTATGGAAGAACGTTATAAATTACCCACGAACGTCTGAAACCAATTTTCTGGGACTTCCATTTGAACCTGGACCATTGAATATCAAAAATATCTTAGTGCCGCAACGTCCAGATAATTCTTGACATGGATTATCATTCTGCCTTGGCCAGGTTATTAGGGATTTTAATCCTGCCTTGGCCAGGCTCTTAAATATTTTAATTCTGCCTTGGCCGGGTTCTTAGGGATTTTAATTCTGCCTTGACCGTGCAAACAATTTCTGGATGAAAGTTTTTAAACGTATTATATTTACCTATAATATGTTTATAAATATCTTTCTGAACATAAAATATTAAAAAAAAAAGAGTTAAATTAAAGTTTTCCATAATTAAAACAATATAATGATTTTTAACAATCGAAAAATTTAATTTCACCAAGAATATATTTATTTTTATTTTGGAGAATGACAGTCACTACGCGCTACCTAAAAACCAAAGTCAAACAAGTCGAGATACGTGACTTTTGAAAGAAATTCGAAATAAGAATCTTAGAGTGTTTTACATTAAACCTAGGAGTAACAAACACAGCACCCCACACTATAGGAGTAACAAACACAGCACCCCACACTATAGGAGTAACAAACACAGCACCCCACACTATAGGAGTAACAAACACAGCACCCCACACTATAGGAGTAACAAACACAGCACCCCACACTATAGGAGAACGCAACCCGTCAAAAGTCGTGCATTTTCTTGCGTACAGTTTTCATTGGTTAGACGCTTTAGCGCCTGCTGCCGTAGGAAGGGGGAAAATGTCTTCCTCCTTTCCATAAAACGTGCAGCGTAAAGGCTCGTCCAATGAAATTTGTACACAACACTGTGTTGGCGTGTTTAAAGGCTAGCTGAGTTCACCTTGTGTGGGGTGCTGTGTTTGTTACTCCTATAGTGTGGGGTGCTGTGTTTGTTACTCCTAGGTTTAATGTAAAACACTCTAAGATTCTTATTTCGAATTTCTTTCAAAAGTCACGTATCTCGACTTGTTTGACTTTGGTTTTTAGGTAGCGCGTAGTGACTGTCATTCTCCAAAATAAAAATAAATATATTCTTGGTGAAATTAAATTTTTCGATTGTTAAAAATCATTATATTGTTTTAATTATGGAAAACTTTAATTTAACTCTTTTTTTTTTAATATTTTATGTTCAGAAAGATATTTATAAACATATTATAGGTAAATATAATACGTTTAAAAACTTTCATCCAGAAATTGTTTGCACGGTCCTTCAAGTACAGAAATTTCTTAATTTCCCAACCTCCAGATGGCGTCATTCTGAATAACGGAAACCAATGGTAGCGTTAAAGGTTCTTTGAGACCTAGATTGTTTTTATTCGTATGAAATCTCACCTTTTTGCCTTGGGTGTCTCGGGGTCGGGTAGTAATGGAGGTTAATGCCCTATTTGACACCCTCCGGTCGGTGTAGGCGGAAGATGAGTTTGTCCAGCTGGAAATGACATCCCTCCCTCCAATATCGGACAATGTCTGCACTCCCCCCCCCCCTCGAAAAACATCTCGAAAGAGAAGAGGCCGGCCCCAAAAAGAGAAAAAGATAACATTTCCGCTAACGCGTCATGTTTAATACTCAGCTACTGTTTATTCTGAGGGTCTAAGGGCTTACAAAACTTGGGTGATCGCCGTGGGCGTATTATTTACCCAAAATTATTTTTCTTTGGACATTAGGAGTGACGTTAAAGAGAGTATGAACTAAATAAAAAAAGTCGAATGCTAACACGCCCAACGACTGGTCTGGTAACGTAACTAGCGCTTACTGTTAAACCTGGTGGCAGAAATAACAAGTTCGTTGATCCACCGCAAACATAATAATGAGCTTAGGCCTAAGTCATCGAGCGACTTTTAATGTTTACACTTGGTATGGAAGAACGTTATAAATTACCCACGAACGTCTGAAACCAATTTTCTGGGACTTCCATTTGAACCTGGACCATTGAATATCAAAAATATCTTAGTGCCGCAACGTCCAGATAATTCTTGACATGGATTATCATTCTGCCTTGGCCAGGTTATTAGGGATTTTAATCCTGCCTTGGCCAGGCTCTTAAATATTTTAATTCTGCCTTGGCCGGGTTCTTAGGGATTTTAATTCTGCCTTGACCGGGTTCTTTGGGATTTTAATTCTGCCTTGACCGGGTTCTTTGGGATTTTAATTCTGCCTTGACCGGGTTCTTTGGGATTTTAATTCTGCCTTGACCGGGTTCTTTGGGATTTTAATTCTGCCTTGGTCAGGCTCTTAGGGATTTTAATCCTGCCTTGGCCAGGCTCTTAAGGATTTTAATTCTGCCTTCGCCAGGCTCTTAGGGATTTTAATTCTGCCTTGACCGGGTTCTTAGGGATTTTAATTCTGCCTTGACCGGGTTCTTTGGGATTTTAATTCTGCCTTGGTCAGGCTCTTAGGGATTTTAATCCTGCCTTGGCCAGGCTCTTAAGGATTTTAATTCTGCCTTCGCCAGGCTCTTAGGGATTTTAATTCTGCCTTGACCGGGTTCTTAGGGATTTTAATTCTGCCTTGACCGGGTTCTTTGGGATTTTAATTCTGCCTTGGTCAGGCTCTTAGGGATTTTAATCCTGCCTTGGCCAGGCTCTTAAGGATTTTAATTCTGCCTTCGCCAGGCTCTTAGGGATTTTAATTCTGCCTTGGCCAGGTTCTTAGGGATTTTAATTCTGCCTTGGACAGGCTCTTAGGGATTTTAATTCTGCCTTGGCCAGGTTTTTAGGGATTTTAATTCTGTATTGGCCAGGCTCTTAGGGATTTTCCTTCTGCATTGAATAGGCTCTTAGGGATTTTAATACGTTCATGGTATTATTTGAATTAGGGATTTTTGAATGGTTCATTGAGCGCACCATGAGAAAAATAAAACTTATGGACACATTATTTTCTGTCTGTTAAAAAATGCACGCCAGAAGAGTATACAATTCTGATAAAACGTAATGTTTACATACACGTTTTGGCTAAAACAAAAGACTGCCGGAATTTGATGATCTTTCATAGGATAAAAATAAGTTAATAAATTAATAAGTATGATACTTGTATATGCATTTTTCTGACTAAAGATCTCTTTTAATTTACCAAATGGATAATGTCGATATGTTATGGCCCTTGATAATGTTCAGAAATATGTAGTTAAACTTCAAATTGATAAATTTCACACACCGAAAGTATCACACTAAATCTCTAAAAAATAGCGCTAAATTTCAATACTTAATTTGTAACTAAAACATTTCGTAAAAAATGTTAGCTAAGTATCTTACTTATGACATAAGTAAAAGAACTTCGTTTTATTTTAAAAACTCGTGGCTTAACTGGCCTTCCAATTAGATTAGTTTATCGCGCGTGAGATCCTTGAATGTTACAAAAGCCAAAAGCCTAATTGTGTTCTTTTATCCTTAAAAATATGGTAATATTGTTCCGATTTCGAGACAAGTTACGGTTAAACGCGAAGTTGTAATAATTCGAGCAACGTTAAGCCTTGTTTGGCTTAGAAGAAAATTACGATTAGTCACGCGGCGCCGACGAAGTCAAACAAAGAAACGCGTCCAGCTATAAGAGGTCGAAAAACCTTTGTTCCGTCGTATAACAAAGGCCATCAGCCGGTGCGAGGAATTACGTAAATTCGGTCTGTCTCTCTCGATTAAGGGAAAACAGGAGAGTACTCCGGCACTAATCCCCGGGTTTTAGCGAAACGAGAGAAGCGTAGCGATTCCCTCAGAGCGCCCACACTAGAGACAGCCCAAGAAAAACATCACCCTGACAAATCTCTCCAACGTCCTTTAATAAAGGGAATCCGGCTCAATTGTTATTTGTTAGAAGAAGGATGATTAAAGTTAACCCTTATCTCCTCAACGGGCGATGGGATAACGAAGTCGAGTCTTAGCCACTACGGACTACGGAATGAAGGTCGTGTTGTTGAACTATTAACGCGTCATCGTGATGTTAGTAGCGGGAAAACGTACCAGCGGGCCGAAGGAAGCTAACAAAAATGGGGTCAGCACCGTGTCTTTTTATGAACCCTGAAACAGCGTGATGTTTCCCGCTGGCGTTCTCTCTTCGACGTCATGAAGCCCCGAATAAAAGACACATTTCCGAGCCCTTCAAGGGTGACGCGCAGGGGCGGATTAACCCTTTGGCGCCTATAGCTTAGGAAATATAGTGAAATCTGCCGTCAACTAAATATGTGAAGAAATAGCAGGCACCTTTTGAATTTCTAGGTTTTCCGGTTGAACTTTCAGCTTTCATATATATAATTTCAAACTCGGTCGGTAGGCGGCGATACTTATGACCAAAATTTAATTTACCCAAGAAGCCTATTGGCATTGTCTAACGGGTTGGTCAGTTAAGTAGGGGCAAGCCAAGAACTTGGACCGTGGGGCTTTATCAGAGTTTTGGCGCCCCTAAAAAAATGCCGCCCTAGGCACGTGCCTACTCTTTGTAGTAGTTTATTACGCCCCTGGTGACGCGTTCAAATTGTTTAACATCGCGACTCCTTACTTTTCCTCCGTGTCTGGAGCGAGTTCACGCCCAAAATAGAAAATTCTGATTGCCGCGTTAAAACTCATACGGCGAAATCGATCTGCTTCCGCGGACTAATAGAACTCGAAGGAAAGAGTCTGATTTTCTTTTAGAAATCCACGAATACACGACGTGTATAACGTTTTCTTTTCGTTAGGCCCGAATTCCCTCGACTAAAAGGCAGCTCGGCCTCGGGTCACGAGGGGCTTCGGGGTTATGAAAGCCTTCAACTTCATCATTATACCCTGGCGAGCAACTTTCAACGCGGATAGACGCCGGATGTTTTATATGGCAGATTGATGAATGATCAACCACCATCTTTCGCTATCAGCTTCGCTTCCTCCTTAAGCCTGACGCTTTACATTTTCGGGGTTTTTTTTAAGTCGAGTGTCTCTTACCAGGCCTTAAGTTAGCGGTCAGTCGCTTTACGTGGAATCTGAACGGTTGCTATAGCTCCGACGTTAGTATTCGGTGACTCCGTTCAGAACGCGGCCACGGCTTCGAAGTCTCGTAAAATGATCACGTTTTTACTACGTTCGTAAACGTTTTTACAAGTTTCGCGGGGTAAAAATGAAGAGAGGGTTGTCGTTGGGAGGGGAAATAGCGTTTTCTCCAAAATGGATGACCTCGCCACTAAATTTATCAACTTTCCAAAGTGACTTTGTAATAACTTTTATTATGGATTACTTCTTTTGGACATGACGCGTTGATATTTTGACGTTTCATCATTTCGTTCAACGTATACGCGTACATGAAGTCCGTAAAAATTTTACTTACTAAACTCTTACCAACTATATACTAGATTTTACATGATCTAAAACGCTTCTCGTATATTGGAAGATGATTATAAATTAAAAAACCAACTACAGTTCATATCGGCAGAATGTTATACTTTCGATAAAAATGTAATAAATAATCGTATTTGGTCGTCTCGCGCTAGTTTTGATTCCGTTGGATTTAGACAAGCACTGACGAAGTAGTCTAGATACGAAGACATACTAGGTTATACACATATTTCTTTCGTACAACGTATGTAAACGCTTTTACGCTAAGTAGAGCCGCCGTGACAACTCCCGGCGTTTTCTCTTCGGGATCTTAGTAATCCTTAAGAAATATTTTCTCCTCTGACGCTCCGGGAGAAAATTGTATTTACACATCGCCGGTTTTGGCCGTGACAACACGCGCGCCGAACTCGGAATACGCGGGGTGGATTTGGTTTCCTTTATTGAAGAAGTCCGAATATTTGGCGAGCAAAAACCCGCCACTTCTTTTCTTTCGCATTTTTCTCCGCCAAAGAAAGAGAGGAGAGGGGGGTTTTAGGTAGCGACGTCTGGCTTTTCCAACTGAAACATTTCGGGTTTTTAAGATAGTTTTTCTTTTTTCTCGGAAGATCGGAGTGAAAAGGGATTTAAGGAGGGAAAGGACGGTGAAAAATGTTTTCGAAGATATCAAACTTGGCTTTCAATCTCGATCAGATTTGACAGTCGACGCGTGGAAGTGGGCGAGCCCTCGTCGTCGCAAGTCACGACGGACGGCGCCGGCGTGTTCGGATTCGACGGGCCGGAAACGCGTCTTTTGGAGAGGCGCAAGAATCGCTCTCGTCGAACGAATTCGTTGTACAGATTGCTGAGTCGCGCTTCGTAGCGTTCAGTTTTGACGTATTTCAACATGAGGATGAGCAGAGCGGCCGCGTACAAGGCCAGCACCACGATGACGTACAACACGGCGTTCCATTGGCTCTCGGCGTGCATGTCCATAATGGCCTTGTGACCCGGAGGGATGGGCGAGGTCGACGGCGTGTGGTTGCATCTCTGGTCGATGATGGCCGCCGCCGTGGCCAGAGGGGCAGCCGCCACCACTTGGTTGACGCTGAAGGTGCTCGCCTGGTTAGAGGTCACCATGGACACGGTGGTCATCCCGCGCGCCGGATCTCTCTCTCTCTCTCAAGTTCCACCGTCCTTCGATACCATGTTACGATCGAGCAACAATATCGTCAATTCTGAAATTAAAAATAATTGCTTGATTAACTGAATTTATTTTGTCTATTTTTGACCTATTTCCAATATTTCCGTTGGGTATTCTTAACGTAAGCATGGACCAAATAATGATAAATAATGATAATAATAATGACATGACTCTGGTACCTTCACACGTACTAAATCGGTCGTCCAGCAAAAGTAACAGGCGGCCATTTTAGTAGGGGGGGGGGGAGGAGCAAAATCTAAGTCGGAATTCGGAAATAAGTGGCGGTTGTTATTCGAAAATCCTGCCATATTGGTCCCTCATTTTTAGATTAATTTTAACGATTCTAGGAAAGTATATATAATTATATATATTATACTAATTATGAACTTAGTATAAAATTAAGTACTTACATTAATAACCACACTATATATGATAACTGTGAATAAATATTCCACGATATTTGATTCGACGACCACGTGTATTATTTTTGAAAACTGCCCCTAAAACATTTGCCCCCAAAATGACGTAGGTCCGCGATCGCGCGTTTTCCCCAATAGGGGGCAATAGTGGTCGGGTGCTAGCGCTGTTGGACGGGTTTTTCGCATAGAGTCATGTCCTGGATTTATCATAATTAGGCCCGTGACGTAAGGAACGTAATTATCAGGACCGTATTAAGCGAAGTTTCGCCCACGGGCCATATCTCAGTGAGCGCCCCCAAATTACCCCAGAACACAGGGGGGGGGGGGGGGGGGGGGTGCAACATTTTGTCCCTACTCAAAATGCCTTATTTTATTAAATTTCAAAAAATAATTTGGAGTTCCTGATTTGATATGATTATAACAAGATTTCTTCGGCACACCTATTTAGATGGCAATTGATAATAATAATAATAATAATAATAATAATAATAATAATAATAATAATAATAATAATAATAATAATCAGCTAAGCTAATATCCAAGGCACCACCATCGGCTTTAGGTCAACTAGTGACTTGTAAAGCCAATTACCAGTACCCCCTTCCCCCCCTTAATTCGGCCATGATAATTATAGATTTATGTTCTTACTTAATACTTCTAATTACGTATATATTTAATTGTTATATCTTCCTACAAATATAACAGAGCCTTAACTATAATTTCAATAAACCGAAGATTCGTCTTCTGGGATTCGTGAACCGTCCTATAGAAGCGCGACGGTTTCACAAATCCGCAGCTGCCCTTTTAAATGGTTCGCTAATTGATGTAGGAAAAGTTAAGTGGCAGACTTTTCAACAAGTTTCCGCAGAATTCCATAAACCTTTCGTCAAACAAAGTTGGCAGCGGGGCCAAAGCGTTCCGAAGTTGCGATTCATACGGCAACGGCGGTTCGCTTAATGATAGCTTTCTCGACGAAACTATTCCGTTCCGCTTTCAAGGTTAATGTTTGCCAATACGTGGAGTACGCCCTTTGGGCCTTTTGTTATTCTACTCGCAAATTCTCGGGAAATCTTCATTTGCTTAATCAAATTATTCAAATTTCGCACTATCCTTAATCGCGATACGCCACGTATTGCCGTAGAGATTACGGTAAATACGGGTTAGATTGGCACCGAATAAAGTCTAGGAAATCTTAGTATTGGATTTTCAAAGATGGGTGAAAGTGATTTTTGGATTACATATGTCAGAATATTTTCCAATAGACTGTTGTAATCCCTGAATTTAACGCTAGCTGTAGTACGACGTGTTAGCTACTGGGTTAAGGGAGTTTCCCCCGAGCTCTTCACTTTCCCCTTCCATAAAGACTTGTTGAGGTTAACGGTAATAGTTTGTGTAGGGAGCTGTTGGTTCGTGTGGCTTGAAGGGCCACCTCCCTCCTACGCGTTGTAACCCGGCCACCTGAATTAATGATTTTAAAAGTCGCTTGATGACTTAGGCCTAAGGTGGTGCCTTGCATATAAGCCTTCGTTGCTATGGACAACGCGCAACCAATTAAATTAAGCATTTTTTTGTAATTAACGACGCGTTAAATCACGGACCAAGAATCTGTTTCCGGGTTTTCTTGAAGCGGAAGGCGTGGCCTAAATCGTAAGGCTGTTCTGTCAAGAAGTCCTTTCATAATTCCGTCCAACTGTCGTGACGCGTCGTGGTTAGAAGTCAACTGCAGCGACACCACGTTGGTTCGGACTAAAATTCTCCGTGATTTCCCGAATCCCAACACAAAAGGTCGTTTTTTTTAGTTAGGACAGCTTGTCCTCTCGGGTACATGGTCCGTGGTTCAATTAAAAAGTAATGGAAGGGACAAGCTGGTCTTCTTTTTTCAACGCCAGCTATTAATCGCCTCATTATTTTAAGGAAGCTGTAAAATAATATCCTCAAGGAAAGGAAGGCTTGGATTGAAAAGGGCTTTGATGGGACTCTCTTCCGTTAATAAAGATGAAGCTCTCCGTTAAAAGGTTAATGAGCCGGTAAGTACAGACTTATAAAGCGATTGTCCCGTGCATAATATCGTCTTTCTAAACATGGGTGTCTCTTTGGATGGAGGTGAGTTTTTTTCATTGACAAAAATTTTAATTTTGGTGACTTTTTTTTAAACAATATTGATTATATAGTCTAGAGTTGACGAAAATAGTACTTATCCCTTATTCAGTATGTTCCAACTCATTAAGTTTCACCACGTCATTTAGTAAAGAGTGACGTAGAATGGACGTCATACGCGTAAAAATAATCGCCTATAGCGAGCAAAATACTTCACTTGAAAAGCAAATTTTGACGCGTCGGTTCAACGTCTCAGCGCGAAAGCTCCCAAGCTACAAGTCTCACTATAATGAGTGAATGAGCGGGTGTTAGGCCTTGGCTGCGTTCAGTAAACGCTCAACGGACTCCTTCCGCGTTGAGTTTGCAAGCTCTCTCCCCACTGGTTTAAGGGGTTTCCCCGACCTCTTCCATAAAAACTTGTTGAGGTTAACGGTAGTAGTAAGTGTAGGGAGCTGTTGGCTCGCGTGGCATGAAGGGCTTGCCAACGCCCTTCTACGCATTGTAACCCGGGCACCTGAATTAATTAATTAAAAGTCGCTTGATGACTTAGGCCTAAGGTGGTGCCTTGGGTGCTTATGTTTTTTTTATTAAACGTTGAGTCCGGTTTCTTACTGTACGATTTTTCGAGTTTCCGGTTTTGACGTCACTTTACTCATCGGTTACTCAACGAAGTCATCGGCTGTAAGAGCAGGTTTATTCGTTGCGCAGCGTCATAGTGAAGTCACAAAACGAAGAATTGCGCTATAATTAATTTAATTGGCGTTAAACTTAAATGGATTTATTAATAATTCTTTTGTTTTGTCTAGTAATAATTACGAAAAAGCCAAATAATTAACAAAAGAGCAATATTTTATTTAAATTATTTCTATACGTGGAAATTTCTTTTAAGCCTTTGTTAACATGAGGTAGCCCAAAATGGAAATTGTTATAAAATTTCACAACCTTTTTAACCCTCCTTTGGGATTTTACATAGTTTAAACTCCTCCCTTGAACGATTTCTGGCTACGCTACTGTTCTGAACCAAGGTGGGTAGAGCTGCTGCTAGTTAGGACGGGTCTGAACTAAACCAACAAAGCGCTATTATTCTATAAATGACTTTCAGAAACACATTAACAAACGGAGGAACTGTCACACTTACGCGAATCGTAATTATAAACTTATGGTTTCGTAGAGTCTTAAAACAAATAGTCATTTCCCCATCTGTCAATCTCTTTTTGCGTTCACTAATGCAAAGAACACCTGCGGCTTCCACATTCTTCCGACTCCCACTCGTATCTCTGTCATGGCCGTTTATTCCGTGATCGAGCGATGGCGGCTGAATTTGGTGGAAGAAGAGGAACAAATGGCCCGTGCTACCAACAAAAAAAATGACTCCGCGATGAAAAGACACTAATGACGCAGTCGTTTAAAAACTTCAATACGACGGTTTTATTTTCCCCCGCCGATCATTCTATTTTTGTCGAGCTTTCCTTCTTATTTATCGTGCACCAGCGGATAAACCCTATTTTCGCTCTCATCATCGCGTGAGATATGACCAATAGAATCGCCTTCCCACCGTTACTCAAACGACTGATAATGTTCGACGGACTTATACCCGCTACTTCGCGATTTCACGTACAAAACGGTGTAGTTTGCGTTGGGAAATAGTTCGGTTCGAAATCGGGTGACCGGGAAGAAGAGAGCCGGGTTTGTCTGGTTTCCGGAAGAAATAAAAAACGATTTTTCCATTTATTCTCCATTTCCGCAACCCCACGTACCACTCGATGAAGTGAATCTCGCATTTCGTGGCCGTCATTAACGTCGCTAACGTATAAACCTTGACAAGAATGTATTGGGGTTCGCGGAGAATACGAAACCGCGTCTATAACCTTTGTTTTCAAGATTCCCGGAAGATAATCTCCACCCACACTTAGATACAGAAAGATCCAACCGTAGTGTCTTCCACCCGAACCGGGAGAAAGGTGGATGACTACGCGAGGGGGAAAGGAGGGGCGTGGTCTTTCTTCCTGCGAGAGGTGTGCTCACGTATTATCCGTTCCTTCGAATGCATTCTTGCCCTTAATCGTAGCAGAGATTATTTTCCCGTTTTAAAACGGTATCTCTATTTTCCCATCGAGACGTAAAACGTTTTATTCTTATTCATTAAAGTTTGTTTATTATCGAAAGTTTTAAAATTTCTCATATAGTCGCTTTAAAGGGCTTTTACCATCTTTGCTATCCTGGATACTTAAATTAAATGTACCGCGCTAGTGGATTCCTCGAAGCCTTGGGTACTGGCAGTGGCTGGTTCTTAACAGGGCGAGTGAGGTGGCGCTTTCCGGGGGCCCCGATTTCAGTGTTAAACTATTTTTGGGCTCCTCTCTCGCTTCTTAGGGCCACGAGTACCTGAGTGGAGGCGGTAGCAAAATATTTGGTGATAAAATTATGTATTTGTATGGTATATTTGCTAGAGACTTTCACGACCACAGATCAGTGTTTCGACAAAAGCCAGTCTAATTCAGTATTTAATTAAATAACTTTTATGAATACATGTATATTATTATATTATGTATAACAGAATTATTATATCTGGTGGTTTTGATAAATTATTGTAGACCCAAATGTGTTTTTTGAAATTTTTGGACGGCGAATTAGGTGGTAGAAATACATTGATTGTACCCCCGCCTGAGATCTAGGAGGGTACAATGTACCCCTTTTCCGCCGCCACTGGTTCTTAATGGAAAACCTTTATTGTATAAGAAAAATTCCTAGTACATGTTAAAGGTCAGTCACTTGTCTGAAACCTTGATAAATCGAATGTTCGACCTTGACCACGGCAAAGAGTAATTTGTCCGGTAAAAACTAATACTTTTCGATCCGAGAGAGAGAGATGAGTTCCAAACTTTTGATTGAATTTCGACTATAAGACCGTTACAAGTACAAGCGCGCGTTCAGACAAACCATACAATAGACGGGTTAAGCCAAAACCAGTAAACGGCTAGAAAACGAATACTGGAAACGTGTAGAAGATGCAAGCTGTACACAGAAAAGGTACGTCTACACTCCTACGAGGTTCTCCGTTCCCGTTTTCGGGCGCTGCTTAACCTCTCTATTACTATATTTTTTGCCATGCTTTAATAACGAGGGATGGAAAGGCAAGCGAAAGTGTCCCAATGATTAAGAAAGTCGTTCTTGGTCAAGTGGCAGGTGGGTACATAGCAATATATATATATATATATATGGAATCAGACCCTGCGCAATCTCGTATAAGAGGCTCTACGTGACTGTTTCACGCCACCTTATCTTTTTTCTTTAGAGATGCCCTTCTTTTCAACTTTCTTGTAAAAGGCGGCCAATCTTATTTCAGGTTTCTCGATAGCGCGCGTGCCGTTCTTAAAATTTGGCGTTCCACCGACCCCCCCCCCCCCTCACTGTCTCCTTTTTGCCGGTAAATACAGATTATAGTGTTTCCCCCCCCTCTTGTACTCCATAAAGGAAAGTCATAATCGATACCCCTCCCCCCTATCTTATACATCATCAACATTTGGATAAAACCTCGCACTCTACAGTATTACTTTTTTTCTCTGTATATCGGAAATCGTGAAGGGCTATTATAGTTTTTCTACTGGACATATTACTATTATCTTTTTGTTTTCACTATCGATCAAGAGTTTACGGTGTCAATAACCCGCGGAAAAGCGATGGTCAGTCGGTTCATTGAAAATTCGGATAACGTTACTTCTTCGGAAGACACTGGTATTAGGGACAAAGGCTTATTTTTAGTCGAAACCGAAACTGAAACGTTGGTAGTGAGGGCGGGCGGTTATTCGGGCGCACTCCCGGAAACAAGGCCCTGGGAATTGGCAATTATAGGCTTACTTTCGGTTCGTTATCGAATTTCAACAGCGACATGTTAATGCTTAAAATGGCTCATTCTAAGACCGAAAATTAGACCCAAAAAAACCTTCCTTTATATCGGGTTAGTTTCTGGGTTCGACTTGCAAATTTGAAAGAGGAGAATTTAGAGGGTATTAACCCGTACAATACTCTTTAGAAAATTTTAAATTTTTGGTTCGCGGGGATTATATAGCGAGGCCGATCTTTCCCGTAATTACTTTCGTCCCTTTCCTCCAGGCGGCGCTCCAGCGCGGTTCCTTATTTAATAAACTTGATAAAGAAAGGGATGGAGCGAGGCGCTGTCCTGCGGGCTTAACTCGGCCGTGTCATTAATTTGAAACTTCGACGAGAAAGTTGGGAGTATCGGTCTGCCGAAGGATAAAGGCCGTCTTGGACGCGGATCCGAAGACTGCCAACTCGCATTGACCGCTGTTTTCATCGATCAAGGGACTACGGAAGAAAGGTTGGCCTCCTCTAAGCCCACCATCTTCCGCGTAAGGAATTGGAATGGATAATATAGACGAAGGCAGAAGTCTATAACAATCCCCTTCGGCGGGAAGTACGAAAGCAATGGTCAAATCGAGTGGAACTACGTAACAGTGGCGGAAGAGTAATATTAAAAACTTGTCACTAAAAGTAGCAACGGCTCCCAATCTTCATTGGTCCAAAATCCTCTCGCAACCGAAACTAATTTTTCAAGGAAATGGCTCAGAAACTAACCTAATCTAATTATAATAATAAACGCTGTGAAAAATTAGGCCTAACGAATTTCATAGATTAACACAAAGAAACCAGATAACGTAATTCAAAGCCAATGAAATTGGGAATCGCTGCTACGTTTAGTCGCTTCTTCGTAAAGTACGCTTTCGGAAATTGGATGGTTGCGGGTTTAAATCCAGGCTTTGGAAATATATCATTTTAATTTCACTTGCGCAAATTGTATTCTAAAAAAAATAAAAAAATTAGAGACCAACAATAAACTTTTTAATACTTGCGCACAAAACAACTTTCTTCGTTTCTAATTTTTAATTTTTTTAGTATAATTATAATTCCGTTAAAAGTTTTACTTTTCCGTTTTCTCTAGATAAATAGTTTATTTCGATGATATAAATATTTAGTTCTGCACCATTTAGTTACAGCAAACGCTTGCATTACGACTACAATATGCAATAGGTGTTTTCATAAAATCCGGCTATGTTGTTTTCCCCACCGACAAAAATTGCCTCCTCAGTCTTTGATGGGAGTTCAGTTCACTACGTTCCAGTTCTAAAACCATCGGCGCGACTCGCATGAATGTACGTCAATAAGCTGCCAAACATGTTTCCCGAAAAATCAATAAAAACCAAAGACTACAGCCCGTTACATGTCCCTTCCTAGAGTATATCACCTCCTAGGCTGTTCTTTGATGGGGTTGTATGAAAACACCTATTCGGCCGAATGAAAGCCACTGCTTTTAATATATTTAGTTACTAATCCGATCTTCAAAGCGCTGATTCTGTAGTTTATGGCGAAACAACATTTTTACATAGACTTCTGATGAAGCCTATAGAATATTTACAATTTAAAATAAACATGTTTTCTTACTTTGGTGACCCCGTTTTTTATATAATCGTCTCCAAGGGCGAAGTTAGAGGTTCGAACTCACCCGAAATGGATCGAGGGGTACAAAACGTAACATTCGTTTTAAGTCACAAGAGGGGTAGAAAAACTTAGGTGGTTCTTAAGTCTCAAGGGGGTGCAAAGTTTGAACCCCACCGGAAGTAAAATACGCCATCGTGTCCATTTATAAGTCTCTTTGAGTTAAAAAAAAAGACTGAACAATATAATCGCAATTTTAACTTTGACAAGGCAGATTTAGACTCCTTTTAATAATCCATAGTTAAAGTTTTTACTTGGGTTCAAATTTCAGGAAACCGAGATATAACGAAGATATTATAATTTAATTTTTTTGAAAGTCTATCGTGTAAGCACCCAATTCGTTAGTATAAATAAAATTAATGAATGCTATCTTTAAAATTATAGGGGTGGCTTCAGAAATATTTATGTTGGCTCATATAGTGTTTCCAACGAAGAACTGATCGGGTTATTTAGGTTAATCTTTCATATTCCTCTCACCAAGAAATCGTTTTTCAAATTAAATCTGATTTATTATCTCAAGTTACCAATCTGAAGTGATCTGTAGTAATTAATTTAATCAGATTCAGTTATCTGAGAAGTTAGCTGACGCTTACATTTGGTATATATATAAATCTTCTGAAAAACAACTAAAAATAAACGTATTACAATAATAAATAATATGTAAAATCAATAACTGTGAGGCATCTTAAATCTGTTCACCTTCCATCTTTCGATTTACCGTGAATTCAGATTATTTTCGGGCCTAGACTATATCTGGTTGGCCTTTTTACTCAAATCAACTGATCTGAAAATATTTGAGCGGCAACGCGGATAATTTGATAACTGATACCATGTTACCTGAACTCCTTCTGCGTTGAGTTTGCAAGTTCTCTCCCCACTGGTTAAAGGGGTTTTCCCACGAGTTCTTCGGTTTCCCCTTCCATAGAAACTTGTCTAGGTTAACGGTAATAGTTAGTGTAGGGAGCTGTTGGCTCGATCTCGTGGCATGCAGGGCTTGCCACCACCCTCCTATACGCATTGTAACCCGTACACCTGAATTAAGGGCTTCAAAAGTCGCATGATGACTTAGGCCTAAGGTGGTGCCTTGGGTATTAGCCTAGCTGATTATTATTATTATTATTATTATTACTTCCTCGGTTCAGATAACGAACTATTATCTGAGAATCGGTTGGAAACACTAGACTCAATAACCAATTTCAATTTAGTAGACTCTCAATTTATTTTACCAGAAAAAAACTATATTTTACATACCCCCGCGGTGCGCAATTCCATATAATTAAAATCTATTTTCTGTGAGGGAACCAGATATTTTAATACCCTGAATACTACCACCTCAGTTGGTCTAAAATGTTTTAAAAAACAGGCTAAGCTATTTGTTCAAAATGTTACCTAACTTTATTTTATAAATAATTGTTGTATAAGAGTTTAAATTTTTATTTTGGTTACTTTTCTTTGTTGCTGTAATTCTTTATTTATTGTTTGTTTTTTTTAATATATATTTTTTGAAGAAAAAAAACACACAAACGCCGGTTAAAAGTCATATAATGACATAGCCGGACCATGGAAACGTTTTTTTGACGTCTGAAATAAAGAACTTAAAACCATTGATTTATAGGACTAGTGTAAAAGGAAAATAAACTAAATGCAAATTAGGAATCAGTGCAAACTTGATAAATAGTGATAATTGTTCGCCGCTTTCAATATAGAAGAATGACGCTTAGAATGAACAGCAGTTTACAATTCAAGTTCTCCTCCGCTAATTTGAAGGAACTGAAGCAAAGGGGGTGGCTGAGCGCTGGCTGATATCTTTCTCCGGATGGAATTCAGCGAGGAGGAGCCGATGGAAATAATCGATTCCCGTTTAATGTCTGCCCCTCCGCGCCAAGAAGAGAAGCTTTCGTTTTCCATCTGCAAAAATCCCCGAAAAGAACGGACTCCCCCATTTGGAAATTGCCTTCGCTTCAATATCGATTTGGGTCTTCCTTTTGTTATTATTAGCCGACCTGTTTCTTTTAATCCAATATTATCGGAATCATTTCTCGACGTTTTCTCCCTCTTTGCAATTTTCTATTTCATTTACATTTAGATACTCGAAGTATGAGTGATAACAGAAGTATGCAGTGCTGGCGGTAAGAAAATATTTGGTGGGGCACATAAGTCAAAATTCGAAGCTGCCCGCAGAAAATTACGTTTTTTTTGTTAAGCCTAAAACGCTGATTATTTCTGTTTTTTGTTGGTTTTTCTAAATTTGTCCATATTTGCTGGTGATTTTCACCACGATAGGCGCTTAAATAAATCATCCTTCAAGGAAATCGCCCAGAAGTAATATTTCCTAGAGCTAGGACCCGCGAGGTATTGTTGATATAGTGCTTGTTGAAATAATGGAACCTGTTGCTGCCGTAAAGGTTAAAAATGTCCATTATTTTAACAAGCACTATATGTAAACAGTTACTTGCAGGTCATGGCTCTCGGAAATATTACTTCTAGGCGATTTCCTTTGAGGATTATTTATTGAAGCGTCTATTGAGCATTGTTTAATCAATAGCTTAGTCTAATTCAGTGTTTAATTAAATCACTTAATTTATGTAATTATATTATGTGTAATATATTTATTATTTCTGGGGATTTTGGAAAACTATAGACCAATATGTGAATTCTTATATTTTCGGAGGGGTAATTTGGGGAGGGTGGTACAAATAGATTGATTGTACACCTACCTGAAATTTAGGAAAGGGTTTTAGAAATTTAAAATATTCCTTTGAAAAATCAGCGGTAGTTACATGTAAGAAAAATTACATATACTTCTGCTTATATGAAAAAAATACTGCGGGTTTGTTTATTTTGATTCGATTATAATACGTTTCGATTACTTCAAATATTGGATTAGAATAACATCGAAAAAAAACACAGGTTTTCATATTTATCAAACATTATTCTAAGCTTTGTCTATAAAAAACCTAGAAGCATTTTCAGTTATATCCAGATGCATCGCCAGGATTTCACGTATGCGGGGGTGTTTAAGCCATAATCCCTTTTACCAGTGCATTCAGACATCCAATTTTCTTATAATTTCGTAAAATTTATACAGGAAAGTTTCCAGGTAATCGAGAAAAAAGGTATGTATAAAAATATTTTAAGATCTGAACACATTTTCTTTCCAATTTTTTAAACAGTTTGTGAAATTTATCATCGTTAAAGTACTAATAAATCAGTATTTATAAAATTAAATAATTTTAACTTTTGAAGGATTTTTGAAACGTACGATTTTCTGTTAAGCTAACTTGGAAAACAATTGGCCAGTAATGAGTGTACTATAGTCAACAAAGCAAGTAGGTGCTAATATATTTCATAAATTTCCCTAAATAAAGCTTATTTTTTAACTCTTCACTTTGCATACACTGCAAATTAAAAGGGCTTAAGTAGATCACAAAAACATTCACGTTGAGATCATCAAAAATCTTAGCCTGATAAGATGGCATACGCCGAAAGAATATATTTAGCGCGTGTGCTTGATATTCTTACCAGATAAGAGCACGTGCAAATAGAGCTCAATTCCCAGTGCATTCAAGAACCCTTACGTTTCCACGTGATGTCAGTGCACGACAAGTAGTTATTTAGTGATATTTTTATACTCGGGGCTTTAAAAGCGTTGTTAATCTAGAAGTAAATTTTCATTTCCTCTACATTATTTATAACAGTTAAAATTGCTATTTTCATTTGGTTAATTAATTGTTAAAAGTAGTTTTATGTCCACGACTTGGAAACTGCTTGGTCACATTTTACAGTTTTGAAGCCTAGTTTAATGTGTGTGTGAACCACTGAGCAGTTTATAATTTGATTAGAATTTGTTTTTAATTTAGAATTTTATTTTTCAAATTGGATGGTTGTTCAATATTTTGCGTACCATAATTTTTTTTTAATTTGATAAAATTTTGATCCAACCTTTTTTAGCGTCCTTCAGATCAAAAGGGTTCACTATTAGCTCACGTTGAAAATAATTCCATCACTTCCGGTTCAGATAAAGATTGGTTTATATCACTTTGGATTAGATTAGTAGGCGTTTTTTTTACGCCGCCACCGCCGAACGATTTTGAACAGAGCGCCGCCGACTGGATATAATAATTTTTTATCACATTTCAATTATTACTTTGGTAGTGCAATTTAGTGTGAAATTTCATATAAACGCCGACGCCGCCATTAAATTTTGGTTCTACGCCTCCGCCGACAAGAAAACCGCCGCCGATGGAAAATTTCGCGGCATCGGGGTCTACTTTGGATAACTCACTTTCCGTTTTTTAAGTATACCTCGAGTATTCTAAATGTGTTTTAAACGCGCGTTTTCAATTTACATTGTAAAGTTAGAAAATATTAAAATGAGTACTGCTAACACGCGCGATGACTTATTTTTATCGTAACTAGCGCCAATTACCTCTAGCTTCTGTTAAACCGCGTGGCAGAAATGTGAAATTCGATGATCCGCCATATTTTGAAGTTCATGGCAAATTTTTCTAATACCGTAACCTATTAGAATACTTTTAGTAATTTTAAATTAAATTAGTATTGTAAAGTGAAATAATTAATAATAACGTATTAGAATACTTTTAGCAATTTTAAATTAAATCAGTATTGTAAAGTGAAATAATTAATAATAACGTATTAGAATACTTTTAGCAATTTTAAATTAAATCAGTATTGGAAAGTGAAATAATTAATAATAACGTATTAGAATACTTTTAGTAATTTTAAATTAAATACGAAATAATAACTTATTAGAATACTTTTAGTAATTTTAAATTAAATACGAAATAATAACTTATTAGAATACTTTTAGCAATTTTAAATTAAATCAGTATTGTAAAGTGAAATAATTAATAATAACGTATTAGAATACTTTTAGCAATTTTAAATTAAATCAGTATTGTAAAGTGAAATAATTAATAATAACGTATTAGAATACTTTTAGTAATTTTAAATTAAATACGAAATAATAACTTATTAGAATACTTTTAGTAATTTTAAATAAAATAAGTAATAAAAACGTATTACAATACTTTTAATTTTTTTATAATTAACATATTAAAACGAACTAAACCAGCTGTATTCAAGCAAAACTAGATTAGAATTCATCCACTAAAAATAGTCGAAGCTATTTTAAGCCCTTGAAAAGTATTGGATAAAAAATAGTTTTTACGTGAAAATCTAGGTTTTCCAAAAGCTTTTGAAATATAAAAAAAAAACTGAGCTTCTTTAGAAACTTTTCGGTGGCCTGTTTAATATTCGCATAAACGAAGTTTGTTGAACGGCACCAGCTTTGGAAAACCAGCGCCTTTGGAAAAAGAGCTTTAAATCAAAGCTTTAGAAATCTTATTTTCTAGCGCTTCTACCGTAAATGAAATACGAAATTCGCGTAATTTAATTTACTCAATTCGTAATAATTCCCACTTCCGCGTAAAAAGTTACTTCTTTTATTTGTGCCATCCGAGTCTGAATAATTAAATGAAAAATTTCGATGATTTTCAACAAATAAAAAGCGAGTCGCGAATGTAATTTCGCGAGAACTACGATGCCTGCTAAAGTAATTTTATTACAATTTCTCATAATAAATCGCGCTTCCGAATAAAGATTATAAGTCTGAAGAGTTGGGGGTATAAGGACCCTAATTAACTTTTATAGTTAATGATGGAAATTAACCACGCGATAATTTCGCTCTATCACGGCCCGGAGGAGACAAAGGTGGGGAGAGCGACCCTCCCGACGTCGCTTTGGTCGATAACTTTGATTAATTACCGCCGTTCCGTATAGTCTAGCCATTCATCCGATTTCAGATCGAGATTAATCAATTGTCCGGGTTAAGGACTATAGGGAAATATGGATCCCTGGCTCTCCCGTTTCCGGTTTTCCGGGGTAAACCCGGACATTGAGTATAAGCCCAGACATCGGTATCTCATTTGTTAGTGTTAAGCTTCGTCGAGGACAATGCCCTAATTGAAACGTCCCCCTTTGATCTCCCGGAAATTGTAAATTCTCCTTCTTTCGCGCTCTAGTTGGGTAGATAATTATAATAATAAAGAAATCCGAATAGGCGAATTTCAATAGTCACACCGTCATCTGTTGGCTTTAAAAATAACAAAACGGGACTTACTTTTCGGGAAAAAAGTGGGTCTAAGCCGACGTCATTGGCATGACGTAAATATGACGTCAAAGTAAATTTTTCCACAGCAATATTGAAAATTCCATTTCGCTATTTTGGATTATCTAGAATTTCTATAGATTTTAAAAGTTTCCAAAGTTTATACCATTGAGTTGGGAATAAATAGAGGTACAACTAAATCTGGCTGGCGTGGGACCAATTTCGTTCATTAAGGAGACTTTATCAACTTTATCGTTCTTCCGTGGTGGCATCTGTCTCTAGTGGTGGAAACTATATTGCAATTGATTTTTTTCGCGAATCTGATGCGAAATTGAAATGTATGATTACTCGTAACAAACAAACCTTTGAAGTTGTTTAAAAATAATTTTATTCTGTCAACACGATCCTTTTTAACTCAAGTTACGGTGAGTTAACTAATAATTATTTATTTTTAGCCATATAATTTTACAAAATATAGATGGCGCTACCGCCTAATTATAAAGATGAATTTCGTACGGAACAGGTCCCGCGTAACCATGGCAACCGAAATCGTAATTGTAATTCTAGCAGTATTATTCCCAATTCAATGGTTTATACTCAATCTCCTTTAAGCGTAAGCGCGCTAAAACTGATTTTCTGTCGTATATTACTTCTGAAGAGTATCGGATTTTCTCCAAAGATAAACGGAAGACAAAAACCAAATCCGGGAAATAATCATTAGCTCTCGACTCTGACGAAACGATTCGGAAAAGCCTCGCGAAAGGAAAAAGAATATGAGCACGTCTGCCAGTAGCCCGCCCGACGAAGCGGATTTGATGAAAAACTCGAGGCTCGATTGTTTAGGCCTTCGAGAGATCCTTTCGGGTCTACCGGCAAACGTCCGACTTTCGCTCCTCCTCTTGATCCACAAAAAACAACCAGAGAGAAGTTCAAAGAAAGAGAGAAAGATAAAAAAGGGTCCACTGAATGAAGCTATATCAGAAGTCGAAATAAAGTGATCCTCGAAATTGTGTCTCGGTTCTTCTTTATCAGCGGTGACCGAGGATATACTCCGTTCCAGCCTCGAGAATTAACCCGAAACGGATTACCTGACAATTAAAGGCAACGATGAGGAAGAGGGTATAGTCCGCTTCGTTATAGCTTCGACTCGTACTCGCTTCGCCGCGGCTCTGTCCTAACTATAAGTTCGTTTCGGAACGAAGTATATAACCGGCCTTTTGTCCTCTCCTCTCTTTAATGTTTGTGCAAGATCGCGACGTGGGAGGAGACCCTTCAGAATTCCCTTCTTTTTCCTCCTTTTAAATTGTCGGTTTGACGTAGAGGGGCTGCTCGGGGCCGGGGGAGGGCTACTTTGAGTGGCGTCCCGGGGCTCTGCTCGCGGAATTGAATGCGTATTTTTCTGGCGTCGCTTTTTTCGCGACTTCCGATTCTGATAATGGATTAAAGAACGAAATAATATTGTGTGGTCGATAAGCTTTGTCTTAAGTACTATTGTTTGGCGGCTTTAACACTATTCTTAACGTTTTCTCACACGAATTGAATACAAAATACACTATTCTATTTTCAATGATCGTTTTTTTCTTTAATAAAAAAGTCCTTCGCCTTTTTAATAATTCCACCCATTTTGGTCTACAAAAGGTCTACTAACGCCTGTCAAAGTGTTTTACTTACAGCACGCCGATGTGCAGGGAGAAGCTATTCCGCTAGATATAGAAATTTTATAATTTTGTAATATTGTGTATCATTGACTGGATATAGAAATTCGATCATTTGGTAATATTACGTATCGCTGACTGGATATAGTTATTCGATCATTTGGTAATAATATGTATCATTGACTGGATATAGAAATTTTATAATTTTGTAATATTGTGTGTCATTGACTGGATATAGAAATTCGATAATTTTGTAATATTGTGTATCATTGACTGGATATAGAAATTCGATAATTTTTTATTATTATGTATCGTTGACTGAGTATAGAAATTAGGTCATTTGGTTATATTATGAATCGTTGACTGGATATATAAATTCGATCATTTGGTAATATTACGTATCGCTGACTGGATATAGAAATTCAATCATTTGGTAATATTTCGTATCGTTGACTGGATATAGAAACTCGCCCTTGTGATAATATTTCGTATCGTTAACTGGAGCGAAATTCAGTCCTTTGGTAATACCGCTGTCTGACTTTGAGCAGAATACGACATTGGTTCTATAACAACGGCGTAGAAACCTTCCTACAGTGTTATAGCACAGAGGAATGCCCTGGGGTATGGTAAAAGATATTGCAAATTAGGTCCTACGCGACACTTTCGGTGGACTCCACTTGAGCGGCTGTTTGGTATCGCGTCGTACGCGGCTGTTTCGCGTTTGACCTCCATTTGACCTATTTCTCATACGGCTCCAAATACTTTTCTTCTTTTGGTAACGACGTGTTTTCCTCAATTTCCTTTCTAGGTTGCGTTCTTTGTCAGGATGCCACCACGCCTCTCTCAAATAACGAGAGAAAGAGAATTGGGAGAAAAAGACAAGAAAAAGCGTGAAAAATGAAGTTAGTCAATTTCCCGTTTGATCGAAAGGTTTAGCCTCCTCATTTGTTATACCACCGCCGAATACGACCGTCAACCCTGTTTGGACAATGTAAGTCTCGCCTTCCAATAGACAGAGTCATGAAGCCCCGCGTAGCCGTCGTTCCGGTAGACTGTACCGCCTTACCATATTCCAATAAACTACGCGGTAACCTTTCCGAGTTTCAAAGTCGGTCGTGTAGAAACACGAAGGCAGCACCGAATGTTTCGCGTGTCGTTGGTCCTGGGAAAAGGTTGGTCCACTCTTTCTCTTTTTGTAGAGTTTCTCGGATTATTGATGACGAACGAAATGTAACCGCGGTGAGGTACCGTTCGTCTCAGTTCCGTAACTGATGATGGCTGACGAATAGCGGTGGCGCCCCCTGGGAGATTGTGACGGCGACTAACGACGGGGCTTACGTATCGCTGAAATTTATACGGGAACGCCTGACCAGATTCGGAATGTATTTGACCCGTAAAAACGAAGAGCTATTCCGGAATACCTTTACTTTTTACGAGTCTAAATAGGGCTTTAGTAAAGGAAAAACGTTGCCTAATGGGCGTCTAAAACCTGGAAACGAGCGCGCCTTAAGCGTCCGGCGTCATTTGGGAAATCCCGGTTATCATTTCTTCATTGTCAGAGTGGCTAATCTGTCCCGTCTTCACTCCCGAAACAGCTTCTAAATTAGGCGGACAAGACGCGTTTTCGCGAACGTTCGATAAAGCCATCAGACGAGCGGATCTCGGAGATATTTAGCTTCGAGAAAGCGAGTGTCCCAGAAACGACACCGAAGTTTGTCGGAAAACGCGCTTATCCGATACTGGCTCTCTCGGTTTTCTCCGTCGCAAATTCGGAGTGACAGCCTCTCGCTTATCAGACTCGAGGACTGCTCGTCAAAATGCCTCTATCGCAAATTTCCTCGCTTTTCTTTTTCTAAGAGACGGAGTGCCTCGTTAAACGGACTGAACGGACTTTACCCATTTAACCGCCTTAGATTTCAATGTCAATAGACTCGTGCCGAGCGTAGTTTGTAACCTTATAATCCTCGGTCTGACCCTTTTACTCGTAATGACTATCTTGTCAAAAGTATTTTGTCCCGCACTACGACGTTGAACTGACGCTGTTATAAGTATTAAGTTAGAAACCTTTTTTTCTCTCCTTGAAATAGAGTACGAACTTGGTTTTGGGATTATGTAAGCTTTCAACGTGTATTTTTCGTTCAGGTTCGGTTATGACCCTAATATTTATCCTTAAATCTGCTTATACTTTTTAAGGGTTAGAAAAAACCAGAAATTTTACTTAAATCCTATCGCAAGGTTTCAAAATATTTTCATACTTTGAATTCTTGGAAATAATTTTTGTTTTTGAATTAAATTGGATTTATTTTTATCGGAATTCCCGGGGAATTCAGCTATACTTAAATATAAGTATTTCCATCATTATCCTAACATTCAGCTTCACTTTTGTACCAATCGGAAATTTAAAATATTTGATAAATATATTTTATATACGCTGTCCAAAATATTTAAAAATACCCTTTTTTAATGTTCGCTACGGGGTTATAATAAAGTCTTTTAAGCGTGGTTACTCTTTTTTCAAACTATACACTCTTTTATATCCTTATTTGTGAGAGCTGACATTTTATTACAGGTCTGATTTCAAAAAGTGCATGCAAGGCCGCTTCACGCGGTCAAGGGCACGCGACGTCTCGAGCTGATAGCACGTGCAGGCGCCCTTGCCTGTACTATTTTAAATTAGGCCTGTAATAAAATGGCCGACTTCGTAAAAGAGTGTATACGTCATCAAATCTTCGGGTCACGTGATTTCAGATGGCCATAGCGCAGTTTAGGCTTGCCATTGGGTTGGGCTGGGTCGGGTCGGGTCGGGTTCCAAGTAACCCGAACTCGAACCGACCAGAAAGTCCCTAACCCGATAATAAAAGTCTCAACCCGAACTCGAACCGACCAGAAAGGCCCTAACCCGATAATAAAAGTCTCAACCCGAACTCGAACCGACCAGAAAGGCCCTAACCCGATAATAAAAGTCTCAACCCGAACTCGAACCGACCAGAAAGGCCCTAACCCGATAATAAAAGTCTCAACCCGAACTCGAACCGACCAGAAAGGCCCTAACCCGATAATAAAAGTCTCAACCCGAACTCGAACCGACCAGAAAGGCCCTAACCCGATAATAAAAGTCTCAACCCAAACTCGAACCGACCAGAAAGGCCCTAACCCGATAATAAAAGTCTCAACCCGAACTCGAACCGACCAGAAAGGCCCTAACCCGATAATAAAAGTCTCAACCCAAACTCGAACCGACCAGAAAGGCCCTAACCCGATAATAAAAGTCTCAACCCGAACTCGAACCGACCAGAAAGGCCCTAACCCGAACCCTATCTGACCCGAAACCCAACATTAAGGGTAAAACAGAAACAAACATTTTTGCAACAATGTGTTTTGACAATACTCAAGCAAGAGTTGAAGGGCCTTTTGCGTGGCTTATTTGATGTTATCCAGTGAGCATACCGCTAATGCTAATCCCGTCATATCCTCTATGGTAAGATCTCTGGGAGAGGGAGGACTGAGTGGTCGGACATTCAAAGAAATCCCGTACACTTTACAAGAAATCCAGCCTTGGTTTCTTCAAAATCCGGAGATTTTCTCAAAATCTGGCGAGAAATCCAGAAACCCAACGCGAAATCTCGAAATCTTGCCAGAAATCCAGAAATCCGTCAAAAAATCGCGAAATTGCAAAATCCGACGAGATTTCCGGAAATAGAACGTGAAATCGAAAGATAAATATCAAAATCCAACGAGAAATTGAGAAATCAAACAATAAATCACGAAATCCAACGGTACATCACGAAATCCGATGAGAAATCGAGAAATCCAACGATAAATCATGAAATCCAACGATAAATTAAGAAATCCGATGAGAAATCGAGAAATTCAACGATAAATCACGAAATCCAACGATAAATTAAGAAATCCGATGAGAAATCGAGAAATTCAACGATAAATCACGAAATCCAACGATAAATTAAGAAATCCGATGAAAAATCGCGAAATCCAACGATAAATCACGAAATCCAACGATAAATTAAGAAATCCAACGATAAATTAAGAAATCCGATGAGAAATCGAGAAATTCAACGATAAATCACGAAATCCAACGATAAATTAAGAAATCCGATGAAAAATCACGAAATCCAACGATAAATCACGAAATCCGACGATAAATCGATAAATCCAACGATAAATCATGAAATCCGACGATAAATCGCGAAATCCAACGATAGTCACGAAATCCGACGATAAATCGATAAATCCAACGATAAATCATGAAATCCGACGATAAATCGCGAAATCCAACGATAGTCACGAAATCCGACGATAAATCGATAAATCCAACGATAAATCATGAAATCCGACGATAAATCGCGAAATCCAACGATAGTCACGAAATCCGACGATAAATCGATAAATCCAACGATAAATCATGAAATCCGACGATAAATCGCGAAATCCAACGATAGTCACGAAATCCGACGATAAATCTATAAATCCAACGATAAATCATGAAATCCGACGATAAATCGCGAAATCCAACGATAGTCACGAAATCCGACGATAAATCGATAAATCCAACGATAAATCATGAAATCCGACGATAAATCGCGAAATCCAACGATAGTCACGAAATCCGACGATAAATCGATAAATCCAACGATAAATCATGAAATCCGACGATAAATCGCGAAATCCAACGATAGTCACGAAATCCGACGATAAATCGATAAATCACGAAATCCGACGAGAAATTGTGAAATCCAACGATAGTCACGAAATCCGATGAGAAATTTCAAAATTCAACGATAAATCACGAAATCCAACGATAAATCAAGAAATCCGATTAAAAATAGTGAAATCCGACCCAAAAATTAAGAAATCCGAAATCCAACATGAAATCTCGGATTTCAAAATCACACAATACACAATTTTGGGTGAATGTCTGACCCCTCGGGCGGACGGAACCTACGAGATAAAAATATTCCCTTCTAGCATACAACTATTGTTTTGTTGTGTCGTCTGCATATTCTAAAAATAAAGGTGGGATAAAAGGCGGCCCTTCAAAAAACAAAGGGTATGAAGCGTCTGTTAGTTTGTGGATGGCCGTGTGAGGACGACCACCAATCCCCCAACGGATGGTAGGAATACTTCCGCCACGGGTGTCCTCACGTATCGTTCCGTTGGCGTGGCCGTTACACATATTTCGCCTGATTAAGAATTTGTCCCACACGTTACAATCCCGAATAAAACAAAAAAAACCAAAGGACGTCTAGTTAAGCTTCAAATCCAAACATTTAGAAGATCAGGTTTATCTCATTGCCAGACGATTTATGTGGTATCACGTGCTTGTATTCCAAGTTTTCTGTAGCGCCACCTTTTATACATAAATATAATAATCAGCTAGGCTAATACCCAAAGCACCACCTTAGGCCTAAGTCATCAAGCGACTTTTAAAGCCATTAAGTTCCGGTGGCCGGGTTACATTGCGTAGGAGGGTGGTAGCAAGCCCTTCAAGCCACGCGAGCCAACAGCTCCCTATACTAACTATTACCTTTAACCTCAACACGTTTTTGATGGAAGGGGAAACCGAAGAACTCGGGTGAAAACCCCTTCAAAAAAACGGGGGGAAAACCAACAAACTCAACGCGGAAGGAGTTTTCATCCAGTGCCACCAGCTGCAATCGAACCCGGTTCCTCTTGCTTCGAGGAGAAAGTGCTAACCACTCTGCCACCCCACCTAACATTTCTTACGCAAGCTTACAATTTTTGCTAGTTCGGCTTAGTCTTTGGAAAGAACGATGTAGGGAAATAAATTCTTGTTCAGGATGAGGGTTTTAATAATAACTGTAAAAATAATAATCATAATAATGCTATCTGTTCATTTCTGGGGAAAAAATACAGTTATTCGAAAAATTCCAATTATCTTCAAAATATTTATTATTGTTAATAATAACAATAATTTATTTATTTATATTTAGGAAGAATGATTATGTTGCGACAATCGCCGGGCACGTTGAACGCCTTTCCCCCGTCTCGCGGGGGGGGGGGAGACAAAACGTCACCGGCGTTTGATTTCCATCGCGTTAGGTGACGTAAATTTTAAGCAGCCAATGAAATACCGGGACTATTCGTTTTATTTTAAGCGGAGGAGCGTACTGGGGGGACCAACGGGTGGATTGAGAGAAAGGCTAAAAAACGTCTCGACATAGACATTCTCCCTAGGTATAAATAAATACATTCTTGATAATAATAAAATATTTTTAATATCAGGTCGAAAATATTTGTTATTGTTAATAAAAATTAAATTATTTGAATAACAATTTTGACTTTTTAAAGGCTACTCCATTTATTTAATATCAGGTTCTTTAAAAAAAAAATTATCAATAACTTAGGTCATTTTAAAAATTCTATTTTAAAGGGTGGATGATGTTTTGGGATAGTATGTCACTAATTCCTGGAAACTTTGAGTTAGAGTTGATAATTTTCCGGAAAAATTCCGCACATCGTAAAAATGAAAAAAATTAAATTTAATTTATTTGTTTAGAGGTTTAGTTTTACTTTTGGATTGAAAAAATGATTTGAAAATGCCGCGAAATTTAAATTTGCGAATAATATTAGGCTAATCATGGAAAAGTACGGAATATTTTCCAGAAAAAAGGCTTCGGGATTTTTCCGACTCACAACTCTACTTTCAGTAGTTGACAGGTTTCGACCAAACGACGTTTTTTGACGTGGCAGGCAACTTAACCAAAAAATTAAAAAATATTATTATATTAATTATAAGAAGAAGTAAATAATATATCTATAGTTTTCAAAATACCTTTCGAAAGAAAACATACATGTACTTTCCGAAACTATTATCACTAAAATCATAAGTAACATATGACATTTTATAAATTCAGCTACGCTTGCCGAACTTGTTTTTATGTTGATCTTACGTCACAATGTCATAGCTTCATTAGAATAGTTTTGACACGCGCGGTTTGCACGTGGACGTAATAGCGTGTATTCTTGTGACGTATTAGTCTAAGCTAGAGAGCTGCAGAGTAGCGAAAATACCACAACGTTTCCGCTCCGTTTTGTTTCCCGTTAAGGCCCATTTTCATGCTCGCTGGTAGCGGATAAAAATTGTCAAAATTCGCATCCGCTACTCGCAAGCGTGAAAATAAAGCTAAAATATCTGTTTGAAACAGATCGACGCGGAAAGTGAAAAAGTGTGTAGCGGAAGCGGATTTTGTCAATTTTTACCCGCTACCAGCGAGCATGAAAATGGGGCTTTATGGTACATATATCCGTTTTCGGTCCGCTTTGTTTCTCGTCCGTTGTTTCCGTCCGTTTCCGGTCCATTTAGTTTCTCGCCTATTATTTCCGTCCGTTTCCGGTCCGCTTTGTTTATCGTCCGTTATTTCCGTCCGTTTCCGCTCCGGTTTATTTCTAGCCCAATATCTCCGTCCGTTTCCGCTCCGGTTTATTTCTAGCCCAATATCTCCGTCCGTTTCCGCACCGTTTTGTTTGTCGCCTATCATTTCGGTCCGTTTCCGCTCCGTTTCATTTATCGTCAATATTTTCCGTCCGTTTCCGCTCCGTTTGTTTCTCCGATATTATTTCCGTTCGTGTTCCGCTCCGTTTCATTAATCGTCTATAAAGCCCCATTTTCATGCTCGATGGTAGCTGGTAAAAATCGACAAAATCCGCTTCAGCTATACACTTTATCACTTTCCGCGTCGATCTGTTTCGAACAGATATTTTAGCTTTATTTTCACGCTTGCGAGTTGCGGAAGCAAATTTTGACGAGTTTTATCCACTACCAGCGAGCATGAAAATGGGGCTCAGTTTCCGCTCCCGTTTAATATTTTGCTTTCCCTCAGTATACACTCTTTTTAGAAACGTTTACTGGGCGCCGCCATTATCGTACAGACAACCAACGACCCAGCCCTCTACCGCAGAAATTTCATCCCCCAAAACCGGTTTTCTCATCACCCTCCCCGTAGACTGTAAGGTAATGGAGGTCGATTGGGAAGGCGCGTTTAAGAGTCTATAGTCTTGAAAAATGAGGAAAAATTATTTTATTTACCTGAATACAGAAATTTACAGAAACAATTATTATTTATATTGAATTGAATGTAAAACTAAAACTTTACCGCAAGCTGGGTCACCCCGCCAATTTATTCCCCCTTTTCGCTAAACGGCCTTTGTACCTTTTGCGATTCTTCGCATTGATGTACGCAACGTTGTCGTAGAGAAAAAGGCTTCAGTTGCAGTTGTTTCCCACGAGCCGGTGAAGAAGGGGGATTATTATGATTATGAAGTGGGAGACCCAATCAGAAGCCAAGAGAGAAATGAAAACAGTGTCCATGCTTCAATATATCCCGTTCCGTTACAAAGATTTTTCGGAAATTTGCTCCAATCCCGTTCCGTTACAAAGATTTTTCGGAATTTTGCTCCGATCCCGTTCCGTTACAAAGATTTTTCGGAAATTTGCTCCGATCCCGTTCCGTTACAACGATTTTTCGGAATTTTGCTCCGATTCCGTTCCGTTCCTCTACTTTCTTATAAATTAGCTCCGACTCCGTTCCAGCGCCGCGGAACGGAACGGAGTCCACGGAAACGGAATAATTTCCGCTCCGTTGCAGCTCTCTAGTCTAAGCCACGCCTTATACGAATGACGTTTGATGACGATGAACGACCGAATTTTTTTATCGCGGGTTGTGCCGGTGGTCATTTTGTCTAACACTAGTTAAGCCTTGGCAGATAACTGGTGAAAATGTCTAAATACAAGTTTGTAATAGAAATATTTTTCGCATATACCTAATTTTATCACTCCCAGAAATGCCTTCGGCATATCCTTCTCGATATTTAAATTAATTTTAACATTAATAGCACCACGATTAGCGACTAGGAGATATCACAGACAATATGGCCGCCCAACGTTTTTTAAAACCGTTCCGATCCGAGATGGCGGTTTGGTCTTTACGCGGGAAATTCGAAATTGGGACTAAGCCCCGCCTCGTGAATACACACTATATTACCAAAGTTAAAGTATTGAGTTGAGAATATTAATCTAGAGATACAATCAAATCTGCTCCCCGCGAAACAATGTTTTGAAAATTACGAATGTGCCGTCTCCTCTAAAATGACGAGAAAATGTTATCATATAGGAAGAATGTCTATGTCGAGACGTTTTTTAGCGTTTCTCTCAATCCACCCGTTGGTCCCCCCAGTACGCTCCTCCGCTTAAATTAAACGAATAGTCCCGGTATTTCATTGGCTGCTTAAAATTTACGTCACCTAACGCGATGGAAATCAAACGCCGGTGACGTTTTGTCTTTCCCCCCGCGCGAGACGGGGGATAGGCGTTATATTTTTTTAATCGCTGTCCATTTGAGCCGTACGTGTTGCAGGGTACACTTCCGCGAATTTTTGTAAATGCCTCGAATCTGCTAAACGAACACGTTTGGATACTTATATCGTAAGATATATGTTATATACTTCTGGTAAACGTTTGTTTTCCATTTCCCAACCATTTTTTTCCCACGCTGACAAAGGAGGCTTTTCAATCGCCGGGGTATTAAAGAAACACCCTTTTTCCGGAGTGTAAACAAATTCAAATTCTAAATCCTGAGGGATCAGGGGCAATTTGCATAAAAGGTGAAACTCATTAACTTTATTACCGGCTCTTATAGTTGGCGATCGAGTGCCTCAATTAGGCCTTCGAACTAAAACACACATTTTTTCCAAAATTTATTCATTCATTTTTTAAAAATCAACATTCGCTCCTATTTATTTGATGTCGCGTTTTTAGATGAAAACAGAAAAATAGGAGTTATGGTTTGATCCAGACTTTTTTTTAATGTCTTTAAAAGTCGCTTGATGCCTTGGTTATTAGTTTATTCCCATTCGACCGAAATCCCATTCGACCGAAAGAATTTTAAAATGTAGCCCAATTGGCGGGGTGATTTGGTATTTTATTTATAAGGTATGTACTATCGAAGATCCATGTTTAGGTTAGGTTAGGTTAGGTTAGGTTAGGTTAGCACTTTCGCCTTGCAGCAAGAGGAGCCGGGTTCGATCCCACCTTGTGGCACTGGGTGAAAACTCGGAACAACTCCTTCTGCGTAGAGTTTGCAAGTTCTCTCCCCGCTGGTTTAAGGGGTTTTCCCCCGATATCTTCGGTTTCCTCTTCCACAAAAGCTTGTTGAGGTTAAAGGTAATAGTTAGTGTAGGGAGCTGTTGGCTCGCGTGGCATGCAGGGCTTGCCACCACCCTCCTACGCATTGTAACCCGGCCACCTGAATTAATGGCTTCAAAAGTCGCATGATGACTTAGGCCTAGGGTGTTGCCTTGGGTATTAGCATAGCTGATTATTATTATTATTTTTAGGTTAGGTTAGAGTTGGTTAAGTTTACTATTTCAGTTTTGGTTCAGTTACTTTTCTTGACTAGGTGAAGATAAAATATAATTCATGCTCATTCCAAAAGCCAATTTATATAGCAGCGTTCGGTCGAATGGGACACATAAAAGCGTTCGGTCGAATGGGACACATAAAAACCGCACGTTTCGGCGGAATTCGGTCGAATGGGACACCTCAAAAACCGCCTTCGGTCGAATGGGACTAAAGCTGGTTATTAGCCTAGCTTATTAAATATTACTTAGGTTAAAGTTATTCGCTTGACCCACGCGCCTACGCTGGCCGCCACTAATTTTCAAAAAAACGTTTAAAGAGCTTTTATATAATGTTAGTAAATAAATTGCGAAAAACGTTTTTCGAATATTTAGTTTAAGATTTCGTAGATTGTCTTCAGCAAATTGATCATTTTTCGAAAATATGTTTTTAAAATATCTGAAGAAGCGTAGTTTCTCTAAAAATCTTGTAAGTTTTCTTAAGGTCGTAAACAACAGTTTCTTAAACGTTTAGGGAATTTCCTTTAAGCTTCTTATAGGTTTTTCTTCATTTCTAAAGTAATATTTTCTTTAGGTCTCTTTAAGAACTTAATAGAATTTCATCAGAATTTCTGATTTATTTTATTTAAAAATTTAAGCTAATTCCATACCTACCTTGCTATCCATTTTCTCTATAGGCTATAGAACCCCATTCTCCCTCGATAGAACTCTAAATGATTTCATAGAGATTGGATAGAAAGTTTTTTACGGGTAGTATACGAAGCGAAATACAACATATATTCCGATATAGTTTATCTTACCTCTGTAGATATCTTTATATCGCAGGTATAGGCGGGGACCATTTTAAAATATGAATTAGATAAACTGATCACTCTTTCATTTACTTCTGAAAATGCTGAGATATTTGGGTCAATCTCTTCATAAATCGTACAACATAGGTTACGTCAAAACCACTAATTTTAAACAAGTATTTTTTTCGCTTTGGACAAAACCCAAAGAGCCCAGTTCCTCGAAGTTGGCCCTTATCTTAGCAAACGAGTATTTCATACAATATTGATCGCTTTCATCTTTCTGAGATTCGTGGGCGTTTCTCTCCGTCCTTTATTCGCGTGCAAATGTAATATCTAAAGATCCACCGTGATATTCTATTTAATGTATTATGGCCTCGTTTCCGGGTTCTGAAACATCCCAGAGGCTAATTGAGCATTCATTGGCTGTAATTAAAGTCTGAAGAATTAATTAGGCTTTAGAATTTGTTACGCTCACTAACGACGTCCTAGGCTTCAGACTTTTATGGGAACAAACATTTTGTACTTCAAAACTTTCTTAATCATTGCGCTTATTTGACCTCACCCGAGTGACCTCACCTTCAAAACTTTTGGTCAGTGGTGTAAATAGCGCCCCCGCAGACCCCACGGCTGGGGGGGGGGGCGAGAACTAGGGGCCCCCAAACGTTTATGATTAAAATCGGTGCTATTTAAAAGGTCCACGAGTTGTTTTTCGCGGGGGGCCCCGGAGTTCCTAGTTACGCCACTGCTTTTGGTATCCATTAGGCTAAATGGAATTAATACTACACTATTAGAAATTGGGGTGTATTTTAACACCGGTTGAAGAACTTTTTTGGGTCCCAATTTGTTCCCCTTAGGGTTTTTACTTTACACCATTGAGTGCGGATTACTGCTACAATGTTACATATAACCACAATAAAGATTAAATAGGCTACTGGAAAAGTTACCCTTAATACCTTTCTCACAGCGTTTGTAGCAGTCTAATTCGCTTAAACCTAAAAAAAAACACTATTTAACACCTTTTAAGGTAAAGGATAGGGGTTTTTTTACACCTTTGGTTTTTTAAATGAATATTTCTACACTCCCAAAGGCCTAAAACCAGAGTTATTCTATAACTTCAAAGGTGTAAAATAATATTTTCCGTTACTTTTAAAGGCGTTAATGCACAACTTTTTTTCTGATTTAATGGTGTAAATTTAAAATATAAATTATAAAAGATCTCTTATCAATTTAGTGAATTCCATTTTTTAAAGTACGTTTTCACACTTTATAAACACCCTTAACAGTACCCTAAAATGAAAAAAAGAGTATTGTATGCATTAACACCAAAGAAACACCCTCTGTAGATATGATAAGGTGTAAATATCGTGTAAATAACACCTTTATTACACTTTAAAAACTCTCCTATTTTTAAGAGTGTTATAGCATACTAGGTCTACAACCCGCTATTTAAAACGATTTTCATGTTAATTTATTCAAAGGAGCTCGGACTATCCTATTAGACAACTTTTAGTATTATTCACGAGGACCTTATAATATTTTGTTACTACAGCAGTGTACACGACGATCAAATAGTATGAACTGCAGTCATACAGGTTTTTTGCCATTGCTGTAGTATCGTCCAATCTGATTTTTCTTTTTGGTGTATCCTGATTTATCCAAAAAGGTGGAAAGTGCTGAATCCATCATAACTACCAGCAGAGCTCTCTCCGTGTCGAAACTGTTATCACCAACAAATTTGGACAAAAATTTTGACTGGTTTGAATAGGCCTTAAGATATTAGAAGTACACTCTTAAAAATAGAAGAGTTTTTAAAGTGTAGGAAAGGTGTTATTTTCGAACACACAATATTTACACCTTATTATAACTAGAGAGGGTGTTACTTTAGTGTATACAATACACCTTTTTCATTTTAGGGTACAATTAAGGGTGTTTATAAAGTGTGAAAACGTACTTTAAAAAATGAAATGCACTAAATTGATAAGAGATCTTTTATAATTTGTTATATTTTAAATTTCCACCATTAAATCAGAAATAAAAGTTGTGCATTAACTCTTTTAAAAGTAACCGAAAATATTATTTTACACCTTTGAAGTTATAGAACAACTCTGGTTTTAGGCCTTGGGGAGTGCAGAATAGGCGGTTAAATAAACCCCTCTCTGACTGTCTTGCCCCCCTGTTGAAAAATGCTGCCAGATCTATGCATAGAAAATTATCAGATTTGGCAGTATAAAGATAAACCATAGACAAACTTGTTATATGTCCAGTCGCAGCAGCACAAACTCTATAATCGGCTATGTATGATCTTTTATTTAAAGGATTATTATTCATTTAAAAAACCAAAGGTGTAAAAAAACACCTTTCCTATACCATCAAATGTGTTAAATAGTGTTTGTTTTTTTTTTAGTTTTAAATGAGTTAGACTGCTACAAACGCGGTGAGAAAGGTGTTTAAGGTAACTTTTCAAATAGCATTTTTATATTTATTGTGGTTATATGTAACATTGTAGCAGTAATACACACTCAATGGTGTAAAGTAACAACCCTAAGGGGAACAAATTGTAACCCAAAAAAAAATTCTTAAACAGGTGTCAAACTACACCCCAATTTCCAAGAGTGAAGTGTTAGTATTATCGGAAATAACATAACAGCTCTCCGAGAGTCGTTACTAGTCTTTGGAACTGCCAGGTAAAGATGTCCATGAAAACAACCTTTTTTTAGAGGTTACCGAGGTTTGTTGAAAATTGAAACTCTTCCAACCGTAAAAATAACGCTTACTTTGGTAAAATAATGATGAATTATGAAATCGGAACGTAAAACTGACTTTTATAAAAACGCTTTTTGACTCGTATTTATCACCATCAAACTGACCTGACACTGATTCTGGATGTAGCAAGTTTTCTCTTCCGAAAATGTCGATTTCGAAATCTCTCTGTGACAAACTATCATTCACCGAAATAGTTCGTTGTCATACTTATGGGAATTATGTTACTTCTGCTATTGTATTATTCCAGTAACCATTTTAGTAAATCGATACACATCCTTTCATATAGGAATAACGCCATAATAGATCGAATTTTTTAAACACTCGAATTTTCAGATGGCATCTGAAACGTAGAAATTTTAAATTATCTGAAAATCGTGGAAACATTTTTACGGAGTTCAACTTTTATTTATGGTCCTTACATAAAAAATCATTTAAAATAGTGATAGACATTGTTTATTAATAACAAATCAGAAAGCATTTATCTCCTTTCCACAAAAAGATTAAATTCGCGCCATCGAGTATAAATAAAAGCATTGTAATCGAAAATCTAATGGCTACCAGTGATGGGTACTTTTCTTAAAGAATAGTTCAGCTCGAGCATCGCTCTTTTTTGAGCAGGGCAATTTTAACTCCTCTATTGAGCGGTAAAGTATTCGCTCCTCTCACTTCGCTCTTTTTGAGTGGTCAAAGTTACACTCTTCTCTTTTGGCCCTTTTTGAGCGAAGAAATTTAATATCCTCTCATGTCCGTTTCGCGCTCTTTTAAAAACATATTTTACCGCCCAATTTCACTCAAAATGACAAAAACCGCTCAAATGGCTTATCTGTAAACGTTTATTTTGCTGTAAACATTCCTCTAATGAGTTACACTCTAATACAGGTGTTGTCTCTAAAACATGATCATCGGCTCTATCCGAGATACGCAGAGTCATAAAAAAATGACGCTTTCATTTGAGAAGTTATTTTTTGAGCACGCGGGATTTTAGCGAGATGAGAAAGAAAGGTGTCGGCCGTAAATGTCGGGAGGGCGATGCATTAGCGATAATGAATTGAATTCTCGGTCGCATTTCGAAGCGGTACACCTGGACGCGTTCGAAACGCGAGGTTCATTATCAGGGTACGTCACGGAGCTACGAACAGGACTCCTCTCCGATGTCGAGAACCAAACTAGACCGCGAGTAAATTTCATCAGGCCCCAGAATGCTGGCTTTCGGGGGAAGGTAAAACGAACCTAATATAAGATAATAGACGCGGGGAGTCGTATTCCACGCCAGTAATGAATTATTTTTTGGTATTAATAGAGTCGCTCTTCCCTAGAGACGCAAAGAGAGAGCAGATGAAATGCAGTGCCGGGTCTGCCTTCATTTCCGGATAGAATAACGGGACAAAGCTCCGAGGGTCTGGAAAATATATTCATTCTAAAACCTACCCTGAAATTTCAAACTTTGGTATTTAAGATAATTTTATACCGTCATGAGATTCTTATTTTAAGAAAACACGTCTTTTCAAAGTTCAAAGTACCTTAATATTTATTTCCTACATTCTTTAGAATAAACGAGACGGCTAAATTTATACTAGATTTACATAAACAAATAATATGACTTAGAATATTGAATGGATCTAGGTTAACTGGTCTGTTTATCCGCCAGGGTTTTAAATAAACCTTTATAAAAGATTTTCGCCACTTACGCGCAATTTCTCAATTTGAACGAACATCACTAAAGTACTAGAACAAAGAACTTTCGATTTAATAAAAACCCCTAGCGGAAGTTGATTACATTTCTCTTAAGAGAGAAGGATCAATATAGGTCATTAAAATCGAGGAACTTTTCATATGACAGTGAATTTCAAAACGTATTAAGCACATGTATTACTGCGTCTAACCACAGACCATCTATCCCAAGAGGGACATGTATCGCTGGTAGTAATTTCAATTTCTTTATTCGTCCCGAATGCGATGCGCCGTTTTTAAATGCGTGCCATCTCACGGCAAGTAGAGGCAGTTTTAAAAGTACAAATACAAGCGAAGCAAAAATGATAAATGTATTTTAGCAGTTGTCTCGCGCACCACCTTTTTATTTTAATTTCATAAAATAAAGAATTTTAACGTGCTTTTTTCTGTTTACTGTAAAAAAAAAGCCGCGTCACTTTTGAGACACCTTGTTTAGAGGTTGATGCAAGTCCTTCTTGGGGTAGGTGGTCTGTGGTCTGACAAGTTAAAATATAAAAATGATAGTCCGTAGGGATATTTACCATATTTCCCCAATTTAATAGTTTAGAAATACTTATACATAGTATTTCACTCCTATTATTTAATAAAAAATAATAATAATAATAATAATCAGCTAGGCTAATACCCAAGGCACCACCTTAGGCCTAAGTCATCAAGCGACTTTTAAAGCTATTAATTCAGGTGGCCGGGTTGCAATGCGTAGGAGGGTGGTCCTAAAACAATTTTTAAAAATATGAGGCAGCCCACGAAGATGGTTATTTCAAACATCATAGTTAGCGGGATAAGAGGGTGGATAGTAATAATAATAATAATCAGCTAGGCTAATACCCAAGGCACCTTACTTCTCTCGTAAGGTATATTTTATATACTTCTGATAAATAGTAAGAAGAATCGTGAGAACATGTTCTACGAAGAAAAGACACGCGTCCAGATACAAAAAAAAAGCAACGGAGTGGTAATCTTTGGTTTGTCCATTATTGGTGAATATGTGGGAAGTAAGCGAGATACTCCGAAGCGGCGGTTAACTATAGAGTAGAAGAAGCACCTCTCAGATAATGCGTATCGTCTTTTTTCCCCTCAGGAACAGAATCCGGAATCAGCAGATATTTAAGGAAGGGGAGATCGGGACGGGAAGGCTACGGGGCATCTGGGGAGATTGTAGAGATGGCCGTTAAGAGAGCAAACCAAGAGATCTCTTCAATTTACTTTCTGGGCTGACCATCGGGCTCGACGTCCAGTGTCTGCTCTTGCCCTTGCCCCCCTGTGTACCTCCGAGTCACTACCAACTTCTCATTGGCAGGATGAAATGGGCTTACTTTCGCGTAAGCTAAAATATTCCAACTTTTTATCTACTATATCGATTGTAGGGACGAGGGTGGATAGCGGCGTGAAGGGTACAGTTGACGTTTCCCTCGTTGATGGTTTGGCTTTAGTCTCGCGCAGTGGCTTAGCTAAGATACCCTAGCCCCCCCCCCCCCTCCGCCGCGAAACTCTTTTCGGGGTTTTAGTCGGTATCTAGAATATTATTTGATAGAAATTTAGGGGCCCCCTGAAGCCCTCTGGCCCTCCTGCATTGCGGGGTCTGCGGGGGCCTTATTTACGCCACTGGTCTCGCGGGATTCGACCCCGAAATGGCCGGGCTTATTTTCCATTAGGGATTTTTCCGCGTATCCTTCGCTCTGTCCTCCGCTAAACGGATTGTAGTTTTACGCCTTTATAGACGCTAGGACAAGAAGGGATCGAACACGGACTAATCTCGGCATTTTCGTTACCGCTCCGTAACGTATCCGTCTATTGTTTCAAAGTGGAGGCTAGAGCTTTCGCGAGAACTTGGGTTCTAGGCGTTCCGGATCTGTATCGGGAGGGTAGGGCGCGTCCGGAATGTATTTTGCCTAGCAGACTATATATACGGATCAATTGATTTGCTCGTGTATTTACGGCGGTAAACAATTCGGATTTGGATACGACTAATCAGGGGGGGGAGCGGTGCTGTTTACATCCGCGGAGATTGCAACGCGCTTCTTCCAGATTGAAAATAAGGGTCGGCTCGTAATTGTTTGGCCGTGTCGGTGCCCCCTCTGGGGCTTCCTCGTCAATATTGTAAATATGAAATAAGAATTTAAGAACAGGGAGAATGAATTTGTTGGGACGAGGGGCTGACCACTATCCGTAATCGGTGTACAAGCCCGTAGCTTTTACTGTACTAAAGTGATTACGTAATCGATTACAGATTTAGCACTACCAAAGGCTGTATTAATTGTAATCGGTGTACAGAATTTGAGGAATTGGTTAGCCTCTCAGCGTTTCTTCACTCTGTATGCTCCTCCCCTTAAAAAACAATCAAAACGGATCAGGATCTCACTGGTTATCATAAAGCCAACGTCCTTGAAATATACGTGACGGGGGGAAATTCCTTCAGTATTATAAAACATTGAGATGGACTAGAAAAATATTTATTATCTTTAATTCTATTTTAAAAACACTAAGAGTAAAAAGTTTCCAATAAGAAGTTGTTTTTTTTTCGCCCGTTTTCGGACTAAAAGTGAACTCTTTTTAACCAAAAATGTTTTATTCGCCTGTTCCAGGGATGATAATTACTCCGCCCCATAAACAATTCGCTTGTTCCGAAGTATTAGGCTACTATTTTTACTCCTTCTGAAAAGGAGGTGTAAAGGAGTAAATCGAATTTTGTCGTCTGCTAACCAGAATTTATCTGCTGAAAAGGCCACAGGCAGCCATTTTGGAAAAATGTTTTTACTCCAACTCAAACTATTCGCCCCCACAGAATCGGAGGAAAATGACTCAGGAATCCCTACCTCTACTTGGAATGCTTATCCTGCCGTATCGCGTATGGTAAGATCACTCTGACGGCTTTGGCCCCGCCTACGAGAGAAAAAATCCCCTCTGCGCGCGCTCTCCTCTCACGCTGTTATTTGTCAAGTTAACATAGTGACGTCAAAAAAATCGTCAGCCACATCGAGACCAAAATCTGCAGCGATAAGCGTTCCAAGTAGAGCTATGGATTCCTGAATGACGTCATAGCCTTACTCTTCTTACCCTACTCCTAAATCCCGGAACAAGCGAAAAGAAACCACCTATTAGCTTTAAACCTAATTAAATTACCCGTACACGCCATTTAAATCAAAATAAATTGTTTTTTAACGAAAAATTTGCCATTTTCTGTTACACCTATTAGATATTTTTCTCTTTAATAATAGGCGTTTTGTAGGGCTTAAATTCTAATAAATCGTGAAAAGCAGAAGGTTGTATTCAACTACAAATCCACCTACACTCTGCCCTACCCGATTTACTGTTTAAGGGGGGGGGGGCTTTATATGCAGCATTTATCGGAGTATAAAAGCTGCGCAAAAAGAGCTTTAAGGTGATTTTTTTATTGAACACAGCAGTTGCCGGTGATGTCTCTAACTAAATGCAATTTCTTCTCTTTATAGCCATGTACGAATATTTACTTAAAACTTTCCCAGTTCACACGCACACAGCGCGCTACACGGGGGAACAAAGTGAGAAAAAGAGTTTAAATTTTTCATTCCTCCCCCAAGGAGGCTGTGTGAAAGGAAAAAGCTGTTATCTGTCAAATAATCTATTTAGTTTGCTCGCGAGAGAACCCCGTTTTTACAAAATTTACGGGTTCAAAATCTCGGATAAAATGGATAAATATATATTTTTCATTTTCTGGATTCTCTTTACGAGAATGAAAAGAGTTAGACGGCGCTTTCACTTTTAGGTTTTCTTTGTTCGAGAAACGAAAGCTTAGAACTCTTATTTTCTTTAGGGGAAACCTGAGATGTAAATATTCCGGTACCGCGGCGGAGTGGGGCGGGGAGGGGGGCGTAAAGTATTTTGCGTAAAAATAATGATGTCTAAGTATTTTTATGGTACGTTTGAAAAACAAATTCCATTCCGCCCCCGCAAAAATTTAAATTGGGGGTTGTCATAGCAACGATCGCTATTGACGCAAACCATATCGCCTTCCTCCCTTTATCATTTATATATAATTTTAATAAGGTTACGTAAGTGTATCGGTTGTTAAATTAATCCATCTAATACAGGTTGACGTAAGCCAGAGCTATTGTTACGTTATTTAGAGGGAAAATAAGAATATGTTTTTTAAATTGTTATATTATAATTAGGGCATATTGTTATCTAACCTATAACGCTATAATAAATGAGTACTTACATAAAGATAGGGATTTATCGAGATTATCCTTAAATTAGGAGCGAGATAATCCACGTTCTTCTTCAATATCTACGGTCTTTCCACTTGGCATCAATATTTCGATTTTCATTAAGTAGACGAGCGCATTTTTTTATACGTTTGTTGTATTCGTTCGAACGATTGTGAAAAGAATTGTCTCGAATGTTTGGGACCGCGAGGGGAAAAAACTTTTTCGAAACGTTTTCCGCGAGTGCCTATAGTCGCGAGCAGAGCGAATCACAAAGCGGCGATTCCTATCATAGCGATGCACGGCGATTGAATAGCAACAAGCGAAAGCGCGCTTCCAGGGGTGATTCAACTCGCGCCACCACCGCCGACGACTTTCGCGCCATCTAGAAACGATCCTCGCTACTAGCCGCGCTCTCTCGTAAATAAAATCCGAAGCGAGGTAGCTTTTAGTCGAGAGAAAAAATTTTAAATTTTCAGAACGAAAGAAAAAGGATTAATTAGGTCGGATTTATGAATAAATCATTTGTCCGCGCGAATTGTTACTTGCGTAACTCCCGTCTCTGAGGATTAACCTTTTGAAGGCGATGAAAGTTTAATTCGATTAAAAATCTGCCTTCCTATTCCTAAGTTACGAGGAAAAATAAATGCATTTTTATACTCTTATCTTCAAATTCCAACATCTTGACAATATATAATTGCGTTCCATAAGTGTGTCAGCTACTCGAAATAATTAGTGATAGCAATGTGTGGGAAATACGTTGATAATAATAATAATAATAATAATAATAATATACCGAAGTCATCTAGCGACTTTTAATGCTATTAACTTGGGTGGCCGGGTGAAATTGCGTAGGAGGGTGGTGACAAGCCCTTCATGCCACGCGAGTCAACAGCTCCCTACACTCACTGTTACCGTTAACCTTCCACGCCAACCGATAAACGCCTCTAGCGAGAAAAAAAAACTTAGGCTTAATGACTTAATCTGTATCAAAAAAGTGTGATCATTCTATAAATGGCTGTCGATAAAACTTGGACACGCGGAAGACAGGGAAAGATAACGATGAACTTATGGTATTAAATTTTTAATAAACGTGAAATGCCCTTAGAGGGAATATAACCTCAGGTATTTGGTGTGGAACACCAACGTTTGCAGCTCTGGCCGCTCTTGCCTTTGGCTTTAGAAAATTTTGGCGCCACTGTACAGGGAAATTTGAAAAATTGAAGGGGTCTTCCGTAAAGATTGCTTTGCAGGTTATATTCCCTTTAAAGGAGAACTGTCACCAAAACCAAAATTTACGAGGTTTGTTTACAGAAAGATAGAAAATATATTAATAATTATGTCTCTGAAATTTTATAGTTATTGGAAAACTATTTAAAAAGTTACGTTACTTTTTCCGCAACCTACATCAAACCGCTTCAAAATTTTCAGAAATCGCGGTTGAGCCTACGTGCAGCGCCAAAAGAATGAAGCGGCAAAAATTTGAGAAAGGGTGGCGTGTAAGGCATATTTAAAACACGATTAACTACAATCTACCAATATAACTAGGTTAAAAAGCAAAGGAGAATGTCGTAGCAGATGGCAGTTCCGACCGAAAAACGATAAAACCGGGGAAAAAATATTTCGTTCACGAGATGGCGCTGCAGGTAGGTTCAACCAATCGGTTCTGAGATTCTCGAGTCGGGGGGGATAAAACACGAAATTTGGTTGCTTATAATAAATCAAATAGTGGAAATATTAACATGAAATTTTTTGTTTAACCATTTTCGGACGTCCTCTATCCATTTAAATGGTTTTTAACCAATTTTAGGGTGGTGACAGTTCTCCTTTAAGAAATGATTGCTTTTCAAAATAGTAATCGAGGGTGTTACTCCTAAAATACCTAAAAAATGTTTAGCAAATTTTCACGCGTGATTCCCAATTATCTTAGTCAGCGTATCAAATGAGTTAATCTACTAATCCGATACGGCTGGCGTCTCGAAATTGGGTGACAGACTAGACGTTAATCTAATTGGTCCACATTCCAAAGCCCGGGAAACCTCGTGGGCTTAAACGGGACAAGTTACGCGACTCTGTTTGGATAGTCTCGGAGGATACGAACCAATTATTCCGTCACCCACACCAGTTGGTACCGGAGGAGAGGGGGGGGGGTGGATGCCCCTTTTGGTTCCGTTTCGCTTAGTAAAGCCGACTCTCAGTGCCTTTTGATCCGGCGCTTTGCCCATGATTAGCGGCAGGTCGGACTCTGTTTCACGAAACCGATATAAACCCTTTATGAACACTCTCTCACTTCATCCTTGGCCAGGAGCGTCTATCCTGCAACCTCTCAATTACCAGCCCGAGAGCCTATAGGCCCCGCTGGTTGAGATAAGATTGAGCTCGTGCAGCTTTTGTCCCGTATCATTCGGATTCGTTTCCAGTCGGATTCCCGCGTTGCCAAGAGACCAAATATTTTTTGAAAACCATCAATTTGCGAATTTAAGGTTTTGAATAATAAGATAACTACTGGAATATTAAACAGTTAGTTACGGGCTTAGACTCGGAATAATTATGATTATCGCCGTTAATGCGCTTTGTTTCTCTTTGCCTGTTGATCGACTGAGGTTTCGTTGGCAACCTAAGAGTATCTATATCGAAGGCGATACCATTTAGTCATTATGGAAATATTTTGCTCTTCATTTTTAAAAGGATTTAATTTAATTAATGTTGACATTGGTTCTTCTCTTTTTAATGTTTAGAGTTTTCGGTAATACTTTTATTGTAATAAAAATCTATTTTGGCAGCTTCAATATCATTAATTGTAATCGCGTATTCTATTTTCTAATAAATATTGGAAAAACTTAACTTATTAATGAACTTATAATTTTCTTGTAATAAAAATTGAGTACATCGTCAATATCATTAATTCTAATCGTTAATAAACATCGAAATTAATTAACTTATCAGATACTATTTTATTATGCAAGTAAGCAAATCTTTACCATCGTCAATATCATTAATTAAAATCGTTATTAAACGTCAAAATTAATTAACTTATCAGATACTATTTTATTATGCAGGTAAGCAAATCCTTACCATCTCCAATATCATTAACTATAATCATTAGTGATTCTATTTTCAATTAAACATAGAAATGAATGAGCTTATCGGTACCTTCGGATACTCTTTTATTGACTAAAAGGATTCCTTCCCAAGTCGTCTGTGCGGCATTTCGAAGCGGCCATGTATCCGGGCTCAGGTTGCGTATTCAAAACTCTCCTTTCTCTCGGGGTTACATCATTATAATCCTTCGTAGTACGCCACAGAGAGAGAGAGAGAGAGAGAGAGAGAGAGAGAGAGAGAGAGAGAGAGAGAGAGAGAGAGAGAGAGAGAGAGAGAGAGAGAGAGAGAGAGAGAGAGAGAGAGAGAGAGAGAGAGAGAGAGAGAGAGAGAGAGAGAGAGAGAGAGAGAGAGAGAGAGAGAGAGAGAGAGAGAGAGAGAGAGAGAGAGAGAGAGAGAGAGAGAGAGAGATAGAGAGAGAGAGAGAGAGAGAGAGATAGAGAGAGAGAGAGAGAGAGAAAGCTATGAGCAGAATTTAAACGGGCTCTCGCTTTAACAATAGCGGTAACGGTATCTGGCCGCTAAGTTGGAAGATTGCATCATATATTAACTTGTACATTGGCCGCTCGCTGTACGTGACAGTTTCCGAGTCGTGGGAAAAGCTGCAGCCAGCCCAAACGTCGTCTTAGAGACTTACAAACTCCAACGCACCTCCTTCTCCTCGCCCTTAAATCTAACGCTCAATTCTCCTCAGCCCTCGTTCCTTTTACCTTGATATGCCGAGTTGTGACGGTTACGAGGATATTCGAATTCCTTGTTTAATTCCAAAACCAGGTATCTCAAAGAATTAAATTCGAAAACAAAAACAATTTCATTGTTAACTTACATTAAAAGAAAAAACCACTGTTGCATAGTGAAAAGGTATAACTTAAAAAAAATTAGACGTAAGAGAGTCCTTAGAAATTGTTAATCATAAAAAACGGTACGCAACCGAGACCAATTTTTGGAACACGTGATTAAGGAGAGTTGTACGGCGTTCTTTTCCAAAGAGAAATTGTCAAGCTTTAACCAGTTAAATAGCCCAATAGCCCGTTAAGAACTGAAATTTATGGCGAAAACCGCGTCAAAAAATATTAAGTGGTTAATTTTTAATAAAATAAAGAAATTTCGGGAAATTGAAAAGCGCGCGTCCGCTGCGTCACCTGGTGAGAAATCGGTGAGACAGAAAAACAACGCGAAAGCGCGCGCTGCTGAAGGCGCGAAAAATTTGTTTTGCACGCGCGGCGGGTTTCAGTTATACGAAACCTAAGCCTAAATTGCGTGATTTTAAAAGTTAGGATAGTTCGCCAATCGCTCCTTAAGGTGCTGCTGGCGCTGGCGATACACCTTAAGATGGCGTCGAAAATTCAAACCCAAACACCTGGCGTTATTTTGTGTTTCAACTTTTTAGGCCAAAAACTATTTTTTCAAGACAAAATAAGGTACGTGTAAATATATTGAACGTCTTGTTGATCTTTTGACATGCAAATAAGGCGATATTTGTAAAAGCTTGTCCGTTCCCCTGTAATGTCCAGTACACACCTGATGATGTTACCGTACGCTAACGAAACTAGTCGTGTTGATATTTAAAAAAATATATATTTTAAACCTTTTCACTATGCAACAGTGGTTATTTTAACGCATAGGCGTCAGAATATTTAATTGTTACAAAATATTAGATAGTGGTTCTTTTTAAAGTGATGGAAAACAGATAATGGCGAACAATATAGAAAAATATTTTAAATAATTTTGCTATAAATTCGATTCCAAAAAACGGGGGGAAAAGTTAAAGGCCTAGGTTTTTTTCTGCCTGTCCCCCTTTAAATTAACTTAGTGGAGCACAAATTCCCTGGTGGTAGGCCTTATTTAATGGGGGACAGGCAGAAGAAAACCTAGGCCTTTAAGTCGTTGTTTGAATGAAGTAAATAAAGTATAAATAGAAGAATTTGATGATTTCCGGTGTAGTATGACCGCGTGTATGAAATGAAATTAGGTTTGAATATTGTAATTACGTTAGCTCGTGAAAGGGGGTGGGGGGGGGGGTTTCGGGGTCAGCCAGTTCCGGCCATCAGCTTCGGGGTCTAATCCCGACTTCGCGGTAACTTCCGGAGCCCAGAGCCTCGTCTTTTCGGAATTTAAAGCGACATCAGCCTAAACGTTTGTCCTATTAATTACGGGAGGACGACAAGAATCAAGAGACGCTTCGGGATGACTTAGCGAACCTTCCAGCGGAATTTAAATTCCGAATTTCTCGTGGACGTCTATATCTACGTAGACAATACCGCCTTTTGTATTTTAAGTACTTAAAACTTCAAGAGAAAGTTTTATATCTTCCCCGTATCTCTCTCTCATTACGGAGCCACTTCACTTTGAAGTTCATTGTACTTGGGACGAGGTTAAACTCGAGCTAGGAAACGTGTAGGTATTATAAATCGTACACTGTACGAGGTAACGCTTATTCGTTCTCTCTACTAGGTTTTAGTGTGATCTTAACCTCTTCATTAACGCCAAAACGTCAAATTCGATAATAAGATTTGAAGTATGAAATCCGAGAATATTTTCGAAATTATAAATCGAAACCCGCGTGTGTTCTTTTAATTTCTGGCTTCTCCCTGTACGTCGGTGTATCGTTACTCAAACACATTTACAGGCGTTTGTAGGTCAAAAATAGATCACACTAGGCACGTTAATATAACTTAGAGTTGTTAATTTTCCGGAAAAAATAAAATGTAGAAAGATTTTCCGAAAATTTTCCGCAAATCAGAAAAATTAAAAATTGAAAAATAAATTACTTTTTAAGGGTTTTTAATGTTTTTAACTTTTTATCGATATAAAATGTCTAATAACAGCAAACATACTACAAAACATTAATAGTGTTACATTGTTAATCAGTTTAAACTAGCCTAGAGGTTTAGTTCTACTTTTAGATTCGAAATAATGAGGCAAAAATGCCGCTTTATTTAAAATTGCATACAATATTAGACTAATCATGGAATGAAAACTTTTATTAATTTTTTCGGAAAAATACGGAAAATTTTCCGACTAACAACTCTAGTACATAATTGTTAGACATGAACGAGAATCATGAAAACAACAAAGATTTACATCGGTACAAATATCTTCTATTATATCTAGATTTAGTTACCAACATTTCAAAGCGTACAACGTTTCTATAAAAGGTATAGAATTCGAAGAGACCGACCGAAATGGATCCTGCAAAGGGGGGAGGGGGACGAGGTGGCGAGTCTAAGAGTAAACAGGCTTAGTTATCGAGGAAAACTTCCTGACGCGAGATTTTACGCTTTAAAGTAAAACTCGCTTTGGCACTGTTTGAGAGTCTTTTCACGTAAACTGAAATCGTGCTTTTGAAAGAATTTCGTGGGCCCAGATGCGTCTACATTCTCATCCCCCCCGGGCCTCGTTCGTAATGGCTAACTCCGGGTCCAAATGGCCATGTATTGAGGCCAAAACCATTTTCGAAGGATTTAGCTATAAGTATCATATATGTGCGGTATACGATACGGTAAACGTTTACCTTTTTGTTCAGACAGGCCAGATAAAGGGGTTTTACCCTTTTCACTATATAGGATATATTAAGGAATTTTATTTCGCGGAAACTATTTTATTTTATTTTTCTTGGCTTTGAATTCGCGAACCGAAAAATTAAATATTTACGTACTATGGAAAATATTACGAATATGGCATACAAATAAATAAAAAATAACTCGACGTAATCATTATTTAATAAGACATTATTAAATAAATTTATTGAAACTCTTCTCTAATAAATAAACGCAATGTCATTACTCTAGAAATTGATTATTCAACGAAAAAAAACAACATACGATATAATGCAATTTTGATATTTTCCATTAGATTATTTATTACAATCACAAAAAATATCGAAAAATGGTTTCCCATTGCACCGACTTCAGCCGAAACTCTGCGAATTTTATATTGATTAAATTGATGGTATCAAAAGTAAATGAATACCGTGGTTATCAGAACGCTATATTAAACATATTCTAGATATTCCCAGTCCTTTAAACTCTGTTTGATATTTACACGCGCCACCTGTTTAAAGGCATTATAAGTCGCTAGAGAACTTGGGCCTAAGGTGGTGCCTTGGGTATTAGCCTAGCTGATTATTATTATTATTATTATTTACTATCGTCACCTATCGAAGTTTAAAAATGGTTGCATTAAAATACTCACCATTACGTAGTGCAATTGTGCTCGGAAAAAGGGTTGAAGTAATGCTACAAGTCAGAAAATTTCACGGAAAATAACCGAGGCCTTTTTTCCGGAAAATATTCCGTATTTTTCCGAAAAAATATAAAAAAAGTTTTCATTCCACGATTAGTCTAATATTGTTTGCAAATTTAAATAAAGCGGCATTTTTGCCTCATTTTTTCGAATCTAAAAGTAAAACTAAACCTATAAACTAGTTTAAACCGAGAAGTAAGACACTCTGCGAATTCGGTGTACACTGCCGTACCTTTGTCAGTGCTAAATGGAACTCGCGAACTCTTGAAAATATGTACCTTTAACAGTGCTAAATGCACGAACTCGGTGTACAGATTATCTGAGATTGTCTTACCACTCGGTTTAAACTGATTAACAACGTAACACTATTAATGTTTTGTATGTTTACCGCAATTCGGAAATTTTTTCCGCATTTTATTTTCTGGAAAATTAACAACACTAGGTTAGAGGTTACTTTGGATTTAAGTAACAAGGTATTCAAAGTATTGAAAATGCTCCACTTTCAATTACTTCCAATCATTTACTTCGGCTAATATAGTAGGATATTATTCCTCGATAATAATCCTCGACGCGCACCAAATCAATCACTCTGTAGAGATCGAAAAGAGGCAATTTTTGCGGATGCTTACATCCCGCGGCGACCAGAGAGAACGAGACAGAGTGTACGAGTGGAACGCCTGAGAAGACCACTCGGAAACGCCGCAGGTGATTCCGCATCTTTTCCTCAATTTATATACGATTGAAGTTGGCGAAAATCATTTGATGGAAAATCAATCGATCTTAGAAACCTTGGAGGGACAATTTCGAGGTCCCCTTGAAACGGGAATTCCCCCACCAATATCTTCTCCTCCTTTTCCCCCGGTTTCCTACAAAGACGTTTACGATTGAAATAAGTCCCCCGTTCGTCATTTAAAATTCTCCGGGGAGCTTCTTCCTTCCGGTTTTTCCAACCACGAGCCGGACAATTCACCGTTCTCTCCTTTTTGAACAACCTTCTTCGGAGGAGGGAACTTAACTCTGCCGATATCTTCGGAAGCGCGGTGTTTTCTTAGAAAGTGAAAGATCGACTTTTTTTTTACTCTTTTTCGTTTCTCATCTTTTCTTCCTTCCCCGGGGTTAATGAAAGCTAGCTGTTTTCGAGTGTAATCGTCCGACGGTGAACGATTTTTTTCAAGCGCCCCCTTATTCTAATTATTTAGTGGTCATTAACCTCGTTGAAGAGTTAAAAACGAGACGAAGCCCTTCTTACTCTTTTATGAAGTTGACCTTTTCTCTCCTCTCTTCAATTAAACAGGAAGGGAATTTTTAAAACGATTTAATTTACATATTATTAAAGCTTTTTCTTTTTGCGTGATTTCCGTGACGGATGCTAATATAATATTTGGGATAATGGATCGTGTTTCCCAAAAAGGTGACCACTATACGAAACCTATTTTATGGAATGAAATATTTCGGGAAATAGAGAAGACGATTTGACCCTATTTACATTGCGAAACTCTTTTTGTAAACTTTTTACTCGCGTCTGTGACGTTGAAAAACTATATGTAGGCTACTGTCGCCGCGAGAATAAACAAAGAAGTTTTAATAGCCATGCCATTTTTCACCGCCGTCTTTGTTGTTGTTTTCGGAATGGTCTGTCACCGAATTGGCAGCGTATATTTTCTCTTTGTTTTATAGTCCGCAAAAGCCTTTTTTCTCGTTGACCATCTCTTCCACTCTTACGTAAATCGGCCAAACCATAAATCATTCTACAAATTGACTAAACCAAAGTAGACCACCAAATCTTTCTTACTGTTTGTAACGTATCCTCCTTCTTTCGCCCGAGACAAAATATACGGAACTTCTACGTTTAAATGTTTCTGCGTTTGTTTCTACGGAATTTATCGATCGTATAAACTTATTTTGAATAATATCCGAAGGCCTGTTTGGATTTACTTCGTTTCGTATTCTCGGCGATTATATTTGAAATTAAAATTTTGGTATCGCCAGGTGTTTATCAGACGGAAGTATTAAATTAAAAAATAATAATCAGCTAGGCTAATACCCAAGGCTCCACCTTAGGCCAAAGCCATCTAGCGACTTTTAATACCTTTAAAGAGGTGGCCGGGTTACAATGCGTTCATGTGCCGTTTCCGAAACTACGTCACGTATATTTTAGAGTCCGAAGCGCCATCTGTTGATATTTACGCGACGAGCACGTGGTAACAAAAAACTACCCGCTCACTTGTACAAGGTCGCGGCTAGATATGGGTAAACGCCTTGAAACCCATGAATATTGAAACGATAAGTTTTACTGTGCTGTAAAAAGCTGAATCTTGGTAGTTTGACTGTGTTGTCCGGGTTAGGGAGAGTGTAGCGTTGAGGGCAGAGTCCAACGGCGGGACTAGAGTAGCTTCTAGTGGTTGGGCAGGAGCTCGGTGGTCGACTTGAGCTGGAGCTCGACTGCCCTTTTATACCCGAGTTGAAGGGAGCGCGGACGTTATGGAAGCTCGTGCAGCTTGATCCGTTTGTACGCGTTACAATTTAAAGACAGAGAGTTCATTCATTGGAGTTACGTCTTTAGAATAATGTATGTCCAACAAAATCAAACGAATCTCGTTTAAAGGGAATATAACCTCAGCGCATTCTTTATGTAAAACCCCAAACCATTTGAGCCAGAACTAACTACCTAGCGCCAGAAATATCTAAAGCCATTTATTGGAACGTTCAATATTGGATGTGTTGGTGTTCCGCATCAAATACCTAAGAATCTATTCCCTTTAATAGAAAATTTAATTTCCGAAAATAACATCACCTTATTTTAAATTGAATAACATTAAACTCAATCAGCAAAAGATCTTAAATGACCCAAAAACATACAAATTTAATACGCCAGCCAATTATGTTATGAACATTTCATAATAAATATTTAAATTTTACCCCCTCTCACTGAAAGAAGTCGGTTACAATCACATTTCTTTATCCCTTTATTTTTGAATATTTTTAAAATTTTGATTTGGCAACCCTTCAGTGAGGCTTCAACTCGTGTAGGGCGCCCACCGCGTTAAAGTGAGCAAATAAATAGTCACCTTGTATTTTAAGATTTTTAAGTAATTAAAAGATACCGTACAGTTAACCTTTGTTGTTATTTGTCCAATAGCTAAACGTAATATACGTATAATTCCGATTCTAGTCAAGTTTCAATTTCTACTATTTCTATTTTGATTTAAATTTAATTAATTTTTAGCCCTTTAGATACTATTGTACTTTGTTAAAATTCGGCATTGAACTGAAAATAAAGAAGCAATATATATTCCTTTCTTTTCGACGAAACCTTCAAAATCCCCCCAGCCTGCCTGTCTATTCATCCTTGCCCGCAGTTTAATCAAATATTTCGCTTTTATTCGCGGCTAGTTCAGCCTATAGACATCTATACCTTTTTTCGCGAGCAAAGAAACCTTTTCCGTTAGGCGTTTCAATTCTTTGTCCGCTTATAAATTAGACTCTTTTATATCAAGTGACTGACTGCGGCTCCTTTTCAATTCGAACTGAAAGTCAGACTTTTCATTGAACTCAAGATGAATGCCACTTCACCGTTTCCTCGCGTTGGCCGATTGAACTTCCGGTGTTTGTGGACGCGGACGTTTCTGGTAACACTCGGCACTGACAAACCAACTCCCTCCGAATTTATTGGTGGCATCCGTATTTGTGAAAAATTGACAGTTCGTCTCTTTTCATTTGCTGTATTTTATCTATAGCCACTTTGTATATGTTTATTTAGATTTCATAATTACTGTAAATAATTTTTAGGGTATTTTGTCTTGTTGTACTTTTTGTATTGAGCTTTCGTACGTGATAGAAATGAAGAAATGTTGTGAAATATGGAAAAGCCCAAACTGGGGCTAGCAAAGAAAATTTGCTCTCTCTACCCAACAATGAGCGGGAATCTGACCTACCCTATAATGGCCAAATAGTGGTCAGGCGCGGAATGTTAGGAGGGGGTAGAGAGGGGAGAGGGCAATCATGGAACGTTTTGGGTTTAGAAGAGTGACGAGTGGCGAGAGGTCACTAGTTAGACTTCAGTTGAAGAAAGGAGCTTGAACTGAGCGGAGTGATAATTTATGAATGTGCTGAGTAAAAATAATTTTAAGTTGTGCTTTTGAAAATAAAATTGAGCTTGTGCTAGTTGTACTAAGGAAAATTATGGTTCTCCATTTTTTCATGAGAAGACACGTACCCGAATCATAAGCCAATAAAAAAAAACGCACGGGTTATTATCCGCATCAACTTTACTTTAATCGAAGTCTTTGGGAAATCGTCGTTGAATTTCCAAATATAAATAAATAGCGCAAAAATAAGCCATATCGAACCACTTCGTTACGAAATCAGTCCTCGAAATGTTGTTGTATTTTCTTAAAGATTCCCGGTTCTCTATTTATAGAAAAGGCTTAGGGTTTCGGGGCAAAATTTGTCTTTTAATTAAATACTTGGCGAGATTTATTCAAAGCTTCACTGTTTTGTAAAGAGTCCGAATAAGTTATCACTTTTGTTTGTCCGTTGAAAATTCGTAGAGAAACCCTTTTAGACCTACCGACTTATTTTCATTGGAATATTTTGTGCAGAGCCCGGTATACTTCTCGAAAATTAATTATATAATAAATCAGAATATGGTTATTACGGGTAATTGAAAACCTTTCTAAAAACATATTTTATTATTGAATTAATTAAATTCGACAAGAAATATATCATATGATAGCTTAAATATCAAATATATATATATATATATATATATATAATTTTGATAAATTTCAAACCTTTTTTAAAATTTCGAGTTGGGTTAGGCGCGACAATACAGGGGCGGCTCAAGGGCCGGGCAACCCGGGCAATTGCCCGGGGCGCCGGTTCGACAGGGGCGCCGAAATTGAGTTGTGCGCCTTTTTGGTTTACCAAGAATTGGATTTGTTTATAAATTTTTTAATGAAAGCGTAACATAATTTGAAAAATCTTTAGCTAATTAGAAATACAAATCGTTTTCCCAACCAAAATGTCCAACATCGTCGATGAACGTTTTTTTGCTACTAATTTATTTTGCAATTCTGACGGATGAAGCATTTTTCTGGTATTAACATTATAAACCAGGGTATATAATAATAATAATAAGAAAAAGTGGTTGGGCGATACTACAAGAATAGAAGTGTGCCAGAATTTTTAGCCCGTTGTACCTAGTAACGGGGGCCATACCTCCAGAGGCCTATCATCATAGTGCCCTACGCCAGCGTCCCAAAGCCCGGACAGGTGACAAATCCAGCATGGGTAGTAGTACCCTACTAATGATGGTCGCACCTTTGATGCAAAACACTCAACCCAGCTAAAGGTGCGGCAATGGGTTGACCAATTCTCACTTCGCACACAGTGGTGGGATTAAGAGTGGATGCTATAGCAACAACTCCAGCTGACAACCTACCTACGTAGGTCATACCCTTTGGAGAGAGCTCCTAAAGGGGAACGACGGGAACACAGCAGTCCACATAACCCGGCACAGCTGGCACCGTAGATCCCGGTGTGCTCCAAAAGGCCAGGAAACAGGACCACCGTGCCCTCATATGGAGGCCCGCCACCCCACAGCAGGCTACCCAATCCAAACCTGACCGAAGTCGGAGGTGTAGGTACACCGGGCTATAAATTCTGACACACTGTCAGGATACAACATTTGAAATAATCGACTCAATTCAAGTACATTTCGTTGACCATCTCCGTAGTATAATTCGACCATCCTGGACCGCTGTTCACAGGTATAACAAGGCATCTTTTTATTTTACTCGAGTACGTTCAGAGAATAATTTTAAAACGAAGCTGTCTCTTTAAAATAAAAAACACGTGGGAAATTCAGTTGGCATAAATTAGACGGTTTCGTGGACTTCTTGCAACATTCTTGCCCCAAATAAGACGCGTGAATTCTGGAATTGATCTACTATGTAAATTGTATTTTCTCTAAAAAAAAGATTTAAAATGATTTGGCTTAAAAAGCAGTCCCTATTTTTATCTTTACCAACATACGATCATTTCAAATTAGATAGGTTTCTCTTTCTTTTTCATGGGTCGTAAACCTTTTTGGGTAGTACCAACTTGGTTTTTTTCATGACGTATTATTTCAATGAAAAATTGTCCGTTTTTGACCAAACCAATTTCATTAATGGTGTTCGAGTACGCTCTACAACTTGTTGATTGAAAACTTTCCTCTACCACCTATCGTTCAATACTATACTGTCCTATGCAGCTGTAGTCTGGTGGCCAAGGGTTACTCTTAAAACGGTGCAGTCAGAACTGCGCACTCTTCAAAGGCTAGCTTGCGTTGGCAAAACAAGAGCTATGAGAACAGCCTCAACTGCTTCTCTAGAAATTCTACTGAATATTCTTCCTCTACATTTGTTTATAGAGGAAGCTGCTACTTTTGGTGCCTATAGGCTAAACCAAAACGGGTGGTGGATGGCCAATAGTTGGGAAAACAGCCACGCTACGCTTTTTAGGGATATTTCCAGTCGGTTACCTGTTCTTTCAATGGGTTCTGACAACATGGCTGCTAAACTTCGTTTTAGTAAGCCTTTCGGCGTGAACTTCCCTAGCCGCACAGAATGGTCAAATGTTACCCTCGGTACCAGAGGGGAAGTTGTCTATTTCACCGATGGGTCTAAAACCCATTTAGGTGCGGGCGCAGGGATGAACTGCCTAACGACCAAATACGGCTTCTACGAGAGCCTTGGGATTTATGCAAGTGTCTTTAAGGCAGAGATTTCTGCTATCTGCTTCTGTGTTGACTTCTGTCTTAAGAAGAACTATCGCGGGAAAGTTATCCAAATTTGTTCGGATAGCCAGGCTGCTTTAAAAGCTCTAAACCAGTCTAGTGTTTCTTCCAGACTGGTTCTTAGCTGCTTGGATCTCCTTTTCAATCTCGGTACGCTTAATAAGGTTCCACTTTATTGGGTCCCAGGACATAAGGTGTATCATGGGAATGAAAAGGCTGACATCTTGGCCAGGGAGGGTGCGACGGCTGGGTTCTGTGGGCCAGAACCTGCTGTCCCTATCCCCCGTGGCTTGATACGCAGCCTGGTTTCCAAGCACATGACTAACCATCAACTTGAGCTCTGGCTCGAGATGGATGGCCAAAGACAGGCTAAGGAGTTTATTCCTGGCCCCTCTAGGCAAAGGGCGAAAGAACTGCTTTCGCTCTCAAAATCTAGTATAAGGTGGGTTACTGGCCTGCTTACAGGTCACTGCCAGCTCAACAGACATTTAAATCTTATTGGTATCAGCGATGACCCACTATGTAGGGCCTGCAAGGCCGAGGAGGAGAGTGCCTCTCACGTTCTCTGTAGCTGCGATTTTTATGCGGCTCAAAGGCTAGAGCATCTTGGGATGCATCAATTGGAAACTAACGACTTCTTTAATATTCCAGCCAAAAGTATCTTAAGGTTTGTGTCGGAGATAGGACTTTTCTAAGTCATAGGTCAGGGGAGAACAATGGACCTAGGGTCGAAGTGCATGGTTGGGCATTCATGCCTCCCCGCCCCCTCTCAATAATAATTATAATTATCGTTCAAAAAATAAAAATTTCAAAACGGTGAAAAATTTAACGATTTTTCGGAAAATTCCAAAAGAAAAGGGTCCTTTCTTATAAACGCCTGGGCCGATCAAATTACGACAACCTATATATTAACGATAATCCTATTCAGCATGGACATTATAAGTAAAGTACTTAAGGTATACTAGTCTTGCCACCTTACCTAGTGTTTCAAACTCCATGTAAAATGACCATGTACCATAAAGAAGGTATTAAATATGTTTACACAAAGTATTTAGAAAGAGATTATTTATTGTTATGAAAAAGGTAAATTTATAACATGGACACGGTAATGTTTTTACGGGGGGGGTAGTTTAATTTAGCCTCAAAATGAGAGGGGCGCCAAAAATCCCCCTTGCCCGGGTGAAAAAAAATTCTTGAGCCGGCCCTGCGACAATATACAAGCTGTTTCGCCAAAACTTTGTATTGTAGAAGTACCAAATTTTCAGGGGCTAGTAATCGTTTTAAATTTTAATTTTCACGAAAATCGGAGCATTTTTCATGGTTTGGAAAATAGTATTTTTCACCGGTAGGTGGCAGATAAAACTTTTCAATGAGAAAGTGAAAGAGTAGACTCTAAAAGGTAAGAAAAATTTGGTTTGGTTAAAGTCCACCTATTTTTTACTGAAATATGAGGTCATGCTTTAAATACTAAATGGCACACGTATTGGTACACGTAATTAAAAAATATTATATTTTTAGTTATTACTGATCATTTCTGAACTACGTTTTCGGTTGCTTTCAGAAATTTTAAATTTACGTGAGATTTCTGGCCAATTTGAGGCGCCCCACAACCCGCGTTCGCACTATTGTCATATTTGAATTTTGTACCTATTGATACAGGCGCCATCTAATTCGTTCGCGTTTCGCTACCTTCTTTCCAAAACCAGGAAACTCTGAAAATTCGGTTTGCCTGAAAATTAATTTAAATCAAGGCGTTCACATTTCACTACCTTATTTTAAAAACTAGTTAACTCTAAAAATTTGGTTTGTCTAAAAATTAATTTAAATCAAGGCGTTCACATTTCGCTACCTTATTTCCAAAACCAGGTAACTCTAAAAATTCGCTTTGTCTAAAAATTAATTTAAATTAAGGTGTTCGCGTTTCGCTACCTTATTTCCAAAACCAGGTAACTCGAAAATTCGGATTGTCTAAAAATTAATTTAAATCAAGGCGTTCACATTTCGCTACCTTATTTCCAAAACCAGATAACTCGATGATTGAAAATTTGTTCAAATTCAAATTTAAAATTTAAAAAATATTTAATATATTGGGGGATTATGACCTCGCAACTAAGCTTTCGCAAAACTTAAAAGATTAACTATTTTCCTACAGCTCTTTAGGCTTATTATTTAAAATTTTGCCTTTCAAAAATACTCCCACATAACCTCGCCAAACTTTAGTGCCAGAATGTTGGTTTAAGGCTGATTTTCATGAGATATTTTGAAAATAGTATGGCAGCTGGAGATGTCGGATATATGATGGACGCCGAAAGGTCAGGTTTCTTTATCATTTTCACTTTTGATATAACTATTTCCATCCTTCAACGTTCGAGGCTATTTGTAGGCTAAATACCTACATTAGTCGCATCAAAGATATTATTGAACTCCGTGCCCTAGATTCTAATTCAGAGAATTTCCGATAGACGGCTTTATAACGAGCCGATTACCCACTACCAGCGCGTGACCTTGGATAAATCGGCCTCCATTGGTTGCTGTAGGGTGCTATCTATAGCTCGTTAGTGTATAATATAATATTATAGACTTATGCTACCTAGCTAATATTATCGGAGTTCAGACAGGAAGAAGTTAGATGATTTAGACTACGCGCCAGGGCCGTCTTAAGGCATGGGCTAAATGGGCTACAGCCCAGGGCCCCCAGCCAGTTTTAGGGCCCCCAGCCAGTTTTAGGGCCCCGGAAAGGCCTGCCATACAGTCTCTACTCTAGAGATAACGGTTTAGTTGGTTAAATATTATTTATTCTAATTTCATATTACGTATCGTTTAATTACGTCTCAAGTAATTTGACTCATCGCCACATCGCGTATCCTACGGTACCAACAATTTCTAAAACCTAACAGAGAGTCACTGTCAGTAAAAATCTTATTTTCAGTAGGCCTATGTTATAATTTTGAAATTAAAAGTTTTGGTTTGATTATTGTGTAGTTGAACTTAGACAACGGACATACAAAGGATCGCAAGGGTCTTAAGAAATAATTTAGCCCAGGGCCCCAAAAGGTCTTAAGACGGGCCTGCTACGCGCGAGGCATTGATTTCGAATATAGGGTACGAGGTTTTTATTATCTTTGGCGGCATGCACTTTCTTGTTACCCAGAGGCGTTGGTTGATAACCAATTAGTTTTAGAGTTAAATGAATTTATTCGAAGTTACCCGCCAGCATCGTATTTGGAGAAATTGAGTTTATTGAAAATTTAAAAGTCTTACAAAACTGAAAAGATGTTAGAATTTGTCTTGGTATCACCATAAGTGCATAATATTTTATATAAGTGTGACGCTTCCAATTCTTCACGTGCAAAAGTTTCGCGTCCGCTTGCTAACGCGTCACACGTAGCCTTTGACAGCGCCTCGCTAGGGGGAGATTTTCTTCTGGTGATAACGTCACTCCGTTACCAGCTCTCAGTAAAATATTGCCCAAAGTGATAAACTTATGAAACAATATTATAGACTTATGGTATCACTCGATTAAATTTTATCTAGGCTTAAAAATAACTGAAGTTCAAGCATTTGTAAAATACGTTACGAGTGGCCGCACCCCACCCTAGTCATTGGAAATGGAGAAGGTTCATCGGAGGTGATTTGCCTTTCTATCGATCGGGTATGACAGTGTGAGGTAGAAAACGCTCCTTTCATGTTCGATTAAGGGAAATTGTCCTTTGAGAGAAAGCAGGAGGAGAAGGTCTTAATTTAATATATTCATCCCGGCGTTAGAGGTAACGCGCGAGGGCTATTTCTCGGACAGAATAAAAAGTACAGCGCTGTAAATCGCAATTTTAGTTTATACAATAAAATATATTATTTAACTTCTGAACCTTTGAAATTGGCATTTTTATTTCTGGTTTTGGTTTGTAACATTGACGACTTTATAGGCTGCAGTATCTCGAGCTAACTTTGACTGTTAAAAAGTTATCAAAATACATTCTTTTTTATAGCGGAACTGAAAAGTGAAAATCCTCAATTTCGCGTTAAAAGAAATATGTTAGAATTTTTAGGGCTCATCTTTTGCGGTATCGAGGGCGCGTATAATATGAAAATGGAAGATTTACTGCAAAATTTGTCCATAAATTCAAGCCCTATACGAGGGTATTGCTTTATCTCCTTTTCTTCATTTTTTCGACCATCTTCTTCGATCTGAGGCCTCGTATCTATAGTCGCTCCAACTTCCCCCAACGAATTACACGTGAGTCCAAATACACCCGACAATGGGCCTATAAACCTCACGAATGGGAAACGTAGAGTTCACCCCTCCAAGCCTTAGGATGAACTAGTTTTGTACGCGCGAATCCTACTATGGAAGGTATAGTTTTTACGAAAGAGGAGCGGCATTTTTATGATTGAAGTTAGCTTGGGATCTCGTCAAGTCGTTTTGGCCGCCTCGCCTCATCCTTATAGCCTCCTTTAACGTAATTTCGTTGCATTCATTTAAGCCTCGGCCCCGCTAATAAAAAACGCCAAACCAATTAAGGGGGTTTTCTTCCTATACCCTACTTTCCCAGATGGCTTTTTTTTCAGGAAGAAATTACTACCCTTTTTATTTCCGTGGCTTAAAGTGGAGCTAATTAAAAATAGATTTGCAAATATCTTGATTCAATAGTATGAGCTGTTTTTTATCAATTAGTCGCTACAACGTAAAACTAATATCATTATTAATTTATTAGCGGTTGTTTAATAAGCGAGTTTCAACCGCCGACGTACGCTCATTTTGGGCGAAAAAACCAACGAGCGTGTTACAATAAGTGGATTCTTTTCGATTGTCCCGAAATGTACACTAATTAACCCAAAATCTAACTGAGTAAGAGTCTACCTCGAAATTCCGGAAAATGCGAAAAGTATTATTTCTATTTACTCTAGTTTTTGAGGAGGTGTAGAAAGTGTAACCCAAATCCCAGCTTCCCTTGGTCAATAGTGTACGATGTAAAGTAATTAATCACAAAGGAGTGGACGAATAGTTTAATTTCGGGTAAAAAGTTACTTTTAAAGCCGATAGATGGTAGTGGGTGCGATAATTGAAACTAGCTTTTTAAACCATTGGGTTCTCATTAATCTAATGGTTTTTAATTCCAGAAATATATTTATTCGAATATTAACTTAATTTTTCCCTTTACTGTAATATTTAATTTTATAAATTAATTACGTTTATTACATCTACGTTACAATTACTATTTAAAAACACACATTTCGTAATGTTAATACATTTTCACCTAAAAATGGCCTACTGACCCCTGTAGAAGTGTTGCAACAGCAGTATTTCGGTGTATTAGGCGAAGTCAACATTTTGGGACAAGACTCATTCTCTTTTCAGCGCTAACCCGGTAGTTTCGTTAAAGTCTGGGTGTAAGGTCTTTCGGGGTATAACAAACTGTCTAGTGGCGTGTCTTTCTCGGCACGAAGAGCGAAAATGACTTTTTCTTTCCGTAAGTCAGGAGGTTTCTCACTCCATTTTCGGCCTAATGTTCTTTCCCGGCAGAAAGTAGTTCCAGGCCACGGTGACTGATTCGTTCGCGCGAGGCCCCGCTCTTCCGCGTAGTTGTAATGTTCGGGACTTACGACCTCTTTCTTAGCGGAGCCTCCCTTTTCTCTTCTTCCCACTTATTCAAGCTAGATTGTTTTTCCACGAACAAACGAGGATTCCTTAGCCATTGTTTTCTCTTCTTGTCTCGACCTTCTCGCCTATTTTCCTAAACGTATCTTGATCGCTATAGAACAGTGCCCTAAGCCTAACGTCATATTTTGTTCGACCGTTAGTTGAAGATCTATAAATGTTGTTTTTTGTTTGATTTTCTTTATGTACAAAAATATAGAATATATAGCAATTGTTAGAGAACGTTTATCATTTAAATCAACAATCTATAATAACAGAAAACCAAGTAGCGTAAAATAGAAATATCTAAGAATAAAGTCTCGATACTTTGAAGAATTATGTTATAAGAAATTGTAATTCTCTTAACGCAAAATCTATTGTCCGTATGATGACCTTAAAATAAATTATAAAATATTCAAATGTTTGAATATTTTATTATCGGGTAACTAAATATCGTGATAAGCTTCGTACGTAGTTTAAACTTTGGTCAAAAGTATCGCCGCCTACCGACTTTTAAATCGAATGAGTGAAAGCTGTCTGGTCATTCAATATTATCTCGATATAAAAACTGAATGTTTCATTTCAAATGTCGTCTGCTATTTCTTCACACATTTAGTTGACAGGTTTTAAAGTAGATGGCGCTAACTTTTCTAAGCTCAAAGCCCATTACGAGGCTCTGTTAGTTCGTCGACAAGAGACAATTTCGAACTGAAATAATGAGAATGATGGTTACTTTGGCGAAAGTGACAATGCTTTTAAGGCAGACTTTGTCGGGCTCACTAGGGCTGATTTTCTTGGTGGGAGTGAAGCAGGTGGTCACCGTCGTCACTGAAACCGTGTCCGCCTCGTTGCCCTTGTTGTATCTGCCAGTGATCCTCTCGAGGGCGGAATGGTTGGACAAGGACGCTCTTCTGGCCGCACTCAAGCCCGGTTTGGAACGGAAATGGTAGTACAGGAAAACGGACGTGACGCCGAAGAAGAGGAGCAAGATGACTCCGACGTAGCATCCCACGCTCAAAAGCGTTTCCGGATCCGGCACTTTGATAGGATTTTCCTCGGTACATTTCGTTATTACAATCCTACTCCGGTTTTGACAGTCTTTCGCCACCACGACGAACATGTCTCCTAGAAAACGATCAAAATTACCAAAAGTAACATACATTTTGAATATTTACTCGCTAACAAAATCTTAAGCCTTAGAAAAGTCCCAAAATTACATCGTAAACGCGGGCGTTCTATACGCACCCTGTATGGATAATGGACGGTATTTTAATTAACAATTTCTTCGGACGCATTCGCGTGGGGTTAATCACCGTTAAACCGCGATATTTCCCCTCGAAACAATGGCAGCAGCCAACTATCCGATAAACGGGAAAGCCTCAAAAGTGACGCGAGCATGGCCTCTCGGAAAAAAGGAGCTAATTATAGAAAAGCGGGCTGGGTCAAAATGTCCAATTTCCGGATGTCGTGAATAATCCGGGCGTAACGAGTCGACACTTACCGGCGTTCCTTCGAGGATGTCAACGGAAGTCTTATTAACAAATAAATTCGCCGCTCTATCCACTCTTTTCTCGTAAAAGGGGAATTTAATTAAGCCTTACGGGCTTCGTTGAAAGGACAAATCGGACGTGAAATGAGCCACTTCCGTCTCACGGACATGATTCGCTTTGGGCCGGCGCCCTATTGAGAATGTCTCATCGCGGATCGCGGTCTTCGGGACGGAGCGCCACTTCCCGGAGCGACTCTGCCGATGAAAGAAGCCTTCCACACTCAACCTGATCCAATAAATACCCGCTCTCGGGTCCTGGTCAGCCGCTTAACGACCGGACAGCTCGTCCAAAGGCAACGCGAAGGTACGGCTCACGTGACATTTCAGTCTGACTTTGACCGGACCGAACGTCGGTTAATCTTCCAATTATTCGCTCTCGGAAATATATATATATATATATATTTTATTATCGAAAGGTTTTCCCGTCGTTAAGACTTGGCCAATCCCGGTTTATCTCCCTCTTTGGCGAGTGTGCTCGATATATTTGGTAATTAGGCTTAGGACGCGGCTCTACACCCTATATATTATTATTATCCTCCTCCGCCGAAGTCAACGCGTCAGGCTACGACTATTTTGCTACTCCGAATGAAATTACAGAACCAATTTACATCCTTCCTAAGTGTAACGCCGCGAATAAACGACTGATTATATAGCTAGACGCGTATCTAACGTCAACTGGATCCGTTTTGCTCCGGCCATATGCGGTTTTCGCCGGAGCATTGCCACGAATGCGAATGTCGTCCACATTATGTCGTTTTACAAATGACAACACGTAGTAGTCGTAGCTTTAATAGTGGTCGCCATTACTGGGGTTTTATTTCTCTTCAAGGTTTAGTATTAATCAATTGACTTTGCAAATACCGAAGCCTCCCATAAATAACACGTTTTGCTACAAGTATATTTCCTTTTTAAATAAACGTTACGCGTAAGGGGGAAGAATACAGTAAAAGCCTCTTTTTCGTTCAAGCTGAACGTTTATGTTTTAACAATTACATAATTGAATTGTATTTTTCTTATTAGGCTGAACCTTCCTCTAGTGCTTAAAATAATTTTGATAATTCTAATATTAATAGTTAACGAGGTATAAGGTCCGAACTAAAGGGTAGTTTGGGCACTTGCCCAACTTGTTTAGCTCTGGGGGGTCCGAATTGAAACGTAATAACTTAATTATTTTTAAATTTAAAATTGTCAAAATTATTTTAGTCACTTAACAAGAGACTGTTCTACACTGAAATATTAATTTTATAAGTTAAAATTCAAAATTAAAAGAGTTCAGCTTGAAATAGCGCGAAAGTAGACAATTGCTACTGTAGTCTTCTCCCTTAAATATTCGAAAAATATAAAAAAAAAATTACGTTATAAATTTTCCCGAAACTATAGAGACTTTATTTCCGATAAAGAAATAAATTATGAAATACTGAGCCGTCGTAAGCTGTTGCTATTAATAAATAAAAATTAAAACGACAATTACCAGCGAGACAGTTTTTAGAGGATGATAAAGGATAGGCGTATAGAAACGTATTGAACCTAGGGTATTGGTTTCGAGATGTCACGGTTGAAATAACTTCCGGAGGTGAGGACAAAATGTTCTGCTTGTAATTTTCTTTGGCTGGACTTGATGAACGGATACTTGTTTCCTTTACCGATGTTCGCACCGACCCATTCCTAGTACATAGCCACATTTTCTCCTTGTAAAAGTGATCTGGAGTGTCAGCCTTCACCCCTGAATGTAACCTTCAAAAGTCGGAAATTTTTGTTCAGTTTTGTTACGCGATTAGAGTAGTTGGGGCAGTTCAGTCCACTAGTCGCTAAGCGATTAATCAGGGGATATGTGTTAAGGCTACGCCAATGGGGGGATAGTTGGGGATAGGGACGGGACACCCGTGGCGGAAGTATGACAACCACCCGTTGGGGAGGTTCACATACTCTGCCTCCCAAGACTACGCTAGCTTAGTGTAATACATAGATCCTGTGATCTCTGAGAATTCCAATTTTTTTGGTCGAGCGAAATGAGTGAAGACTACTAGTGGACTCTAAATGAATTTTTTTTTATCTGACGTCAAAACTATCGCTTAATTTCTCTAAAAAGTTTGAAATTTTTGCGACATACAGTTTTTTTTCTTAATCGTTTTGATAAAATTGTTTGGTTACTTTTTTAAAAACCTAAATTAAATATTTGGTTTGTATAATATAGATGACTTCCCATGAAACATTTTTAAATTAAATAATAGTCGAGTGTAGTATCATTACCACAACAACTGCTAAATGTATTTCGTCACATTCCCTATGAAAAGTAGGTAGATCTATACGATATACAGAGGTGGAAACGATATATACAAATAGTTATATTGTAGATTGATTGTTGTAAGATAGACCTGTGAGCCCAATTAATTAACCGCTACGACATCGCGACAGTTCAAACAGTGAATTCAGAATTACTATTGAAAATTTGCCTTTTCTAAAATCAGGATCATATTTTTGGAAAACAAATTACCTGCTCAAAAATCGAACTGAAAATCCGGTGGGGGGGACGGATGGCTGTTCAGACCCTTTCATCGAGCTATAACCTTTAACAGTATCGTTGCTTCGATATATCGGAAAATAGGGATTGTAACCGCGAAATAATACCGATATCGCTATTGTAGCTTTGCAAACTTGTTATATCATTCAAAATAGCCGTATATATATATTTCCCTCAATTTGTTTGCGTTTGCGGTGGGCGTGGAAGGACGTGCTTGCCTCTATCACTCTTCTATTTTTACGACTAATTTGCTCCGTGCCATATAAAGATTAATAATTGCGCCTTGATAACACCAATTTCGTTGTAACTGATCGGAGGGGAGGCCTGTTTACACCGAGGGCCGTAATTAATTATTGTTTGCACATCGATTTATAATCCCCCTCTTTCTTCCAACCTCTGATATTTGCTTAAGTATTAATATTAGAATTTCTATCGAGATTAAAAAATAACGAAGAATTAAGTATTGTAGAACTTAAAAAGAATATAAAGTTTTATATTTATGTTGGATCGCGTAATTTGACATTCTGCCACCTGATATATCGGATATCACTGGAATATCCGCGAATCTAATGGCTTTTTTTATACCATTGATGTTGACATCGTAAATAACCTTAACCAAAGAATGAGTAAGCCTTGGACGAACGTGTTTACTACTATCACACGTGAAAAGTAGATGCTCCACGGTCTGCACCAAAGTAGAGGTACAACTAGTACAAATATTTGATTGTCGTAGACCATGTTAATTAGTCTGTCATTAGCAGAGATTCTATCACAGTTGAGTCTGGCAATAAGGGAGTCCTACCAACGAGGGATCAGGTTTGTAATACTCCTTGTGTTGATCTAGAGTGTCCCTAATCCAGGCCAATTCGCTGGCAGTTAATGCCATCTGACTTTTAATTACAATATTTAAGTTTGTCCACAAAGTCAATGAGGATGTGTAAATGATCGCTGGAACCCTTCCGTAGTGTCTTCCAGAAAAGCCTGTGAGCCACGGTGGACCTTACAAACGTTAAGTCCGAGGCGCATTCCTTCGCATTTAACGAGTGTCTAGTAATTTACCCAATATCCAAGAGGACCATATTATCTGTATCCCGCAGCCAACGAACAATGAAATCTCATTATAAGTCCTGCACCCCCATAAAGTGTGATGGGCATTAAAGTCGCCCCTTAATTATAAAAGCCTTTCCCCCCCCCCCCTCATAAGAGGTAATTTGGACCATACAAACTTCCGGCCCAAAATCTCGCTGAGACCACTGCATAATCGGACGGGTATCAATCAGAGAGCGTAGTAAGTAAAATACAGAGCAAATAGGGGATAGTGTAGCTTTTAAAACCAAAAATACCTTTCCCTTCGCTTGCTACATTGTTAAAAATAAAGGTTTTAATTTAGACCTCTAAAGTGGTTAAAACTTTTTCCAATATTTAAGACCATAAGACCATTCAGGGTTTTATCATAAAACATATTTAAACCTTATGCTCCCCAAATTCAGTCCTTTCGTGGAGTGTTTAAGTACTTCTTTTACACTCTTTTATTCATTTTACTTCATAAACAGTAAGAAGTTAATCCTTTTAAACTTTATAGCCTTATTTAATTATTTTTTAATTATTATTCAATATATATTAGGCTGGTTTTCGCTCGGGGGAAATTGCCGAATGAGCGTCCCTGAAGTCGTTGAACGAAGGGAGTTGTTCACCTAAATTATCATTTAATTCTTTCAGTTTTTGATACACACATAGCAAAAATTCTTAAGTGCCGATATTTGGGTTATCATAGTTTGACGCCTTAATCAATATCGCCTATATTTAAAATCTGTTATCAAATTTTTAAAGACTTAACCTTAGTTAAATATTCCTGGTGATTGAATTTCTTCGCATTAAGTTATTTTAAAGAAAATATTAAAAAATAAATAACGTAGTATTCAAATACTAGTCTCGAAATTGGTCCATATAAATCTTTTTCTTCGTTTAAGGGAATTAAATGGGTATTCAAAAGGACTAAATGTTAGAACACAACTTTTTAAGCCTTTACCACCCTTACTGGAAAAGGTTTATTCTTAGGGCTCGTTCCCTTTCAATACCCCAAAAGGTATTGTATTAAACAAGAGAGAGTAAAATGGGTCTAAAATAATTGATTAGTCCGTTTTTAGTAACCAAATGGTTTGAAATAAATTAAAAGTCCAATTTTGGTCGTTTTATAAACCTTTATTTTTAACAGTGTACCTTGTTTGAGGGGCTAAATCTTTTCAAACTTCCTCCCGCGAGCGAGAATCATTCTTCTCGGGAATATAGTGCTGACCGAGGTAGTTTGGGCTCGAGTCTGGGATACGTTTATTTTTCATTTTCTACGAAAAGCGATCTAAAATGTCAGAAAATTAACCCTTGGTTTCTTTGCTTTTAATTTTTACGTAGGTGAATTCGGTTTTAATATATTTAACATATATTTTTTTGTAATTAGTTTGTTTTACTGTGATTACGGGAAATTATTTAAGCTTAAGGATATGCCACCACGCAAGATGAAAGAACTAAAAACCAAATAAACTCAGGCCTTTGATCAGGCCAAGGCTTTAAATAATGCACAAAGTGTTACAAAGTTTGTTTACACCACTGTTTTGTAGTTTTTCTATTATGCTCCTGTAAATTATACTTTCGTCTAACTCAAAATTATTTATCAAAGTGACTGGGTTTAATATGATTCCTCGCGGTGCCATTTTGACTTGACGTAAGCCGTAAAACTCCAGGCAGGCAGACTACTACAAAGCTTAGCAAACACGTGACGAAATATCCCTTTGATCTAAATTTCGTAATTGAAAATATAAGTTTACTTTTAACACTCCTTTTGTTTATAAATATAATATCTATATAAGTTAAATATATCATATAAAACAATCATTTACTCGGTTTTAAATTAAAATAAAAACGAACTATTTTTTGATCGCACGGTAACAAAAAAACGAGATACTAATGAAAATGTGAAGAGGCTTTTGCGGGAGGGGGGTGACGGCTATTCTTGGGGATTTTTTGCCCCTCAAACAAGGCGACGCGCGCGTTCGGTGAAGAGCTACATGTACACTCTCCCCTATTTTCTCTTGGTGACAAGAATCAGATGGTCGCAACCAAGTATCGTGGGGGGCAACAACTGAAGGCCCATGAGTTCCTATGATATTTGTAAGCTCCACGATCCTTCATTTCACACTTTTATTATTCCACTGAATAATAACAACGTTCATCCATCTGGTAGGCTAGAAGTAGAGTACGTAACCTGAAAAGCAAGGGTAGTACTAAATATACATTAATAAAATTAAATATACATTGATAAAATTAAATATACATTAATAAAATATAATATACATTAATAAAATTAAATATACATTAATAAAATTAAATATACATTAATAAAATTAAATATACATGAATAAAACTAAATAGTCATTAGAAAAGCAAGGGTAGTTGGCGGAGGCCGCATACTCTCATAGAGAATGAACTTTAACACCATCGATACGGAATCTATAGTGCTACATGTTTATATTTAGTAGGGGGCCAGTGAATTTGCCCCAGTTTAACTAAAATATTTAAAAGTATTTAAAACCACATTGTTTCTGGTCATTGTCACTGTTAGACCGGTTAAGCCAACTCTTTAATGTATCCCCCACAAGCTGGTCATCAGCATATACGCTGACAATTTAAACAAGTTATCCAAGCATACTGGTTAAAGGGGTTTTACCCCAAGTTCTTCCCCTTTCCATAATAACTTGCTGAGGTTAACGGTAATAGTAAGTGTAGGAAGCTGTTGGGTTATTAGCCCTTGGCTAATATATTTTCATCCCCCATTTAAAGTGCATCCACAACTAAGGAATGACTCAATATTTGCTATCCATTGATGTATTTACCATATTTATCCAAATAATCCTAAAGCTGCTGCATTTTACCGGATCCAAACATATATTGAGACCGAATGAAAACTTAAAACGGTCAGATTCCAAATAGATCTTCGAGACAAAAACAAAATAAAATGGAATTAAAATAACCACAATTTCCAGCGAAACGTGGTCTACCGCTGGAAATTCTGGCTATTTTAATTCCATTTTATTTTGTTTTTTATTCGAAGATCTATTTGGTCCGAGTTTCGCGTTTTAATTTTATTCTCAAAGACCTATTGGTCCGAGTATTTCGTCAGTTTTATCATTACTATAAATTTGTTAGGGTTTAGCTTTTTGCCCCCTTTTTATAATGGGCTCTTCTACCTTTTAGTATAATTTAACTTTAATATATATATTTATAATTACGTAATTTATTGGTAGAAAGTGTCATATTTCGCCGAATGTAAAGAATTCGTTGCCGTTGTAGGTTATATTCCCTTTAAGGGGTTGCAATTAGCGGGCTAAGCGAAAAATATCCAGTAGGTAAACATTAACGACGTCTTTTTAGAGCTATTGGTGATTCGCAGATCTGCTTAGAAATCCTACAAAGCTATCAACTTTATGTTTTTTTAAATAAATGAACTGAATTTGTAGTTGAAAATATTTAATTTCCAACGCATACAGTTTTAACAACAATACTATGAATTTCTCGGTTATTTTCAGAATATATCGCAAATTATAAAATACAATTTAACAACTTTACCATGAATTTGGCAATGGTTTTCAAAATAAACCTCATAAAAATAATAAAACTCCCGAATATAATTTTTTTTTAACTTTTACGAATTTTCCAATAGATTCCAAAATAGATTAAACGATATTATTCGACGTCTCTAATTGGCTTGAGCTCACGCATAAATCGGATTGGTTTTATTGAAATAAGTTTAAAATGAGTAGGTAAACCATGGTTGTTGGGGCTCGTTGCCAAACTGAGAACTTAGGCGGAAGTAGGGATGAAACCTTTCTTGGCGGTCGCTGGTGAACACACTGGGAGCATTGGTGGGAGAAGGGCTCAAACCCTGTAGGCTGGCGCTGCTGAAAATACTGGGAGTATTGCTCAAACCCGGTCGGCTGGCGCTGCTGAAAATATCAGGAGTATTGCTCAAACCCTGTTGGCTGGCACTGGTGAAAATACTGGGAGTATTGCTCAAACCCTGTCGGCTGGCGCTGCTGAAAATATCAGGAGTATTGCTCAAACCCTGTCGGCTGGCACTGGTGAAAATACTGGGAGTATTGCTCAAACCCTGTCGGCTGGCGCTGCTGAAAATACTGGGAGTATTGCTCAAACCCTGTCGGCTGACGCTGCTGAAAATACTGGGAGTAGTTCTCAAACCCTGTCGAGTAGTGGCGATTGGTTTGAGCATACTGGGGGAAATTGAGGGAGTAGAGCTCAAACTTTGTCGACTGGTGACGCTGGTGGACATACTGGGAACATTGGCCGAGGATTTTCCTTGAGAAGGAGCGGCCCGAAATGAATTTTTACGCGCAGCAAAACTATCCCCAGGATATATGTGTCCAGCCTTATAGATAAACCAGTTCATTCCCGCTGTATTGACTGTGGGATTTCTTGACTTTGCCGCAGACGCCCTGGATTTGGTTGTAGGAGCCTTCAATTTGGCTGCAGAAGCCTTAGACTTCATTGCAGGACCCCTAAACTCGACTTCAGGCGTTCTGGATTTGGTTGCAGTAGCCCTAGACTGGACTGCAGGACCCCTGTACTTGACTTCCAGAGTTCTCGATTTGGCTGCAGAAGCCTTCAGAATCCGGTTACTCAACGCTTTAGTTTTAGCAATACTTGTCGGTTTGATTTTCGATATTCGACTGGTTACTGCTTTGGTAGAGTTCCTTGACGGCTTAGACGCACTCTGGTTGACTCTCAATTTCTTAGCCGAAGAAGTCTTTGATTTAGCTATTGGTGTTTGCGCAAACCGACCACCCAATGGTTTAGTTCTCGGAGTGACGATTGAGTTCAGCGAATTGGTTTTCGTCATTTGAATGGTTAGCGCTTTAGTCGAGTCCTTTGATGGGTCAAATGAAGATTCGGTTATTCGAGGAATTGTTGGGGGTGCTAGTCCTCTTAATCGAAGATAAAATCGTGGAGTAATTGCTTTTTGGGATACCTTCCGAGGGGATGATCGTGGCGCTACTGATCGTGGCGGTACTGATCTTCTGTAAACTTTTGCGCTTTTAGTATCACTTGGATTATCGATAGCAGCCCTTTTTCTGGCAATTCCTATTGGTGTTTGTGATGATTCAGAGGCCGAATCTGTTTCGTCAGTAGCTTTGACTCCCAGTGAGAGACTAGCCCCAATATGTTTGGAATTAGAATCAGTGGCCGATGTAGACGGAAGCTGATTAATTCCGGATTTATTGACTGTAGAATCGATTGACATGGATGATGGAGTTTTAAGTATAATTCCTGAAGACGCGCCTGAGCTTGTCGAATTGGATTTGGTAATCTGGTCGATCAGCGCACTAGGTGAGTTCGTGACTTTACTGGCAGAAGAAACTGTCGAGGTGTTACGACTATTCTGTTGCGGGCTGGTCTGAAGCTCGTACGTTGAGGTGGTTTTTGAACGATTTTCTGGTGCAACTGTAGGAGCAATTGGAGATATTAGTCCGCTCAATCGAAGAAGAGATTGTGGCTTTACTGGCATTCCGGAAGCTATCGGAGAGGAAGTTGTCACGGTTTTAGTAGCAGTTTCAACATCGGCAGTGGGCCTTTCCATTGTAATTCTCTTTGGAGTTTGTGTGGCAGAGGCCGAAGGTGTTTCGTCAGAAAATTTGGCTTCTGGTGACAGACTAGCCTCAATATGTTTAGAATTAGAATATGTGGCCGATGTAGAAGGAAGCTGGATTGTTCCGGCGGGTTTATTGGCTGTAGAAACTGTTGAATGGTCTGATGGATATTTAGGTTTAATTCCCGCAGACGGGCTTGTCAATTTTTCTTTTTCAATCTGGTTGCGGACCGCATTTGTCAGAGGGACTTTATTGATTGAAGAAACGCTCGATCCATCGTCTGATGAAGTTTGTCCAACTTGCTTATGCAAATTTGTAGTTTCCGAATAGGTTCTTGAGTGTAGCAATTTGTCTTTGGTTCCGGTGTCGGCCGCCGGTTTACAGTATGAAGCTGCAACCGCGTTAATGGCTGCGGAATAGATGGACTCATCCGGTTGAGTTTCCAAACATTCGCAGGGCGAAGACACGCTTGAGTGTCGCGATTTGGATTTTGTCCCGGTGTCGGTTTCCGGTTTACAGTATGAAGCTGCAACCGCGTTTATGGCCGCGGAATAGATGGACTCACCCGGTTGATTTTCTAAACTTTCGCGGGACGAAGACGCTCTTGAAGATTCACGAGATTTAATGGGTGTAGGAGCCATCGTTTACAGAATTCGGTTGCTCAACACTTCAGTTCCGGAAAAGCTTATCGTTTTGTTTGATTGCGGGATAGAAGACACAGTTGTACTTCACACAGTCTCGCTTTCCAAAGGTGTATTTTCCATTTGATCTGTTTAATTCAATTGACTTTTCTAAAATTCGTTGGTTAAGTGGCTAGACGTTTTACAATAATTATATTAACGGATTGTCAATTATCACTTTTTTCGTTCACACCTTTTCGGTTGGCATTACCAAAGCACGAAGCTCTAACGTACCTATTTCCTATATAGCTAAGGTAGCGTACGTTAGCTATATTAAAATAAAGTAAAAAGTGCAAATGGAATATTTTGCACAAGCAATTAGATAACGTAATTTTACTGTACGCGACGAGTTGTTAAATTAATTAACCAATAAGCCAGTAAAGTTAACGACTTTTTGAATACTTGCACCAATAATAGTCAAACCATAGAGTCAACCCTAACGCGAATCATACCGTAATTATATTACTTAATGATAGTTAATTGACAGCCGATATAGATCTAAGAATTGATTTTCTCACATGGAGCCAAACGGGTAATTGTAAATTAGTAAGCGTACCTTGTTGATCTTAAACTTATTAATTATCTAAATATCCATTTTTGCAAAAAAAAACAATTAGACCTTCTTTTCGCTAGATCTGTTAGACAGTAAATTGGGCCTAACTGGAATTTTGTGACACGATTTTGAAATTCATAAAATTGATCTCGTGCAACGTGACACGCGCGCACCCTCTGCTTATGCTATTTTAAAATAATGTTCATTATAGCTGGCACCCAGCCACGGGTGGTGTTAAATCATACTAATTATAGGAATGCATTTTAAATATTTTATCTATTTTGGAGATAAATATTTAACATTTGTACTTATTTTTAGTAATGGTTCCAATTGAAAAAATTTTTAGTAATAAACATCTAATTTAACTTTCATTGAAAAAAATCATTTTATGCATTATGCTTATAACACTTTAAGTTTTTATTTTAATACTTTATATTCGTTGATTTTATAAAATAAAAAGTGCCCAACTTGTTTAAATGTTGCTGAGTACTTTGAAAGTATAATATTAAAGAGATAGTGTCAGAAGTTTCTACGTATACGAAGTTTTTTCATCAATTATTGAAAAATATATTAAAGAAAAATATAGTTATAAAACATTTGGTATAAATATTCACGATTAATTTCAAATTATAAAATAGAAAGATAGCGTAACTTTTTTTTATCACATACTCTCTACGTCATAGATAGGTTGATCTTTTTTGGTTGCTACTAGATCGAGCTGGAGATAGAATTTTTAGGGGATTACATCCAGAGGAAATTTTACTCCCATCGCTTTCTTTTGATCCGAGTTTCCCGCTTTCGCACGCTTTAAGACCCTCATTCGATGGAAAGTAATGGAAAGATAAGCCACTTTTGTTGTTATTATTACTGCAGGAAGGAACTGCACAATACGCTGTGGCGCCCACGTCTTCGGTGCTTTCGGTGGCATCTTTCCGTAGAATATAAATATTGTTATAATGACGACGTATAAGAAATAATGATATAATTTATAAACAATACCTTGTTTTCGATTTTTTCTTCAATTTCTACTTTGAGAATAATATTCTTACACGTAGCCGGCTCGTGAAGTCGTGATTCGAGAATCTCGAACCGCGTGATCCGCGAGAAGAAAGTCAAAAAACGCGCTAACAAATCCTCTACGCGATAGTAGAAAAAGACTACTAGAAATTCCCCGCCGCTCGAGCGCGCCGAAATCGACCAAACTCATGACGTCAACAATCTGTAAAGTTTTGACGCGGCTATTGAACTACCATTATTTTACATTAAAATTTTAACTAAATATTAATTGAAAGTGCTAATATGTATATATATTCGGATTCAGGACTTAAAAATCTATCATAACGTGTAAGCCAAAGAACAAAATTTTAAATTAATCTGAGTTGGCACTATCTCTTTAAGTCGCATTAATTTTTTTCTCGCGCTTTTTTCAAATTCGTTTTTATTTATCCATTTCTAAAAGTTAGGCTTAGCAAAAATATATATTAGGTATATATATACACGTAGCGTAGCGGCCGCAATCTTGCCACCATTTTTACGAAATTTTCCCGCCGAGCGCGCGCTAAGCTTCTTACAAGGATGCTGGCGCGTTCATCCCTCCTACTTCGCCTCCCTTCCTATCCTCCTTGATATTTTACAGGGTATTAGGCTTAGCGGAGTAGCCGTTTGCAAGTCGGCGCACCCTGTACATAGTACGGGGTAAGAGGCATCGTCTTGCGGGCGGTAGGGTTGTTCTTTGTAGCTATGTCTCAAGCTACGAAAGTGTCGTACTCTGCGTAAGGATGACAGTCAAAAGTGCCAGACCTGTTTCAAATATGAATGTACTTTAAAGGCACTGGTTTCAAGGATCTGTGGATTCGCTGTGAAAAGTGTCTGTACTGGTACCAAGTTGAGTGTGCAACGATACAGTGTGTGGTGGTCTACAATGAGAGGACAATTCCAGGCGATGTTCAGGATTCTTTTAAATGTATGAAGTGCTTTTCAACGGACGAAATAGGGCCTCCAAAGGATGATGATGGTACCAGCAACGCCTTAATACGCACTATTGGACAAACCTTTACCCCGGTAATGACCCCAAGGAAGTCAGTACTTGGGGAGGTGGCCGTTGTCGATAATGCTGAAGGTGGTATGGTCGTGAAAGGCGTGGTCGGTTTTTCACTTGAAGTGCTGCTAAATGGCATTGAATCTATGTTGGCGTCGAAGTTTGCCACACTGGAACACAGACGACTCTGTTAAACGAACTCGAACGACGGGACAGAATATTCCAGGTACGGTACAATACACTTGAGAAAAGACAAGATGATCAGGAAGAAATGAATACGGAACTGAGGATTCAAGTCAAAAGGCTACAGATATCAGTCGATATTATCCAATTTCAAGATCAAAAAGCGGAGACTGATCGAACCCGGGAGTCTATTCAAGTCTTAGGTGACCACAGGAAAGCTAAGTCCCAGGGGCAAACTAACGATGTTATCCGTGCTAAGTGAACCACCATACTCCAGACGAAGAAAGCTGTTACAGAGATGGTAGCTCGAAAAATAAAGACAGTTAAAAAGCGAGTCGAGAACGATATTGTTGAGTCGGGAATATCAATGGGAAAAAAGTTTTGGAAATATTTATCTAAGCTTCTGTGGCGTTTAAGAAAACGGGCTTTCGTGGAAAAAATGGAGTCCTACTGTACGAGAAACAAGCAATGACTGCGCGTATACAAGAATATATATTCTTCGTCCGCGAGAAATCCTGAGTCGAAAGAACCAAGGACTGTATCCCCTGAGCAACTTAACGATCCGTTTCACAAAAAGGAGTTTGAAGGTGCAGTTAAAAAGTGGGAAATCTGTGGGTATTGATAAAATCTATGCTGAAAGCATCTTGTCGCTTGGTCCTCGGGCACTAAATTGTCTCTGCTATATTTATAATGACATTAAAGAGTCTGGTGACATCCCTGCCGATTGGAAGGTTTGCCGAGTTAGTCTTATAAACAACTGAAAAGCCAAACCGGAAGAGTGCTACAGGCCAATAGCAGTGACGTCTATCATGAACAAAATTTACGCTATTCTTTGGAAATAATGGAGCTCCACTTACGTGGAGCTTACGGCTTTTTAAATGAGTCACAGTATATGGATTTCGTCATGGTAGTAGGATAGCGGACAACCTCTTTGTGCTGACCCAACTCATTGAAGTGTATCGATTGAGGAACAGACCACTATTTTGTGGATTCTTGGATTTAGAAAAGGCGTATGATAGCGTTCGGCTTCCTCAATTATGGCAACCCTTGAGCGGTCTTGGCGTTGGAGATAAAACGATTGAAATGTTGAAGCAAATGTACAATAGTGCTACAGGGGTCACCACTGCTAAATTCCGTCGGGCTTCGCCAAGGATGTCCTCTCTCCCCAGTTCTGTTCTCAATCCATCAATACATTGGCTGATCAGCTGGAAAGCTCAGGCTTCGGAGCTTTCGTAAATGGTGAAGATGGATTACGTGTTTCTGCCCTACTATTTGCTGATGATGTCCTTCTCTTGGCTACTAGTCCACCTGATCTCCAGAATCTCCACAACATTTCTTCTTCTTCGCCAGGGTTTGCACTTTGGAAGTGCAAAATCGAAGGTTTTGATTTTCGGAAAAGAAGTTCTTTCTACATAATGTACCAATTGATGTTACCAGGGAGTATACGTACCTTGGCGTCCTCTTCTCTACGGTAGGAGACAACTATATCCATGAACACGAAAGGGAGTTGACCTTAAAGGCCACGCGGTTAAGATGGGTGGTGAATAACCTGGCGAACAACTCTTACAATAAGTATTCCGTGGGCCGTACTTTGTGGAAAACCGTTGCTGTCCCTGCGGTGACTTATGCAAATGAGGTCCTTGCTCTTTGGGATGCAACGCTAAAGGCCTTGGATTATGCCCAAAGAGAAGCGGGTCGTAGTGCCCTATCAGCGGGACCCTTTTCGGCTAATGCGGCTGTTCAGTGAGAAATGGGTTGGAGTCCAATGAGGGATCGTGAAGCGCTAAGCAAATTAAAGTATTTGGGACGCCTTCTACTGCTGCCAGCCAACATGCTTCCTGATATAGTGTTCAGAAACCTCCGACAGGCTGGAATTAGAACGAAGCTCCTTAAGAGAGTAGACCAGTTGGATAGAATCTATGGAAAGGGTACCCAGAGGGGAGCATCGACATCAGAACATCAATGGAGCGTCACTGTAACGAAGGAGGTTCGGGATTCTGCGGAAAGACTATGGCTAAATGAAGTTGCTGGAAAACGTAGCCTTTTGGTGTATAAAACTAAGATTAAACCTGCACCGGAACCATTCTATGAGGTTCGTGGTTTAGTGGCTTATTGTTTGACGCACGTTCAGGTGCTCTTCTAACCAGCCTGCGCCAATCCGAACTCCTGAATAATATCTCACATTCGTGCAAATTGTGCCGACATGATTTGGAGGATATCAGACACATTGTAACGAAAAATATTAGCCCTTTCATAATAAGTGTACTATTAACTTTTGTTCGCATTGATTCTGGGAATTCCAAGTCCCTTCTTGGCGTGCGCGCTGGACTCGTAGGCCTTGAGGAGATACGGCGTTCCCATTGTCACTGCCAGTGTTGACGTTTCGCGAGGGTCAGTACCCCTGGCCAGAGATCTGCCCTCGTGTTTCGTTCCTTTTTGAGGATGCTCGCTTCTCTTTCCTTGGGATTAGTGGGTTTTTCCTAGTTATTTTCAAAACTAGTTGTTTCCTCTTTGCCCACCTTTTTTCTAAGAATTCAAAAAGGAGGGTTGTCATTGTACTTACTAAATATTGTGCGTATGGTGCTCTGTAAATTTCCGATGTTTTTGGTGCGCGTATTGTCAAGGGTATTATGACGTCAGTCAGGACTGTTGTCCGAAATAATACGGTCGAGTTTTAAAAAAAGAAGGAGAAGTTGAAGAACTCTGGATACGCGAGTAATGTGTCATGAAACGGGTGTATGCGGCAACGAGACCGATGGTGATCCGGCCGTCAACGACGAGGCAATCCATCAGCCGAGGGAACCCAGCCATCGAGCCGAGGCCACCAAGAATTCGAACTCTACGTGGGATGACCACCGTTGCTACATTGCCTATCCGGACAATTTAAGTATCGAACGTTCATTTACTCGTCCTGTTGGTAGATTCTACCCACACGCGTAACGGCCATAAGGTCAGGTAATTATTATCACCGAACATTGAATCGCATAATGTATTTTCGAATGTTAAGAATCGAGATATGCCTCGTTCTATAGTTTTTCCTTTAAAGTTATTTTGGTAATCATTTAGTGGTGGCCACCTATTTTTCTTTTATTAATGTCAGTGGTATTAATTATCATGACTTCATTAAATGTGTTCTACTTCTAGCAACGTGCGTTTTAGCAATCGTAAATTCTTGTTTAAATTGAAATGCTCCTAAGCCTCGTATATTATAGGGGAAATCGGACAACGAAGACATATTTAAAGTAAAGCAGGAACACGAAAACAAATGTTTGTCTGTAGACAATGCTCACAGCCATACAACGTTTTAGTATTGGATTAACACTTTTATTTTCGTCATGTACCCGGGTTTAGCAAATATTTCTAAAATGTGTTAAAATTATATGGTAACTCTGAATGTTTTCTTTAGCAGTCAAAGTGAAAGCCTCTTAACTGATTTTAAAGAAATGAAAATCAGGAACGTCTATATACTCCCTACGTTGTCGTCCAAACGTCTAGAGCGTCCTACTTAACCTCTCTAATATATGCCGCAGTGTTTCATGAAATATCCATAAACGAAGATAATAGATTTGGCATCCCAAAAATTTTCCTCGACAAAGTATTTAAAAATGTAGAATCTAAGATTCTCTAATTATAAAAGTCACAACACTGTTAACTATTTAGTTAGAACATACCCCTTAAGGTGTGGTATCTTTTTTACGTGAATGCTGGGGGGGGGGGGCATTGAGTTGGGGAGTTTCGGATAAAGTTATAACGATTGCAAATCTTATATTGTTGTTAGATGAGTGTGACAATGTTATGGCTGACACTCGCTTTTTGATTGAGAATCTACTAAAAATGTGTGGATTAAATAGACCACTTTTTCTTAAAGATTAATCCCAATTTTCTGAAAGTTAAGTTATCGAAACTAAACGAATTGCGGCACTCAGAGGCAACGTGACTATGGAAAGGACTAAAATGTTTCACATATTTTACGGAACTATGACGATACGTTTTGCAAAACTAAGTCATGACATTTTGGCAGTTTCTTCGTATTTCATTAATATTTATGAACTACAAAACTTCAAAATTACTTTTATTTAAAAAAATTAACGTTGTAAACATATAAATTGCGAAATTATTTTTAATTGTTAAAATATTAACTTTTATTAATTACATAAAAGGATAGAAACGCCATGGAATTAAAAAAAGGATTTAGCAGTAGCTTATAAGAAATTATTAGGTACTGACTGCTTAATTAAATGCAATATACCTTGGAACCAAATAAATAAATTTTAGAGCTGATAAAGTATCACCGTAGAACCATTTTTAACCACATCATTTACTTTTTGTAAAATAAGGAAAACCTTTCTACTAATAGGACGAGGTTCAATTTAAGTAAATATATTAATTTATATAGCCCCCTTAAATATCTACCGTCTCGTGAATTACACATATTGCCTTAATAACAATAATAATAATAATATAATTAGTTTTCTAGATATAAACAAAAAATATAAAATTAATTTAGAAAGTATATAACTTAATAATTATGAGGTTTGTAGCGGTATTATAACGGATTGTGGTCAGAATATTTGTTACGTAATTTAGACGGTCTTTCCAACTGTTTATCTTTGTCAAGTTAGTTGATGGAGTAACTTAGTAAGCTAAATCTAATGTACTTTATTAGCTGAAGAATCTCTTTAGGTGTAGCGGCTGTTCTGTCGCGGGATGGTTTTGGGATCAGCAAATTGTTGCGTGACGTAATCTATAAACGGCTCCTATGACCAACTAGTGAGTTATGCCATTTTTTCGGAAGAGATCGTGATGACGGGGCACTTTCTAGTATACATGGGGCATCGTGGAAATTTCCAGGTTTACACAGGATATTAGCATCAATACTTTATAGAAAAAAATATTCGTGCTCTTTCTACGAGGGAAAATACGCAAATCAAAAAAGATCATATTTTAAAGAACTACAATTTTACATTTTTAGGTTTAGAAGTTTATATTTACGTTTAAGCTTAAGTTAACAATTCCAGATTTTATTTATACACTTAATTTTAATTGGTTTTTGATTTAACAAAATTTTAATGTTGCTTTTAATTAGGATATATACAAACATATATGACATTACTCGCATTATTTAACATTAGGCGGCGAAAACAGTCCTAAGTTTCACGGTACAGTCAAGCGTGTCCAAATCCGCAAATACATTTCTCATTCCTTCAGCAACGTTTTCAACACTAACATTATCGCGAGAAATGAAGCGGGCATGACAAAGTACATTTCATAACTCCCGTATAGTCCTTAAAAAGGGAATATAGTCCTTTTAGTTCGGTCGGCTCAGTTGATGAGCCATATCGGAATGATTCGCGGACAGTCGTCCATTGAAAATGCCCTTGGCTGAATTGTTTTCAGTTATAGTTAGCTCCGGGGAAAGATGCGATACGTAACGGACAAAAAATAGGATGTTTTTTATTAGTCATTGAAAGAATTTCATGACGGGCACGTGTGCCAAACAATAATTCAGCTCCCTCTAGTTTCATTGACGCGTTAAAGGTTCTTTAGCATTTCTGTAACGGAATAGGCTCGCTCGGAGGCCACCATCCACTTCTTTCGGGTGGTAGACGAGATTGTAGACCCAAAGATGAAAGGGATCCGTCCCGACAAAGAGATGCCGCCCGACGTCTCGAGTTTTGGCAGCCACCCGGCCTGCCTCGCGTCTCTTACAGAAACGCTTTTTCTTCTTCTGGGTATGGAACCGCGTAACATTATCTTCAAAGTAGCCGTTGTGTGCGGGTCATTAGGTCTCGCTCCTTCTCGCGCCTCGAATCTAACTTCTTGGAAAATATATTCTTTATTAAACGACAATTTCTTAAAAGAATCATTTCAATTAGAAAGTTGAGTATTCAATTTCAACGTTTGCGAATTTTGGAAAAACGAATAAAATTTTAACGATCTAATCAATTGAGATTCCAAATAATTAATGCACCTCTAAACAATGCGTGTTTTTCTGTGAAACACCTCTCTTTTCCTAAATCAAAATCACGGTCATATATACTAGACCTTAAAACTCGGATTAATGCTAGTTTTGACTAATAAAATAAAGTAGTGTAATAGCAATAAGTATGGCACTTTGCAAGAATTAACACCCAACTGGTTTTCAGAGTTATTACGCAATCAAGGTTTAGTTTAGCACAGAGCCCCCTAGGGTCTAAATACGACAAGGCGAAATATATTACTAACAGGACGATAATAAGCCTTTCTATAAAGTCATTACGTTTGCCGAACTTGTTTGAATGTATCACTTTCGTCACGAGATACGTAGGAGTTCAGTTCAGTTTTGAAGGTTAGATCTTTATAAAAAGGGCGACTCGTTGAATTTTAATTCGTGTCTTGTTCAACTTCTTAAAATGTTCCACGCGCTCTATATTATTTTAGCGTAAAAGGCTCGCGCTTTTTTGTTATTTAAGGAGCACGCGTGAAATCGCACGAGCCCGTTTACGCTAAAATATCAAGACGCGCGTGGAACTTTTTAACAAGTTGAATACGACTTTGGCTGCGTTCAACAACTCTAAAAATGCTCAGCGCTAAGCTCAACGGTCAGCGGTTTTTTGCTGAACGGGTTTTTAGACTTCCGGTTTTGACGTCACGTTGATCATCGGAGACTCAGCGGAAACATCGGCTGAGCGAGATGGTTTTTCCGTTGCTCATCGGTGTCGTGACGTCATTCGACAAAGTTAAAGGAGGGAAAGCAGACGATATTTTGTTCGTTAAGTCAGCGAACTATAAATCGTACAACAACTTTTAGATTTTTGTGACGTAGCGTTGATTAAAAGAACTCAACGATAACTCAGCGGTTTTTCTCCGTTGATAGTTGTTGAACGCAGCCATAAATAGAGTTTATGCTAGCATCTATTGGCTATCGTAGTGAAACGTCACTTCTACGTCACGAGTGACGCGCCCAATACATCTAAACAAGAAGGCCAATGTTACTTTATAGAGAGGCCTATTTACCACTCAGTAAAGTTGAGAGTCCAAAACGGAGCTGGCAGAGAGGTTTGCTAAGAGCATTAAAACCATCATGTTACTTGCGGTACAATTGAGAGAAACTAGCCGTGGAAACTGGTTTCAAGGGATAGTTTGATCACATTATTGTGATAGCGTAAATTTGAAATTAACCGGTTATCAGTTGTTTCGTTGGTTCTTGCGTTAGGTTCAAATGAACAGATTCGGTTCCAGATTATAAGCCTTGAGCGGAGAAAACAGAGAGACATCTCTTGTAATATTTTTAAACTATAAAATATAGCTGAAGAAATTTAGATTTTCATGTTTCAGGCTGAAATATTTTACTTGAGCTAACAACGTTCCCACATTTAATTTAAAATTCTGACAAAAAAACTTATGCTCGAAGTCCCACGAACGAATTGAAAAGCTTTGAAACATCGGGATAGATTTAACGCCTCATAGAAGCTACAGTTTGAGTTTCCATTCCTCTTCTATACATTTTCGTCGTACAATTATAAGCCTATCATAAGATCCCCTCATAACATGTCTACCATAATAACAACATTGCCCACGAGAGCAGAAATTAACTACTGCTTGAAATAGTCAATTTCACGTCCCGATTGAACTACTCATCACTATTTTGTCAAAGCTTGAACTAATAATTAATCCAAGGTCAAAGTGATAGCCTTTCAATTTTCAATAAGCCTTGGCTATCACGTTAAAGGTCTACTACTAGGACCTGCTCTGTTTAGCCTCGTTTCGGGCCTCTCTACAGTTAGCTAAGCTTAAGCCTACAAAGTCTATTGGACGTAAATTTCCCCCAAATAGCGGATGTGTACACCGCATCACGGCCCTAAATTTAAGGGTGTAAAATTTTAAAATTCAGGCCCTTAGCCAGCGAGGAGGGTCCCCTCAAAAATAATTTGTGCCCCCTCAAAAAATCTGAGAGTGCTCTATCGTGCCCCCACAAAATGTTTCTGTGCTTCCTTAAAAATATCATTGTGCCTCTAGAAAAATAAACAAAATCAATGAAAAATATCCGATTCACATATTATATTTATTTAAGTCCAAACTATATTATTTACTTTCGTGTACCTTACTATATTAGTAATCAAGAACAAATATTGATTGGACTATACTAACTAACATATAGTGTACTGATAATTGTTGAAAAGCTGTTAATTTATTAACTATACTAACTAAGGTTAATTTTCCGTAGTACTGTAGTCTATATACTATTGTAGTTTGTCGTCGTTTATTTAGTTTTACCGAAGTACACTAACTGCGGCTTATTTTACTTTATTCCCTCCGAGTAGGGACGTTCTCAATTTACACCATTTTAGTTTCGCTATCGGCTCGCATTAGAATAATCAAGTCATTGTAAGTCCAAGTATGGATAAATTTGTTGTAAAATCACAAAGAAATAAAGACCAAACTAATGTGATTGGAAATTCAACTTCGATTTACCTTTTATATAAATTTAATTCATATTTATTTAAACCAGATGTTCCAGTGTGGCCCGAGTGGAATTATAAGCTCATTTTAAAGTAGTCATAACCTCATAAGGCCTAGGAAATAAATTGATTTTTAAGGGTGCCCCCTTACGAATTTACCGGGCCCCCTCCACTGAAAAATCCTGGCTCCGGGCCTGTTAAAATTACACTGCGTAGGGATATTTACCTATTAATAAACCATATTTTCCCTATGAAATACTATTAGACAATCAATAATAGTATTTTTTCTTTTGGAAATTCATCCGGAAGATACTTTTTTCTAGCCAATAACATTAGCAGGATAGGTAGATGAATACTTATCTCGTAAGATGTATATTATGTACTTCTGTTATCACTTAATAACTGATAAATGCCCTCGGAACAAAACCCATTGACTTTACCTAAGGGTACATTATGATAGGCTTATGGTACAATATAAACAATTTTTTCGAACCTAAAATATTTAGTGTAGCTAAAAGCCTAAAACGTGAAGGTTTCGCGTTTTGGAAATTTCAGCAACGTCAAGAAATCTTTGCGAAAGCGTACACTTTTTCGTGTGAAACGGTTGCGAGCAGAGTAGATTAAAAACTTGAAAAGTGCCGGTTTTCGGGCCCACTAGAAAGCATCGCGCCTCGCGTTTCACTCATCAGGGCTCTCAGTTACGAAACGAACCCCCTCCCCGATTCCCCAAACAGAATAAAGAAAGCATTGTCCCCTACCGCGAAGACTCGCAAAGACCCCACCAACAAATGAAGAGAAAGACCGGAGTCTTGACATTTTTTACATCATCATCATCGTAACGTGTTTTTATTTCGAGAGAAACGTTTTCCTTTCAAGAGGGTTGTCCCTCTTCAATGAAAACTTAGATTCAACGAGCTACCGCCCGAATGCTACTGTTTTTCGGGGTTCTTCTTATTGGCTACGAAGGGATGGAATGTTCAAAAGATTACTAATAAAACACTCGTTTTAAGCGGTTAAGGCCAGAGCCCGAAAAGTGTTAAAAACACTCGAAAAGACACTCGAGTTGATTCAAGTTTATTAGACACGAGACCGGAATTTAGTTTGCAAACGCGATTTCATTCACGAAACCTTCCCTTCTCTTAATGGCCGCCTTTTTTTCTCTTCGAGTTTTGCCACTTTTTCGGGCTTCTGTTTCTAAGCTAAGGAATTTCGCGCCATTTTAAATACATAACGTTTAGGGTGGAGTATATTTCACCCACTTAACAATATATATTTATGTTGTAAGAAATTATTTCACCTTGGGAAGTGGCGTGGTTTTGTGGATTCGTTATTGTAAAAATGTTTTTGGAGGGAGTATTTATATTTGTTGTATTTTCTTTATTGCAATTGAATTCCCGCAAATGCCAACATCTGCCTTGGCACTTCTTCGAATATAATTTCTTTCAAGGTCATTAATATTAAGTTTTAAAATTAAGTAAAGGCAAGAATGAATTTATTTATACTGTCGGGAGAGTGACTACATTGAGACGGTCCACGGTCACCATGGTTTAGTGTGGCCACGGCCACCATGGTCTAGTGTGGCCACGGTCACAATGGTCTAGTGTGGCTACAGCCACCGTGGTCTAGTGTGGCCACGGCCACCATGGTCTAGTGTGGCCACGATCACCATAGTCCAGTGTTGCCACGGTCACAATGGTCTAGGGTGGACACGGTCACCATGGTCTAGTGTTGCCACGGTCTCCATGGTCTAGTGTGGCTACTGCCACCATGGTCTAGTGTTGCCACGGTCACCATGGTCTAGTGTTGCCACGGTCACCATGGTCTAGTGTTGCCACGGTCACCATGGTCTAGTGTTATATAATAATTTACTAACATTTTAAATAAGAGAATATACTTGTAATAAATAAGTTTTAATCCGAAAGCATAGATCTTTTCGATAAAAGTTTGCCTCGCAAATAAAGTGGGACTCGTGAGAAAAAACTTCAAAAGCAACTGTTTTATGATTAGTGCACAGTACATAAATACCGAGTAAAAGTATAACGGATAGTCCAGGCCTGGACTGACTCCTTTGGGGGCCCTCGGGGTGGTATGGAATAAAAATATATTTATCATTAAAATTTATTATAAGCCATTTGGTGCCCCCTTGACCCGGGGGACCTCGGCGATCACCGACCAGCTGACCTGGCCAGTCCGGACCTGACTGTTATCAAGAAAGCTGTTATTATTGTCATCAGTGGTGTGACTAGGGTGTTATATAGGGTGCCTGAGCCACCTAAAACATAATGAAGCACCTTATAAAATATTCGAAATCCCCTTGTAAATGCATTTATGGCTAAAGCCCTCTCAAACATAAACTTCTAATTATATTAAATATAATTAAAACTAAAATAACTGAAAATATCTTCAATATAGAATAATTCCGAAACTGCCTTACATATTTAGCGATATATTTTGTAATACAATATTTTTGCAGCGCGTGCAAATTTGCCATTAACTTCCAGTCGCTTCTCAAAATACAAAGGTCCATCTATGAAATGTGCGTGAACTTGCGAAGTTCATAATTTAGCCAGAAGTTATTTAAATTATAATTATCATAAGGTTTAAGAACCAGTGAGCCGGGGCCGACGAGAGCCATTGCCGAAATAGTCGGAGCCGGAGCACTAATAAAAATTCAAGTCCCTGATATCTAGGAGCAACAAACACAAGGAGAACGCAGCTAGCCTTTAAACACGCTAACGAAGGGTTGTGTACGAATTTCATTGGACGAGCGTCACGAGCCTTTACGCTGAGCGTTTTACGGGCGGGGGGGGGGGAGACAATTTCCGAATTTTCGCCTTCCGACGGCAGCAAGCGCTAAAGCGTCTAACCAATGAAAACAGTACGCAAGGAAATTCACTACTTTTGACGGGTTGCGTTCTCCTTGTGTGGGGTGCTGTGTTTGTTGCTCCTAGCTGATATGTATTTTGGAAATTGATTTAATAACTTACCCTTTTTCGCTATATGTCATTCGTTCCCAGAAAACGGTCAAATTGTTTTGATGGCAGGTCAAATCCAGAACTTTACGGGCCACAAAAATAAAAATTGCGCCTCCTTGGAGTTGGACAAGTTCATGTTTTCTACGCGGTACTAAGGGACCTACTAGGGTCCCATCGTCTGCTTGCGGGGTAATGAAAATTAATAGACATTACGAGCGAGGCACGGTATATTATCGAATGAAAAAACGGAATGTTTTTAAGATTTACTATATTTATCTATTCCCAATTCATTTTTTAGAAAAGTTTGTAAAGAGAGGTAAAATACTAATTAAATATTCTGGTCCTAACTGTGCCGAAATAATTTAATTAAAGCCGAAAATGACAAAATAGTTTTGAAAGCATTGTGTAGTCGTAACGGCGTTCTAATTGGGGCTAAACTAATAGAAAGCGACAGTAATTAAAATTAATTATTTCAAAATTTATAAATTAAAATATGTATCGGGTCAAAGTAGTTTATTTTCGACGAAGGAAATCTATCAAAATTGCTTCTGCGAAACATTCTTATCATAAACGTCCAACGTAACGTTTTATTTTCCTGAAAACCAAAACGCCCTCGATTTGGCGCAGATTATCAAATTACCGGGATTTCTCGCTTTTCTAGAAAAGGATGAGTTATCGATTCATTAGGCATCTTTAACTCGTCAATTGAAAGTTTCCAACCAATCGAAAAGTTGTAGATGACATTAACATTAGCCTCCAAACACGTGTAAAGGACTCCTCTAAAATCTGAAGTCGTCAATGGAGTAGCCAAAAATATGTCACGCTAATCAGTAAATTTACTTTATGACCTTTCTTCGTTCAAGGTCATCGAGTGTTTACCCACATCAGTAGCGATCGAACGAGTACTGGCACGCGAGGGATAGAGGAACCTAGGAAGCTTAACTTATCTTCGGGCCATCCCACGATCAGCGTCCCCGAAGAGAGCGGTTAGTCGCGGCCCATATTTATGAATTATTCGTTCCGGTAACGCAAGACGGAAGAATGAGAGTTTATAATTAATGTCGCGGGTGCTCGTACGAAGAGTGTTTCCCTCCCTGTAAAAATTGGCAACCCGAAACCCGTCTCTTCCTGTCCTTAATAATATTTATCCATCCGCGTCACTCTATCATAATGTTAGCGCGCTCCCGATTCGCCGCGCTCTTTCTTTAAATAGTCGAGCCAGCGCACCACGCCGAAAGCCAGCGGTTCGTCGGGAAAGGGCCAAAGTGTCAAAGTAATTAGATCTCTCGATCGTCTGGACGAAGATGAACAAGCATTCGGGCTTCCCGCTGGCTGGCGCTCTGTCACCAGCCCTTTCCATTCCGCTCGGCATTAAGTACTTCTGTTTGCTCGCTGTTACCCCTCCTCCGCGAACAAATACCCAAAGCGCGCGCCAAAGCTATAGATAGATTTCGGTAACAGCCACGGGACACCTGTGACTCCCTTCGGAAGGCGTCCTCCCCTCCGCTGTTATTTCGCGGGCCGAGGGACTCGAGAGAAATAGACGTCGAGTTTTTCATTTCCTTCCTTTGGCTGGAAACATTCCTCGTCTCGACTCTTGATAAATCGTCCAAAATTGTTCGACTTAGCTCGACATCCTCCCCGCCGTTTCCTAAATGGTCTGACTAAATACTCGAGCCAACCTCGAAGCTTCTCTCTTTTTAGAATCTACTTTCACGCCGCTACCGAGATTATCCCGGCTAATATTTCTTTCTTTCAACTTTAGTTATATTCCCAGATTCCTCTTAGACGTTCACTAAATCGTTACTTTTTACTTAAAAAAATTGTATTGAAGTCTTATCAAAAGTAAATTATATAGAAGTCTTATCAAAATAAATTATATTGAAGTCTTAACAAAATAAATTATATTGAAGTCTTATCAAAATAAATTATACTGAAGTCTTATAAAAAGTAAATTATACTGAAGTCTTATCAAAATAAATTATATTGAAATCTTATCAAAATAAATTATATTGAAGTCTTATCAAAATAAATTATATTGAAATCTTATCAAAATAAATTATATTGAAGTCTTATCAAAATAAATTATATTGAAGTCTTATCAAAAGTAAATTAACCGAAGTTATCAGACTGCTATGCTCCCCATGTTGGATGCATTTTCCTTATGAAGTTACATTTTGACCTCGAATTAGAAATTTTGCGCGCTTCTAGGCCGAAAACAAAAGTTTTTGTTTTTATGAAACCATTTTTTATACATAGAAATAGCTAAACCCACAATTCTCAAGCGCAATTTATCGCGTCAAAAGACGGGGATGGAAATTAGCTTTTATTTGACTCGATTTTCTCATCATTTTCATAAGGAAAATGCCCTCCGATTCTGAGCGCTAATGCGATAACTTCGGTTCATTAACTTCTGGTCTTATATAAAATCTTAATAGACTTAGACTAACACTAAAATTTTAAAGATTGGTTTAAATAATTTAGAATTTATTAATCGCGATTATTTTTTATACATTTTCAGAATTGTCCTTAATTAAACCCTGCAATGGATAGTCATTACTCCCTAAATTAGTTTATATTTTCGTACAAATTGAGTAAGTGACTCGAATTAGTAAATATTCCGCGGCTTGTTTTTTGATCATGCTTAGCGATGTCGGGGATCGTTTGATAAATTGTCCTTTCAGTCCCGTTTTATTTACAATAAAATAACCGAAATATAAGTCTTAGTTTGTTCTTCTTTTCCTGGCAAATAGTGTCGTTTCTAAACGTCTTCTCCAATCAAGGATCTGACGGAGAAAGACAACCTTTTTGGCGGTGGCGTCGCGGTTTGATCACTTTGGTGGCGGGTGCTCGCCGCTGAGGGAGACCATTCTTGTTTCGCGCTCGAGTAATTCCCTTTATCCGGGATCGACTTTTTGTCACCTCTGGCATCCTTCATCGCGTACAACAGTTGTCCTTTTCCCGACGATTCCGATTCCGACGTCCCCACCACCGTGGTACGTTGATTTTCATTGGCGTTCGCGAAGAGCGATTCCAAGGTGAATGAAGAAGCGTGTCTAGTTTCGTCTCCGCTTTCTATGGCCATCTATAATTAGCGAGAGGAATTTTGTCCGTTACCGCTGTTTGCGAACGCAATCTGTACTATCTTACTTTACGAGCAGCCATGGTCAGGAGAGCCAGCGAATTGGAAATTACGGGGCTGTCTTTTTCAACTTCGACTGGTACGGACGTAATTGTCGGTAATTGCGTGGCATTCTGCGAAGTTCCCGTCAGACACCAAGGCGCGTAGACGGCGGCCAAGGCTTCCAAATGATGTCGATGCCAAAGCAATTGTCTTTCGCGTTCCTCCATCACCGCGTCCAGTTCCTTGTCCGCGAAGCAGCGACGTTTGCGCATTCTTTCGTTCAGATACGACGAAATTCCTTTCGTGGCCCCTCCGTCCGGACTTCCGTCGCCGAATCCGTTCAGACGAATTCTGTAATCTGAGAAAAGAGATTTGGACGATGAAGCAAATTCGAATCTTTCCCAACTGACTCTACGAAAACGTACTTTGCAAAACGTCCCTGGAAAGCGTCGATTTCTGCAAACTCCGAAGATGCCTTTGATAAATTTTCTTCTGTTCCAAAAGGGCTTCCGCCGTTTTACTCTTCTCGTCGCTGCTGTCCACGGAACCCTTCTTGCCCTCGGCCGCCTGTTGCCTACGGATTAAATTAGCGACTATAGAAAGCTTCAAATTTCACTATATAGGCCTCTCGAAATTAAAGTGTTGGTTGCACGAAATTTTAGCTATGGCTAATTAATGATTCATTAGAAAGAGCAAACATTTTATAGCAAGTACACAAAATTTCATCAAAATCGGTTAAGTGGTCTTTGAATTATTATAAAAAGAAGTCGAAATGATGGAAATCGAGTTTTTCGGCGAAATTCCAGACTTCTAAAATTCTTCTAGGCACCCATGACGTCAGAAAATGCGAAGCGTATCATTGGCTAATTGTCTGTAATACATTTCTTTACATCTGGGATTAAAAGCAGGTTGATTTAACACCAAGGAAAAAGTCCTACGCAGTAGTAATTGAAATAGGCATACACAAGCCTAGAAAAACGATATGAAACCGAAGGCTCCTTGTAAATTCTTCTTAAAACGTGGGGTCGCGCGCGCGTAAATTTTTTTTTTTTATTTCGATAATAAGCCTAATATTATGATTAAAAACCTCTGGTTTGGAAACTTCTACAAGTAAACAGAATCCGTCCACTTCAGTTCCTTCTATTTTAGGAATAAAACTACAGCTTTGATTTGCCCCAAATTGCTCGTGCTACGGAGGAGAGAAATTCGCCGAAAATGTCAGGATTTTGGGGAGCGAAAAAGGTCAGTTTCGGACTCAAAGTTAATACACTTAGGCTTGGAAATTTGTTTCGACAATGACATTTTTGGAAAGAGAACGTCCTGGGCTTCAAAACAAGCCCGCATTCATTCGTTTTTATTACTATCGGTTTTTCGTGCAACCAACACTTTAACTTTACTATAGATATAAAAAGCACGCGATTCTCGTAGAATCGGGGATCGATTGTAAAATATCTTAATGTTATTTTAAATATTATCATAAGCATGTCATAAGGGCCCCATAAGTAAAGATCTACCATAGGGGTCCATGGTTACGGCGTTGTTCTGGAGAGACGATAATTAACGTACGACGATAGGGCAGTAGCGACATCTTTTTCTAAATTTCTACATCTAAACTTGGTAGAGCAGGCTTTGTCGGTTTCAAACGTAACTTGGTTAAAAGTTTTTCCCCGCCCCATTGAAATTAATGTAAAGTTGGCGATAATTAAACGTTAATTAACCTACCAAATGATATAAGAAATATTCAACTGACAATTTTTCCCGTTTATATGAACTTAAATGTAACGTGGGGTGGCGGAGTGGTTAGCACTTTCACCTCGCAGCAAGAGGAGCCGTGTTCGATCCCAGCTTGTGGCACTGGGTGAAAACTCGGAACAACTCCTTGCAAGTTCTCTCCCCACTGGTTTAAGGGCTCGAACGCGTGGCATGCAGGGCTTGCCACCACCCTCCTACGCATTGTAACCCGGCAAACCTGAATTAATGGCTTCAAAAGTCGCTTGACGACTTAGGCCTAAGGTGGTGCCTTGGGTATTAGCCTAGCTGATTATGATTATGATAAAATAGTCTTGAAAAATCATTTATCGCTTTATAACATTCAAAAATAACATTTTTAACGCGTCATGTAGATAATCGAACAGCTGCTCGTCTAGGTAAAGTTTGCGTTGTCAAGGCGCGTATTAGAAAACAAAATGAGATTTTATAACGTAGGTTGTAATTCGGAACGATATTAATACTTTTCGCGAATTTTGTCATCAGTGAATTATAAATATGACTTGAAATAAGTTTCAAAGTTTATTTAATAGCTAGTTTCATAATTTTTCATCCATTGGTTCGTTCACAATGTATCTTTAAAGTAGACGAAAATTTTAAGGCGGTGAATCTTGCCCGGTCTTAAGCCTCGGTTTAATCTACCGCGTATTTTGAAACTGAAAAACCCGATTACTATCGTTAAATGATAACGAACGCTAATTGTAATACGAAACAAATAACGAAATACGTGAAATTTTTGGCGTTAAATGGACTTAGAAAATATTTTAGGGAATCTACGTATAGAAAAGGTCAAGCTATTTTGGTAGGCAATCGTATATTTAACCTTAGGGAAACAGTGAACGAAGACAGCTCAGTAGTTCAAGGGCAATGCATACGAGAGGCGTCGGTGACTAAAAAAGTCTACGATATAACAATTAATGTAAGTAATTTTATTTTATTTATCATATAATTTCTATAAAATATTACTCAAGGTTGTACAAGATAGAAGTATTTAAAATTCACCGGGAATCACCCTAGATGTATAAATAGGCATACGCATGAACTTTGATCCCACCTATTTCGAAAATAAAACGATAAAATATATCTTAAAGGCTTGTTTTGGATTTCTTTTAAATTCATTTATTATGGAAAAATGAATGTCGACGAATGTGTTGGCCGCTGTAGCGCGAACAGCGCGTGATCAAAGTTGGTCGTGTCTATATTACAGAGTGTTGTCGTCTGATACGATTTTGAAAACTTGTAACGTCACAGCTGTAGTGTTAATAGTGGCCGCCAAGACAGTTACCGTTTTTTATCAATAGGCAAATTACAATGGTGACGTCGCAGGGTTTCAGACGACATTACACTCTATACATGTTTTTATTTTTTAACACGTAGTTTATTTGTATTCTAATTGATTTTTATTGATGCAAGTTGTAAAAAACGAAGGGCTTACAATCACGTAACTACTTCTAAAAAGAATTTCTTATGATTAAACTTATTTGATTTGATTTGAACGCTTTCGCGGGAGGTCTCGGAGATTCGAAGAAAAAAGGGGCCCGCTTACAAAATCCAAAATAGGTCTTGCGTTATGAAAGAGACATTTGGTTTATCCCGCTTTCAACGACGGAGATACGAGCGAAATTCTAGTCTACGATCGACGAAAAGTATTTTTGTTGTAAAGACCACGGCTTTGTCTTCTCTTTCTTTCGCCGGTGTAAAACTCGGTATAATATATACTAGAATCGCGTTTCGCTCGAATGTTTTAGCGAAAGGCTAAAGGCGCTCGCTTAACTTTAAACCGAAAGATTCGCTTTTTCTCTACTAGACAGCGAAATCAACAAACTTTACGTGATAATGCGCGCGTGAAGACAGCGCGAAGGGAAGAATCGGGTATGTAGAAAAATGCGGTAAATCTTTTCAAACAAAGAGAGTCATTGAAATAACGTTTTGAGACGCGGGGAGAAAAAAAACGGGATTGTATTCCGCTGGCTCGTCGGGTCGTTTCGATTTTCAAAAAGAAAGATTCGCCAAACACGGGAGAGGGAGAGACTTTACAAGATTTTTCATTTAGAACTCGAGAATGGAGAAGAGTGAAAAAAAAGGTTTTGTCGTTGAATTCGTTCCCATTAGAGTGATTACTGTGTTCGCGGGTGTCAGAGCCAGAGAAGATGGCTCGACAGATTCGACCACAATAGTGCGAACGAGATAGAACTTGGCGGTCGACGATAACGTCGTTAGGAAAATAAACTCCGCGGAATAAAAGGGAACGCGATAAAGTTAGAAATATCAAGGAGGCAGTAGCGAGAGTATGCCAGGAATTATACGAGGTAGTCTTCGTCTCCTCCGCGACCGTTTCTATAATTAAAATATAGGATTGCGCCTAAACCGCTAATTGAAGAGGCGAGGGAAGCCTAATGGCTTTCAAATTTCAAAGTTTCTTTTCAAACCGACTCGAATTTCTTCTTTTTACAAGTCGCCGCCGACGGTAAACGCTGTAAAATAGGTTAGATTTAGATTTTAAATTTGGGATCGCGCGACTGTAGGGAGTAATAGTAGGGATTAGGGCCGCTGTTTGTCGGATTCGTCTCCGGGAATGAGAAATAGTTGTCTGTAAGGCGAAACTTTCGGTTCCGTGAGCCACGGTTGTTTCTAGCATTAAAGTGGAACCGACTTTTTCTCGACGTTTTTCAAAACAACGGCGAATGTGCCCGTGTCGCCCGCATTTTTCAACTACCCCAATGAAAAATGCTTTCCGTTTTTGCGCCTTCGCGAAGTAATTCGCCCGAAACTAATGCATTCGCGGGTTACGGCGCTTCTAAATAGTACTCCCAAGTTCAATACTCCCTCCAAAACCCTATAATAGACGCGTTAAAGGGAATATCACATATGGAACATAATCGCTCGCAAGTACACCTCCGTATAACATTTCAATGAGACCATGTTTCACACGGAATCTACCTTTAATCGTGGACCAAGAATTTAAGGGGACTCACTTTTCCCGATATTTGGACACGGTAGGCGTGGTTTAAATCGGAAGGCATACTGCAGAGGTACATCAGCCGCTTTGAAGCGCCTCAAGAAATATGTTCAACTATCACTGCGAGTTGGGGCTTAGTAGACAGTACGTGCGATAAAGTTAGGTTAGGCTTAGTTCATTAAATTTTTTAGGTTTAGAAATGAAATGGATTCCAATAAATTTGATTAAAAAACCTCAGCCGTACGCGGCTTACTGGTTATTTTTACTTAACACAATGGTTAATTACCATTACTTAAACTTTTAAAGGTCCAATTTAAAAATAAAAGGTCAAAAACTTACTAAGCCTAATCATTTACCCGACAACAACGGCGCCATTTTGTAAAAATTGAACGTGAACGAAACTACGTCAGATATCGACTTCAGCGACGCCAAGTTTGTCCATATGGAACTAAAATTACCCGTGATTTACCTATTCCCAATATTAACGCGTGCTTTTTAAGGCCTTAACAATGAGTCCCTTTATATTCTTGGTCCATGATCAGCTTCACTAACTTTAGCTACCCATCTATAATGTTTATGACGCGAGTTTCGTCACCAGTTGGAAGTCACGTAATATTCGTCATATCCCGCGAACATGGTTTCATTAAAGAAAATACCAATATGGCATATTTATGCGTAATTATTTTACATATGATTTCTGTGGGTGGACGACAATTGGGAGGATGCGACAATTGGGTGGACGACAATTTGGTGGATACGATAGTTGGGTGGACGACAATTTGGTGGATACGATAGTTGGGTGGACGACAATTTGGTGGATACGATAGTTGGGTGGACGACAATTTGGTGGATACGATAGTTGGGTGGACGACAATTTGGTGGATACGATAGTTGGGTGGACGACAATTTGGTGGATACGATAGTTGGGTGGACGACAATTTGGTGGATACGATAGTTGGGTGGACGACAATTTGGTGTATTGAAAATATAATAAAATAAAATAAAAAAAATCATAATTGTGTGTAAAGATAAAAGTATTAACCAAGTGTTTTATTTTATTTTACTACCAAAAATAAATTAGTTTTTTACCAAGTGTTTTATTTTATTTTAATCTAAATCCACCAAATAGTCGTCCACCCAATTGTCGCATCCTCCCAATTGTCGTCCACCCAATTGTCGTCCACCCAATTGTAGCATCCTCCCAATTGTCGCATCCTCCCAATTGTCGCCCTCCCAACTGTCATCCACCCAATTGCCGCATCCTCCCAACTGTCGTCCACCCAATTGTCGCATCCTCTCATTTGTCGCTCTCCCAACTGTCGCCCTCCCAACTGTCGTCCACCCAACTGTCGCATCCTCCCAATTGTCGTCCACTCAATTGTCGCCCTCCCAACTGTCGTCCACCCAACTGTCGTCCACCCAATTGTTGTCCACCCAATTGTCGTCCACCCAATTGTCGTCCACCCAATTGTCGTCCACCCAATTGTCGTCCACCCAATTGTCGTCCACCCAATTGTCGTCCTCCCAATTGTCGTCCTCCCAATTGTCGTCCTCCCAATTGTAGCATCCTCCCAATTGTAGCATCCTCCCAATTGTCGCATCCTCCCAATTGTCGCATCCTCCCAATTGTCGCATCCTCCCAATTGTCGCATCCTCCCAATTGTCGCATCCTCCCAATTGTCGCATCCTCCCAATTGTAGCATCCTCCCAATTGTCGCATCCTCCCAATTGTCGCATCCTCCCAATTGTCGCATCCTCCCAATTGTCGCATCCTCCCAATTGTCGCATCCTCCCAATTGTCGCATCCTCCCAATTGTCGCATCCTCCCAATTGTCGCATCCTCCCAATTGTCGCATCCTCCCAATTGTCGCATCCTCCCAATTGTCGCATCCTCCCAATTGTCGCATCCTCCCAATTGTCGCATCCTCCCAATTGTCGCATCCTCCCAATTGTCGCATCCTCCCAATTGTCGCATCCTCCCAATTGTCGCATCCTCCCAATTGTCGCATCCTCCCAATTGTCGCATCCTCCCAATTGTCGCATCCTCCCAATTGTCGCATCCTCCCAATTATCGCATCCTCCCAATTGTCGCATCCTCCCAATTGTCGCATCCTCCCAATTGTCGCATCCTCCCAATTGTCGCATCCTCCCAATTGTCGCATCCTCCCAATTGTCGCATCCTCCCAATTGTCGCATCCTCCCAATTGTCGCATCCTCCCAATTGTCGCATCCTCCCAATTGTCGCATCCTCCCAATTGTCGCATCCTCCCAATTGTCGCATCCTCCCAATTGTCGCATCCTCCCAATTGTCGCATCCTCCCAATTGTCGCATCCTCCCAATTGTCGCATCCTCCCAATTGTCGCATCCTCCCAATTGTCGCATCCTCCCAATTGTCGCATCCTCCCAATTGTCGCATCCTCCCAATTGTCGCATCCTCCCAATTGTCGCATCCTCCCAATTGTCGCATCCTCCCAATTGTCGCATCCTCCCAATTGTCGCATCCTCCCAATTGTCGCATCCTACCAATTGTCGCATCCTCCCAATTGTCGCATCCTCCCAATTGTCGCATCCTCCCAATTGTCGCATCCTCCCAATTGTCGCATCCTCCCAATTGTCGTCCACCCAATTGTCGTCCACCCAATTGTCGTCCACCCAATTGTCGTCCACCCAATTGTCGCATTCGCGATTTCTGTCACTCCACAAAGGATTTCAATATTGTCCATTTGCTCCAATATGGCTTTTAAAATTTTAGTGGTTTGTGGTGGTGGTTGGGACATTACGTCAAGAACGCGTTTTAGTTTATATTCCCTTTAAGGGTAGGGGACGTCCCTTTGAGAAATGATCCTAACGCTACATTAGAAATAAACCCTAATCGCTACTATTACGCGAAGGCTAAACGACCCTTGTACGTGTACGATAATAAATAGGTCATTCAGTCATGGGATAGCTGCCAGCCCCGTAAAAGGTAGCTTCGAGATACTTTGAAGACACTGCCCAGATAACTTTGAGAATCGTCTCAAAGAACATCGTTACCAGTAGAGCGCGGGAAACAGATAAATTAACCCCCAACATTTAATTTAATTTCAGTTATCTGTTTATTTATCAGAACAACTCCTTCCGCGTTGAGTTTGCAAGTTCTCTTCAAGTGGTTTTAATAATAATAATCAGCTAGGCTAATACCCAAGGCACCACCTTAGGCAGTTAATTCGGGTGGCCGGGTTACAATGAGTAGGAGGGTGGTGGCAAGCACTGCATGCCACGCGAACCAACAGCTCCCTACACTAACTATTACCGTTAACCTCAGCAAGTTTTTATGGAAAGAGGAAACCGAAGAGCTCGGAGGAAAACCCCTTTAACTAGTGGGGAGAGAACTTGCAAACTCAACGCGGAAGGAATTGTTCGGAGTTTCCACCCAGTGCCACAAGCTGGGATCGAACCCAGCTCCTCTTGCTGCGAGGCGAAAGTGCTAACCACTCCGCCACCCCACCTTTCCCCCGAGCTCTACGGTTTCCCCTTCCATAAAAACTTGCTGAGGTTAACGGTAATATTTAGTGTAGGGAGCTGTTGACTCGCGTGGCATGAAGGTCTTGCCACCACCCTCCTTTGCGTCGTAACCAGGCCACCTAAATGAATGGCTTTAAAAGTCGCTCGATGACTTAGACCTAAGGTGGTGTTTTGGGAATTAGCCTAGCTGATTATCTCTTTACCTCTTATTCGCGGCTATAAAACGATTTAATATCCAAAAAATAAGATTGTATTCCGATATTTTTCGGTTATGGATAAGAAAGATTGAGAGGGAAATTTCTGATTCAAACCCCGAGCTCTGGTTACCTCTGAACTGTATCGTAAGTATGAAACATTTCTGAAGTATCTTTGGTAGATCAATCTCTGAAATAATAAACTTCGTTTCGTCATACGATAAGCATTAATCTTCCTGCTGGAGTAAAAATAGTGCTGGCTGAAATTTGTTATTCCGGTTATTTTGTAAAACTATTAAGAACAAACATACGCTTTATAAATAAGTAAATATTCCTACAGAGTGTCATTTGTAAATTTTACATCGCCAGGCGGAGTAATACACTCGGTAAATCTTGAGCCGTGATGCGGTGTACGCATCCGCGGTTTGGCAGGAAAATCGCTCTTATTGAAAAATGTTCGCGTACGTTCATTTTTACATCCATTAGCGGACCACTTCCTTTGGAATAGTCACGTTAGGGTTCAAATTAAATCTATCTTTGAAATTTTCCTCTTGGAAGTCCTTCACACATTTTTGCGTCAAAGCGGGGCTAGAAGTATATTCTTTGGCGGCGATCTTGTTCGCTACTTTTTCAGCACTCGGAGAGAGAGGAAAACTCCGTTGTTCATCCAGACGGAAATGATCCACGACTTTGCCGCTGACTAGCGTTTCTTGTCAGAGCAAACGCTCAAAAAATAACGAAAGCAAAATGAACTCCGAGTGAGAGAGAGTGTATACATTTTTCGCTGAGGAAATTTCGAGTTTCAGTCTTCTTACGTCGTGAAAATCCTTTATGTAACGGAACCCGGCACTGTGAATTTGGGGCGTTAGTTACGGCAGCTTTTGCCAGGATTTAACAGCGCGCGTCAACCTCCCATAAAATTTGAAAAATATAAACACGATATAGTAATAAGTATGACCAGAAGTTTATAATACATCTACTATGGAAGAAGTATCCACGCGCCTATGAATGTACATTTTTGAAACCTACTTTGAGAACAATTGTGGTTTTCAAATGGTCAATTAAGGGTTAAAAAACATTAATCATGCACGTAAAAGGTTTTAAATGGGATTTAACATTTTCTGCGACTCAGAATGGTTTCTAATAAATTGCCTTATTGGACTTGTTACCCGGCCACCTGAATTAATGGCTTTAAAAGTCGCTTGATGACTTAGGCCTAAGGTGGTGCCTTGGGTATTAGCCTAGCTGATTATTAATTATGGTTTGAAAATTTATCAATTGCCAATATATTATTTAATATATTATTAAATAATTAATAGGGGGGCTCAGGTGTACATTGTACCATCGGTACCCTCCTAGATTTCAGCCGGGGGGGTACAATAATTGTATTTGTAAACCCCAAAACCCTCAGAAATATTATAATAATAATAATAATATATAATAATAATATAATGATATACAAAATATAATAATATATTCATAAAATTACACATTAGTTTAAACCATGTTTTAAATCATGGTTTAAACCAAGTGATTTTATAAATAATTAGGTTTTTTAATTGACTAAAAATTATTCCAAAAGGTGTATACATTTTCTTACCGAAATGATTACATTTCTAAAACATTTACAAGGTGATCACATTTCCTATATTTTCAATACCTTCCTATAAATTAATTAGGTTATCTCATATAGTATATAACCTGAAAACATTCCGTCGTCGTGTACCCTTCTTCATCCTGTATTTCACTTTATTTTATCTACGGTTTTTCGATAATAATCCTTATTTTTGCTAATGGTTTTTCCTTTATTTTCCTTTAATTCGCTTGAAAATTTCATACTTTTTCTATAAAATATTCGAGGCATTTTCCTGGTCATCCTGCATTTATACAAAATCAAAAATAAAACTAACACTAAAACTTCGTTCAGGTGAGACTTGTAAAAAACTAAACCTTTGTTCTGGTCACGTGAGACTTGTAAAAAACTAAACCTTTGTTCTGGTCACGTGAGACTTGTAAAAATCTAAAACTTTGTTCTGGTCACGTGAGACTTGTAATAATACACATATTAATTTTTAGTTGATTGGTAATATGTATACATGGTTAAACAAAAGCGAAAAATAGATTAAAAGTAAAATAAAGCTATGTTTAAAAAAACCTGATTTAAACCCAAAAAACCTGGATTAAACACAAAAAAAAACTTTTTTGTTAGGTTTTTATTTAAAAAAATCGTTTTTTTCCAACCCTGTAAAATTATACGAATTAAGAAAGTGATTTAATTAAATACTGAATTAGAATTTCAATTTCCTAAACTCGGCTCTTTTGTCGTGAAAATCACTAGCAAATATGTCATACAAATACATAATTTTGTAGGAGCGCTGTGGACGGCCCAGAATTGTTACTTTTGTACCCCACCAAATATTTTTCTTCCGCCGGCATAATAAGTTTTCGTATTAACTTTTTTTTAAATCAATTTCTGTAGACAATTATTTGTTCCGGAGATTTTAAATTTCAAAAAACGCAACAGTTTTAGTTGTTCAATGAGTGTTTGAGTGTCTTTAACTATGGTTTGCTACATACACGATTTCCGCAACCATTCAAGTTGATTAAAAATGAAAAATAAAATTTTTATTATTTTCAAAATTACTTTTTTGATTTATTCTTATCAATTACAGCGTGTATACGAAAGCTCGACGAAGACGAAACCTTTTTGATTTTTTTAGAACACGAATTAGTAATAAATATTTTAGCTTAAAACATAAAAATTAATAAAGAAAAAACATACACAATAATAAAGGAGTCGTTGTAAAGAATTTCATTAAAAATATAGATTGGACAGCTCAAATATAGCAACTGTTGAACTCCAAAAGGGCGAACGCCAGGAAATATAATTGGATTATTTAAAGCCGAACTGCCGCGCTACAGTTTTGTGATAAAGCGTTTCACTATAAATTGTAATGAACAGCTCACATATAGGGCGACTCATATATCGGCCGATTTTGAAGTAAAACTAAAATTCCTACGTAGTGAATACTGCATAGACCAAAAATGGCTAAACTGATCTGCTTTTCAAATCTCTGGGTAACATTTTGATTTGGGAAACCTAAATGACTTAACTCTAAAAACAATTTGAAGTTATTATTAAACCTAACTGAAAAGCTTCCGAATTAAAACCATAAAGGTCAGATTTGTTTTAACCAAAATGATAATAATTAGAGACCAGTAGTTGTCAGTACACATACCAGATACGTTCTAAATGTAAACCATGAATTATTTTAATAGTAGGCCAGCAAAAACCTTTCCAGCTTCTCAATTGTTAAAATTATGATCAGCTAGGCTAATACCCAAGGCACCACCTTAGGCCTAAGTCATTAAGCGACTTTTGAAGCCTTTAATTCAGGTGGCCGCCTTACACTGCGTAGGAGGGTGGTGGCAAGCCCTGCATATAATAAAACATTAAAGGCCAGTAACGTTTTAAATTTACTTTCCTTCCAAACAAATACCCTGGTGGTAGGCCAACGTGTTCTGCTGTTGCCCTACCACCAGGGTATTTTTTTGGAAGGATAGTAAATTTCAAGGGTGACAGGCGGAAGAAAACCTAGGCCTTTAATAGTTTTCAACCTTTATTCCCTGACCGCCTCCATTTTATCTCAAAATTATATTCTTTTGAATCCAAACTTGCTCCCAATTCCATTGCTCCGTTACTGATCTTGGAGCAACAGGGAGCAACAAATTATCTACTCTCTCACGGAGCAACGTCGCATTGTAAACTGCGATTCTCTCCGGGATCTGCTTTGCTATGGCGTCGTTAATCGACATCGTATTTATGTTATACTTATAGTTTTTGTTACTTATGATGACAATAACAATCCATTAGGATTTATTTTTAAAATATGTGAATAATTTAGAAGTATAATTATTGGTCATTTTTCAGTGAGCAGTTTTAGAAGAAAAAATTATTCAAATATCATAGCACTCCCTAACGCTGAATTGATTTTCTTCAAATTTAAAGAAAAACCTTATAACTTATTTTGTTAGAGTGCTGTTCTACATTCTCGATGAATCGTATTGTCAAACTTTATACCTAAATTCAGAACAAAATAGCCACTTATACGTATGTCGATTCTAGAAACTAGGGTACGTATTAAAAAAGTATAAGTTTCGATTACGACGTCATTGTGAAAACGCGATTATTTTCATAAAATTAACTATTTATTCGATTAATAGGCAACGCGCAAACTACACCCTTTCGTTAGATTGAAAGCGAAATGTCCGGTGAGACGCGACGCGTGTCCTTGTTGACGTAATTCCGCGTCGTATCGGCGTGGCGCGTCTCTTCAGACTGATTAGTCGTCGGCGGTCTTCTTTCTGGCGAGGGCGATGGCGGAGGGCGAGGAATTTGTTCCTTCGAATCGTCCTTATCTCGTATCCGAGCTGGGCTGACTAGCTACCGCGGCAGATTTACAAGGATCGAAACTCGAGACGCTCTTCATTAGTCTAAACTGACGCGATTCTACATTCGCTAACATCCGCGAGTTCGTCAGGGTGTTGAGTTACTCTCCTTCCTCCCGGCGACGATGTCCCTCTGGCAATGACAACCGTGGAGAAACGAACCGCGCAGCGGCGGGCTCACCGCGCTCGACAAGCCACCTCGAGTCGCCTTTGCGATGAAAGGAAACCCCTATTATATCTTCCCCGAACGAAATCTCCCCGCGGTTTTAGGGTGCGGACCCGAAGGAGATTAAAAAAAAAAAAGTTTTAAACGAATGAAATGTAAAAAAAAAAAGAGAAATGAAATGAAAAAGGGGAAAGAGATCTAAAACACGAACGCCGCGTGTTATTTAAAAATGTTAGTTTTAGATGTTCCGGGAATCGCCGCGAATGTCTCGCTATGAATGATTTCGTTGTATTCTCTCTTTCTTCGCGGAGATCTTCAAAGAAGAGCATCGCGTATCCGGTTGCGACTCGCCAAGATTCCCATCGAGCATATACGCGTTTCCATAGACCTTTCCCCACGACTCTCTCAAAGCGGATTTTGCATTCTTTGTGCAATCTCTATTCCTATATTGAAAATTAATTTGGCTCTAGATAACAATGTATCTCGATTTATTGGACTTGATATTGTTAGATTCGGTGGAATATAAACCCAATTTCTTCCTGGAAAGGACCCTCAGTTATTTTTCGTGGGTTTCGGAATTTTGATCAGACCAATCGTTGATGTTTTTAGTTATTCATATGAGACGCGATAGTACTCAATGCTATGCGTGGGACCTTTTTCTTAGTGTGGTTCTTTTCGTACAAAGTCTAAGGGGAGGCAATCCTCATAGCTTTATAGGTGTATTCATGAATTTGTCCCCATGCTCAACGCGATGAATTTATGATACAACGTGTTCATAAATCTATCCACCCCAAATTCACCGATGAGTATCGTTCTTATATTGCGTCTTGAGTGGATCTTACCTCGGACATTATACTCTGATAAATATTCGAAACTACAGCCGGTCACCGTATAAAATGAAGTTGCAACATATCTCTTATTGAACTAACATTAAATTTGAATTCTTCTACAATTAAAATCGTACAATTACCAAAGATTAGCAGGGTTTTTATGATCCGCAAAATCAGTCGAGGTACGATTCGTTTCTACTATAGAAATTTCGAACATACCTTCTGAGAGCAACTTGGGCAGCCATGACTCTTTGTCGCTCAACGACCAGGAGACAATTCGGACATTGGCAATCCCGCCATCGACAGAACCTCTTGTGACCTTTCAAACAGGAGACTACGCCATGGTTCCGACAACGAGCGCATTTAGGAGTCCGAAGGAGTCTTCGATGATGATGGTGCTGTTGGGAAGAGTGGTTGGCCGAAGCGTGCTTCAAGGACCCGACGACACCCAATAGAGGCCTGGTCTGCTGCGCGACTCCTCGACGGAGGGAACCGTACGGTTTCGGCGTTTCGAAGGCGCTTCGGGGATGTCGAAGTGACGGCATCCGACTCGAAAGTGTCAACGCGGAACTGCTCGGAAGAGAGCTCTTAGCCAGATGACAATCGGGCTTCATCTTATTCGACGACAATACCTGCAAAGAATCGTATCTTAGCAACTCCACACGCTTTTTGATCGTACGATCGTTAAGTATTTCAGAAATGAGCGGCGTTCAACAAGTTCAAATAAAAGTTATTTAATTGGTTCTAATGTCATAAATGTGGCGAAAACATAGGATTGTTTAAAATGTTTTTGTTCGCATATTAAATAGTAGTATAGTAGTAAGAATTGCATGATCCGACTTTTCGAGTCTTCATATTCAGGGCCGCCGAGAGCGGGTCCGGGCCCCGGTAAAATATAAGTTGCGGGTCTCAAGAGAGCCGTTACTACTGGAGAGAAATTCGGGAGAGGTATACCTCTCGGGCCCCAGGGCGGCATGCGGCCCCGGTAGTATGTACCGGCTTTCCCCCTCTCTTGTCGGGCCTGTTCACATTGAGGGTATCGGTGTCTCATGAGGACCGTCTTTCCGTCGGGAAACAATGCCCAAGGGCCCCATCAATCAAAAGGGTGGAATGCATTGAATACAGAACCCAAATAATTGATATATAATCCTACACGTTTGTAAAAACGGTATAAAACTTGGAACCTACTATGTGTTGCCTAGGGACCTGTAATACTGTAAAGACAGTCCTGTGTCTCAGTTCTGTTTACGCCCGACAAGCGATAGGGAAGCCGGACCGAATTTCCTTGGCACCTTCCACAAGTTTCTCCTAGAAATCGTATACTTATCTTTATGGTAATAATGGCTGTCTTGGAGCCCAGATTTATTGTTTTACCAACGCTCAGGCTCTGTTAGGTCATGTTAATATAAAATGAATCCGATTTTGTGACCAAACCTTATTATTTAACAAGGACAAACTTCTTGAGTCAACTTTGATTGAAAGGACATTTCCGCAAACAAATCAAAAACGTTTTTCCTACCTGCTCTGGATTTTCAAGCTGGATTCCGTCTAAATATACTTTCCTAGAATCACGTTGTTTTAAATATAAAGTTGGTACTAAATATTTATGAGTACACTAGTATTTAACGTAATTCAAAACTATCGAACGTTCAAATCGTTAAAGTCGCGTTGATTTGGGAACTAGCTAATAGATCCAGCGTTTCCAATAGTGCAGTACGACGAGAGTTTCGCGACGAGTGGCGTGTTAAGCCCATTAAAGAGTCTGACGTTGAGGTATTAGCCGTGTAGCAAGCTCCACGCTGGAGAAACATCTCTGACTCTCTTTATTTTGACAGAGGCGGAGAAGTAATATCTCATTGGCCCTCGAAGAAAACGCCTATAGTAGCTCTAAATAACGACGACCGACTCTCACTATCTCCATCCTTCCTTCGAGTTCACACCCAATTTTGAGAATTAAGTAATAACGTCGAATGTTAGAGGGGTTTGACAGTATACTATAATGATCCCTCATTGATAATTCAAATAGGGGAGTCGTGTAACTTATAACGCGCTCTATGTTTAGAAATAAGGTTTTTTCGTTAAAATTTAGTTTGTATTACAATATTTCTTTGAGTATTTCCTCATTTCTGCTTTAAATGCAATATAACACACAAAGGTGTGTCCTTTTTCAGCACAAGTTTGCCATTGATAGCGCTCGCCAATGTAATTCTGATGTTAAGCACTTATTTAATTGAGAAAGCATCCAATTATAATAATAATAATTAGCTAGTCTAATAGCTTGGTACCAACCGGCAATCCAAGTTAGCTAGCGACTTTTATTGTCTTTAATCCAGGCGGAAGGGTTACATTAGATCAATTTAAAATAAATTTGCGACGGTTATTTAGGTGACTCGATGTTACCGTTCGTGACCCGCGGTCATATCCACATATGTATTAAATATCAAAACATTATAATTTTGCTGATTATATGTACCAGGTGCTGAATGGTTTGTGCCCAGCTCAACAAAAACGTGGAACCAAAGATCATGAAACATTTTGAGAACCACAGAACAAAGCTGTAATTCGCAAAGTGTTGGCATGGGTTTTGGTTTAAAGGTTATTGAAAGAATTTACTTACGATTTTACATCGTTCCGTAAATAAATTTTTTAGTCTTCCAGTAATTGAGAATTTATGAACCGAATAAAAATATTATTAATTTTCCTAAACTTGGTCGCGTTTTCGCAGTTACGAGAATATGACTTTAAAAGTAATGTTTATCCTTTAATTAATTAAGCTAGCATAAATAACTATATCCATAAGTATTCTTCCAACGCTTTCTAATCTTTTACCTGCTCCGAAATTTATCTCAACTCTTGCTCGGATTACGTAAAATTTATGGGTATCTTTAGACAGCATGCGAGAACGATTTCCCAATGGGAAACGCTATTTTACGATAATTATATGGTGGAAATTTTAAATAACGGTATAGCAATATATATTTCCCTAAGTATTTCGCTTATTCTAAAAACGACCATGTATTGTTAGAAAGAAAAATTGTATATATAAACAAAGTATAACCATAAGTCTATAATATTATCAAATCTTATAGACTTATGGTATAACATAGGTAAATTGAGTGAATATATAGCGTTTTACAAAATAGATTTAAAAAAAAGTTGAGCTAGATAACGGGCGCCAATTAATAACCAATGTTTATTTTTACCCTAGTAATATGGTAATAGTTAATTACAACTAAGAGACTGGAGGTTGCTATAGAACGCAGAAACATCTATTAAATTTTAACAGAAGTGTATGAACGTTTGGCTAATTCGTTATCATCTGATTTTGAGAAGCCTAGTTTAAAAACCGTCACCTCAAAAGGACCAATTGCAATATAAGCATATTTGTATTCACTTGAAATGTATAGCGGTGTAGCCATGAAAATGATTCCCATAGAAATGGGCGTGTCTTACAGTCTAAATTTTCGCTCGTGCCTTGGTACCGATTTGAAATAAATTAGCCCTTAGCTCGAATAGAACATAACTAGGATGACGTCGACATACTTCACGCCGATATTACTCTATGGTCGTACGTACAAATCTTTTTTTTTTAACTTTATTCTCAATGGTGTGCTCAGTGGCGGCGCCAGGGGGTAGGCCAGGTAGGCCACTGCCTACCTTCAAATTTCAAGGGGGCCCCAAAATCATCCTATAAATTGATCTAGAAAGGGGCTCAAAATTCTCCCAAGATATAAAATTCGCTAAAAGAGGCAATAGGCGAATCTCATTAATTCCTTATATAAAATGTATAACGAAAAAGTGATATTTGAGTCTTTCATTGTAAAATTTATTCCAGGAACCAAGCATATTAAAAGGTTTTAATCGTAATTATTTATTCAAGCATTTTGTTGAAAATGGGGGGGGGGGCATTCATTTGGTTTGCCTACCCTGGTGAAAATTCCTGGCGCCGCCACTGGGTGTGCTCCTCCCGAATCAAACTGTTGGCTACGCCACTGTAACCTACCTCATTTGTCTTTTTAAAACATCTAATTAAATGGATTTATGCGTAACTAGCTCAGTTCTGTGAAGAATATTATAAATGATCCCAGAACTTCAGTGTCAGAAGAAATCCATTATACGGCAAGTTTATTGTCGGATGAGCGTCGCCCATTTTTCTGCGGCGGCGGCTACTTAGCGAGAGCGACCAGCCAATGAATTGACGAATTTTGAAATGACGTTATAGCGCACGACACTACAGGTACATGCAAGCACGTAGATATAGAAAGTCTAAGGGGAGGACGCAGTGGCGTAGCTGAGAACTCAGAGGCCCCCCGCAAAAATCTCTATGAGGCCCCACTATTCAATTTTGTTTATGGTTAGCGGGGCACCCCCGAAGCTTGAGGCCCCCCTTGAAGCTCGAGGCCCCCCCGCACCGCGGGCCCTGCGGACCATCAGCTACGCCACTACGAGGACGGGTTATAACACAACCAGATTAAATCGCGAGCGTAGCGAGCGCGAAATTTTTCGTTAGCAATAACGCATATTTAAAGTACTGGCTAGACTCGGGACGAGTGACAATGACATTTCCGCACGTGTATCAAACGAAGTTTTTTAATACATTTAATCGAAAGGAATCGACTCCTAAGGGGGGGTTTAAACCCCCTAAACCCCCCCTTATATACGTGCTTGGGTACATGTCTTGGGCACACAGCCTTCGTTGCGTGCTTTTTTGATCATAACATGTAGAGGTATTTTCACGCGCAAAACGAATTTTAAAAGCCCTCAATTTGAAAATACACGTCACGTGTTACATTCGACGTGGTTTAAGCCACCGACGGCTTCACCCAAGACATGATTCCATATAATTCCTGGCAGTGGCATAGCCAGGGGGGCACAGGGGGCAAATGCCCCCCTCCCCCGAAACGTATGGTCGTACGTACAAATATTTAATTTTTTTACTTTTTTCAAACAAAATCCGGGCTACGCCACTGATTCCTGGTACAACAATAACCAAGTAATTAAGGGGCAATTTTGATTAAACCAATTAGAAGAAAAGGGAATATATAGTAGGCAACTTACGAATGAGGAGTGAATTGATAAATCATGTGTTAAAACTTTTTTTAATAACTTAAGGAAATAAAAATATACAAAAATATAAAGTATTTATTAAGTTTATCTTCAGGAACGGATGTACACACTAGCACACGCTAAAATCCCATAGTTTAACGGTCTGGTCATAAGAACCACTAACTATAACACTGTCGTTAAACTGTAAACAGGTCACTCCATCAGTATGATTTCTTAATGTCACTAAACGCTGTCCAGATTCTAAACTCCAAACCTAAATACGAAAAGATGATCAGTTACAAAATCAAAGTACATAATGCGAGAGATAGTGTGATAATCTATACTAAAAAGTAATAGATATTTGCCTTTAAGGTCTTATCATCGCCTCCACTAACAATTCGCCAGTGATCCGATTGTAAACATCTGACTACCCCTGTATGTCCTTCGGACTTCATCCAGTCTAGAGTGCTAAGACACTCTCCCGTTGCTAAGCTCCAAAATTTAATGGTTCTGTCAAGAGATCCGCTGATAATTTTAGAATTATCAAATTGTAAACAGGTAACAGCATCTTGATGCCCTTCTAATGACATCAAACACTCTCCATCTATTAATTTCCATATCTAACCAAAAATTAAATTAACCAAAATGTATAAAACTATGTTGTGGCCAGCTTTTACTGAAAAGAAATACCTTAATAGTTTTGTCACCTGACCCAGACACAATTTTATTATCATCAAATTGTAGACATAACACAGCTCCTTCGTGCCCTCTGTAATTCATTTGGAAAATAATTTTTATCCACACATTTCAGGTGATATTTAGTTTTCAAACTGGCATGCGTAGAACAACCAAAGCACGTTCAAGCTAACGGAAGTGACGGACAGACAAGGGATTATAAGATTGCCAAATTTCACATCCGATCGCAAACTATTTTAGCAAGTATATATAAGACAAAACATCTATATAATATAAAGATGCAAGCTCCCTTCTAAAGCACGATTTCAATGGAATATTGATATCAGCACTCCCCAACCAACGCCCACATGAGTCTTCAACAAAATTTGGTCTACATTTCTTTTAATCATGTACCTTAATGTCATTCGACAGGCGCCAGTTTTTATGTTCCAAACTTTCAAGGTATAATCGTAAGAACCACTAACTACTTTGTCCTCATCTACCTACAAGAATCATTACCAATAAAGGGAGGGGAAAAAAGGTATATATTTTTAAGTGAATTTCAAAAAAAAACTTCAGTTATTTTTCTTTGGACCCTGGAAAGCGTTACGTTACCTGCAAACACCTAACGGTATCGCTATGTCCGATCATAGTCACTTTACAAGCTATGGATGACCAAGAATGTTGAGTACTCAAATCCCAGACCTTTAAAAGTGAGATTAAAACATACAGTTCTCATTTTAGCTTTATTGATATCTAAATATTTGATTTACTTTAATAGTGCAATCACTCGAGCCACTAACTAATCTGTTTCCCTCCAAATGTAAACACCTGACAGTTCCCGAATGACCGACTAATGTCATCACTAACCAGGGACTATTTGTTCGAATATTCCAAACCTAAAGAAAATATGTTATAATAAGAAATCGTTACTTTAGAAAAAAAAAGAAACACTCAAGTTACTTTAATAGTTTTATCTGATGACCCACTGACAATTCTAGTGTCATCAAATTGCACGCAGAAAACACCTTGTATATGTCCGTGGAACGTTCTAACGTGGCAATTGCCTTTAATCCAATTACGCTGTAACCTGTAACGTTCAGCAAAAGCTTGCTTCCAGTCAACTCCTCCATGGGGAAGTCTGAACATAATCATTTGCTTTTGTTCAGCTGCCCTCGAGAGCTGCCATTGAGGAGATAGACAAAACTTGTGCCACAAAAAAGGGTCGCTAGCCATCTCTTGCCAAGCTCGACAAACCATTGTACATCGACAAAGACTCACTAATATAAAAATATATTTGAATACAAGGAAAATGTAAAAATAGAAATATTCATAAACTATAACCAGGGTCAAGGTAGGATAAAATGCGAGTAACGATTGGATCAGGTAGTCCTAAAATTGGATCTTCGCAATTAACCGGACAATGTTGATGCATAATAGGAGCCATGACAACCTATTATTAAAAATTAACATATATTATTCGTATTCTGTTGAATCTATGCAATAAGTATTAGGTCGAGCAAGTATGCGTGTTTCAGGCTTTTTTTACTTTCGACAGAGACATTTTTTGACATTGAAATTTGTTTTTGAGTTTCAGGTAATATTTTACTAATCCCAGATTTTTTTGTACTGTGTGGTTTCATTCAAATATACTATTATGAAGACAATGCAAAGGGGAACGCAGTAACAAGCAATAGGACAAAAACTATTTTGAGTGTAGTAGTAAATTGTGCTTTGCTTAGCCACCTATACAAGATTATACATTTTAAAATTTACTTACACTAAGCAAATGATTTTGAGTGGCACTGCATTGATTCTAAGTTAATAAAAAAAAAACGGTATACATAAAAATACTAACTAGTATTTTTTTTATAATACGAACCAAAAGCGTTTTTAAAACAAAGTTTTTTTGCTGATCTGAGAATTCCGAAAACCACTGTTTCATTATCTGGAAAAAGGTCAATTTGGTTTAATTTAGTAACAGATTTAAATTTTAACCAATTAATGTATGAAACTGCTTACATCTAGTTTACCCTTAAACTCAGCAGCAGTCATCTTATATTTACCACGAGGAACATTATCAAAATAACTAGGAACTGCCAATGTAGGACACGAGCGTCGATAGTTTTCATAGTCCAAATTATCGCAAGATGTTGCATTATAGTCATCCTGAAGGTAGTTCCCATTTAATGGTTTCCAAGGCTTATAGCACCGAGGTAAACTATAACATTTTCTAGGAAACTGCGTAGTTTGTTCTCCTATGGATGGATGTTTACTGCATCTATTTAAATGTCCAATTCGGTACACAGTATGTTGAGGGCAGGTAAGCAACATGATTTGCCCTTCTGGTGTTTTAGGTAATAAATATAAGTATTGCAACGAGTCCATGTTCAAAGATGTATTTAAGTGTTTCTTTTTAGTAGAGCATTGATTTAAATTAGTTAGAGGCACACTGAGATTATCTATGGTCTTAGTTTGTTTGTCTAGCTCATCCCAGTTGCGCTCAAACAAGAGATGACATTCATTACAATGTGACTCCGAATCATTTTGAGTATCCAAATTGGAATCTGCATTTGCACTCATATTTAAATTACAATAATACAGTAGTATTTGACGCTTCAACAGACAATTTTAAAAAATGGACGGGGACAAAAACACTAAATTTGAAAGCAGAATGGTCAAATGGAAAAACTGGACAGAATTAATTAGCCCACTGTGATTGGCGAAAAAAAAATTTTTTAAAGATGTAACTGCACAATGACGAAATTTGATCACTATTTAAATTGGGTAAACCTGTCATTCTATTTCATCCACGATTTATCTTTCTTTAGAATGAACAATATTTAAACTATCTTGGGTTTTTGTATTACTTTTCGCAAAGCAGGCTGAAATTTTTAGGACCTAGGAATTTCAGAACCCAAACTCCGACGTCGATGCACCTCGGAGTCCATGGACTAATGAAAATAAACAAAGGGACTCTTCTCAAGACTGTGGTGGTCACGATGATTCAGATAGAAACGGGCGTGGTTTATAGCGAAGATTTACACTAGAAAGAGCTTCATTATACCAAAGCCACTTTTGTTGCCCTTTAATCCTTGACTTTGCACTGGAACTTCTATGCGAAAAAGAATCGGGGTTTGCGTTTTCCCTTTGACTGCTCTCGACTGCCCCGATCAAATATTTTTTCGACTTGCCCTCGGATCTGTTCCGACACATTTTAGCAAATTGTTTTAGCGTGTTTTATGATTCCATCAGAGATATAAAACTAGATTCGAATTCAGAGAGCTTTCCGATTGACGGTTTTGTAAAGAAGCGATTATCCACTTCCGGCACGTGACCTTTAAAAAATCAGCCTTCACCGGTTGCCGTAGGACGCTATCTGTATTTGGTTACTATAGTAACTATGAAGCTAATTTTTCTGAGTTCCTGCAGAAAGTGGGTAAACGCTATTCGCGACCGAAATAATAGCGTTTTCCATAATTGACGGCTTTTAAAATTCATTTTGCGCGTGAAAATACCTCTACATGTTATGGTCAAAAAAGCACGCAAAAAAGGCTGTGTGCCTGTAGTGTCGCGCGCTAAAACGTCATTTCAAAATCCGTCAATTGGGAACCTCCGAGTTTGATCCAGATTTAAGTCTAGGTGGCGTAACGATGCTAGCTTCTCCGAGGTAGCATCTAAAATCTAGCGTCTGCTACAGACAAATTAAAAAGTCAACAGATCGTTTTTACTTAAATAATCTTATCAAAATATAGCAAACGATGCAAAAATTATATTCAAATGCGAGTATCATAATTTATAAAGTCAAATTAACGAATAACGATGAAGAAAGACTATTAGCGTCTGCTTAAGCCACTACCTGGCGAACCAAAGGGAGCGAATTGTCTACGCGCAAGGCAGTTATTTTAAATTTTTACGAGGTTGATATCATCTTTAATCCCATTTATTGCTCTAGAGTGTTCTGTGATCGCTTAAAGGGAATATAACCTCCAAGGCGTTCTTTATGGAAGACCCCCTAATTTATCGGATTACCTCTCCAGTAAATCACTAAGCAACGCTGAAAAGCTTAAAGCCAAGGGAGGGAACGGCCAACAGCGGAACCCTTGATCTAATCTGTTTCTATAATACTAACAAACTTCGGAACATTACATTGGCGACATATCTTAAACATGGACTAATTAATGTATACATTAATTAGTCCATGTCTTAAAGCATCTTCTCACAATATTCTTACACCACACTTTCCCAAAACTTTCACCTTAAACTCGTGTAACATTCCGGCACACAGGTCACAACATAAAAGTAAAAAATTTGCCTCGCTTGCAAACAACGTTTCCGCACACGGCTTACTTTCTACGGCTAACCTTCCTACAACTAACCCTAACCATTCTATTCGGAAAAGTAATGAATTTAACTCTAATATACTAGTTTTGCGAAAACTGTCTCCTGTTCGTTAAACACTCTAGCTGTATCTTTTATTCCTTCTGTCACTCAAAATTATAATAGTTCCGTTACCGATGGCTCTTTAATGTCTAACTCTCATGTTCTGACGAATTATGTCTCTGTCCTTCTCACCAATATCCGTAGCCTTCACAAATATAACTTTAGGGAGTTAACTCGTTGCATTTCGCCAATTACCAAAATTGCAGCCATAACTGAAACCTGGCTTACTAGTGACATCCTTGATAGTGAAATAAGTATTAAGCAATTCTCCCTTTATCGTCGCGATCGCGACTGTAGCAAGCGAGGTGGAGGCGTGGCTATTTATGTCTCAACAGATTACACTACATCCGTCGTTCCACTTATCGATAGCGTACTAGAAGATACGTGGTCAGCTACTCTCGGACTTGAATTTGTTGCAGTTAAATGCCTTAACGCCTCAAGCAGTCTTTTAATTTGTCTAATTTATCGTTCCCCTACATATACCAACCACGAAGAAACCATGACGATTATTAAAAAGGCACTGCGTTATTGCGCAACTAACAATTGCAATTTGCTGTTATTAGGAGACTTTAACTACCCAGGCCTAAATTGGAATATTTCCCTACCATCGAACCATTGTTCCATCGCTGCTCGTTCATCAACGATTATAGTCTATTTCAACATGTAGTTGATGCTTCTCGGTATGGTGGCCTAAGTGTGACAAGCAATACCCTTGATTTAATTCTTACTCTGGAACCTGATTTGGTATTCGACTTGGACTATGGCTCTCCGATCGGACGAAGCGATCATGTAGTTATAATGTTTAAACTTGCGTTTCCTGTTCGCCAGCCATTTCTTCCTCAACGTTTATGCCGTAATTTCTTCAAAGGGAACTACGATGCACTCAACTCTTATCTCCTAGCAATCAACTGGTCAAACACTTTTTCGTCTATTAATATTGACCTCATTTGGGACTCATTTAAAAGTATACTCCTTCATGGTATTGAACAATTCATTCCCTTTCGTACTCCTTATGTGCCTGATAAGCACTCTTATGCAAGACTAACTATGTCCCGTAGGCATAAATTGATTTCTTGGAGTTTATATGTACAAGCTAAGAGAAATAAAAAGACTAATCCTGAGAACTTCATTCTAAATATAAACAGTCACGTAATGCTTATATAAATGCGTCTCGAAAATGCAAACGTAAAGAAGAAAAACACTTAACCGAACAGATATCTTTGAACCCCAAGGTCTTTTGGAGTCATGTGCGTAAGTTGGGAACCTCACATTTTACTGTTTCGGAAATGGCACTCTCAGATAGCTCCTTGACCACTGATATTCCGACAATTTCTGAAACGTTAAATGACTATTTCGCTGATGTGTCCTCCAATGTACCTCCAGCTCCTACCGTTTATGCTCCAACAGTTCCTAATGAATCACTGCATATCTTTAGTTGCACTCCTCAAGATGTCATTCGATTACTACGCAAACTAAACACTTCCTAGTCAGCTGGTCCAGATGGCCTTCATCCTGCTCTTTTAAAAGCAACCGCCCACTCTATCTGTGCGCCGCTGTCTACGCTGTTCAATCCTAGTTTTTCCTTAGGAAAAGTACCAGAAGACTGGAAAATTGCCACTATCACCCCTATTCATAAAAAGGGTTCGTGAACCAAGAAGGAAAACTATAGACCTATTACCAAAACCAGCCATATTGCTCGTGTTTGTGAGCGCATATCTAAAGCCCAGACAGAAGACTTTCTCACTAGAACAAATTTTTTATCTGATGCCCAACACGGTTTCCGGCCCCGTCACTCATGCACTACCAATCCTCAATCTGCAACACATGATTACGTTAGCTGGCTCGATAGCGGTTCACCTGTGGACATTATTTCCCTAGATATGAGCCGTGCGTTCGACACTATTCCACATAGTCATCTGCTACGGTCTCTCTCGGATGCTGGGATTTGTGATTTGGCTTTACGTTGGCTTGGTGATTTCATTGAAGGTCGCTTCCACCGTGTTGTCCTGAAGGGCTGCTCTTCTTCACTACGATCTACCCTCAGTGGTGTCCCTCATAGCACAGTACTTGGACCACTGCTATTTTCAATCTTTATAAATTCATTGCCAAAGTGTGTTAAGCACTCCGTCCCACACTTGTTTGCAGATGACACTAAGTTGGCTACTAACACCAATTCCGCTGAAAATAGGGCTAACTTACAATTGGACTTGGATGACGTTGTTGATTGGGTCGGAAATTATGGTATGAATTTTAATGCAACAAAAAGTGCCGTCCTTCACTTAGGTAACTCCAATGTTCGCCACACGTACAAAATTGCTGGAGAACCTATTCCTAATGTGCCTATTATACGCGATCTTGGGATTCTTTTTGATGAAAACCTAAAATTTTCCAAGCATACCCAAAGCGTTGTAAGTCTTATCAATTCTATCACTGGACTCACTCGCCGAAATTTATTTTACCGCTATAAGCCTATATTGCGTGTTATATACAATGCTCTAATTCTTACAGATCTTCTTCCACGTCACCGTAACTCTTCACTCGATCTTCTTGACCCAGTTGACCGCCATAGAATTAATGACCTAGTATTTATTTTTGACATTTTGAGAGGCAACGTTTCCCTAAATTTTTCAAAATTTTTTACTCTAAATAATACCGGCCGTATGCGTGGTCATTCTGAAAAACTTTTCAAACCGCGAGTAAACACCGCCGTGCGACAAAATCACCTTACTTTTCGAGCTTTAAGCGACTGGAATTCACTACCTCAAGATATCCTTAACAGTCAATCAAAGGTTTCTTTTCGTGTCAAGCTAATTGATTGGGTTAAGGATAGCTAAATTTTCACCGTATTCTTTGTTTATATTGTACGGTATATATTATATAGTGTGCGTGTGCGTGTGCGTGTGCGTGTGCGTGTGCGTGTGCGTGTGCGTGTGCGTGCGCGTGTGCGTGTGCGTGTGCGTGTGCGTGTGCGTGTGCGTGTGCGTGTGTGTGTGTGTGTGTGTGTGTGTGTGTGTGTGTGTGTGTGTGTGTGTGTGTGCGCGCGTGTGTGCGTGTGTGCGTGTGTGCGTGTGTGCGTGTGTGTGCGTGTGTGTGTGTGTGTGTGTGTGTGTGTGTGCGTGTGTGTTTTTTTTTTGTTTTTTTTTAGAGGACGCCACAGTAGCCTCACTGGCTTAGGCGTATTATGTATCCTCTTTTTTTGAATAAATAAATAAAAAAATAAATAAATAAATAAGTCCTACCTTCTCTGAATTCTTCAACTTCATAATTCTACAATATAATAATAATTCAACCTTACGATCGCTCAAGTTACTATGGCTTTATTACCTAGCTACCTTTCCCCCTTTTCTGATTTCGAAGTCCAGCGACAACATTGGGCCTGGGCGGGAAAAATGGATTCGGAAATTTGAGATCTTATTGGATGCTCTTAACGTTACTAATCATCATCGGAAACGGTCACTTCTTATACATTATGGCGGAGACGATATTCAAAATTTATACTACATTTTGACTATTCCGGCCCCTCAGCCCGTTGGACAAGGTGTTGCGGTGCAAAATGAATATGATACTATCCTACAAGCTCTAAACAACCATCTGCTTCCTAACCGAAATCCAGATTTTGTGGTAATCAACTTTTACGACGCGACTCAATATGAATCCGAAACCATAGATGAATGTCAAACTCGTCGTCGTACGCTATCCATTACCTGCGATTTTGTCAACCCTGACCAAGAAATATTGCGACATTTGATTCATACTTGTCTTTCAAACGCTCTTCGTCGCAAAGGACTTCGTAACCCCGCCATTACTCTGGATGAAATTATCTCGAAGGCATTGAAACGTGGTGTCTTTCCAAAGAAAGGGTGGGATAAAGAGATTGCTAAGGCTATTCAGTTAAGACAGCAGGCTTGCCGTGACCACAGGAAAGCTAAGTCCCAGGGGCAAACTGAAGATGTTATCCGTGCTAAATGGACGAAGAAAGCTGTTAAGGAGATGGTAGCTCGAAAAATAAAGATGGTCAATAAGCGAGTCGAGAACGATATTGTTAATTCGGGAAAATCAATGGGAAAAAAGTTTTGGAAATATTTGTCTTGTAGCTTCGGAAAAGTGCTTCTTCTGTAGCGTATAAGAAAACTGGCTTTCGTGGAAAAAATGGAGTGCTACTGTACGAGAAACAAGCAATGATTGCGCGTATTGAAGAATATATATCTGACTTAGAATATGACCTGTTGAACCACCCTGTTGGTGCTTCGTCCGCGAGAGATCCTGAGCAACTTAACGATCCGTTACACGAAAAGGAGTTTGAAGGTGCAGTTAGAAAGTTAAAACGTCGGAAAGCTGTGGGTATTGATGGAATTTATGCTGAAAGCATCTTGTCGCTTGGTCATCGGGCACTAAATTGTCTCTGCTATATTTATAATGACATCAAAGAGTCTGGTGACATCCCTGCCGATTGGAAGGTTTGTTGAGTTAGTCTTATAAACAACTGAAAAGCCAAACCTGAAGAATCTTACAGACCAATAGCAGTGACGTCTATCATGTACAAAATTTACGCTATTATCTGGAAAGAACGGATCTCCACTTACGTGGAGCTTAATGGCTTTTTAAATGAGTCACAGTATGGATTTCATCATGGTCGTAGGATAGCGGACAACCTCTTTGTGCTGACCCAACTCATTGAAATGTATCGATTGAGGAACAGACCACTATTTTATGGATTCTTGGATTTAGAAAAGGCGTATGATAGCGTTCGGCTTCCTCAATTATGGCAAACCTTGAGCGGTATAGGCGTTGGAGATAAAACGATTTGAAAGTTGAAGCAAATATACAATGGCGCTACCAGCATATATAGTACACAGGGTGTCACCACTTCACCAATGCTAAATTCCGTCGGGCTTCGCCAAGGATGTCCTCTCTCCCCAGTTCTGTTCTCAATCTACATCAATGCATTTGCGAGGGAATGATCACTCCGCGTAATCGGTGTACAGAGCCGTACCTTTGACTGTACTAATGGGATTACGCGTAATCTTTGAAGTCCCTGCCTTTGGCAGTGCTAATCTAAGTGTAATCCGGTGTACAGACTTTCTAAGAGTGGTTAGCCCCTCGTGCATTTGCTGATCATCTGGAAAGCTCAGGCTTCGGAGCTTTCGTAAATGGGGAAGATGGATTAGTTGTTTCTGCCCTGTTATTTGCTGATGATATCCTTCTCTTGGCTACTAGTCGTCTAGTCCGTCTGATCTCCAGAATCTCCTCAACATTTCTTCTTCTTTTGCGGATCGCCAGGGTTTGCACTTTGGAAGTGCTAAATCGAAGGTTTTGATTTTTGGAAAAGAAGCTACCAGTGATAAGTTCTTTCTACATAATGTACCAATTGATGTTACCACGGAGTATACGTACCTTGGCGTCCTCTTATCTACGGTAGGAGACAACTATATCCAGGAACACGGAAAGGAGTTGGCCCTAAAGGCCACGCGGTTAAGATGGGCGGTAAAAAAACCTGGCAAAAAACTCTTACAATAAGTATACCGTGAGCCGTACTTTGTGGAAAACCGTTGCTGTCCCTGCGGTGACGTATGCAAATGAGGTTCTTACTCTTTCTGGTGCAACGCTAAAGGCCTTGGATTATGCCCAAAGAGAAGCTAATGGGGCTGTTCAGGGAGAAATGGGTTGGAGCCCAATGAGGGATCGTGAAGCGCTAAGCAAATTAAAGTATTTAGGACAACTTCTACTGCTGCCGGCCAACTTGCTTCCTGGTATAGCGTTCAGAAACCTCCGACAGGCTGGAATTAGAACGAAGTTCCTTAAGAGAGTAGACCAGTTGGATAGGATCTATGGAAAGGGTACCCAGAGGGGAGCATCGACATCAGAACATCAATGGAGCGTCACTGTCACGAAGGAGGTTCGAGATGCTGCGGAAAGACTATGGATAAATGAAGTTGCTCGAAAACGTAGCCTTTTGGTATATAAAACGAAGAGTAAACCTGCACCGGAACCATTCTATGACGGTTCCTGGTTTAGTGGTTTGTTGTTTGACGCACGTTCAAGCGCTCTCTTAACCAGCCTGCGCCAATCTGAACTCCTGAATAATATCTCACCTTCGTGCAAATTGTGCCGACATGATTTGGAGGATATCAGACACATTCTACTAGATTGTCCGGAATTAGATATAAAGGAAGACATCGATGAAAGGCGGACACTTAACAATACGAAATCTACGGAGGAGTTGCTGGGCTTCACCACCGACGATGGCGATCTGAAACAAGTTAAAACCATCCTTGGTTTATGGAAACGTGCTAAGGACACGTGGCATCGCGATAATTTGTAGTGCTTTTAAAATTGTAAGCTTTGCGGCTGGGAAAATGAAGCTCCATCACATAATTCTCCTTCACCGCCCGAAGACGGAAGTGGCTTAGTACATCCTGGAATGTCGCATGTTAGGTTTTACGGGAGGGTGCGAGCATTTGAACATGGTGAAACATATACTAGTCTATTGGAAGAAATACAAAGCTGAATGGCGTAGGCTGAATTGTTAATATGAACTATCACCATTACTATAATTGTCTTTGTCTTTAGTTTTTAATTCTAAATTTTAAATATCTGTAATTTTATTTCCGACTAAAACTTTGGTTTTTTTTACCGTGCGCCCACATATGGTGGTGAGCCACTCTGTTTCAAAAGAGTTGTATTTTATACGGGTCTATTAATAAATCTTAAGTCTTAAATCTTAATTTATCACATTGGCCAAGTCCTACGAAGAATCGGAAAAGCAAGCAAATTTAATTGAAGCAAAAATGAAACAGTTATCCACTATGGATCTAAACGCTGTAACCAGGCTGTAACTAACTACTCTAGTTCAGCTACCACAGCCTCTCCTACACAAACTACGTTACCTAAAACCCTGACTATTCACACATCATGCCCACAACAAAACTTCAACGTCACCCAACGACCTCCATCATTGCAACATTCAAATAACCGAACTTTCTACCCTACAACTCAAATACGAGGCTCAACCCGGAATCCACATCCACAAGTATATCAACGATATCCAACATCAAATCGCCCTGCCTTTTTTTAGAACTGTGGGGGATCTTTTCCTTATCCAATGGGTCGCGCTCAATGCCCGCGAGAAATGTTGTTTGTACCTACTGCGATAAACTAGGACATTTTCAACAGGTATGCAATTCGATGATGCAACAACAGAGGTCAGTTCACCTTACTATTCAAAACAATCCTACATATACACGTTCTCACCTTGCGACAGTCCAATTCTCCACATTATACTTGACTCCGGAGCGTGCGTCAATATTATGGACTATGCTACTTATTCTACTCTACACCCGCAACCAGAAATACAGCCAACAACAATCCAAGTATATACCTTTGCCTCGACAACTCATCTATCATTTATTGAAAAATTTCAAGGCCATCTATCATACAACGACGTCAGTCTTACCACAAAGTTTCACGTGTTAGAAAAAAATGTGATCGCTTTCAACATTGTAGGATTTTTGAAAGGCATTGCTACAATTTTTTCTACACCGAAGCCCACTCATGAAACAAGCAGTTATCAGGACATTTTACATAAAGATCCAACCATATTCAAGGGTAGTGGTAAATTGAAAGATTTTCAAGTTCACCTATACTTAGATCATCACTCGATCCCTCCGGTAGCAATCCAACAACATCGCATACCCTTTCACCTCCGGTTCAAAGTGAAAACTGAAATTAACTACTTGTTAAACAACAATGTAATCGAGCCTGCCCTTGGTCCAGCCTCGTGGCTATCTCCACCAGTAATTATTCCGAAACCTAATGAACAAATCCGCTTGTGTGTCGACATGCGCGAACCCAACAAAGTCATCAAACGAGTTCGTCATCCAGGCCCAACAACTGCGGACATCGTCAACGTGATGAGTGGTATGGCTATTTTCACTAAGCTTGATCTCAATCACGGATACCATCAACTAGAACTTGATGAAGAATCAAGGGACGTCACGACTTTTACCACTCACATAGGACTCTACCGATACAAACGATTAAGCTTTGGGGTTAATTCTGCTTCCGAAATTTTCTAAAAAGCAATAGAAAACATCATTGGTCACACACCAAACACAATCAACACCTCCGATGATATCTTTATAGGTGGTAAAGACAACCAAGACCACGACCAAAAGCTTAAAATTATACTAAAAAGAATCGCGGATTCAGGCTTAACTCTCAATGAAGTGAAATGTGAATTTGTTAAATCTTAAATTACTTTCTTTGGACTCGTTTTCTCCAAAGCGGGTATAAAACCTGATCCCAAGAAAGTCAAAGTGATCACCATGCTTCCAGCACCAAAAATACATTCAAGAATTTCGAAGTTTTCTAGGGTTAACAAACTACTGCTCTCGCTTCATTCACAATTATGCCACAATAACAGAACCTCTACGTGATCTCACAAAGAACGATGTGGATTGCGTCTGGACCAGCACTCACCAGGATTCAATGTATAAAATTATGTTAACTCAATGTACCAATTTACAGTTCTATGATCGTACAAAATCATCCACAGTAATTGATCTTTCAAACAGATAAGAATGGAAATGAAACTGTGATTTAATTCGCCAGTCGAGCCCTCACCCCATGGACTAATTAATGTATACATTAATTAGTCCATGCTCACCCCAACGGAACAGCGCTATTCCCAGATTGAAAGAGAAGCGCTAGGTATTACCTTCAGTTTCGAGAAATTCCATCTCCATCTTGCTAGATCTAATTTCAAGGACATAACTGATCACAAACCGCTCATTCCTATATTCAACAATCCGTATTCAAAGATTTCTCTTACGACTTCAACAATATACATTCACGGTGGTTTATCACCCAGGAAAAACTAATCCCATGGACTATATGTCTCGTCCCCAATCGAGAACTCCAACAATCCTACAGAACATTTGATAACTGCATCTCTTTCGTCTCTTGGTGCTATAACTCTTTCCGAAGTCCAAATGTAGACATCAAAGGATTCCTTATTACGCATTATTCGTGAAGCCTTAACGAATAGTACTCTGTGGGACATATTTGTACCCGAAAAATCCGATATGAGAAAGTGGAATGTTTACAAACTCCAAAGATATGTAATATCCGAAGAAGAAAGTGCAAACCAAATTATTCTTCCGGAATCGCTCATAGGTCGAGCCATTACGATAGCACATGAAGGGCATCCCGGACCCGGCAATGTTCGAACCAAACAAACTCTTCTCGAGACAAGGTGTGCTTTCCGAATCTCAACGAACAGATCAAATCAATAATAGAGACTTGTATCCCATGTCAATCGAGTACACCCAATAAACAATATCATCAGTGGCGGCTTAAGAAGGCTGGGTCCCCGGGGCGGCGGCAGTGTTTTGTGACACCCCTAGGACCGTGCAGAAGTTTTCACGTCCGTCTTCTTCAAGTTTAATCGTTCTGATTTGAACCCCCCCCCCCTCAAGCTTCTCCGATGGCACCCCTGGCTACCCTGGTACCCGGGGCGGATCGCCAACCTCGCCCCCCCCCTTAGGCCGCCACTGAATATCATCCACTCTCCATGTCATCTCTCCCTAAACACCCTTGGCATTCTGTATCACTAGATTTCTTTGGACCTATACCTACGGGGGAACAAGTGCTCGTCATCGCGGAGGAATATAGCCGCTACCCAATAACATCTACTCAAATCTCGACATCTGCCACTTCCATAATTCCGACTTTGAAGGATATTTTTTCTATGTTTGGGGTTCCTTTCAAAATCAAAAGTGATAACGATCCACCTTTTAATAGCCGTGATTTTGCTGATTTGGAGTTGAACATCAAAATATTACTCCTCGCTGGCCATAAGCGAATGGCCTAATAGAGCGCCAGATGCCTATCTTAGGCCAAGCTATTCGAACTGCGCTTATTGACCAATGATCGTGGACTACAGCTTTATCTTATCACCTACTGAATTACCGAGAAACAACTCATCCCACCACCGTGGTCAATCCCCAGCAACTCTATTTTTCAATCGTCCAATCAACACTCGGTTGCCAACAATCATTTCTAAGCCTCCGTCTGATAACGAAACACGAGAATGAGATACACAAAATAAAGCAATTGTGAAAGAGAGAGCTGACAACGCTCACTATTCACAGCCTCACACTCTCAAACCTGGAGACAGGTCTCCCGAAGGTCATAGAGAGAACTAAGTTTCAACCTTACTAGATATCAACCCATGGACTGTTACAAAGGTTAATAGATCAAATACAATCATCCAAAATTCCGATGGGAAACAATTAAATCGAAACAGCTCCATGCTCAAACCGATCAAAGCTTATTTGTCATGATATTCATATTCGGTTACAAAGACATTTACCAAAATATGTACGACCAAGATTTCGTAAACAAACCACCAGCCACTCAAAGAGTCAACAATAACCTGACACAACAAACACACGCTCAATATACAAAACAGGTTAATGCTCAACATCCTAGACAAGTGAACATCGCGATTCAACAATTACAACCCGGAAATCAACCTTCCCGTGATGGTGGCGCCACCATCACATCACCGTGGAGGCTCTCCTCAACACTCCCAAATTCAAAGAAGTTCCCGTCTCAGCCGCTTAACGCTTATCAGAGACGTCCCTTTTTCACGACGAATCTCAACACTCAAGGTCGGACCACCAAAGAGATATACCTTTTTCGCTCCCCAAAATCTTGAAATTTTCGGCGAATTTCTCTCCTCCGTAGCACGAGCAATTTGGGGCAAATCAAAGCTGTAGTTTTATTCCTAAAATAAAAGGAACTGAAGTGAACGGATTCTGTTTACTTGTAGAAGTTTCCAAACCAGAGGTTTTTAATCATAATATTAGGCTTATTATCGAAATAAAAAACATTTTTACGCGCTACCCGACGTTTATCAGAAAAAATTTACGAGGAGCCTTTGGTTTCATATCGTTTTTCTACTACGTAGGCTTGTGTATGCCTATTTCAATTACTACTGCGTAGGACTTTTTCCTGGGTGTTAAATCAACCTGCTTTTAATCCCAGATGTAAAGAAATGTATTACAGACAATTAGCCAATGATACGCTTCGCATTTTCTGACGTCATGGGTGCCGAGAAGTCTGGAAATTCGCCGAAAAACTCGATTTCCACCATTTCGACTTCTTTTTATAATAATTCAAAGACCACTTAACCGATTTTGATGAAATTTTCTGTACTTGCTATAAAATATTTGATCTTTCTAATGGGGGAGATGTGATATCCTTATCTTAATATATATTTGTCTAAAACATTTAAAATTTAAATTTCACGTGGATGATTTTGTTATATGTTATCACGTGCGGAAAAGAGGGTGTAGTTTTTTTTAAAGGAATAGAAAACGGTTAAGTTTTTGTATAACCGCGAATAGAAAGTAGATAAACGTTTTCTTCGTTATCTACTCTGTTTCTATAATGCTAACAAACTTCGGAACATTACAGTAAGGCCTATTATTTCAACAAGCAGTAACAAGCACGTCCTGGCTCTCGGAAATATTACTTCTTGGCGATTTCATTGAAGATGTTTTATTGAAGCGTCTATTACGTCAGGGACGGATTCGCAGCGAATCTCGAGGATTCAAATGGAAAACGCTATTATTAATTCTAAGTGTATCGATATATAATCTCTTGGTTATGTCGACATTGTTAGGTGATGCTAGTACGGAAGTATTTAAAGGGACACTCCGGCGTTTGAATTTCTAGAATATGATTGGCGTATCTGTTACCACGTGGTAAATCCGGGTCGAATTTTTTCAAACGCCGGTGTGGCCCTTTAATACTCCTAGAGTGGTGGGCCATTTGGGCCTACGTAGTGCTCCTATTTCTAGGAAAAAGTTAGGAACTTTGGAGGAAAAACAGGAGGTAGACTCTCATAGGAGGTTTCGATAGTTGGAAGCAAAAATTCAGTAAGAGTTAGTCAGACTCTTTGACTACCGTACAAAACCTGTTTCATAATGCGAAAAAGGCGTTAATGTGTCATTCTGTCATTGATTGATATAAATATTAGTATTTTAATTGAAATGTATGTTTTAACACATATTAATTATTTTTAAAAGTCCTACTAGTTAACAACTTTTGAATTTTCGAATGATCTTGACTCTGGCGACTGGCGAGAACTATTCTCCCATTCTAGTAGTTTTCCGATAAGTATAGCCAGAAGGAAATAGATAGGAGGATCTCTCTATCAGTTTAGGAGGAAATCGGATAATTATTCTCTTGAGTATGGAGGTTTAGTTCCTTTAGTATTTTAATTGAAATGTATGTTTTAACACATATTAATTATTTTTGAAAGTCCTACTAGTTAACAACTATATCCTTACAACTTTTGAATTTTCGAATGATCTTGAATAAGGTTTTTGTAAGGTAAGGCGCGCAACACCTTGACTCTGGCGACTGGTGAGAACTATTCTCCCATTCTAGTAGTTTTTCGATAAGTATAACCAGAAGGAAATAGGTAGGAGGATCTCTCTATCAGTTTAGGAGGAAATCGGATAATTATTCTCTTGAGTATGGAGGTTTAGTTATTTATACTTGGCCACACCATGGAGGAATAGTATTCCTCTATGGCCACTCTGCTACGGACCCAGTACCTCAACCAACATTGCAGTACTTACAACCTAACAGAGCCCCAATGTAGCAATTTCTTTTTCCCTAAAATATAAAACTACTAGTTTTAAGGAATCAAAATTTTCATGAGAAACTAGATACAACCTTAAAATTTCAAATTCGTACTTAAAACACATTTTAAGTTATTAGCTCTGTATCCCTTTTTGCAATAAACCAGACGCACCAGTTGTCACTAGCTCTAACATATCCCAAAAATGAAATTTCTTTTCTTCTGTTTTCTTTGGAATAAGTCAATCCTTGTGATTTGGACGCCACAGTTGATGCTGCCATTATAAATTGATCTACTTTATGTTCGATTGAAAGATAAAGTGGTCAATGTTAATTAACAGAACTGATTGAGGCTATAAAATGTTTCAAGTTTAAGTTGTTTTATTTTTCAAGCTGTTCAACGCGATGCATTTCATGATCACATATTCCAATATATTTTGAAGCACATTTAAACACTTCCTTTATATTAATAAAAAATTCCTCAATTACATTTTTTCAATGTTTCAAAAGCGTACTTGTTTATTATAAAACAAGGAACATAATTTGCTTGTTTCAGTTTCTTTTTAAAAAAAGGAATAGAACAATGTATATAACTTAGAAATTTGTTTTATTCTTAATACCTTAAATTACACCTTGGGAAAAAAGTTTTCTAAAAATTTGGGAGTTTTTGCCTTCTTAAATTCTTAAACAATTACGCATATTGGTCCTCAGATAAATTATAGAAATTACACATTTTGTTTGATTGAAATTGGAACCATAGAGAAATTATGTGCATAGCAATTTGCGTTAACTATAACAGCAAAGGAAATACAAATTTTTTTAGGTTTTTTACCTTACCAATTTCTCAAAAACCAAACCTTCCAGTTTGGTGTGAAAAATTTAGGATTACGCATACCTATTTGATGTTAAAGGCCAAGCCAGATACAAAATGAAAAATTTACAAATGCTTAAATAAGAAAAGTTTAGAGATTTTTTTTAAGGAAAATTACATTTGTGGGTCTCTTGTTTTATTTTTTGGTTATATTTTGTTTCTATATTGTTAAACACGAATTACTGTTCTTGTTCGTCTCCCAAATCATGCTTTACTTTAGAAAAGTCAAAATCTTCGCCAGTGGCACGTCGGAAGATATCAAGAACATCCAAGCACGTGGTCTCAAAATGAGTGGTGGCATCGTACGAGCCGGAAATAAATATCTAATAAGGAAAAGTAAAATAAAGTAAAGATATAATAGGTATAATATAGGGAAAGAAGTAAGATACCTGGCTGTCTTTTCCTTCATCAGTAGGCAAAAATACGTCGCTGGTACAAGAAAATCTATTGGGAAGTAAATATGGTTAGTTTTCACAAAAATCAAACCAAAAAAATTAATTAAGTTTACTTTTGTTTAATAGGACCCAAAAGATCGAGACCAGGTTTTATTTCAACTTCAGGGTTTTCAGTCTCTACTGTGGTACTAACCATGGCAATAAACCAATTTTTCGCAGCTACTTGATGAGTATAGGAAACCATTGAAACATAGATATCTGACAAAAAGCATATATAGAAAATATAATTAAAATAATAAATTCAAAATATTTAAATTCAAAGAAATTTACCAGATTTTCTTCCAACTTGTTTCTGGGGAATGATTATCTGACACGAAAGAGCATCTTTCGTGTTAGGAATGGGATGGTTTAATAAGCAAATGCAACGAATAACCTGCCCAACTTTTTTGACTTTATCAGAAACATAAGATGGGTCGCAATAGACTTGTTTGCATTTGGCAGTTTCATCACCAGAGCGAACACCTACAACTTTGCCATTTTCCATAACAATTTCATCTATAGGCTTGTCAAGCATGTACGTTCCACCGTAAATAGCACTCAGCCTGGCAAATCCTTGAGGCAATTCTCCCAAGCCATACAGCGGGTACAAATAAGGGCTTTTCCCATAACGAGCCAATGAATCGCTATACAGCCTGACTCGTTGAATCAATTCGTGACATGGCTTGGCCAAGTAACTAAGAAGTAGATTATGCTTTATTTTAAAAAGAAGCAAGAAGGGTATAAATGCTTTATACTAACTCATCATCTCTGTACAGAGCCAGTGCGTGGCCAGTGAAATCGGCAGTATCTTTATCAAGACCAAACTTTTCATAAAGCTGCGCTGAAGTTGTTACATTAGGATCAACTTCCTTCCACGTCTTCGGATCCTCAACGGTGAACTCTTGGACGTAGATCAAGAAATTCCTAAACCTTCTCTTTTCAAACATACCCATCAAATCTTATAAATTAAATTGACAAAATTAGGTGGAGATGAGTGTTTAAAAATTGAAATGCTATCTGCAATACTATGTATTCAAAATACTCACTGGATGCAAGAGCTTCCTTTTCATCTGCGGGAACTTTGTAGATTTTGCCTCCTTTGTAGACATAACTACCTTCTACCGACTTAAATTCGAGATATCGAGTCACTCCCGTGTGAATCAGAAGTTTAACCAGTTGCCCTAATCAATAAGAAACCCAAAATATTTCTCACTGAATAGCCAACGAGATTTGAATAGTTGAAAGGGAAAATATAACTTGCCATTGGCCATCAGAAACTTGGGAATAAGGTCAACATTCCAGTCTCTAGAACGGCCGTATTCTTCGACTTGAGCTGAGGGAATGTTAAATTTGACAAAGAGTTCCTCCAAAGGAGTTATAGATGCGCTTTCTCCTCCATAATATTTGTTTCTGTCCATATGCAGTACCTTTTTCCCACTCACAGAGAGCATTCCACTTAATATGCATTCCTTAAAATAAATATTAAATCTTAGAACCCAGAAAATTGTACCATTTGTTGATTAAGATAGTGTTGGCTCAATAGTTATATTATAGCCAACTTCAATGCTTAATCAAAAGATGGCCACGTGAAAGGCAACTGGCAGCTAAATTTCTTAAAACATTTCTATCAGAAGCTGATATTAAACAATATCATTGTATTTTTTTCATGAAACCATTGAGTTTCCCAAACTCCATTAATGAAGGCGTCTTCCTAAATAAGGGAGTGCTTCTCTTTGTACAGATAACAGGTAAATAAATACAGGATTAATTTAACTGATGACACTATTCTAATGGTTCATAAATATTTTGATTAATTTAAACTACTCCTAAAATAATTTAGAACAAGGAAATATCTAGTACACTGTAAGAAAGTTCCTTTCAATTAAAATTTTTAAATATGGTTAAGAAAAACTAATGCAAAGCGTGACTGAAAAGAAATAAATCTACTCAATAATACCAAAAAAAAATTGAAGGAAAAACTATCTACGAAAGCCATACATAAAGATAACATAGGGAACTAACACTCCGTAACTTTGGCTTTGGCCGCCATGTTGGGTAGAATTTTTTTTTCAATAGGAAAAAGCATGGGTGACATCGTGAGACGTAGAACTGTTAGCTCCCTATTCCCATTAATAATTGTTAAGTTCCACGCCCCTACCCTAGATATTAAACTCCAAACAAATTTATTGAAAACATCAAAAAGGTGCTTTTAAAACCAATTCTATAAATAATACCAAAAGATTACAAGAGAATTTATCTCTTTTTGCCAATGTTAAGAATAGTCATCTGATTTTTCAAAACTATTACAGACTAGAATATGTTTATAAATAAGTAAATATCCAGAAGTATAATTCTTAGATTTCATAGTTGGGTGGAATAATACATGCAATACATTTGGAGTTCTGATGCACTGTACATATCCACTATATATATATATATATGATGGGAAATTCACGCCCATTAAAAAGTGCTTCAGAAATACATTTAATTTTTAAGGGCTAGATGAATACTACACTCATAAGCGGTACATTATATACTTATAATACTAATACCAAAATACTATTAAAAAAACTGTTATACATACAGAAAAAAATTATGGAAAAAATATTGCTAATGATTATCCCAGTCCTAGTCCCAATGATGGTTATTGAAAAGGTGTTCTCGATTCAATGAAAACCGATTATTTTATTTCCAAAACTTCTCAAAACTAAAATATTTCCGTAAGATTAAAATTTCACTTCATACACTATTTACCGAACCTTTCACTAACTAGGGATTCAGAAAGGTAACATTTTATTTGTAGAATTTTAAGTCCACAGATGACTTTCATGTTCCATTTCTAAAATTCTAAATCAGATTGCAATACTTTAGTAATCCGAGTGGGCTAGCACTCGGAGAGCACTCCGAAGTAAAATAAGAAAAATTATAGTTTAAAGTAAAATACGGTTAATCGAATGACAAGGCCCAAAAACTGACAAATCGCAAAATAGAATGATCGTTTCGCCCACATTAGGGTTAAGCTAAATTGTAAGCCTTGGCTTTTTGTTACCAGGCGTATTAATATATAGAGAAATAGAATTCGAAATACCTTTAGCCCGGTTCCGAGGACTATAGCATCGTATTCTTCATCCATTTTTTGAGCTTATAAGGTAAAAATATCAAACTTTTATAATAATACAATATCAATTTAAGGAAACTCAGAAGTACACCACGAAATAGCCGAAACCGACTAGCGCTCTCTCTCTCTCACTATGAAACGATAAAATACCGCAACCCTACTTTCTTCGCTGTAGGCGCACGCGTAAACCTAATCACTACCTAATGTATAGTAACTAGGCCTACTTTTGCAGCATTTAAAAAATGTTTATTATCGAACTAAAAGATTTTATTTTAGTTTTTAAAAATCTGGGGGTTTTTATAACATCAAATACGAGTAAAATAAAGCGAATTTCGAATTACGTATAAATTTAATACAATCGGCCACCGAGTCGGCAACCCTATTTTTGTGTATCCTTCCGCTGAAACGTCAACAGCTCTGCCAGATTTTCTAAAATTCCTATAATTTTGAAAGCTTTCAATCTGCTTTAAAACGTTTTCACTAATTTTACTATTTTGTATTAAAAAATAGAGAAAAAATATATTTATGTTGTGTATAAGTATAACACGTTAATATTTATCCGAATGTTATATAATTTTTAATTGATGAGTTTACAGCCCTGCCTGCTTATGAAAATTTATCTCAGCCGTCTGCTACAATTCTAGAAATTAAATATGTCTAGTACCGTAATTGCTTCGGTTCGCGCTGTCGCCAAAACTAGGAAATTTCCTTCAAGATCTGCTTTAGTCTTGGTAATTGCGATTAAACCATTCAAACTATTAAATAGTTTCAGAAATTTTGGAAAATCAATCAGGACCGGCCCTACATGCGCATCTTCTACACGAAAGAGGCATGTTAGGTAGGGAGGGCAGAAGTGCATCTAAAACTTGATTCACCTCCCTCCCAGAGTTAAACCACCCATGGTTGAACTCAGGGTTACTCAGATTATGATTTCAATAAATCCAATATTTGGAGATAAGTGTTAACACCTTATTTTCTTTGCAGACACCAGCTGCTATATCTAAAATAAAAGAAATATTGACTAAAAAACCAGAAGCGGTATTAAAAAAGTTTTCAATTTTCAATCTACATAAACATTAATTTTAAATATATATTTATATAGATTGGTTTAAGAGTTGGTGTAAAACAGCGTGGTTGCAGTGGATTAAGTTATACTTTGGATTATGCAACAGAAAGAGGAAAATTAGATGAAGTTGTCAAACAAGATGGTAATATTTTGAACTAAAAAATTAATATCATCTAATGAAATTTACTTTTCAGACATTTGCGTTTTAATTGATGCTAAAGCCCAGCTAACCTTATTGGGTACTGAAATGGACTATGTAGAAAATAAATTGTCTAGTGAATTTGTTTTTAACAACCCTAATGTGAAAGGAACATGTGGTTGTGGAGAGAGTTTCACAGTTTAGTTTCCTTAAAATTTAGTATATTTATTTTCTAAATACTTCTGTAAATAGAATTTGTAAATATTAGTTTTGTCAACATTACTAGTGATATTCCTTCTATTTGAAATAGAATAAAATTGAATAAAACCTATGAAAATTTTTTAAAGGGTCTCTCCCCGTAATTTTATTAAACTTGGTGATTAAATATATATCACTGAACATAAAACTCCTCACTAATTCATTTCAACAAATGTCCGCGATCAATTAACCGCAATTTTTTATACAAGTCGTGATTATCATAATCAGTACTTTTAAAAATGTAAAGGTTCCACAATATCTAAAATCAAAGTGCTTGGCTCGCCGAACTTTGACTTACATAAACAATCGCACCGACAAAATTAACTCCCGCTGCTAAAACAAAAACTGGAAACCATCTTCCATGAGACTGGGTAACCAATTCAGCAGTTAAAGGTCCACATAATATTCCTGGTATTGTAGCCTATTCATAAATGAAAGAAAGTCCAAGTCACCACACAAATGCTGCTAAATACATTAACAAAGCATATTACCAGAGTATTTGAAATTGCAAATGTAATTCCTGCATGATTAGGAGCTACATCAGCATGATTACTAAGATGGCCGGCAGCATTTGATGCGCAAAGTCCCATAGAAATAGAAATAAATCTAAAAACACAAGTACACATTACAAATTACCATCCAATAACATTTTTAAAAAAAGCTCTGAAACGTACACAACAGCAGCCATAAGGCTATTAACTGCGCAAAAACACAGTAGGAAAACCCCGGGCCCAACAAGTCCAATACACGTCATTAGTCTTCTTACTGATAAGACAGTCCATCTACGTTTGATTATTAGATTGTCCGCAAAATGACCAGCCACTGCGAAACAAAACACTCAAATAGAACAAAATCCATATTTAGTAAAAATATTAAATATTCCCTTACCAACACCAAATAAAGAGTTTATCACGTAAGGCACGGCAGTAACACTGATGTCCTCTTTGTTGGCACCTACATAAAGGTTCATTTTTAAACAAAATTACACTTACTGTTGAAAATTTCAAATATACAAACCAAGACTTCTCGCTAAATATGTTGGCAGCCACTGCATTATAAAATAGTTTGACCAGTTCATAGAGAAGTGAGCCACATAAATAGCCCACAGTGGCCAATGAGCTATGAACTCAGTCCAACGCACATTTGGATTTGTTACCTGAAAGAAATTAGGGTGTTAAATAATAGGAATGGTCATCACTACTTTTTGAGAAAACTCCTACTTTAGGAAAGACAAGTGGTAGTGAATCATCACCACCTGGTGTTTTTGGTATTTCTGAAAAGAAGAGAAACCAAAGTAACACCCATACGACACCGAGACTTCCAAATGAATAGAACATCCAGGGCCATGGAATGTGAGGGCATACCTAGAAATAGAATGTTATTAAACAAAATCAATTAACACAAAGTACAATAAAACTATGAAACTAAAGTTTAAATACCAATGCAGCAACAGTCTGGCCAATTGTTCCAAATGCTACCAGATAGCTAAATGCTCGAGATCTCTCCTCAACAGGTACACAATGTGCAAAGATATGAAAAATTGTGGGGAGTCCTAAGCCCTCCCCAAATCCTAAGAGAACTCGACAGATAATCAAGGTTGAGAGGGAAGAGGAAACTAAAGGGGTTATTATAGTTGACAATGACCAAAGGAAGACCGCGCTTGTTAAAACAGCCTTTCCACCAAATCTCGATGCAGCACTGGCTCCGAATATCTGAAATTTCAAAATATTAGATACAATCAATTAGCGTTATATTTAACAAGACCAGATATATACCTGACTAGAAATGTAGCCAAATGCAAATGCACTTAGAATCCATCCTTGCCAATAGAGATTCCACTTATATTGATCGGTCATTGGTATTATAGCAATTGGCATTATGATTCTATCTGCGGCATTAATAAAATTAGCCATCGCACATAACGCAATGGTTCTTGAAGTTTTAAGCAGCATTTTGGTTTATTCAATTTATTTACGTAACAAAATATGAGGCCGTATATATCATTTTGTGTCGAGTTATAACAGATATTTACGAAGGGTAGCAAATTTTTTGAAGAACAGTGTTGATACTACATTGTTCTGTCAGCAAAAGCAGATGGAAAGACCCAAGGCTTAAAACAAAAGTGTTTTTTAGATTGACTTTTCCCTTTCTGCGCATTAACATTCCCTTCAAATGTCAATAAAAGAAAAGAAAATAAAATAACAATCATAGCTATATATTGAAATTAATCATATTTACCTTAACAAAATCTGACACCACTTAAATACATTAAAGACGTGGTCATGTCTTTCATCTTCTCTAGTTTTTAAGTTCAAGAGCAGAAAGCTAGTTCCGGTTTCATTTTTTTTTTATATTATTGAAAAAAAATGTGTTCTTTATGTTAATATCATTCGGTTACTTCAGATCCAAGGTTCGTAAATATGCGTCCCGCACTTCAGATCTATTACTAACGTGTCGGATTTAATTTTATAGTTTATTCCATATTGAGCTCAGATACCTCCCCGAGATAGGTCATAGGTGGAATATTATTTTGAAGAGGGGAGCGCTTTATTTTAAAAGCGGATCGAGCGCGTTGTAATGGTTGGAGGCTTGGAGCATGAAAAAAACTATCTCCGAGAGCGAATCTCGATCCATCGATTTCGAAGCGCTCGGAAGCAGCAAATGGAACACTCACGGTCCGCACCTGGAACATGAAAATGGAGCGCTATGAAGAGCAGTCAAAAGAAAAAAGCGACAACATGTTGCTACTAAGGTAACAGTAGGGACATTCAAGGAATAAAGGATTCTATATTTTTAGAAGGATAGGAAGTTACTAGGTTCCCCTGTATAAACGGGATGGCGGGAAGAGCGTGGAGTTTTACAAAAGAGTGACGTCACTTTTACCGCTTTTACTCACCTCCAAGGCCAAATCGTTCAACGGCGAAAATAATGGGCTTTAGCGCCTTCACGGTAGCGATATTTGATGACCTTGGCTGGGTAATTTTTGGAAGGAGCTACTGCGCAGTCGCGCGTTTTCTTCCCGGCGTGAAAACGCCATCACTTAGTATCCTTCTAAAAATATAGAATCCTTGGGACATTAAAGGGAATATAACCTCTCGTATTTCTGTCGCCCTCCGAGGGTTCCAATATTGTCCGCTGCCTCCCATGGCTTTTAACACCTGCGGCGCTGATAATCGCTGATTGTGAAGGGAATAAAGGAAATTGATGGGGTCTTCCATAAAGAACGTGATGGAGGTTCTATTCCCTTTAA